>NC_090321.1:41125617-41866353 GCF_040869045.1 Eurosta solidaginis | reverse complement strand
AATGTGCAATTGAAACTCACGCTGAGTATATACTGTTCAGTTACATCCGAAATTAGACACCTTTACTTGTTGTTGTTGTTATTGTTATTTTTCCCTGTTGCATGCATATAAATCATAATTAGCAATTTGAAGTGCTCCAATGACAATATTTTGTGGGCACATTTACATTTGTATGGACTTATGTATGTGAAATGTTTTTTTGCATCCTTGCCGCTGGACATATCTACATAGTTTCTTCATAAGTTCCACATATCCACATATGTACATGTGTTCCTTTTCATATTTGATTCTATTATTAAATTTTATTTTGGTGCTGTGATTTCATTTGATTTTTCCCCCTTAGCACAGATTTTAATTAAGAGACTTTTACTCTTTGTTTCGTACAAATGAAAACCAGATAAACAATTTTTCTTTACATTTGTTTATTATTTCAATCTTCCTAAAGTTTCTGTAATAAAAGCACATTCACTATTGTTCATGCATTTTAGACCATTCTTATATTAATCCCTAAATATATTAAAAACTAAAAGCCAACTTATGGTTTAATAGTGAACAGTTGAAGCATTGCTACTAATAAAGCACTGCTAAAAGTCCAATATTACTGAGCTCTGTTGAGCGCGCCTGTGTATATTCCACACAATTTGGCTTAAAACATAAGAATTGTGTATACTATATTACTTGTTGTGTATAATACATTACTTAGAGACAATTTACAAAACGTGCAGCGGGACATATATATGGCTGAGTGATTAGTATGAAGTATGAAGTATGAATATTGAAGATTTCGGAACTCAGCTCCCGAAAAGTTAGCTGATAATGAAGTGAAATTCAGAAACATTTCTCTGTGTAAATTTTGTAATTTTTCGCTACATTCTTTTTTCCCCATTTTTGATATTTAAAAATAAAGTTTTCATCAATTTCAAAAACGATGCAAACCAATTTCAAAAACTTTTTCGAAAAGTTGGAAAATTCGAGAAAATTTTACGAAAATCGGGAATTTTTTAATTTAGATTTCTCAGAATTTTTCAGAAAATAACTGAAACAAAGTCCGTTAACAATGTAGAAGTTCAGCAACTCGGATAAAAAATCTCTTTATTTATTTAACGGGGTTTATTGTTTACTAGCAGACTCAGAGTATACCTCGTTCTGCCTTATGTAAATTAAAAATGTGATCCACTCTCCCTCCCTCTGCTCTTTCTACTAATACTGCCACCACTAATCCTACTAATACTTTCACTGATACTAAATGGTTCACAAAGGCAATTACTTCGAGCAAATATTGCATATCTATCTCGATCAAATTAGGAAATATAGAATATTCGGATCTTTTCTATGCAATTTTAAAATTAGTTTCATATACGAATGGCGGGCAGTAAAAGGCGGATTCATATTAAGAGTGAATATGGGATATATCGAGTGTAAAAACGGGATATATCGCTGTTTCACATTTTAACTAGGACACATCGATTCATACTATAAAAAGAGGACATAATAAGAAGAGGGCATTCCAAATGAACTTATTAAAGATAGACACATCATGACATTCAGGCAAGGGGGCAGGGTGGATTCGTTAGCATATCATCTAATAATTAGCTAAGTCCCACCAAGTGTACACCGATGGTTCCAAAATAGTGGAAGGAGTAGGGTCTGCGGTATACTGCGCTGATCCGGAATTAAGCAGATCCTACAGGCTGCCAGATTACTGTAGCGTTTTCCAAGCGGAAATATTAGCCGTAACCAAAGCAGTAGAAACACTGGAAGAGAATAGCATAAGCTGCAACCGTGTTAACTTTTATATTGACAGTCAAGCAGCAATTAAGGCAATAATCTCGCATAGCACAGCATCTAAATGCGTGTTAGAGTGTAAGCAGTCTCTGGAGAGAATCGGGACAGGGAGAAGCATACATCTATATTGGGTCCCAGGGCATATGGGAATAGATGGGAATGAAAAAGCGGACGAATTAGCTAAAAAGGGCGCATCCCTTGAAGCTTGCTCCGTAGACGTCCCAATTAGATTGGGCGAGATTAAGCGAATGCGAGAGGTGCACATGATCGACCAAGCAGGAAAGGCGTGGGTTCAAGCGCGGGGCTGTAAAGTGGCGAAGATTATGTGTAGGTCTTACAACCTTAGACTAACACAGTTGCTTCTATCATTAAAAAGAGAGGACTGTAGACTCATGACGGGTATTCTGACTGGACACTGCCTTCTGGCGTCACACGCCTTTAAATTAGGCTTGGTCAGTGATAGCAGGTGTAGGAAGTGCGGGTTGGAGGAGGAAACGATCGAGCACGTTCTGTGCTCGTGCCCTGCACTTGCCAGGCTAAGACTCCAGCTATTAGGAGTGATACAGCTGTCAGATCTAGAAGCAGCAAGTGGCTTAAGTCCTAGGAAGCTTCTAGTATTTGCCAAGAGGACGGAGTTATTTTATAACATAGGTTCTGGTTTTTGATAGGGTTTTTCAGTTTGGTCGTTAAAACAAACTTCTGGTAACACTACGGACTCAATCAGTCTATGTGAGGTCCTCATGGACCGGCCAGTTCAACCTACCTACCTAGCTAAGTCCCACATTTTGTGCATACGTAACGGATTGATGGACTTCGATTAAATTTTGAACGACATAAAATTATATCGAATATTCTTGGACCATTTTAGGGCTATTTCGGGACTTCACGAACACTTCAAAATAATTTCAAGGATCATTACGAAACTGTGTTCGGTGTAATTTGAGACAGTTCCAGGATCACTTCTGATATATATATATTTTGCAACTACCTCGAATTCAGGATCGATTTGGAAAATCAGTCACAATCACTTCGGGTTTACTTTAGGTATCACTTTGAGACTTGGGACGATACTATTTCGAAACCATTTCTGGAGATTTACAGGATCATTTCAGTAACAACGAGACTATTTTAGAGATTATTTCGGGCCAATTTCAGCACCAATTAGGAACGATGTCAGTATCGCTTTGGGAATGTTTTAGATATCATTTCGGGATAACTTCTGAATCATTTTGCGACTGTTTCGAAACAATTTTAGGAACATTACGGGATCACTTCTGAAAAAACATTGACCTTAACATAGCGTCATCTATCGAAAACTTTTCAGATGTATTTCATTCTACAAGCCTCACACAGATACTTTTAATTTGTATGTGTATATCGTTGCTGTTGTTTTAATAAACATTTCAATACTCTCTCAAATGTGTTTTTTTCCATTTTTCAAATTCTAGGATAACAGATTGCAACTGATGCTGTTGTAATTGTATATGTAAACATTACCATATGCCATTAACATCATTTACAACCAATTTCAATGACGCTTAACCCATTACATCCACATTGTTTTCATTCTCTTGTGTTTCTTTACAACCGCTATCAAGCCAATTTTTGCAAATGTTTACTTTCACCCACGTCCGGTTTGTTTGCATTTTCTTTGACATATACGTTTTGCACTTTATTCGTTAATTTGCCAACTTTAAATTGCTTTTTGTGCATTTTTTAACTTGCACATCTATCATTAGTTGGTGATTGATATAGAGCGCGGCAAACTGATTTGATGGTTAATTTGTTGCAGAGTTGATTTATATTTATTGTGCCATTGCCAATTACGAGTACGATATGAATTTGTATGTAGTTGTTGTTCAGATATATAGCAATTTCGTCGTATCTGCAGACTTTTTCTTTTTCCAGCACAAGTATTTGTTGAACTTTAATTGCGATTTCTTGTTTGAATTTACCTTTAATTTTAGACTTTCCATCTATAAATGAAATCAATACTTTTTAATTGGCTGTATTTTGTGTTGATGTACTGCATGGTAAGAATTTGCGTTTAAATAACTATTTTCATCTAGGGCCCCATAATACTTTGCTCAAGTATTATCATTTATGTGTTCTTTTCTAAAATAGTACAGTTTTCTGTAGATAATTTTGGTTTAGACGGAATCAGAATTAATTGTGCACATTAGGCTTTTTTAAGTTTGACTACGAATAACGGAAAAGCATTTCAATGTACATTAACTTATAAAAAATTCTACCTATGAAAAGGAAAAAGTTCCCAAGGTGAAGTTAAAAGTAAAAAAATCTCAACTGCCTGAATAGAAGGGCTCTCCAGTATTCTTCAAATTCGACATCATAAGTTATTTAGATGCAATATGTGGCTTGCTATAAGTATATGTTCTATTACGATTCCAGAAATCTAATAAAATTAAAGTCTTGTAAACCTCAATGGTTTTATAACTCAACATACGATACTGCAAGTTCAATGTTACTCCGAAACGAATCTGTACGCAAGTTCTTACTTCAGTGAAGTGTATGGAACAAGAATGATTTAAATTTTTTTGCAAAACTTAGCGGGTGTATTTATACTGTAGCAGACACATACAAATACTTCACTACTTATCACATAGCTTAAGATTTTCCCGTTCTTTGCTATTCTAGTTTAATATATGTGCCTGACTTATACCGTTCGGTCGCCTTTTAGTTCTAAACACTGGGCAGAATAATAATCACCACCAATATCAAACCGACTGCAGAGTGATATCACCTTATCTGTCCTATCTCAACTACATATATCAAATTTTTTTTTTTTGAGAACGCCCTTTCTCTGAATTTGTTTAAAGAACGACCTATCACATGACATAGATAGGGCTTTTATGAAAAATATGCTGGGATAGGACATTCTGCAACCAAATTCAGAGATAGGGTGTTTTAGAAACAAATGCTGGAATTAGGCGTTCTTGAAAAATATTTCACGTTATGAGTAAGTTTTCCTAAGTGTAACGAAGTATTCCATACATGCTCACCATATTTGGCGCAGTCGTAAAAGATATATCATACGAATATGGGATAAGATTATCCAAAGGGTTTGACGTGGTCAAATAAAATATCTTGAATCGTCTTTAGAGAGCATATTTTAGTTACAATCTTCTATCACCGATGTGCAAAAACCCTTATTTTTTAACAACTCGATTGTAAAAGATTACAACTATTATACAAAGACCCTGAGCACTCTAAAAAATATAACTTAAAACTATAATAGTACTGATCTCGGCCAACAAATGCAACATTGTATAGAATCAAAAGCACAAAGCACTAAGTAGAGGCATGCCACAAAAAAAACTACAAATAGGACGACAAATATATCCACATTATTTCAAAAGCATAAAATAAAACAAGAAAAAGAGTGCATAAAATATGTGTATAGAAACAACATTGAAAACAGGCGCCACAAAGGCACAAAAAATCGAGAAAAAATGCTACCGAACAAATAAACACTAGAAAATTACAAAGATGTGAAGTAAATAAAATGCAGTTGACGTCAAAAGATTTAACCAATGGAAAAAAACATAGTCAAGTAAAAGGTAGACTTTTGTAAACCACACACACAAACAATTTATATGCGCGTGGGCGAACGGGCTGGGCTGGGAGTATACGAGAACCTACAAATGCCTTAAAGCGGCATCCTTTTAACTCTTCTAAGTAAACAATACAGTAAAAAGTGCTAATAAGTAGAAAAAAGAGTAAATCGAAAATAAAAACAAAAACAAGCAAATCGTGTTTACAACTAAACAAATAATATAGGAGGAACGTGTAAAAATCGACGAGGTGTAAGAAAAGCGGACATTTGAAAGCGACGATGATGACAAATATTGAATGGTCGCGACGCAGTTTATTCTTCAAGTACTTAATACTTGTTATTTGCATACCTAAAGCGACAGTAATAGTAGTATAAAAATACTGCAGATGTGAATAGACGGTTAGTCATCGTGTTATGTAGCGTTTTTGACAGTTAACAGATGACAGAATGAAGTACCTCTCAGTACAACGTAGAGTACTTACCTAGGGCAAGGTGTAAAGAAAATAGTTGGTACTTGAAAATTAAAACATAAAAAACTATTTGTAGATTTAAACTGATAGATTACCGTATACCTTGTATGATACCTTCGACTCTTAAGATATTTTTGTTATTGTTAAAACTATTAGTTACTCTACGAAAAGTTTTAAAAATGCTATTGGTGTAATTTCGGTAAAATACATACCTTCTTATCAAGTCGACTATTTGAGTACAGGGTAATGCTTATAAGGAAATTCTATATTTATCTGAAATGATATTAAGCATGTAAATTAAGAATATAATCTCACCCTGATACCGAATTAAAATGTCTCCACATTCTAGGTGAGTTTGACTTTGTTTTCAAGAATAGCTAGAAGATACCACCTCAGCGGCTGAAGGGACACAGAATATGACAGTGGTTTGGCATAACTTCTATAATAGGCAACTTAAATCCACAGAGAAGTGAGAAGTCAAAGAATATCGTTCGTATGGTAGTACCAGATTCATATCCGGCAAAACTGACTATATCTGTAGCACTCCCCTAAAGCTTTGTAACGTAGAGCTGTGTCATTGACGAACCATTTAATTTTTTGAACTAGCTCATCAATAGTGAAATCTCTAGTTCGTATTTTCAGATCAATGATTACATCACAGTCGCAGTATTCCCCAAACTGTATAGAAAGCTTTTTCCCAAATGTATATAAAGCTTAAAGGAGAACTTGTTTCTTGTATTACATTGTCCCACAATGGTGTCCTATTTATGTATATTTTATATTTCTCATTTATCGCTCATCGGAAAGTTACTTACGATTCCCACCTATATCAAAATTTCGATAGGTGGCGCGTGAATCAAGATATTTAGATAACTTGGTAAGACTTATGGAATCTGATGGAATTGTAAGTATCTTCCCAATGTTTCAAGTATACATCTCATTGGGGCACAAAGTCTATCGCAAGATAGCAAAGTTTAAAGTCTCGAGCTCAAGGGGAAGTTTCTTAAAAATCTAGTTAAAGAATTTCCACTTTTGCAAACTAAAACTAATAGATGCTAGAAGATGCTCAAATAAGAGAAATAAGAAGTTAAAAAACGATTTCAGAAATCAAAATTTCCTCTGTGTATAGCTTACTATACTCTTGGGCATAGTCACCTCAAAAATTTTATTTATCAAAGTATATGTTCCAGATCAGAAGTGACCAATCTATTCTAGAGTTGAAGATGAGTTGAAAGTTAATCCTAAATCTTTTTGGAACTATGTTCGTTCAAAGAAAGGTTGTTCTAATATACCTACCTGTGTCAAATTTAATGACATTTGCTCCAACAGTTTGGTCGATTCAGCAAATCTTTTTGCTGATTTTTTCAAATCTACGTTTGTTGTTGAGGCCGATAACTTTGATAACAGGTATCTTACTGATAGCCCAAACCTTTAGACTTTGGGTCTCTGTCCTTGTCTGAGACCGATATTATCTTGGGTATATCCTCCTTACAGACCTCAATTAAAAATGATATTGATGGATTGTCCTCTTTTTTTATTTAAGAAGTGTAGTATTTCTCTTTGTGTGCCACTGTGCCACATTTTCAATATTTCGCTATCGTCTGGAGTTTTTGTTGATCGCTGGAAGCTGGTGTCTATCACTCCTATCTTCAAGTCAGGCAATAAAAATGAAGTAAAGAATTATAGGCCAATATCCAAACTGTCAACATGTTCAAAACTTTTTGAAAAGGTAGTTAAAAACAAAGTATCATTCGCTATAAATAAAATTGTCGATCCATGTCAGCATGGTTTCATTGCGGGACGTTCGACTGCTACAAATCTGGCTGTTTTCTCTCAGTTTTGTGTCTCTGCGTTTAAGGATGGATGTCAAGTTGACACCATATATACGGATTTTTCCAAGGCTTTTTACACAGTTTCGCACAAATTACTTCTGTGGAAACTTGAAAACATGGGCTTTCACTCAAGCTTTCTGTCGTGGGTGAAGTCCTATTTGGAAAATAGAATATCTTTTGTTGAAATCGAGAGAACTAAGTCTTATGAATTCTCAGCAACTTCGGATGTACCACAAGGTAGCATCCTTGGTCCTATTTTGTTCTTAATGTTTATTAATGATGTTGGCTCATGCATAAACTATTCGAATTATTTGCTTTATGCTGACGACTTAAAACTCTTTCGGAGAATCTCCTGTACTTCTGATGCATTGCGTCTGCAAGAAGATCTGAATGCTATAAATAATTGGGCCTGTCAAAATAATCTGCGACTCAATATTAGTAAATGCTGCCACATGACGTATACTAAGTCTACGAATGTGGTTTCATTCGCGTACTCGATTTCAAATGTAACTCTTGCGTCAATTAATGAGTTTCGCGATCTTGGCGTAATTTTTGACTCATCTTTTACTTTTTGTAATCATGTAAACTTTCTCATACCAAAGGCTTATACCAACTTAGCTTTCTTGCGACGATATGCCAAGGATTTCAAGGACCCATATACCAGGAAAATCTTATACAATGCCTTAGTGCGTTCCAAGTTAGAGTATGCATCAGTCATCTGGAATCCCATATACTCCTCACACTCTTTAAGAATTGAAAGAATTCAGCGCAAGTTCATACGATTTGCTCTTCAACCTCTGCACTTTGTTAATCTCCTGCCACCCTACAATGCAAGATGCATGCTTATCAATGTCTTGCCACTTGAAGTTAGACGTCTTGTTCAAAACGTAATGTTTATTTTTGACATAATATCCGGTGCCATTGACTGCTCAGAACTACTTGGGCACTTGAATTTCAATGTCCCTAACAGAGCTCTCCGCTTTCACAGTACATTCCGCGTTGAAGTGCTGCGTTCGAATTAATTCAGTTTCGCACCTCTTATAAGAGGTCTTGTAGAATTTAATCGCCTATCCAGAAGCCTTGACCTGGAATTTGCCATGCCAAGGTCTCTGTTTAATGAACGCATTGAGTCCTATTACTTATCTCAGTAAATCTTACTTTAAAATTGTTAAACTAGTACTAAGTTAACCTGTAATCTAGTCAGTAAGGTTGTTACCATTTGACTTAATAAAGATATGAAATATGAAATATTCCATAGCTATCTGTCAATTGGCGAGATCTTGTTGTGACGAATATTAGCAACACTAAGGGATACTATCATCTCTAAGCCGATGCTAAGCAGTAACTTGTATGCACATCAATAGATCAATCATTATGTCTACACATATGTACGTACACGCAACGGAGAAGAGACGCACAAACACATGCAAATATCTTATCTGAGATGCTCCCAAAAGTATGCAATTATAATTGTGGAGGTGTCGCTCACAAATACACGTGCATATGAGAAGCTATACACGTGTATCCGTAGTTATAATTATATAGCACTAACTAGTAAGTTATGGAAATGGAAGCGCCTAGAAATATGTGTACGAGGAAACCGCACAGTATAAAAGCAGCAACAGTAGAGGCGCGACAATCAGTTTTGATTTAAGACGCATCTGGCGAGCAATAGTAGTATTATTGTGAAGAACTTTAATAAAGGTCATTTTGCATTATCGAATAGTGGTGTTATTTATTCAACAGTTTAGTGATTCGAACGTTAGTAGAAAATTTGGAAGAAGCGGAATTTCAGTAAATTCGTTACATTATATTGAATAAGAAATCGCAAAAATGAATTACGATGCTCAGCAATTATTTGACCAAATTCGGAAACATTGTTGTTTTAAAAAGGGATAGAGTATTATCAATAAAAGACAACAAGTTACCTGTTTTAAGACACTGGCTAGTTTTTTACTAATAATGTACGTTTCCACCATACCCTAAAACCCATATCGTTCATCGGTTTTATGCAAAATATCTCTAGACAGCAGTGCAATTTTTAATTTTTAGCTTTCGAATTATTGTTGCCAGCGTCAAAATGTGTCTCTCGTTACCAAATGTTTGAGCGTTTTTTAGACGCTGGCAAGCACAGTTTTTGGGCTTAGGAAAAAATCTACGATTTACAAATCATACCCAGGAGGTTAATAGACTCTATCTTCATAACATGCTTTGTTAACTAAAGCCAACTAAATTAGCGAAACAGGTTCATATAGCAGGATACAATTAGTCTTTTTGATATTTGTTGTTCAAGTTCTGTTGAACGCGCCTAAAAATATTCCACACAATCTGTGTGTATACAAGAAACAGGAACAAAAAGGCAAAAGTTAGAGACAAATTACAATGCGTACAGCGGGGAATTCAAAGGGCTGAGGCATCTACCTTAACACCAGTATGTAGGTGAACTGGAGTTCACTAGAAAAGCTAGCTGATGAAGAATTAAATTTTTCTTTACATCAATAGATACAAATTTTCATTAAAAAAACCTTATTTTTAAAGCGAAAACATACAAAACCACATACATATTAAACCAATCATTAACCGACAAAGTATTACAATGTAAACACAGTCGAGCAGTCAACAATGAAGCATCTGCTTGAATGACATCAACAACAACTACTAGTAAAAATAGTAATGAATACCAGAATATAAAAGAAAACAAATGACAGCTATGCTAGCGCTAATAAGAGGTTTACAGCAATTTGACAGCAAAAATAACAACGACAACAAGACGAAAAATAGGAAAAAGAAAATTTAGTAGTAAACAAAACTGGTGATCAAAAGCACTGATGAGCCACAGAGTCAAAGTAAAAAAAAAAAAACAATTTCGCAAAATAAACAGCAGAATGCAAACGCCGGAAAATAAGATGCAAAAAGTGGCAACATTATTTAAGAAGAGGTATGAATGCTGCAATCAAAAAAAAAAATGAAGCACGAAAGTATGTATATCGATATACATTTCATAGCACAAAGTTTAAACAAGTATACATCAAAAATTAAAAGTGAGTGAAGGTGCAATGGCAAACTAGAAGCGCAGCAATTGCAAAATGTGTATGCAACACACGAATACAACACTGGCAGTGTATTAAATGCTAGGTAAATGTCAATTTATTACAACGAAACTTACGAGAACCGCAAGATGGCAGTGACAGTGTGACATTAGATTACAAGTTTTGCAGGAGTGAAGCGCACAAATGAAAACAAATTTACACAGTGAAAAAGAAAAAAAAAACAACGACACGATGGAGAGTATGAAATGAATAGACAAGTTCAAATATTGACACCAGCGGCAGCAACAACACAGCACACGGTGCAGCAAGTAAACAGAAGCGAAGTTGAATCGCCACCAACTAATGTTGGCCGATATCGTGATTTTTAGAAACAACGTGATAATTTATTGTGACTTCTCGGTCACAGCGGTTTTATCCGTGACTGACTAAATATGAACATATACGACGAAAACAGGAATCAATTCACAAATTCAACATGCGACTGAGAAGGCATCTAAACAGGTATCGATGTTGCTAAGCACAGCCTGAAGGCAAACATCGAGGAACCAACAGAAAGCAAAAAGAAGCTGAAAAGAAGGACATCATCCTATTCACCTTAACGTACGGCTCCGAACTGTTGGAAACACACCCATCGTAAGAAGAATCTTTGTCAGCTTCTAAAAGCGAACTGCAGTTCGAAGAGTAGCCTCCACTTATCGCAGTGTATCAGGACCAGCTGCACAAGTGATTAGTAGAACAATCCACATCGACACGTGCGTAAAGCTGGCATACCCAAGTGCTCAAAAATAAGTTTAAGTTGTTTGAGAATTAAGTGCATTTTAGGTGCTATTTAGGGCCACAAAAGATAATTGAGGTGCTCATTTGGTTTTCGAGATATTAGCAAAAAAGTGTGGGTCTGCTAGGTTAACGTCAAGCTAGCAGACCCACAACTTAAATTTAATTTTATTTTAAATAAAAAATATATCAAAATTAGGAGCTATTTAGGTGCTTTTTAGGGCCACAAAAGATAATTTAGGTTTTCATTTCGTTTTCGAGATATTCGCAAAAAAGTGTGGGTCTGCTAGGTTAACGTCAAGCTAGCAGACCCACAACTTAAATTTAATTTTATTTTAAATATAAAATATATCAAAATTAGGAGCTATTTAGGTGCTTTTTAGGGCCACAAAAGATAATTTAGGTTTTCATTTCGTTTTCGAGATATTCGCAAAAAGGTGTGGGTCTGCTAGGTTAACGTCAAGCTAGCAGACCCAAAATTTAAATTTCATTTTTTTAAATAAAAAGTATATCAAAATTAGGAGCTATTTAGGTGCTTTTTAGGGCCACAAAAGATAATTTAGGTTTTCTTTTCGTTTTCGAGATATTCGCAAAAAGGTGTGGATCTGCTAGGTTAACGTCAAGCTAGCAGACCCAAAATTTAAATTTCATTTTTTTAAATAAAAAGTATATCAAAATTAGGAGCTATTTAGGTGCTTTTTAGGGCCACAAAAGATAATTTAGGTTTTCTTTTCGTTTTCGAGATATTCGCAAAAAGGTGTGGGTCTGCTAGGTTAACGTCAAGCTAGCAGACCCAAAATTTAAATTTCATTTTTTTTTAAATAAAAAGTATATCAAAATTAGGAGCTATTTAGGTGCTTTTTAGGGCCACAAAAGATAATTTAGGTTTTCTTTTCATTTTCGAGATATTCGCAAAAAAGTGTGGGTCTGCTAGGTTAACGTCAAGCTAGCAGACCCACAACTTAAATTTAATTTTATTTTAAATATAAAATATATCAAAATTAGGAGCTATTTAGGTGCTTTTTAGGGCCACAAAAGATAATTTAGGTTTTCATTTCGTTTTCGAGATATTCGCAAAAAGGTGTGGGTCTGCTAGGTTAACGTCAAGCTAGCAGACCCACAACTTAAATTTCATTTTATTTTAAATAAAAAATATATCGAAATTAGGAGCTATTTAGGTGCTTTTTAGGGCCATAAAAGATAATTTAGGTTTTCATTTCGTTTTCGAGATATTCGCAAAAAGGTGTGGGTCTGCTAGGTTAACGTCAAGCTAGCAGACCCACAATTTAATTTCATTTTTTTAAATAAAAAGTATATCAAAATTAGGAGCTATTTAGGTGCTTTTTAGGGCCACAAAAGATAATTTAGGTTTTCTTTTCGTTTTCGAGATATTCGCAAAAAAGTGTGGGTCTGCTAGGTTAACGTCAAGCTAGCAGACCCACAACTTAAATTTAATTTTATTTTAAATATAAAATATATCAAAATTAGGAGCTATTTAAGTGCTTTTTAGGGCCACAAAAGATAATTTAGGTTTTCATTTCGTTTTCGAGATATTCGCAAAAAGGTGTGGGTCTGCTAGGTTAACGTCAAGCTAGCAGACCCAAAATTTAAATTTCATTTTTTTAAATAAAAAGTATATCAAAATTAGGAGCTATTTAGGTGCTTTTTAGGGCCACAAAAGATAATTTAGGTTTTCTTTTCGTTTTCGAGATATTCGCAAAAAGGTGTGGGTCTGCTAGGTTAACGTCAAGCTAGCAGACCCAAAATTTAAATTTCATTTTTTTAAATAAAAAGTATATCAAAATTAGGAGCTATTTAGGTGCTTTTTAGGGCCACAAAAGATAATTTAGGTTTTCGTTTCGTGTTCGAGATATTCGCAAAAAGGTGGGGGTCTGCTAGGTTAACGTCAAGCTAGCAAACCCACAACTTAAATTTCATTTTATTTTAAATAAAAAATATATCAAAATTAGGAGCTATTTAGGTGCTTTTTAGGGCCACAAAAGATAATTTAGGTTTTCATTTCGTTTTCGAGATATTCGCAAAAAGGTGTGGGTCTGCTAGGTTAACGTCAAGCTAGCAGACCCACAATTTAAATTTCATTTTTTTAAATAAAAAGTATATCAAAATTAGGAGTTATTTAGGTGCTTTTTAGGGCCACAAAAATAATTTAGGGCCACAACTTAAATTTCATTTTATTTTAAATAAAAAGTATATCCAAATTAGGAGCTATTTAGGTGCTTTTTAGGGCCACAAAAGATAATTTAGGTTTTCATTTCGTTTTCGAGATATTCGTAAAAAGGTGTGGGTCTGCTAAGTTAACGTCAAGCTAGCAGACCCAAAATTTAAATTTCATTTTTTTTAAATAAAAAGTATATCAAAATTAGGAGCTATTTAGGTGCTTTTTAGGGCCACAAAAGATAATTTAGGGCCACAACTTAAATTTCATTTTATTTTAAATAAAAAGTATATCCAAATTAGGAGCTATTTAGGTGCTTTTTAGGGCCACAAAAGATAATTTAGGTTTTCATTTCGTTTTCGAGATATTCGCAAAAAGGTGTGGGTCTGCTAAGTTAACGTCAAGCTAGCAGACCCACAATTTAAATTTCATTTTTTTAAATAAAAAGTATATCAAAATTAGGAGTTATTTAGGTGCTTTTTAGGGCCACAAAAATAATTTAGGGCCACAACTTAAATTTCATTTTATTTTAAATAAAAAGTATATCCAAATTAGGAGCTATTTAGGTGCTTTTTAGGGCCACAAAAGATAATTTAGGTTTTCATTTCGTTTTCGAGATATTCGCAAAAAGGTGTGGGTCTGCTAAGTTAACGTCAAGCTAGCAGACCCACAATTTAAATTTCATTTTTTTAAATAAAAAGTATATCAAAATTAGGAGTTATTTAGGTGCTTTTTAGGGCCACAAAAATAATTTAGGGCCACAGCTTAAATTTCATTTTATTTTAAATAAAAAGTATATCCAAATTAGGAGCTATTTAGGTGCTTTTTAGGGCCACAAAAGATAATTTAGGTTTTCATTTCGTTTTCGAGATATTCGCAAAAAGGTGTGGGTCTGCTAAGTTAACGTCAAGCTAGCAGACCCACAATTTAAATTTCATTTTTTTAAATAAAAAGTATATCAAAATTAGGAGTTATTTAGGTGCTTTTTAGGGCCACAAAAATAATTTAGGGCCACAACTTAAATTTCATTTTATTTTAAATAAAAAGTATATCCAAATTAGGAGCTATTTAGGTGCTTTTTAGGGCCACAAAAGATAATTTAGGTTTTCATTTCGTTTTCGAGATATTCGCAAAAAGGTGTGGGTCTGCTAAGTTAACGTCAAGCTAGCAGACCCAAAATTTAAATTTAATTTTTTTTAAATAAAAAGTATATCAAAATTAGGAGCTATTTAGGTGCTTTTTAGGGCCACAAAAGATAATTTAGGGCCACAACTTAAATTTCATTTTATTTTAAATAAAAAGTATATCCAAATTAGGAGCTATTTAGGTGCTTGTTAGGGCCACAAAAGATAATTTAGGTTTTCATTTCGTTTTCGAGATATTCGCAAAAAGGTGTGGGTCTGCTAAGTTAACGTCAAGCTAGCAGACCCACAATTTAAATTTCATTTTTTTAAATAAAAAGTATATCAAAATTAGGAGTTATTTAGGTGCTTTTTAGGGCCACAAAAATAATTTAGGGCCACAACTTAAATTTCATTTTATTTTAAATAAAAAGTATATCCAAATTAGGAGCTATTTAGGTGCTTTTTAGGGCCACAAAAGATAATTTAGGTTTTCATTTCGTTTTCGAGATATTCGCAAAAAGGTGTGGGTCTGCTAAGTTAACGTCAAGCTAGCAGACCCACAATTTAAATTTCATTTTTTTAAATAAAAAGTATATCAAAATTAGGAGTTATTTAGGTGCTTTTTAGGGCCACAAAAATAATTTAGGGCCACAACTTAAATTTCATTTTATTTTAAATAAAAAGTATATCCAAATTAGGAGCTATTTAGGTGCTTTTTAGGGCCACAAAAGATAATTTAGGTTTTCATTTCGTTTTCGAGATATTCGCAAAAAGGTGTGGGTCTGCTAAGTTAACGTCAAGCTAGCAGACCCACAATTTAAATTTCATTTTTTTAAATAAAAAGTATATCAAAATTAGGAGTTATTTAGGTGCTTTTTAGGGCCACAAAAATAATTTAGGGCCACAACTTAAATTTCATTTTATTTTAAATAAAAAGTATATCCAAATTAGGAGCTATTTAGGTGCTTTTTAGGGCCACAAAAGATAATTTAGGTTTTCATTTCGTTTTCGAGATATTCGCAAAAAGGTGTGGGTCTGCTAAGTTAACGTCAAGCTAGCAGACCCAAAATTTAAATTTCATTTTTTTTAAATAAAAAGTATATCAAAATTAGGAGCTATTTAGGTGCTTTTTAGGGCCACAAAAATAATTTAGGGACACAACTTAAAATTCATTTTATTTTAAATAAAAAATATATCAAAATTAGGAGCTATTTAGGTGCTTTTTTGGGCCACAAAAGACAATTTTAGTTTTCATTTCGTTTTCGAGATATTCGCAAAAAGGTGTGGGTCTGCTAGGTTAACGTCAAGCTATCAGACCCAAAATTTAAATTTCATTTTTTTTAAGTAAAAAGTATATCAAAATTAGGAGCTATTTAGGTGCTTTTTAGGGCCACAAAATATAATTTAGGTTTTCATTTCGTTTTCGAGATATTCGCAAAAAGGTGTGGGTCTGCTAAGTTAACGTCAAGCTAGCAGACCCAAAATTTAAATTTCATTTTTTTTAAATAAAAAGTATATCAAAATTAGGAGCTATTTAGGTGCTTTTTAGGGCCACAAAAGATAATTTAGGTTTTCATTTCGTTTTCGAGATATTCGTAAAAAGGTGTGGGTCTGCTAGGTTAACGTCAAGCTAGCAGACCCACAATTTAAATTTCATTTTATTTTAAATAAAAGATATATCAAAATTAGGAGCTATTAAGTGCTTTTTAGGGCCACAAAAGATAATTTAGGTTTTCATTTAGTTTTCGAGATATTCGCAAAAAGGTGTGAGTATGCTAGGTTAACGTCAAGCTAGCAGACCCACAATTTAAATTTCATTTTTTTTAAATAAAAAGTATATCAAAATTAGGAGCTATTTAGGTGCTTTTTAGGGCCACAAAAGATAATTTAGGTTTTCGTTTCGTGTTCGAGATATTCGCAAAAAGGTGTGGGTCTGCTAGGTTAACGTCAAGCTAGCAAACCCACAACTTAAATTTCATTTTATTTTAAATAAAAAATATATCAAAATTAGGAGCTATTTAGGTGCTTTTTAGGGCCACAAAAGATAATTTAGGTTTTTATTTCGTTTTCGAGATATTCGCAAAAAGGTGTGGGTCTGCTAGGTTAACGTCAAGCTAGCAGACCCACAATTTAAATTTCATTTTATTTTAAATAAAAGATATATCAAAATTAGGAGCTATTAAGTGCTTTTTAGGGCCACAAAAGATAATTTAGGTTTTCATTTAGTTTTCGAGATATTCGCAAAAAGGTGTGAGTCTGCTAGGTTAACGTCAAGCTAGCAGACCCACAATTTAAATTTCATTTTTTTTAAATAAAAAGTATATCAAAATTAGGAGCTATTTAGGTGCTTTTTAGGGCCACAAAAGATAATTTAGGTTTTCATTTAGTTTTCGAGATATTCGCAAAAAGGTGTGGGTCTGCTAGGTTAACGTCAAGCTAGCAGACCCACAATTTAAATTTCATTTTTTTTAAATAAAAAGTATATCAAAACTAGGAGCTATTTAGGTGCTTTTTAGGGCCACAAAAGATAATTTAGGTTTTCATTTCGTTTTCGAGATATTCGCAAAAAAGGATGGGTCTGCTAGGTTAACGTCAAGCTAGCAGACCCACAACCTAAATTTCATTTTATTTTAAATAAAAAATATATCAAAATTAGGAGGTATTTAGGGCTACAAAAGATAATTTAGGTTTTCATTTAGTAGTTAGCTAGGTTAACGTCAAGCTAGCAGACCCACACCTTTTTGCGAATATCTCGAAAACGAAATGAAAACCTAAATTATCTTTTGTGGTCCTAAAAAGCACCTAAATAGCTCCTAATTTTGATATACTTTTTATTTAAAAAAAATGAAATTAAATTGTGGGTCTGCTAGCTTGACGTTAACCTAGCAGACCCACACCTTTTTGCGAATATCTCGAAAACGAAATGAAAACCTAAATTATCTTTTATGGCCCTAAAAAGCACCTAAATAGCTCCTAATTTCGATATATTTTTTATTTAAAATAAAATGAAATTTAAGTTGTGGGTCTGCTAGCTTGACGTTAACCTAGCAGACCCACACTTTTTTGCGAATATCTCGACAACCAAATGAGCACCTAAATTATCTTTTGTGGCCCTAAATAGCACCTAAAATGTACTTAAACTTATTTTTGAGCACTTGGGTCTGCCAGCTTTACGCACGTCACATCGACCTATTAGCGCTGGGAAAGAGAAGGTTATGAGGAAACAAAAAAGGAAACGGATCAAAAGGCATGAATGCCGTAAGCAAAGAGAGCAGGGAAAAAACGTTTAGGTTGTGGCCAGAAAGGTGTCCAAAAGAGCAGAAGCAGATGGACAGGGAAAACAATAACAGCTCTTAAAAAAAGGAGCACTAGAAGCTTTGGCGAGGTAATTACTACGTTACCCAAATGCTCCCCGGGCACGGATACTTCAAAAAATATTGCACAACATTCATTAAATGCTCGGGATGGAGCCAGAACCGACAGCTGCTTGGGAAAGAGTCGGCAGAAATTCTTAGCGGCCCAGAAGAGTGGCAACAAATTGGTATCTTCCTACACTGAAAGAAAAAGACTGGTAAAATCAACCGAAATACGGGTTAATTCAACCAAAATTTCTGTCAATTTTTTTTCCATTGCAACAAGATGTTGAATCAACTGCGCACAAATCGTTGATTCGTAATTGACCGTTTTAGTAGTCAAATGTACAAAAAGAGTTGTTGCGACAGCTTTGTACGAAAGTACCTATGTTGCCATGTACAAACATACGTAGATATGTAAATACCGAACTTCAATGGCCGTACATCAAATATGCTGGCACACATTAAACATTATACACTTTATTATTTTGTTTTATTAAACGCACTTTCACCAAATTTTATATTTTATAATTTATTTAATTTATAGTTTTGAACTTCGCTTTGCAAATAGAAATGAAAATAGTCGTCACAAAACTGATTCTCAATTCTTTCAGTTGCAGCTCATCTCATTCTCAATTCTTCAATTTCTTCTCTCGCATGTAGTTGCCACACTTGATTGTTTCGAAAAAAAACTTGTAGTATAAATGTTTGATATAACATTTTAAATAGAGAACTTGTAAGTTATAGAAAAGTAAAGAATCAAATCGCAGGAAGGTAATTCACCACTGAAGTAACTTTACATGTAATTCGGCAGGTTTAATTTTCGTAACACTTTAAGTTGAAACGATTCCAAAACAACTCAAACTTTTATGTTGTCGGAAACATCAACATTAACATTTTTTTTTTAACAAGTGGCACCATCGTCATAAGTACAAAGTAGAGAGCGCAGTGAGCGTAAAATTCTCTTTGAAATTTGCTCATGTATTGACTGTTGATCGCTGTTGAAATGACCAGTGAAATCAGTTGTGTTAACAGAAAAATCAGTTAGATTGATTAGAAATCTGTCAATTTTACAGAATTTTGTTAACTTAAGAGCAACACATTCTCTTCTGTTGAAATGACTAAACTAATTTGTTCGCTTGACAAAGAACTCGGTCGAATTAACCATAATTCGATCAATTTCACCGAATCTCCGTTAAGTCAAGAACAACAGAACCGATTTGTTGATTTTACTAGCATAATTTCTTTCAGTGTAGAAACCATGCTCAGAGCAAAAACCGGGATCTGGACGCAGGAACAACACAAGGCTATTAAAAAACGAGAAACATTTAACGACACCCTGAAGTTATGGGAAAGCGTTCACGTGATGGGCGACTACTTCAAACGGTGTGGTTTTTAATCCACGTACAAACGGTTGCAGATGTAAAATGAAATAAGCAGTTTGATTTTTTTGAAAAAAAAAACGTCTGTTTGAGTTTTTGGTATATTTATATAACTTAAGCTGTTATGCCACTATATTATAAAACTTATTTACTTGCATCAAGCGTTTAAGTTTGATTGAACGTTCAAAACGCTCCTCCAAAAACCTATAAACTATGAATTTATCCGTTTTGACTTGTAGCCATTGATTTAACAGTGGATATCGATTGTTAGCGAGAGCGTTTGCATAGCCGCCTCTGGATGATTTTCTGGGGCATATACATAGTGTTTATCAGTCATAGTTTAAGTAGCTTGCTCATTGGTTCATAGTGTGGCGAATATTAGCAATTGCAAGGTAACCCTAAAGTTAAGTGTTGCTTGACCATAACAGTCATGCAATGCTTACTACACACATCTGTAAATTCACAATGAGGGTTACCTTCAGAAACGTCAAAATGAATGGCGCCAGATTTTTAAGCGCATTTAAACTGACCGGTCGTGAATTTTAGTAGCTAGCACTTTTACATCGCTGTAAAAATATTCATATAATGGATTAGCATCGTATAATTAAATAAAAAGACTGTTGTAAACTTTCACATAAGTTGCGTATACCTCACGCGGTGGTTTGCTTGCGATCGACGCACAGGGTCTCGAGATATAAGCCAAAACGTGGGCCCGTGAATGCCCAGACAGTGCTTATACAATATGGATATCAGATGAAAGCTGTTGATGAGTGCTTTAGTACAGGGTAGCTTTCATACCTATTGGTGAATAGGGTCTCGATATATAGGTCCAAATGTGGATCAGGGTAACACTAGGATGTGATTTTACATTATGGATATCAAATTGAAGCTGTTGATGTGTGCTTTAGTACAGAATAAGTTTTATACCGGTGGGTGACTAGGGTCTCGAGATATAGGCCAAAACGTGGACCCGGATACCACTAGAATGAGTGGAGAGAGGTGAGGGCTTTAAAGTAATTTTCATTGTGATATTCGATTTAGTCGCATCAACCTGGCAAAACTGATAAATATGCATACGAAGCCGAAATAAAGACATGAATTAATAATGCCCACATACCTATTTACATACATCCTATTCGATTTGCCTGAAATTTGGTATATAAATTTGCCTATATTAGTATTTACGATCCTTTTTTCCGGGAAGTAGACCAGAGACGGACTGGGATTAGGACTAGGGCTGGGACTGAGACTCGAAGTGGGACTGGGACTGGGACTGAAACAAAATACATACCAGCCTCTGGGACAGGCAATAAGGGATGAAGAAGAATTAGAAGAACTTGAGAGAAGAGAAAAGAGAGAAGGATACTGAGAAAGAGATAGAATGAGACGAATATGGAGATAGATGAAGCGAAAAATACGGAGGGATGAGTGAATAAAAGAATTAGGAAAAAGTGGGAGAAGCGCAGAGTTAGACGGAAAAAGCTTATTAAAATGTATGCATATAGACCAAATTTTGGGCAGAACAACGTCTGCCGGGTCTGCTAATACTGTATAATAAGTAAAGTGCATCATTCTTTTTATTGAAGTCGGTTTTTGTGACACATCACTATGCCGGTAGTAAATAAATGCTGCATAACCACAATAGCAATATAAGCAGAGGAAGCAAAAATAGCGACGCATAAATCTACACAGCAGCTAAGAGCGTAAACGACATTACACACACATGTGTAGAGCAACAAAGAGCGCAGACGACATTACTCATACGCATACATAGAAAACAGCAGATGCATAGATATGAGAGAAGTAAGAAATCAAGGCTGTTCGTCAAAAGCAGAACCCGGGAGAAATGCGACGAGGCAACTGACAGTAAAAAAGCAGCGCAATCAAAGGAATAATCATTCAGTTTGATTTTTACACGCTAATAGTGAAGTACGCGAATACGTGGAATTGTGAAGATGAACTACCACAGTAGTGTTAATAAAGAGCATTTTTAAACAGATACGATAACATAAGGCGCATAATTATCGAGTATTTTTTAAGATTCGCTACAATAGCATAGTACCGAATTCTTTTTGTGATGAAAGCTATCTTTGTGTCTGTGATTGCTGTTATTGGTAGGCGTAATTGACAACGGGAAGCAAATTCTGTCACAGTCAGTCAGTCACGGTTTTTCCTTCCAAACAGTCGCTGAATTTACTGTGATAAAATTACAAGTACAACTCTAACACCAGCTCGGTGTGGGCGACAGGGCAGGCCCAAGGTGAAATTATACATCGTACATAGATAGAGGCCGTTGGAAGTGAGTAGAGCAGAAATTGGATGTTGTGATATCGCTACTGCCCTAGTATACTTAAAATTTGCATTAAAAATGTATATTGTTACTGGTAAATAGGTGCATATGTACTGCGCCATTTTCAACTTCGCTTGAGCTCTAGACAAATATGGGGGCAGACATTGTGGTGCTGCACACAAAAGGAGAATTGCAACGAACACGAATATACTAATTTGCAAAAGTCACAATGTCGACTACAACAAAACTATAAGCGAAAAGAAAATGTGTGGAGCAAAGAGAATACAAAAAAAACAAATATGTATCTATACAACAACAATTAATAATGATTGCAGTGGTATGGCAAAAGTCAAAGCCATGCCAACGCCAATGCCAATATGGCTGCTTACTGTCTGTCTAACTTCTAATACCGGCAAAAACTACCGCGCCGATACAAAGAAAAACATAAACTAAGAAAAAATCTTCTACAAAAAAAAAAACAGCTTTGCATATGCAGCGAGAAAAACGAAAATAAACTACAGAAAAAAGAACACAGTAAAAAGGATATGCGGCGTAAAGTAATAAAAAAGGAAGGAAAAGTTACTCAAGGTGCACTATTAAAGGGAAACCAAAAAGAAAAAAGTTTCAAAAAACTCTTGCAGACAATAAAAAAACTAGCAAGAAAAGCGCCATTTTAAACTAAAAAAAGAAAACAACAAAATTATAACTTACATGCACCCACATTCTGCTTGGTATAGACAACCCTGCATTGCATTTCTAGAGCAACTAAACCATTTAAAATGATTGTGGATATAGTAAATTTCGGTACAGTTTTTTGGCTAGGTAAAGGCATTGGCGCGACACGATATGCCATGGCGCTCAGCAGCGCAGGTGCACAACAGCAAGTTGTCGTTTACTAAAAGGGCGGCGAAAACTTCCATAAACTTATCGTCTTCGCAAATGCAGTCAAGGTGGCTTTCAATTTTTCAGCTTTGGCGGTAAAATACAACTTTCATAAGAGAAAGGAGAATTAAAAGAAAATGGGCGTCTGCTAGTTGTTATATGGGGAGTTATGGCAGGTCGAGGCATTCATGTAGTCCGTGTTCCAAGTTCTATGTTTGTATGTACTCATGCTTATTCCATGAAAAATCAATGCATGATGTCAGCAAAGGGTAGACATTTGGCGCAGCGAATTGTAGTTCGGAAGTGGTTTGTTTGAGCACTAGTTTTTTTATTCTTTGAGTAGAGAACAAACAAGCGTTTTTTTTTTTTACCAGAAATAGAGGAATAAGAATAGAGGTGGTATGGTGGTAGCGTGCCCCGCCTACTACACCGAAGGTCCTGGATTCAAGTCCCGGTCAAGATAGTATCAAAAATTTAGAATCGAGTTTTTTTTTTAATTAGAAAAAAGGTTTTCTATGTGGGGTCGCCCATCGGAAGTGATGTGACAAATACTCCGAATCTAGTTCTGCAATGAAAAACTTCTCAGTAAAAATTCATCTATGCCGTTCGGAGTCGGCGTAAAATATGTAGGTCCCGTCCCGCCAATTCGTAGGAACAATTGAAAAGGGGCATGACGCAAATTGAAAGAGTAGCTCGGCCTGAAATCTCTTCGGAGATTATCGCGCCTTGTATTTTTTCTATAAATGGCTAAAACTCTCAGTAAAAAACTGAATCAAGTCGCTAAAGTATTGCCGTCAGACTCAGCGAAGGACGCTCGATCCTTTAAGGAAACGGAATTGCTACGCTATAATAGCCGGTGCTGAAGTTCCAAATGCACAACTGTTGAATGTAATCCATTTCTGTGAAAAGTTGCCAAAACTTTCGTTACGACTCGTCTTCCTTCTTACACTCACATTTTGTGCAAAGGAAACTTGTTGGTATGCCCTGCTGTCGAAACAACGTTGCTCTAACGCAATGAACTGTGATGACAACCGTGAGAGCTCTAACTGCAAAATTGTTTAGCTTGAGAAGGATGCTGGTTCTTTTCTATGCAAACATGGTCATAATCTTATATTCCTCCATTCCTCCCAGGAGATAACCCAACGGTACTCATACAGAGTTGTCCGCCTCGCTTATGTTCATTTCGAAACCTTTCCGAGCCGTCTCATCTGTAAATTCATTTCGTTTCAATATCGTTGTGCCTAGGGACCCAGCAAAAGGAAACATTCCGATACTTTATGGACGTCAGCTAGGCTCGACGCCTCCGCACAATATCCAAATGTATCACGTTGGATTGTAATGCCTTTAAGCCAGCCTGGCTTTCGACAAAGATCGTTACATTGGTGCCTTAGGTGTAGTAGTATGGCATATACCTCCGACTGGAAAACACAGCATGAGTCACGAAGTCGGTGCGACTGTTTTACCTGCAGATGCTTTGCGTGCATTTCAGCTTCCTTTTCCATTTGCAAGCCGTCTGTGTAGATTTTAATACCCTACCATTGCCTAGGCTTTCCTTTTATTACTTCCGCGAAGGATATCTATGTTTTGGAAGTCAACAACAGTCGTAATACCGAATCCCGTCAGTTATAATCCCTTTAATCATTCCCCTTGCCATGCCAACTAATATTGCGGCGTTCCCGTATTTGGTTGATTGCTACATGTTGGATTATCCTAATTAGTTGGAGAGCCCATTTAGCGGCCAATCCATGCACGAACACTTGTAGTAGCATAAAGTGCAAAATTACGGACCAACCACACTTGAAGTTGGCATTGCCAAGCCAAGAGCCCGAAAAGCCACCTGAGTATCAGAAGCGAAAATCTTGATTCGAAATAGCCGCTTATTCCGAGACACGCGTAGATAAGAACGTAGACAGGAATTTTACAAAACCCCCGCTCATACTCAGTAGGGCATTTTGGACACGTCCCCAAAAACTGAAATATCGGATCTCGGAGTAAGTGTCACATCATTATATTTCACTAGTAGGAAAGAGAGAGATGTTTTGTATCGCTGTTCATCGTAGGACAGATGTAGTATGTTTTTGTTGTGATATAGGGGTGTGCCCGTATATACAAACGTTCTTTTCACGGCAAGGGCTGCCTGAGATTATTACCATAAAAAGGTTCCACGCAGTTAGACTTCTCGTCCCGCGGCAGTGGGATAAATAGCAGAAGAATATAATATTGTAACGGATTTACTTGCAATTCCCCTTATTTGCAATCTTCTACTAAGTTCGAAACACTAAACTGTTGAATAAATAACTCCAATAGTGAATAATGGAAAAACGGCCTTTATTAAAGTACTTCACAATAAATAATACTGCTATTGCTCGCCAGATAGCGTCTTAATCAAAACTGAATTATTGCGCCTCGACCGTTGTTGCCTTTTATAATCTCTGATTTCCTCGTTCGCATCTTCTAGGCGCTTCCATTTCCAGAATCTACTAGTTGGCCATCAGCTATCAAATTTCTCAGCTGTAACTACAACTGCACGATTTTATAGCTTCTCTCATTGCATACTTTCGGGAGTATCTCAGATATATGCATTTGGTTGTGCGTTGCTTCTCGGCTACGTATACGTACATATGTGTAGACATAATGATTGATTCGTTTATGTAGATACATAATGATTGATTTATGGATGTGCATACAAGGCGCTGCTTAGCATCGGCTTAGAGATGACAGTACCCCTTAGTGTTGCTAATATTCGTAACAATATTATTTTATCTGGGTAAAGGATGTACTCATTCGTCACAATCTTCCAAACCTTAAAGAAATGTTTTAACACATATTACAACAACAACAACAACCATAAAAAGGGCTCTACAAATATTTCTGTGTATTTTCTCGAAAGTCTGTTTCTCTGAGTAAATTTTTCGAAAGCGCTTTTGCACTTCACATAAGACGAAAAGTGAATGAATGATGACACTGAAGATGGCACCAAAACAAAATTAAATTAAATAAGGGTGAAACCTATTGATATTAAAAAATATTTGAAGCAAAACGAGCTAAACCGCAAAAGAACCTTTACACAAACTTTAAATTGCCGATACAACTCTGCCTACATGAGCACGTTGCAAATTCCCAAACATTTTGCTGCATTATAACTTCAATAAAATGTAGAAGTCAGCAAAAAAAAGCTTGCAATAAAAATTAAAACAAACTACAGTAACAATGCAGTATTCATAGATATGCCAAGAATGTAAATTCGTCATCGATTGCTGCCAAGCGCCATTGTGCGGCATTCAGCCAACTGTAAATTGTGAGAAAGGGCCGTATTTCCCGCTACCTATATAGATATTTTGAAAGGAGATACATATGCTAGTATATACATACACATACATATGCATACTTATATATGTGCTTACATTTTCTATATAAAATGCGAATTTTTGCAGTCTAGGCATAACGCTGCTTAACTAGCATTCGCCAGAATATTTCCCCACCTTTTTGGCGCCACACCAGCCTAACCTAGTGTAATTTCAGCAACGTATGTGTGTTGGTGTGTGTGTGTGAATAGACGCTACAACTTGTGTCACTCATTGAAAGATGTAACCTTTGGCATACATAGTTACTTTTATTACATGCGTTACGAGACAAACATGTAATAAAAGTGCCTGACTACAAGACAAATGCGCTGGGCAAAAAAAAAAAATCGACATGAAAAGTAGCAAAGAGGAAAACAGCAAATAACAGATAAAATATTAAATAATAAAAAGTTTTAGCTATTGGCTCAATGGCAGTGACAGTGGCGATTGCAACTGCTTATGTATGAATACATTTGTAAATATTAATATAGCAGAGAGGGGCAAATATGGCTGTTGAACCAAATACAGTGCGTTGCTTAGCTAAGTTGGGCACTTTGTAATTTCGCTGGTCTTTTTTAACATTTGATAAAATACAACAAGAATGTGATATAGTGTAAACCGCTCACTGAAGATTTGTTTGCGCGTTTGTTTCATAGCGAACAAACATACAAACTGTTTTTTGTTGAAAGAATGTAACTTGTGGTTAACAATTTTTTCTTAAACTGGAAAGAAATAAACTGTTTTACAAATGCAGAACGAAAACAAGTATTTCAAAGTTAATTGCAAAAATATAAGAGGAAGGATACGGTGAAAAACGATTAAAATTCCCTTTTTGTGATTTTTACAGTAAATCTTCCATGATATATTAGAATAAATATCACCAAGTTTAACGTTTTTATATTGGAAACTAAGGGAGAAATGGCCAAAAATCTTTCTATCTGAACGATCGGTTGTATGGGATAGGTATATACTATATACATACAGCTCCGATCAAAGTGATTTTTACAATAAATCTTCCATGATATATTAGAATGAATATCACCAAGTTTAATGTTTTTATATTGGAAATTAAGGGAGAAATGGCTAAAAATCTTTCTATCTGAACGATCGATTGTATGGGATATATATTATATATAGCTCCGATCAAAGTGATTTTTTCAGAAAATCTTCTATGATATATTAAAATATATATCACCGAGTTTCACGTTTATACTTTCTAAATTAAGGGAGAAATGGCCAAAAACCTTTCTATCTGAACGATCGGTTGTATGGGATATAACTATATATAGCTCCGATCAAAGTGATTTTTTCAGGATATCATCTATGATATATTAGAATATATGTCACCGAGTTTCACGTTTACACTTTCTAAATTGCGGTAGGAATGACCAAAATCGTCTTATCTGAACGATCGGTTGTATGGGAGATATATGTTATAGTGGTCCGATCCTACCGGATCCGACAAATGTCTAATATAATACAAAAATACATCCTTGTGCCAAATTTCATTGAGATATCTCAAAATCTGAGGGACTATTTTGCGTTCAAACAGACAGACGGACGGACGGACAGACGGACATGGCTATATCAACTCAGTTCGTCGCCCTGATCAATTCGGCATACTTAATGGTGAGTCTATCTTCTATATTTCTCAACGTTACAAACATCGGAGCAAAGTTAATATACCATTTCATGTTCATGAAAGGTATAAAAATATAAGAGGAAGAGGGCGGCCCCAACTCCGCTCGTGGCGCCAGTTAACCCAGGGATTGGCGCTCCATGTTGGACGGCCATAAGCTTTTAAACGGTTTAGCGCCAATTAAATAAATAATTAAAAAACACCAATAATTTGTCACCACATTTTGACAACCAAACTCCTGTTATAGATTTATCCACACTATATTGAAAATAACCATTGCACATAGAAAACCTTCAAAATGCAAATAAAAAGAAATAAAAACCTTTTCCAAGCATTCTGTGCGGATTTATTTTGATGCAGAACGCATGTTTGAATGCTTGATTCATAGCGAACAAACACACAAACTGCTTTTTGTGAAAGAATGTAATTTGTGCTTAAACAATTTTTGTTAAATTAGAAAAGAAAGAAATGTTTCATATATGCAGAACGAAAGTTATTATTGCTAAGCTAATTGCAATCAAAAAATATTTCAATATCGGGTAATTCATTTTTGATTTATAGCAGTGTAAACAACAATTTTATGCCTTTTCAACAGCGTTTTGCAAATTAACACGCCTCTTTTATAGATTCATGCACATTAAATTAAAAATAACCATTCCACATAGCAAAGCTTTAAAATGCAAGAAACCTTTTTCAAATCTGAGCTTTCTGTGCAGATTTATTATATTAAATACGACTTTATTTTATAAGTAAATATGAATTTGCTTACCGGCTTGCCCACCTCTGATAAATGTGTATACAAATAAGTACTTTGCCACATCACAAGTGAAGTAAACTGTGGCGCCAACCGAAGAAGCACAATGAATACGCCTAGTCATAATAATAAATGATATAATGAATAAATGATGGTAGATATGTATAAGTAGATAGCTTTGTATACGAAAAATTGACTAGCAGTCTGGGAAAGCTGGAGGTTCTTTTAGTTTGTAAGTGCCTTACTGCAACAAAATACATTACAAATATACCAACAACAATAATAATAAACTATATAATGAATTCGGTTAAAATATTCGCCCCACTGACTGCATTGTTAGTTGCGAACAACATAAATACATACATACATATTTAACAATATTCATGGGCCCGTTCATGGGCACATTTTTTGGGGTCGTCAGCCAACGAACTTTGCAACTTTCATACACATTTTCGTAGGTTATGTAATTAGCTGGACATGCAGCTACATTCTACACTATTTTAGTTGCACTTTCCTTCAGAGAAGTTTTTTTCTTTATTTTATTTATTTTTTGTTCTTTATTTTACTTCAACACTTTTATTTCACTCTTTCGATTACGTAATTACTGCAACGGAAGCTCTAAAGATGAAGGTGTGTGTATGTACGAGCTATGTTTAGTGCTATTTAAGGCCAAGGTATTGTATGTTGACTAGGCGGCGACAAATCGCGTGCTAAAGTGTGCACTCTGAAAATTATGACGTTATTGCTTGTGTAAAGTTTTATTGATTATTTTTAGAAGATTTTAGAAAGATTTTTTAATAACCGCAATAAATCTATAAAATGTTAATGCAAGTTATGAAAAAAACTTCGGTTAATTGATCCATTTAGTGAAGGAATTATGAGCTCGAAGAATCTTACGCAGAAGTGAACATAGTGATGGTGGGCCCTACGTTGGGCGCTAGTCAAACCTGGCATGTAAATTATGGCAGATGCATAAGTTAGGAGTAGTAGAAGAGTGCTAGTCATTAAGAGGAAAGTCATATTAGGGATTGTGACAAATAAAGTCACTAAATACATATTTGAAGCAATAAATCTGTGCCGGAAACTGCGATTTGAAAACGGTATATTGAATTTTAAAGCTTAGCTTTAGGGGTAGTTATTTGCAAAATAATTTAATGGAAGCTATAGAAAGCGGCGCGAAAATTAGCTAAAATGTAGTGAAAAATCACAGAATTGCTTTTAACACAGCCTTTAATCAAAATCAAATCACTCAATTGAAATATTTTTTATTTTCAACTGCACTTTGAAATAGTTGCTCTCGTTCTGCAAAAAAAATTGTTTATATCTTTTTAACAAAAGCCAAAAATGTTAAAACGAAAAAAAAATAACTAAGAAAACGGTTTGTGTGTTTGTTCGCTTCAAAACAAACTTCGAACAGTTTGTGTGTTTGTTCGCTGTGAACCGAACATAAAAACGAGTTCAGCGAAACAACTCGTTCACATCACATTGTTGAAAGAGATTAAATGGAGCAAAAGGCTATAATTATGAGTACACAAAAAACGTTCACTAATGTTTCAGGTTTTATTTTTTTAAAACAGGCACTAAACCTTTGCGCTCTGCAAATTTTCTAAGTCGACTTAAGCTATTATCGCATGCAACCACAGAATTCATGTTAATTTGTAAGGATAAAATTTAGTCGATTTCATTATGCAAAAAAATTTTTTTCTATCTTTTTATTATAGCCAAAATTGTTTAAATGAAAATTAAGTCTAAAAAAACGGGTTGTGTATGTATTTGCTAAATGTTCGAACAGTTTGTGTGTTTGTTCGCTGTTAACCAAACGGTCACGCACGAGTTCAACGCAACAATTCCTCTACATTACATTGTTGAATAAGATTAAATGGATAAATTGGCCAACATTATGAGAATACAAAAAAATTTAACAAAAGTTTCATGTTTTATTTTTTAAAACAGGCAATAAACATTTGCGCTGTACAAATTCCAAAATTCGACTTAGGCCTCTATCTCTTGGCACCACAGAGTTTATGTCAATTTGTAAGAATACAATTTAGTCAATATCCGCCAACTTCATTGAGATTTTGTTAAAACTTCAAAGATAGCCGAGATTGTTCCTGTTCATTTTTTTGGGACTATAGTTGTACCAATGGTAGATGTCTTGCCTAGATTATTGGGTACTTAGGACACTAATTTTTCGGGACTAGGGACGTATCTATGTAAAAAATATCTAATTTACGGTGGAATTAACTTGTTTTAAGGTAGCATTGTCAGTGCATTAGATTGGGGCAGTGAATCTTCTAAAAAAGAATATCAAAAAAAAAAAAAAAAAAATATCAGCAGCTTCAAAAACCTATTTCTGATATCAACCCCAAAATACGCCGGCTGCTCTTCCACTACGCTTTCTAAAAGTCTATTTTTAGGCGCTCAACCTCTTTTCTTGCAAATTTGCGCGTATACTAAAAGTTTTATTTACAACATGCTTCAAGTTTGCTCTCCCTTACCTTACCTTGTCTATACAAAGCGTATATCAAAGCGCCAAAAAGTATGCAAAACATATCGTTTTCCTCTTTTATTGCTGGCATTCGTTCAAAAGAATCTAAATTATACGCTGACAAATGGCATCACAATTATGGCGTCGCGAACGAATTCGCGCGAATATTAAAACAAGTGGAAAGCTAGCTGATAAGTTGGTTTTTTAGAAAACCTAGCAAAGTAGTGAAATGCGGCTACAACAACAACAAGTTCAAAAAAAGCGCAAAATTTTTTTATTTTTTATTCAAAAGTAAAGCAAAAGGAAAATGTTATATGAGTTGGATACGGGATGGGGAATGAGTCTGAATGCAGCAGTAAACTTTCAAAGATATCGGAAAATTGCCCGAAGGCAAACGGACATAAACGGAAGCGCGCGTTGCATATATGTACAAGCGCTCTTAAATAGAGAGAGAAAAGATATGAGAGATAGAAAAGGAGAGAGCAAGACAGATGACTGCTGGAGGGTTAAGGTAAAACAACAAGGTATAAAATAGTTTACTTTTTACTTTTTTTTAGCAATTTCTTCTTTAGAATTTTTTTTTTGGCTGTCACACAGTGGCAATGCAAAACTTTCTACATAAATCAAAGTAAGAGAAAAAAATAAAAAGTTTGAAAAAAATGAATCGAAATGCAGTTAAAAATGCGCAAGGAAAGTGCATTAATATGCCAAAGGAAGGTAAAAATAACGAGGTAGAAAGTACAGTTGGAATGCACGCGCGCAAAGTTCTTGCTAAGTTAAGTTGTTTTTATGCTGTTTTTGTAGGCGAATATCTTTTTCCAGTTTGTTTTGCTGACTGAATGCAATGGAAGAAAGTGGCGCCAAGTTTGTCGCACAGAAGAGAGTTGCATGAGTACACATGGATTTTAAATGTTAAGAGCTGAGATGAGAACATTGACCAATGCACAGTAGATAAATATTTTTTTTAGTTACATAAATGAAAACTTTAAGAAATAGATTCACTTAGATTTTGTATTTGAAGTGTTTTGAAGAAAAATATCATAGGTTGCGACACTTAGCAAAGATTAATTCACATATTTGAATACTTATTCTTATGTCATTTACAATGGCCACGATTAATTTTACTTCAAATTAGTCGGAAAAATTGTTTGCCCGTTAAACTGGTTTAGGGCAAATTTAGTTGTGAATAATCGACGATTGGTTGTGTTATTCGATTCATCATAACTTATGTAACTGAAATAATACCAAAATTGATGAAGTTTGTTTAAAAATTTAGTTTCCGAATTCTTGGCTAGGTTACTTAACTGTGAGTTTTGATACTTTAAGCGATTTTAACTAAGAAAGTAAATTGTTTATTTACTCAAAGCACATGTCTTATTGGCCATGAGTTGTACTGTCTAAATGCATTTAATTCTCGACTTACTTTACTGCAGATTAGTCAGAATTATTTTTTTTCCAGATAAATTGTTTTAGAACATATTTAGTTGTGATTACTCGTTTAACTATGATTTCCCATTAACCGTAATTCATATAAGGAAAAAATTAGCAAATTTTAGAATAATTTTTTTCTTAATTCAATTTCATTTATTTTTTGTTGGCGATTTCAATTTCAATAAAATATTCACTGAATTCTGTCAATAATTACGTGAAAAAACTACCCTCGCTAAATCATGTTATTCAGTGATTTTCGTTCGCTTTTTAGAATACCTACAACTGATTTGCAAAATTTTTTTAAAAATAAAATTATTTTTCTATTTATCGATTTTATTTAATTGGTCTTTTTAATATACAAACTAGCTAAACTTTGATTACTTAATCGATATTTATCATTACGTGATTTAGTTAGTAAATTTAACTCATTATTCTTTTTTCAGCAAGTCTTTAACTATACAAAGTGATTTAAATTAATCAATTGAATAAACCTACTAACTACTTACGTTTTTATTATTGTATTAATCGATTTCCATCCCTTTATAACTTTTTTGCACTTAGATAATGAGATTAGTCTCCAAGTTAGTCCGAATACTTTCTATTCTAAATTTTCATCATTTATTGCTATGATTTTCTATATGATAAATTAAACATTTTAATCAGACTAAGTACACTAATTGACTCAACGGAGAAAACAGTTGCTAGCGGTTGACTATTCGTTAAAATTGATAATGAATGAGCGAACTATTTAAACTGTGAAGCCCCGACTAATCGTATGCATCTGAAAATACTACAATATTAATCGACAAATTTTATATTTTAGCTAATAAAAACTAAGAATTATTCGCTTGTTTTGACTGTTTGAAAACTGTGAAATTAATTTGACTGATTTACATATGCCTTCAATTAACAAATTTTGATGACTAATTAAATATACACTAATCGACTAAAAGAGAATAGAGTAAGTCTTGTTTATTACACGTTGGAGTCTAATGAACTAGCTATTCAAACTCTTGGTAATATTCGTCAATTCTCAACTAATTAATTATAGGACAATTACTAAATACTAACTAATTGCATACCTTACTTAATTACTATTATCAGTTGTTAGATGGACCATAATTTAAAGGTACCTTGAACTCAAGCTAACTAATTCGACTGATTTTAGTTTGCTATTGTTAAAAAGTTTTGATGTTGATAAATTAATTAATCCTAACCGACTACTAAGCGTTCTTAACACTCGGCTAATCGCATTCTTATCTATTCTTCAAATACCAAGAGACCAATCGAATAATTCTATGATTTAGCTGATCACGATTGCTAATTAATCGACTAAATATAATCTTAAGACTGCGTGAAATGCAACTAATTGAATAGACTGATTAAGATTGCAAACATCCAAAAAATGTTATGCAGAACAATCAAATGTTCACTAATCGATTAGTTGAAGAAAAGGAGTAATATCTTGATTGAAAGTGTTCGACTTATTAATCAAGCTAATCACTTTTGCTTGGTATTCGCTAAATATGAATGGAATAACTGCTTTAAATATGTTAATTGATTTAAATGATCATCATTTGAAGTAATAATCCTTTTCGAAAATCTTGAACTGATTATTACACCACTGAATAGTCTAGACTAATCGAATAATTTTTACAAATGATTGATCAAATAAATTACCCATACAGCGTGAATATAATTCAAGCTAGTGACTAATTTTGATTTATTTAAAAAGGGCAAAATACGTAAAAATAAAAACCAAAGCCGGCCTCTCTTCGGAGGTTATCGCGCCTTACATTTATTTTTTTTATTTAAAAACCAAAGCTTTTATTTTATCCTTCTACATGTAAGGGCGCCAAGCGGATCAAAATTATCAAAAAATTATTACAAAAAATCCGTTATTTCCAATTAAAATCCCGTAAAAAATAAATAAAGTCACAAGTATAAAAAATCGAAAACTTTGAAATTAAAAATATTCACTCATCACGTTTAGTGTTCCAAAGGTCAATGTGTACATTTCTCTAGTTAAAACTTAAACTTAATGCTTTATACTCAAACAAATTATACTTTCATTACCATACAATCTTGTGAACTGCCACACCTACTAAAATAAAATTACATACAATACAAAAAACAAGCAAATAGAAAATACCAAACAAAATTAAATTAAATTCTCACATTCGACCGGAAGGCATAATTTAAAGCCCAAAGGGTTGCGAAAGTCCTGGTTACTCAACAACGCAAACATACACACACAAATATAACAATAAAACGAAACAAAAGTTACTTCAACTTATGCAGCGTTACATTTTGCGATGTTAGTTTTTTTATTTTACTTATATTCAGTATTTTTTTTCCTTTTTACATTTATTTTGATATGACTTAAAATTTTCGTTTACATATTTTTTAATAAAATAAATCACGTTTTCTTGTGCATGTGTTTGTGAGTTCATGCATTAATGCATATTTTTGTGTGCGTCCACAAGCATGCAACCCTGATTTTTGCAACAACATCATACGTAAGTAATTAAAATATTCTCCTACAGCAAAAAGCTTCTATAAAACAAAACACAAAAATTAACAGAACCAACGTCACAAACATTTATAGTGGGGTAGGCCACCATTGAGTTGCAACCCTGTTACAACCCATTCTACTTCTAAGTAGGATGGTGTGTTTGTAATAGCTTTTTACATTATCCCAAGTAAGCACTACATTTGCATCATCAAACTTACATACATTTGCATACGAGTTTTAGCACGCGTGCTGGAGTGCAAAGAGACCCTGTTGGAAACATTTTTTGATTAAGGTTTTATATATATATATTTTTTTTTTCATGTCATTTGCCGAACAGGTTCCACTGTTGGCCAGGTTTCATCCGAAGTCATTTCGGTACATACAACGGGCTATCGTTGGAATGATTGATGCTTTCTAGGGGAGCTCGGGATTTTGTGGAATTGGTCCAGCAAACCTATACCGAGCTGATTTGAGGATGATTAGAATGTATACAGAGGCAACCAACACAAAGGCCCCAAAAAGGTATTCACGCTTTGTTAAATGCTAAGTGGATGGCATAAATAAGCCTGATGGGTCGTTATAGTCTCTAACACTTTGGTGTTCCGTTCAAACCCTGCAGTTCGGTCAATAAGCCTGCCCATATCTTTTACAGAGCATTAAGACATTTTCTGAAGCTCCCGCAGTACATAACTAGCCACAGTCTGAAACTAGACTGAGCTAGAGCTGGACATTCACGCAGGTAGTGTGTGAATATTTATTTGCTGTCATGCTCGTAGCAGCTCCTACATATGTTGTTAAAATGAATCGCCATTCTCACAGAATGCAGTCAAGCAGCCAGTGTCTCCTGTTTTTGACGTGCTAATCTCTGTTCCCCTACTATTGTGAGTCGTGTAAATTTTCTTGGTTATCTTGCATTCGTCCAAGGAGTACCAACTGGAGTGCGCTATCTCCTGGAAAATGCTTTGTTGTTACTTTTGACTTAATAATGCATTTTGACCGTCTCCAGCAGTGCGCCTACCTTTACAAGTTCGTTTACCTTGTCGTTGACCTCAATTTTCCTGTGATCAGAAAACAATATAGGCATTCTGCTTGCGAAGTTATCTGCTGCTTGGCTGTCTGAGAAAATGCATACCTCGCACGATCTCACAGAATCCTCTGACAAGAAAGTATATGCCCTCTTTACACTCACAACTTCCGCATGGAAGATACTAACCGATTCAGGAAAACGGATTGTCGGAGGGCTTTGCTGTTATTTTTTCTGTATACGGCTAGTTTCACTTTGGGATTATCGCTTCATATCCATTTTGTTCTGCTCACCGCAAAGTATCGCAAAGTGCTCTTTCCAATAGCTCAATGGTCGTTTGCGGGAATTCAGTCTTGACCATACATAACTAATAAGTCGTCGGCGTATACAACAAACTTCGTTCCTGCCAACTGACTACCTATGCCCATAGAAAATGCCTGTGTTAGTCATTTAACATACCCGTTTCCGACATTGCGTTGACATTCCTTCCCCAAATGATAAAGTAAGCTCGTGCTCGCGCCTTGGGTTCTATGACGTACAGGCATCCTGAAAATTATTCCAAAAAGGCAAAATCTAATTATATTTTAGTTTTACCGACGCCATTACTTTTCACATACACAACGCAATTAGTTCCAAGAGAAAGTGCATAAAAATAACTTCCATTAGGCTACTTGAGGTCGGGTCTTTAGCATTCGGGCAGCACAGCAATCAACCAACTCCCAAAATCGATATCAAGTTATACCCGAAAGGCAAACTTAAGGGCCGATCAAAGAAGGTTCAAATAGAGTTTAACACCTGTAAAAGGGGAATAACTGGAGACAGAGAGAATCCAACAGCAAAAGAAAAATATATAATAACGTGGAGGGATGGTAAAAAAGAGAAAGGCAGGTGTATTGCTCTTCTTCACAGGCGCTCACAAATACTTAGTTTATATTTTATTGCATGCTGCGTACTAATTTCAATGAAACCCTAGGAGTTTCACCAAAATTTTCCTATCGGCTTCCTTAGCACATATTTACTTATAACACTCAGCAAAGCACATGCACGCAATATGAAGTTCGAGTTCGTGCCATTGCTTTAGTACTGCTGCTTACATCTCATTAAATGCAATGCTCTGAATACAGTACACTCACTATTTACATATATAAATTTATATGTATGCGAATTAATGGGGGGCTCTCAGCTTGACAGGCGCACTATGCAGAAGTTTTGCAAAAACTTTTATTTTATTTTTATTTTGCAGTCATGTTAAGAGTGAGTGTGCGATTGCATGAAGGCAGGAAAAATGTTCAACTTGGCAATGGTTGACTGTGGTACGGTTTATTTGCAGGGCTTAAATAATGAACAGAGCTGCATGAACTAGGCGTATATTAAAATGTATGTAAAAAAGATGGTGCAAATATAAAATTGCAATTTTTGCAATAGAAGTACAATGAAAACAAGCCAGCACCAATAAGCACATGCGTATAGTCTTGATTGTAATGTTTATGAAAGAGAGCTAAGATAGGGCACATAAAATGAAACATTTCTTTATTGTAAACTAGCAGATCCGGCAGACGTTGTTCTACCCTGAATTTGGCCTACCTGCATACATTTTAAAAAGCGTTTTCCTTCTAACTCTGCACTCCCCCTCTTCACTTTTTCCTAATCCTTTTATTCACTCCTCCCTCCGTCTTTTTCGCTTCATCTGTCTCCATCTTCGCCTCATTCTATCTCTCTCTCTCAGTCTTTATCTTTTGTTCCAATCTCAGTCCCAGTCCTAGTCCTAATCCCAGTCCCAGTCCCAGTCCGTCTCTGGTCGGAAAAAAGGATCGTAAACACTAATATAGGCAAATTTATATATCAAATTTCAGGCAAATCAAATAGGACGTATGTAAATAGGTATGTGGGTATTATTAATTCATGTCTCTATTTCGGCTTCGCATGCATATTTATCAGTTTTGCCAGGTTGATGCGACTAAATCGAATATCAAAATGAAAATTACTTTAGAGCTCTCAGCAACAGCTTTCATTTGATATCCATATTGTATAAACACATTCTAGGGGTACCCTGGTCCACGTTTGAACAAAATCGACTGACGCATCTCTTCAAACACCGGCGACCAACTAACACACATTTTAGCCTTTCCTTTTATATATATAGATTTTAATTTTTCACACTTCACTATAATATTAAAACGAAATGCAGATATTCATTGCTTTTGAAATTCGGCTTAAAAATTGCACATGGAACAACTAAAGACTCTCCTGTATTAAAAAAAATGTCATAGTACCTTTAAATCGCGGGCCCCCTATACCTGATATCGCTATATTTTTTATTGATAAGCAGGTTGTTTAATTAAACACCAAGCAATTACACGGAAGTATATCCGCACCACCTGAAAATATGAGTGCCGCTGCGTATACGTAACATTTTATTATTACGTATAAACATTTAAAAAAAATTGCAATAAAATAATATTGCGAATATAAACTGAGATATAACCTATTCTATATTTCAAGTTAGATCAAATTACACACGGGGTGCAAAACAAATTCAAAATCGGTTCAGTAGCTAAGGAGTCCATCGCGGACAAATATAGCGACACGTGATTTTTATATATAAAGATTTATGCTTAGTTATTTTTTCTTTGCCTAGACATTTAATATTAATATTGCTTGTAAAAAATCTTACAAAATGCAATATAAATTATTGAGGTTTTATATATACAACTCAGCATGGGATGCTGAAATAATTTTTGCAGAGTAACACTGATAAGGAAGGCCTTACTCAGACTCCCTGAAGAAGAAATAAAACAGAACAGAAACGCGTAGGACAAAAATAACTGCATTAAAAAAAAATCTGTCTCAACTGCATTAATTATACACCTTAGACCATACATTTTTTTATAGTGCCTCCTTTTGTCGATTTCGTGATATTTGTCTATTTTTAATTGATTTTCTTTTTTCCAATTTTCTTTTAGTTTTGTTTAATGGTTTTTTCTATGCCCTGAAATGCATTGAAATTTTCGTTTGATCTCTTTACTCAAATATGTGTGCATTTGTACAACATACGAGTATATGCAAATATGCTTTAACAACCCTCAAAAGCCCTATTTGCACAAAGAAATATAGCGCATGAACGCCTACATAAAGGCGCTTTAACGTCTATCCAGTTTCGATGTATAAACAACTAAACTTTTTTATATGTGCTTTGACATATACTAGGGATGATGTGAATATTGAGCTTTAGACATCAAAATTAGTATGTGCATAAAACTAACATCTAGGAACACGAATACAATGGGCTAAAAAATCGGTAATTTTGCCAATCGATACCAATAGTTTTTCATTCGATATTTTTATGACGATATTTTTAAGTGTCGGCTACCTTTACTTATAAAATTTGAAATAAACGTGCAATATGTATACGAGGAGTAGAAGTTGAGTAGGGAATTTGTGGATTTCCATAGTGTTTTCTATAGTTGGGTAAACCGTAAAGCATACTTTAAGGAGCTAAGCACGGTTAAGCAGGCAAAACACTATGAAAACGACTTCAGAGCTCAAAAGGACATAAGAAGGAAAAATAGAGCTTTTCAAGATCAAAACTATGATATACCAGTTTTCAAAATCGGATATCAATTAACCAAACTACAATAAGAATACAAATTTAATTGCATTTTCGAGGAAAGAAAAAAGATTTAATTTTCCCGAGACCACACTCTAAATTTAAGCTTCTTTTACAATTTTTTTTTTTTTTTTTTTCGAACCAATCCAACCCAGACGGCTGAAAGTATTAGGCCCTATCTGAATGAATCTGTTGAATGTGTGTGCAGCACAGAAAGCAGAAAGGTCTACAGTTGTATTAAAAAAAGAAAACAAAACTACATCAGCAGGGTATTGGGTCGAACCAATCCAACCAATGCGAGGTATCACTGCTGTGTAACAAAACGTATAGCCTTTCACACAGTACGACATAATCTTATGAAAAATAATGTATGATTTGCAGCACTTTTCTCATATGAAATTTTTTATTTTCAGCAGTAAGTTTAAACGTTATGGTTTCGTTTTAAAACCTGAAATGTTTTCAAGTTTCTACTTTACAATTTTTTACACTTTTTTTGTTTTGTTTTAAAACCATAAGTGCCTATTCTTCTTTTTTTTTAACTTATAGGTTTTGTTTTAAAATCAGAAATTTCAACAAGTTTCTATTTTTAGATTTTTTAAACGTTTTGGTTTTCTTTTAGATCAATTTTGAGAATTTCAACTTATTGTTCAGTAAAGCTTAACACTTAAACCGAATAATATTAGTAGTAGTAGTTAGTAGTAAAATGTGAGGATTCCAAATTAGGACAAAAAAGTTTGAAAAATTGTTCAACCCGTTGAACGGGTTTAAAATTTGTTTAAAATTTTTAACCGAGTACAACAAACAGTTGTGAAGGAGAGTTTTTAGTTATGTTTTAAAACCAAATGTGTCTACCGGTTACTAATGTCAGATTTTTTAAACATTCTGGTTTTGTTTTAGAACAATTTGTGATTTTTAAATTATTGTTTACTTTAGTTTAAAACTTAAACCGAATAATAACTAAAAAAGGCAGTAGTAAATTTAGAAGTTTCCGATTTCGTACAAAAGGCTGTGAAAGACAATCTACGGCTTGTAATCTTAAACTGGTTTGTTTTTGATTTAACCCCAATATTGTTTCTAAGTTTCTATTTTTGGGGTTTTTAAACTTGTTTAGTTTTTTTTTTAAAGAGGCTAGAAGTTTCTACTTTTCGATGTTTTAAACTTTTTTGGTTTGTTCTAAGATTAGGATTATACACATGTTTCCAATTTCAGATTTTTAAACTTTCTAAGCTTTGTTTTAGAACAAGTTTGAGCTTTTAAACTTATTGTTCATTATAAATTTAAACTTAAGCAAGTAAGGGCGGGACTGTCTTCGGCTGTGCGGAAGACTTCATACCTTTTCATGAATGGGGCTGAACAATAATCTTATCCCGTTCGTAATCTCCAAATAATCGGATGTATAAGATAAGAAATATATAGTGAACAGATGTACTTACCTAAACGATTTTTAAGATAAATATAAAATAAAAAATGGCAAAAAACCCCCTTATCTGAACGATCGGTTGTATGGGATATATATTATATATAGCTCCGATCGAAATGATTTTTACAGGAAATCTTCTTTGATGTATTAGAATATATATCACCAAGTTTCACGTTTTTATATTGAAAACTAAGGGAGAAATTGCCAAGAATCTTTCTATCTGAACGATCGGTTGTATGGTATATATACTATATATAGTTCCGATGAAAGTGATTTTTTCAGAAAATCTTCTATGATATATTAAAATATATATCACGGAGTTTCACGTTTATACTTTCTAAATTAAGGGAGAAATGGCCAACATCTTTCTATCTGAACGATCGATTGTATAGGATATAACTATATATAGCTCGGATCAAAGTGATTTTTTCAGGATATCTTCTATAATATATTAGAATATATATCACCGAGTTTCACGGTTATACTTTCTAAATTGCGGCAGGAATGACCAAAATCGTCTTATCTGAACGATCGGTTGTATGGGAGATATATGTTATAGTGGTCCGATCCTACCGGATCCGACAAATGTCTAATGTAATACAAAAATACATCCTTGTGCCAAATTTCATTGAGATATCTCAAAATTTGAGGGACTAGTTTGCGTTCAAACAGACAGACGGACGGGCAGACGGATATGGCTATATCAACTCACTTCCTCGCCCTGATCAATTCGGTATACTTAATGGTGAGTCTATCTTCTATATTTCTCAACGTTACAAACATCGGACCAAAGTTTATATACCATTTCATGTTCATGAAAGGTATAAAAAACGAATAAAAGTAAAAATAATGCAGTAGCAAAATGAGAAATTTCCTCTTTAGTACAAAAAATTTTTAAATCTGCTTAAGCCAATTAATGATTTTAATTCTTAAATGCTCAAATCTTTTGCTATAACTTTAATGTTACTTTAAACCTCCAGCGGGTTAGAAGGCTTAGAATATACTCGTGCCGGGTAAGAGGCGACAAAAATACCAAAACGACAAGGGTTTGTCACCGCAATTTATAGGTTCTCCAACCCAATTGTCAACCTCACCTACCCGTGGCGAATCCTGTTTCTTTAGCAGCCGCGGCATTGACTACCTCAAATTCCATGGAACTAGGGGGTTGGTGCGAGATGGCCTAGACGGTTCAATGTAGTCATATTAAATCGTTCTCGAAATGATCGGACTTGTACCTTAATGGTGCTTGTTATCGAAACGTATCGGATCTATATACCGCCATCAACATCGATAACACTCCCCAAAAACTTCGGGGAGTGTTTTTACCGCTACAACAACAACAACTGTAACTTTAAGATATTGATTTTATTTATCGTTAATGGAAGTGAAAAACTGATGCTCAGTGGCCTAACTTATAAGCAAAAAATTGATAAAAAATTAAAATTGTAAATTTAAAAAAAAACGCCAAAAAATTAAAAAAAAAAACTTAATTCAAATATGTCAAATAAGATAAAGTTTAATAAGATTATAAAAATTGAAGCTTGCCAAGCCAAACCTAAACAAAAGCGTAGGTGCCTGAAAAATCCGCGCCCTTGAATATCAAAAAATGTACATATGTACATATATACATATGTACGCCATGTAACATTTTAATTTAGTTATGATTGATGATATGCTTTAGTACCTAAAAGGCAGTTTTGCAGTTGTTTTCAATATAATTTATTGAATTTTTAAGCAGTTTTCAATGTCGTTCGAATTTCGGTATTAAATTAAGCGAACAAGAAGAATTGATTTTGGAATACACATTTTTTATGGTTTTTATATCTTAATCAAATTACCTTAGATGAGGCAAAAAAATTTTGGGTAGCCGAAATAAATAATTTTTTTTCATTTTATTTGTAATTTCTTCTATTTTTTATGTATTTTTTTATTTACTGTCCTTTTTTTTTCATTCCAGTTCTCACTTTCAATTACTTTTATAACAATATTATTAAGAAATGAAATCCTATGCCAACAAAAATAATCGATTATACAAATTAAGAACACAAAAACTAAATATTTGATTTCCTGGAATTTTTTCGTTACTTACACGCGCACATTCCTTGGCATTTTGTTTTTCCTTTTCACTGTTAAAGATTGGCTTTTAATTTCTTTGTTTTCACGTATTCTTGTGTTGGCCTGCAGTGATTTATTGTTTTTAAACAAAATTTTCACAGGGATTTAATTACAATATTTTTGCTGTGCTAAGCAAATGAAGAATTCGAAGCTTTTTTACTACCTTTATATTAGATGGCTTACTTCTTTATTTCAATGTAAAATTTGAGAATAGATGCATGTTAAATTCTATGCTTAACGCAAGTACCTACCAACATATGGTTCAACCTCACGGTGTCAAACACACAACGGATCTAATTACGTAGATCAGCGACCTAAAGAAGGCTCTAAGTTCCCTGTTAAATGCTTGAGTGCACGTTCACTGGTACGAAGAAGATAAAGGTTTATAGTCAACTCTAGCAGGAAAGAAACTGCATAGCTCTATTGGGCATGCTTTATTGGCAACTTAATCAAAAATGAACTCTCCTCGCGTTTAAGATGAAATCACAGCCTCCGCGATTCGCCACTAGGAGCCCAACCCAAGCACAGGAGTTAAGACCTATACAAGTATTGATCAACGCTTTCAGCGAACCCAAGTGCTCAGCAATTGTTGAGCGATAATGTTCTGAACTCACCATTGAGTATTTTTGAGCCACTCAACGGTTGAAATCTTACGTCAAATTGCTGAGCACACTTTTTTTCGCTACCATCGCTCAACGTGTTTATTCGTCTATCTGAAAGTGCTTTGACATTTTAAAGTGTTGGTTTTGATTAAAATATTTTCTCTTAATATTAAAGTGAAGTGTAAAAAATAATTTAAGAAGAAATTTTTCTTAAAATTCAAGGATAATAATTTTATTTGGCAGTTGGCTCAACTCGCCGTTCAGAGAACAAATTTTCTAACACTCAACTGACGGAAACATGTTTACAACGTATCAACAAAAATAGTGTTCGCCTAATGATATATACAGATCACAACTGCTTTTCTTGCTCTTCGTGAGTACAGTTACTAATAACGACCGTGATAAAGTCGCGCAAGTGATACACCGCGTCCACATTGCACTCTTTTGCAGCAATACACCATTCATGAATGAGCCATAGTATTAGAGACGCCTTTTACGACTGGGTTTTTACAGCGATTGTAAACCCTATTCTATATTATGGAGTTCTGGTTTGGTGGACAGCCACACAAAAACAACCTACCTCTAAAAATCAGAGGGGGTATGCAGAATATCAATGATTAGTATTACGGGCGCCCTGAAAACAACCCCGACGGCTACACTGTATGCCATTCTGCACATTCCACCTGTAGACCTGGTAGCAAAGAACATAGCGTTAACAACTGCAACAAGGCTCAGTGCCTCGGGGCAGCTTGAGCGCCGACCATACGGTCATAGTAGTATAGCGTCATCAATTACAGGACGTACAGACTGCCTGATTCCCTATCTGCGCTTCGAGAGAGATCTTAAAGGCACAATAGAGGTGGGTAGTTGGTGCATGGGTGCTCAAAAGGCGGACGAGGCGATACATGTGTACACAGATGGCTCCAAAGTAGTGAAAGGAGTAGGGTATGCGGTATACTGTGCTGATTTGGAAATAAACAGAACCTACAAGCTGCCAATCACTGTAGTGTTTTCCATTACCATTCCAGTATTAGCCGTAACCAAAGCATTAGAAACACTCGAAGAGAATAGTTAAACTGCGACCGTGTTAACTTTTATATTGACAGCCAAGCAGCAATTAGTGCAATAATCTCGCATAGCACAGCTTCTAAAAGTGTGTTAGAGTGTAAGCAGTCTCTGGAAAGAATCGGTACAGGGAGAAGCATACATCTATATTGGGTCCCAGGGCATATGGGAATAGATGGGAATGAAAAAGCATATGAACTACCTAAAAAGGGCGCATCCTTTGGAGCTTGCTCCGTAGACGTCCCAATCTAGCCTCCAACCCGCATATGATCTAGGCTGCACTTAATTTTGAGGTCTGTGCTTTAGATAACATACTTGTCTTATTCAAAATGTATTGCGGAAGACAATTCCCATTATTCTTGCTCCCTGAAAGAAGAAGACTGGTAAAATCAACCGAAATACGGGTCAATTCAACCGAAATTTCCGTCAATTTTTATCCATCGCAACAAGATGTTGAGTCAACTGCGCCCAAACCGTTGATTCGTAATTGACCGTTTTAGTAGTCAAATGAACAAAAAAAAGTTGTTGCGACAGGTTTGGACGAAAGTACCTATGTTGTGGCATTTGCAAGGCAGATGAGTTTTCACTGAGATCTTTTCATGGCAGAAATATACTCGGAGTGCTTGCCGAACAGTGCCGAGGGGCGACCCCGCGTAGAAAAATTTTCTTCTAATTGAAAACCCCTTTTTTTAATTTTTATGTTGCTTTGTCCGGGGTGTAAACCCAGGGTCTTCGGTGTGGTAAGCGGAGCACGCTACCATCACACCACGGCGGCCGCCATATACATACGTAAATATGTGCATACATAAGTACAAAGTAGAGAGCGCAGTGAGCGTAAAATTCTCTTTGAAATTTGCTCATGTATTGACAGTTGATCGCCGTTGAAATGACCTGTAAGATCAGTTGTGTTAACAGAAAAATCAGTTAGATTGATTAGGAATCTGTTAATTTTACAAAATTTTGTTAACTTAAGAGCGACAATTTCTGTTCTGTTAAAATGACTATACTAATTTTTTCGCTTGACAAATAACTCGGTCGAATTAACCATAATTCGATCAATTTCACCGAATCTCCGTTAAGTCAAGAACAACAGAACCGATTTGATGATTTTACTACCACCATTTCTTTCAGTGCTTATACCTTTCAACAATCGATACATGATATAAAACCAATAAAAATGTATCGTACAAAAATTTTTCGGTTTTACAAAAGATATACATATATACAAAATCATATTTATAGCACCTCGAAAACCAAAATTCATAAGAAAAATGTAATTTTTAAACCCACCACCAACGCGAAATGTAACAAAAAAGTAAAAAATATCTTAAGCCGAAAATATGCAATTTTTTATGCTTAAAAAAAAAGTGATTCATTACCTATATTTTGCATGTGTGACTAAAAAATCTAAAAAAATATATTTCAGTTTTTTACTGCCATTTTATATATGTAGCTGTGCAAACAAAGAAAATTACACATTTAGATTTTGACATTTTAAGAAAAATGTATGTATGTAATTCATGTAATATAGGCGTCAGCGTATTGCAGCTGTTGTAGGCGTTCAAAGAATGAAATGAAAAGAAATCGTAAATCACAACAGATTACTGGAAATACTTAACGTATGACGACATTGAGAGCTTTTGGCAAAACAAAAAAGTTTCAAAAAAAAAAAATTAAAACAAAAATAAATTAAATTAAAAAAATTAAGACAAAAATAAATTAAATAAAAAAATATTTACTACATCATAATATACAATTTAATATTTCGCAAGGGAAATTCCATTTTTTTGTCAACACTGGTCATTTGCGCAGACGTTTGATTGACAACTGTCATTTACAGTGCAAACATAGCGAAAAAAATGAAAAACAAAAATGAAATTGACAAAAATGCTGCGAGAATTCTTTTTTTTTTTAATTTATTGTTTGAAAAAGATGTACAGCAGTGACGACGAAAATAGCAGCGCCAATTTTTATCAAATTTTGCTATAAATTTTTGCTTTTTTTTAATTTCTAAAATTTAAGTAAAACTAGTATGAATTACGTAACTGAAACTATGCATACGAATAAAAAAACTTTTGCGAAAAAATTCAAAAATTGTAGAAAGTTTTACGAAAATATCGAACTTTTTAATTAGTTTTTTGAATATTTTTGAGTACGAATTTTTGTAACCCATTAAATTTTAGTCTGTCACAGTGCACGACTCGAAAATGTTTTCGAAAAAATTCGAAAATTGAAGAAAGTCGTACGCACTTTCTATTTAGAGTTGAACTTTTTTGAACATGCAGTTTTTTAGTCCTATCTCTTAAAATGCGAGTTTTAAATCTCTCAAAATTTATGTTGGTTTTGGACAATTTTTTTTTTTGAAGCGTGTTGATTGGGCTATAAGACTGCATACTTAAAAAAATGTAGAAATGTCAAAATTAAAAAAATTAAAAGTTCGAAATTTTTCCAAAATAGTTTTTGAATTTTCGAAGTATTTCGAAAACGTTTTTGAAAATTAAAAACGAATAACTAAGCAACTTTCGAACCTTTTTGTACTACAGTCGGGCCTCGATTATCCGTGATCCGGTTAACCGGTAACCCCGATTAACCGTGATGGCCAAAGATCAGTCTATTGTTTTTTCTTTGCAGTGTTTTCAAATTGTTTGCTTCGATTAACCGTGATTACCTCTATTATCCGTGATGGCAGCGAAAATTGTGTTTGTGTTAATAGCACGTCACTGTAGGTGAATATGTACATATGTATGTATAATACACATGAAAACGGGGAATTCCCTTGTTAGATGATGAGTTCACTTGTTAAATAATAAAAATATTAAAAAACTATAATCAAAATTGTTATTCCGATAACCGTGAAAATCGATTATCCGTAATGCTTCTGGTCCCGACCATCACGGATAATCGAGGGCCGACTGTATATTGAAAGGCACTCAATTTACATTGTCTTTTTATATTCAGCTGAGCAGAGCTCACAGAGTATATATTTTTTAAATTAATTAACAAAAATATTAGCGAAACGTCGGGTTGTACTAGTGGAGTCTTTTGACTTGCGCTAAAGCACATAGTGGTCAAATAAAGCCTATTTTTGTTAATTAATTTGGAAAAAGGAATTGGCCGGCTACAAAAAGTTTTATATTTTTTTTGTTCGCATAACGGTACCCTGTAGCGGCATAAACTAGCCGAGATAGATATAGAAGAAATTCATTTAGCCATGTCCGTCCGTCTGTCTGTCCGTAAACACGATAAGTTGAGTAAATTTTGAGTTATCTTAATGAAATTTGGTATGTAAGTTCCAAGGCACTCATCTTAGATAGCTATTTGAAATAAATAATATAATAATAATTTAAAAGCATTGCAAGCTGTAATTTGGCTGCTGTGTATGTAATGTTCGGTTCCACCCGAACTTAGTCTTCCTTACTTGTTTATCTTATTCGGTTTAGATTTTAAACTTAACTGAACGTTAAAACACTGAATAATTTAAAAAAATGTTTTTTTTGCGATTTTTCAAATTTTTTTTAAACATTTTTGAAAATGTGATGCAAAGTTTTAGTCACAAAATTCTTCGACGTTTTTGTCTTAAATTATCGAAAATAAAAAAGAAGAATTAAGCAATTTTTCGAACCTTTTTGTTCTACATTTAAAAGCACTCAATTTACCACTGCCTATTTTATCTTATTCGGTTTAGATTTTAAACTTAACTGAATAAACTGGAGATTATTTAAAAAAATATACACATCGTAAAAAACGAGCCTTTATTTTAAACCATTCATCGATACAAGCAAATATTTAAATATTTTTGAACTAAATTCAAAGCCTCTCAATTTACTGCTAGCTTCTTATGTATCTTATTTGGTTTAAATTTTAAACTTAACTTAAAACTACGTATAAACTGCAGCCTGATTTGAGCGCAAACCAAAAAAATTTAATTTCTACCGAAAAACCTATAAATGGAAGCAAACGCTTCTCAAATTGAACTCGAACAAAAATTGATATTAAGATTAATTACCCTGCAAAAAATCGTGAAATTAGTTCGCATAGAAAGTAGGTATGCGATTGATCTACATACATTGGTGCATAATTGAAACTCTCTAGTACCCTTGGGTACATTTGGGATGAGACAATTCGAAATTTATGTAGTCAATTTTAAGACAACACTTAGTAAAATAAAAACAAAATTATTGCAATTGAAACGATTTATTTAAGAAAAATGCGGGCTGCTGTACCGCAGCTAAAGTATTACGACCATATATACCATACTCGAAATATTTGTTTAATTTTTAGTTTTCTACAATACCAATACGAAAAAAAATGGTTTAAAAAAATTATAAAATCGTTAAAAAAATTATAAAATCGTTAAATTTTAGATACGGGTAGAAAGAGGATCTGTTCAGCAGTACCCGTAGGGGTACAAAGAGGACTTTTCGGACAGTACCCGTAGGGACTATAAAGGAGAGTAGTAAAAGGATCTGAAAGTAGTCGTCGGGGTATGAAGATAACCCGTCCGACACTAACCGTTTAGGGGCGTAACGGGATCATTCGCATATTCCTTTGAGACTCATCCTGTGTTCATCCTAGGATAATCGCATTTTTTGCAGGGTAGTTCCTCTGCGCTATCTAGCGCTAAATCGTTTTCATTATGCGCCACCTACACTCAGTTAATCTGAAATTTCACCAAAACCAAAAGTACTGTGGCTTTCTTCAATATTTGACACCATTTTGAAGCCTACTTATTAATTGCAAATAATTTATTTTTTATTTTTTAAGCTTAAAACATCATTATTGTCTTATTTACTTTTCAAGTGTCGCCTTTTTGGGTTTTCTAGCTCATTTGTTTTTTACATGTGTTTCAATTGCTTTACTTCAAAATTAGTTTCGCTTGTGCGCATATCTTTTATTTTTCAATTATTTCGATTATTTTATTTTGCATTACCAATAATTTTTTATTTTTTTCACCCATATATTTTTTCGCCCTCTTATGTTAATTGCAAAATAACAGATAAATGTGTTGTATTTTTTTTTTTGTTTTTTTTTTTTTTTTTGCATTCAAAGTATGTCAAGGAGCATGTCGTTTGTTATTCTGTACTTTGTCATGTTTGCTTAGATGTATTGTTATTGTTGTTTATTTACGTATGTACAAATACGTACTTTTAGAAAGTACCATATGAACATATAAATTTGTTAAATATGCATGATAAATGATCATTTTTTTCACGACAATGTAGGCGTATAGCTGATATTTAATAGATTTTTCCATGTCTAGAGCCCACAGGTTATGAAATTTTTGCGTTTTTTATTTATTATATTTTTTTATAAGAAAAAAATTGTTACAAACTTTGGTTGTCAAGTATAAAAACGTAATAAGTACGTTGTTTTATTAAAAACCAACCAATTACACGCAAACATCCCTGCACTGAAAGAAAAAGACTGGTAAAATCAACCGAAATACGGGTCAATTCAACCGAAATTTCTGTCAATTTTTATCCATCGCAACAAGATGTTGAATCAACTGCGCACAAATCTTTGATTCGTAATTGACCGTTTTAGAAGTCAAATGAACAATAAAAGTTGTTGCGACAGCTTTGTACGAAAGTACCTATGATGCGGAATTTGCAAGGCAGATGAGTTTTCACTGAGACCTTTTCATGGCAGAATTACACTCGGAGTGCTTGCCCAACAGTGCCGAGGGGCGACCCCGCTTAGGAAAAATTTCTTTTAATTGAAACCCCTTATTTCTAAAATTTTTATGTTGCTTTGCCCGGGGTGTGAACCCAGGGTCTTCGGTGTGGTAGGCGGAGCACGCTACCATCACACCACGGCGGCCGCCATATACATACGTATATATGTGCATACATATAGTACACACCATACATAAGTACAAAGTAGAGAGCGCAGTGAGCGTAAAATTCTCTTTGAAATTTGCTCATGTATTGGCTGTTGTTCGCTGTTGAAATGGCCAGTGAGATCAGTCGTGTTAACAAGAAAATCAGTTAGATTGATTAGGAATCTGTCAATTTTACAGAATTTTGTTAACTTATGACTAATGACTAAACTAATTTGTTCGCTTGACAAAGAACTCGGTCGAATTGACCACAATTCGATCAATTTCACCGAATCTCCGTTAAGTCAAGAACAACAGAACATGCATGTATGGAGTACTCGCTATGGACCAAGCGAGTGCTCCAAAATTAACCACAATTCACACAAAAAATATCGTCCAATTAACATTGTGATGTCCTAGGACTGGACCATATACTCCAGCTCCGCATTACGTCAGAGTAATCCATGGAGTACCCACAGTCCAATAAACATCGTGTAGTGATTATAATCGTTAAAAACGAGCAATGATCGGCTTACAATATATTCGTGCAGAAACATGAGTTGGTCCATTGCTGCATTACAGTGGAGTATAATGGTAAGTACTCCAGTGGACCACATGACGATTTCTGCAGGGCTCTGCTGCATTACAGTGGAGTATAATGGTAAATACTCCAGTGGACCATATAATCCAACGATTTTTGCAGGGATATATGCGCCACCTAAAAAAAAAACAGGTAGCAGTGCGTATACGTAACACTTTCTTAAATATAGAAACTAGAGCTCAGCGAGGCTTTACTTTGTAAAACCTTCTAAGAACACAGATTAGCGAAGCTTGGTCTGCCCTTGGAAGATGTTTTAAAAGTTTAAAAATACCTGTTTAGAATCTCTCAAACCTGCATACCATGTTGTACTTGTAAAAGCATTATTTCAAACATACCTGCAATAAAAGAAAAAAATATATAATTAATTTATGATAGAAAATGACAAGAAAGCTTAGTATGTTTTATAACAACAACAAAAATTATATCGCAGCTGCGAGCAACGAAAAATGGCGCTGAAGATGACACAAAACCGAAAATGGTTTGTGCCCAAGCTAAATTTGACCAGGGATAACGATAAATCGTGCCAAAATATATCAGTTTGTAGAAAAAAGTTACACCATATGGGCTAAGAAACGTTAAAGACTTAAGATTACAGAAGTATTGCAAAACATCATCGCAAAAGATCAAAATATTAAATCATTCAAAATAAAAGGTATCGATTTTGTAAAAAAATAGCAGATTCAAATTTTGTAAATAATATCGGTGTAATCACAAGTAATCCTATTATTACTAAATAAATTAATCAATCAATCTATAACATTTTTACGCTACCTGAATATATCTCTTTCTAGTCCGACGATAATAAAATAATGAACTTTAAATATTCAACAAAGACATTTCCAGATAAAAGATATATACACCATACGAAGTACGCATATGTCATATTGAGAGATCAGTCCATCACATACTCACCCTCTTTGTATTATCTCACATTCTCCTTGTTTTTCTTATAATTCTTTGCATCTCCATCTACATCTCTTTCCTCTGCAGCTCTTTTCACGCAAGATCCTACCATAATGACTTATCAAATTTAAAAAAATTTTTTTTGTTAACCTTTAGTTTGCCGAACTTGGTTCACATTTTAGTTGATATCTCTGAGACAGGCCACCTTGAAATAACCTCTTTATTGATAGCACGCTTTGCATCATAAATACTGGCATCAAACACATTTCTGGGCTACCAAGTCCAAATTCAGGTCAATATTTGGGGCAGAAGGCATATATAGGAAAATGGCAGTTATTTTTATGTCGATACACCCCTTTGATACATTTCGTTTAGTACCTATCGTAAGTATCGACGCCAGTTTCTCTGAACATAGTCTTAAAAAAGTAGTTAAGTATTGAGGCGTGAAAGTAGACTCCCACTGTAATATCGGACTAGAATTCAATATGTAGAAAAAGGTCAACAGAAAGCAAGAAGAACTGCTGATGAACACTACACTATCTAATGGACTGCATGGATCGGACCGGTATCCAAACACATTTGAGGATAAAGAACCGCTCTTAACTCATACCAACTGTTCACTGCATAATCTAAAAGAACCTGCCACTTCTCGAACCGTATCCGGAGTAGTACAGTTGATTACAAACCTTACGCGCATACACTGAAGGAAATGGTGCTATTAAAAGCAACAAATCGGTTTCTATTGTTCTTGAATTAACGGAGATTTCATGAAATAGATAGAGTTATGGTTAATTGGACCGATTTCTTTGTCAAGCGAATAAATTAGTTTAGTCATTTCAACAGAAGAGAAATTGTCCCTCTTAAGTTAAAAAAAATTCTGTAAAATTGACAGATTCCTAATCAATCTAACTGATTTCCCTGTTAATACAGCTGATCTCACTGGTCATTTCAACAGCGAGCAACAGTCAATGCATGAGAAAATTTCAAAGAGAATTTTACGCTCACTGCGCTCTCTACTTTGTACATATGACGATGGTGCCACTTGTTAAAAACAAAAATACCAAAATAAGGAAACCACCAAATCGAAAAAAAACACCAATTGGGAAACAACAAAAAACTAGTTTTTCAGTTATCAATACAAAACGAAAAATCCCTTTTTTGAATTTACCTACTGTGCATACCACTGCAAAAAATTATGCGGTACCTGGACACCTATTTATCGGGTACAATTTTGCAATTTCTCCTCCAAGCGAAATGCAAAATTGCGCCCTCTTGTTGCAAATGTTTTGTTTGAACGAACAGGATTTTTCCAAAGTTAGTAATATTTTGATTAACTTTTACGAATTTTCACTCACGTGAACGAATCTAATAAGATAATAAAAAACATCCTTTTTAATTTTGATGTTTCCGACAGCATAAAAGTTTGCGTTGTTTTGGAATCGTTTCAAAAGAAAGTGTTACGAGAATTAAACTTGCCGATTTACATGTCAAGCTACTCCAGTGGTGATTCTTTCCCGCGATTTGATTCTTTTGTTTTCTATAACTTACAAGTTCTTTATTTAAAATGTTATGTCAAACATTTATACAAGTTTTGTTCGAAACAATCAAGTGTGGACACTACATGCGAGAGAAGAAATTGAGAATGAGCTGAGCTGCAACTGAAAGAATTGAGAATCGGTCGTGACTACTTCAAAACTGTAAATCAAATAAATTATAAAAACTAAAATTTCGTGAAAGTTCGTTTAATAAAACAAAGTAATAAAGTGTATAATGTTTAATATGTACCAGCATATTTGATATACGTCCAATTGAAGTTCGGTTAGTAAGTACATACATACATATGTAAGTACGGAATTTTTTGTCCGATATGTAAGTATGTACTTATTCGTCTGATTTTTGTTCTAAATTCAAAGAAACCGGAAAAATTTTATATCAAATGTGCGAACACAAATATATGTAAATATAATTATAATATAACAATATGGTGAAAATTTTTGGAGAAAAAGTTGAAATAAAGTTCTTGAAACCGACGCCAATGTGGTGTAACATTTATTTTACTACTAAAACGGTCAATTACGAATCAGCGATTTGTGCGCAGTTGATTCAACACCTTGTTGCAATCTTTTTCTTGCAGTGTGCTTATTTGCAGCACTCTAATTGACCGTACAGCAACGCTTATCGATCCCAGGTTAGGTAAGGTTGAACTGGACGGTCTGTGAGGGCCTCACATAGGCTGAATGAGTGCGCAGTGTTACCAGAAGTTAATTTAACGACCAAACTAAAAAATCCTATCATAAACCAGGACCTACATATGTTATAAAATAACTCCGTCCTCTGGCAAATACTGGAAGCCTTCTAGGGCTTAAGCCACTTGCTGCTTCTAGGCCTGACAGTTGTGAGACTCCTAATAGCTGGAGTCTTAGCCTGACAAGCGCATGGCACGAGCACAAAACATGTTCGATCGTTTCCTCCTCCAACCCGCACTTCCTACATCTGCTTACCAAACCTAATTTAAAGGCATATAACGCCAAGGGCAGTGTCCAGTCAGGATACCCGTCATGAGTCTACAGTCATAATAGTAAATCCGTTTGTCTAAGGTTATAAGACCTACACATGATTTCCGACACCTTCCCCGCGCTTGGCTTCATGCATTTCTCGCTTGGCCGATCATGTGCAAACCTCGCCTTCTTCTAATCTCGCTCAATCTAAGTGGGATGTCTACAGAGCAATTTTCGAGTGATGCACCCTTTTTAACAAGATCATCCGCCTTTTTATTCCAATCTAGATATATGCTTCTCCCAATCCCGATTCTTTCGAGGGATTACTTACACTCCAACACACTCTTAGATGCTGTGCTATGCGAGATTATTGACTATCAATATAAAATATATCGATCCCAACAAACATTTCTCCACCTTTTTAAAAATGTATGGTTTTCAAATTTATAAAGGTAACCATTACAAAATTACTCTCCAACCATTGAAAAATTTATAGTTCTCAAGCGGATATCCAACATCATTCTCCGCATAGTCTCCAGCCTTTGCGAAAGTGATAGCTCTCAAGTTGATATCCAACATTATTCTCAAATTACTCTCAAGCTTTGAAATGTATAATTCTCTAATTTATATCAGCCATTATTATGTAATCACTCTCCAACCATTGAAAAATTTATAGTTCTCAAGTTGATTTCCAACATCATTCTGCAATTATTATCCAAACTTTGAAAAATGTATAGTTCTCAAGTGGATCTCCAACATTTCTTTATTTATTTTTCAACCCTTGAGAAGTTTAAAGTCTTCGAATCGATCTCCTCAAAAAAGTAAACAAAAGTTGCAGCAATGAAGTTTTTTTTATAGAATCTTATATTTGAGTCCAACTAGAGAATCACATTTTAGTACTTAATTTTTCTCAACTCGAGGAACAGCATGTTTTGCCAAAAAAAATTACCTTTCTGTTGAGCGTGCTATGTTTCTCTAGCTGAGCTACTGCTAGGAAAAAACGCTTGAGAAACGTTAGTTTTCAACTTAACATCTAATGTTACTCAAGCGTAATCGGTTCCAGGGCACTGCTCTGCCCTGTGTGAGTTTTAATATGTGAAATGAGTTTTAAAATAAATCTAGTTTCGAACTATTGAAATTCCGGGCCTAAGGGTTTGTGAGCGGGTTTTAAGAAACATAAAGACAATTACAAACAATAGAAGCTAAAGCAAACCATATAAGCACATCTAAGTATTAGTTAGTTATAAATGAATAAATAAATATAAAGTGAAAGCAAAATCACTTATGTACATCTACGGTACAACTTAGAAATGTTCAAGCTCATCTAAGCATGAAAAGTTAGTAGAAGAAATAAAAAATATAGACAAAACCACAACTAAAACCAAAGCAAGTCAAGCGAGTCAATATAAACTGCAGATGCTTGGCCAAGATCAAGAGCACTACAAAGGCAAGCAACCAAAATATAGCAAAAAAGAATGAAGCAACCTACCAATCAACCAACTAGCAAAGGAACGACCGACTGAATAATAGTTACCTCCAAAGAAAACAAAAGTGCAAAAACAAAAACATTTGTAGTTTAAGATAAAAGGAAATCAAAATAAGAAAACATAATAACTTAGAACTAATAAAAAGAATTATAGTTAGGTATGGGGTAAGGAAGCAAAATAACAAGAGCAGCAAAAGGGGTCAGACAAGCTAAAATAGTGCTTTACAAAAGGTAGAAACACATAACAAACACTGATACGAATAGCAGCATACGAGTAGAATAGCGAATGGTTTCTCATGGCAGCAAAACGAACAAAGGGCAGCTGCAGGTTGAAGCAAACTGCGGCGGCTTTTGTGCTTTAGGCCAACAACTTGGATACATGGCTTATAGCTTAACCACACACATATATACACAATTACATATATGCTTGTATGAAAAACATGGTAGGAGGTTGTCAAAGTTGCTTAGTAGGTGATCAGCGCTCGAATAACAAGAAACAACCACAAGACTACAAACATGTTTAGGGCTACCAAGCACAGCACAGATGGAGTTGAGCATGTTGGGGAGTCCAATATACATAACTGCTGCAGTTTCTTATATATATAGGAAGGAATACACATTGGTTCAGTAAAATTTGTTGCAGATTTCATATTTATAAGCTCTAACAGCTTTTATAAATACTCTTTTATATATATTTCTTTTATGATAGATGATGAAAAATGTGTCTCGCACGCTTTGTTTGGTTTGTTGTTTATGTTTTTTTAATTTGCTTATGCAGAAACTCGATTTGCAATACAAGGCCATTGTTGTGTATGTTGATGTTAGACCATCTTAAACTATCATTACAACAGCAATGAGGTTGTAGTTAAATGTTCGGTCTAATGATTGGTTAGTAATTGACTAATATTGATGGCTAACCTTTTTCGTTGTAGCAGATACATAGCCAAAAGGTATATATACTTAAGGGCGTATATAAAATATTGCTTCTATATGAGTTTGTGCTAGAGGCGATGTTATGCTATGAAATGAGTTGTATTTTGTTCGTTATCATGTGTTGCCTTAAAACTTACGATGATTTAAATTTGTAGCATCCACATGATTGTTTTCTGCCTCACAGAAGTGCACGTTACCAGCTGAGTTGAATATAGTGCGATATCTCATTCCCAAACGAGCTATCATGTCAAACTTTCAAAATCGTCTTGCATCAAAATTCGTTATGGAAGTGTTGTTGATGTCGGAATGGACGGGCTGCCGGGCAATATGATAAAAGTTTGTTGATTGGTTGGAAATAATAAGTTTCCAATGTAGCATCCCTTTTTTGTAGTTGCATATTCTCAAAATGCGACAAAAATGTACCTAATACATTTTATAGTCGTTTCGCATATTATTGTATATGTATATTAAAAATTTAATATGTTGTTGGAATAGACGCGATAATGGGCAACACTAAATCATATACAACTGACTAACAATGCTGGCGGCATGACCTTAATTTCTAGCATAAAATGCAAAATTATCACACAAAAAATAGGGTTTTGCTGCGTGGGAGGTTGAATAGGGCGCGTTACTAAACCAACCACCAGAATTATTGCTTTTTATTTCCTATTTATGGCTTGAATATATGGTTTTAAATGATGATGCCCATCCTGGCACAAACATCGGTGAGGTTCGTTGATATCAAAGTCTGATCTACATGTGCTCTAGAAAAGTGGTTGGAAATTTCTAGACGGGATTAAGGGGACGTTGCAAATAATCTCGCTAAGCAAAAAAGAAATGTGTACTGCACTTCTGGTTAGTTCCGCTATGAATAGCACATCAAGCATATCTCTCCGACTTTGTACCTTAGGTAGGTGTATACGTTTCAGAAGATCAGAGTAGGAAGGAAAATTCTGTTCTAGATCCCATTGTTACCCCCTCAAAGGGATTATTTTGGAATAGATTCTGGTTTCCGAAATATTATTTTTTATTTTCTATTTATAGCTAAAATATATGGTCTTAAACGATGATTCGCAATGCGCATCCTGGCACCAAATCGGGAAGGTTCATTGATATCAAAGTCTGATCTACATGTGCTTTAGAAAAATGATTGGAGATGTCTACACGGGCTTAAGGGGACGTTGCAAATAATCCCGCTAAGCAAAACAGAGCTCTAATCAGTGGTTCTGGTTAGATCCGCAATGAATAATATATCAAACGTATCACTCCGACTTTGTAGATTAGGTAGGTGTATATGTTTCCGAAGACTAGAGTGGGGAGAGAAATTCTGGCCTAGATTCCATTGTAATCACCTCAACCGAAGGAGTAGGGATTGTTTTGGAATAGATTTCGGTTTCCGTGGATTCCATACGACTGAAGCCTATTCCCGCCTATTTCCTCGCCAGCTAGGAAAAAAGGTTTCTCCTAATATAGGGGTCGTTTAATTAGTTTGCCTATTTACTTCAGAAAACCACAAAAATATCAATGCTTGCTCTTGCCCTTTCCTCAAATTTATTTGGCTTTTTCTGTACTTCATTCAAACAGTGTTGGAAAACGTTTTGTTTGTATCTTGTTGGGTTTATATATGGATGGAGTTTCGACCAGTGCTACTTATGTTTTCATTTTGAATTCCCGAATTATTTGTTTCGGGAGTTTCTAAAAAGGGATTACAACTTATACATATATAACTCATATGTACCTCTTCCCATCGGCTAATATGCAAGACATACTTGAGGCGTGCCTATAAGTGTATTTGAAATTTGTGCGCGATCATTATTAACTACTTTGTAATTACTCAGCAAATTTTCGTAGAATTAAGAATTAATATATGAAGCATTTAGTCATGCACAGCATGATGTTAGAACGTATCTGCGTGCAGAAATATTCATACGCATGCGCGGCCTTTTTGTAGTGTGGCATAAATTACGCAATTAGTGTGTGATGGAAAGGCATTTGAATGGGTTTGAAACAAAAAAAAATTATGTAAAACATTATAGCATGCAATAAGTAGATATATTTGAAAACTAAGCCCAAATTCAAGTCTATTTTTTTAACATACATTTTATCTAGTTGAAAACAAAACTGTATTGCTGTTGATGTTGCGATGGATGGGTCTCCGGGTCAATTTATCATACATTTTTCGTAGCTGAAAAACAAAAGTATCGTACTGTCGATGATGTCGGGATGGACGTGATTTGGCGCACCATAGTAGAAATTCGCTCAAAGGTTATAAGTTTTTGTATGAATTACTACACATCACTACAATAACAGCTGTTTTGAATGCCATTTGTTTGAAGCGAAATTTTGTATGAAAAAAAGCTGCTAAATTCAAATTAACGGCCTCATTCTCTATTACGATAGGAACGTTCGTTTCGCCGCAGAGATGAATCGCTCGTGTATTTGCACTGTGTTAAACGATGACAACATATTATGAAACAATTGCTTTCGTCTGCCTGTTTGACATAAAGTAAAAAACGTAAAAATCGAACGAAAATGATAGAGAATCCCATTGCTGGACGAAATCGTTTGGAGGCGAATCGTTCGTCTGAGCTATCGTTCACAATACAGAATGAAGCTCTAAGAATCAGAAGTGGGATGAATTATTTTATTGAAACGAATGACGTCGCATCAAGGTGGTAGAAACCAAATAAAAATAATAATTAGCTCAACACACTTTGCAGCATACTCTAGTTTTCCTTCCCTTTCATTTTACAAGCATAATTCCCAACTACTGTTAAGAATGCTTATAATTATAGTAATAATATGTAATTATCAGCAACACCTTCACAGGGATCAACATTGTCATTTTATTTTTATTTTTTTTTTGTTTACGGCGGCTTAAATTTTGATTCACTTTGTGTCACCCGATATTTGTACTTCCTACATAATGTGAAAAGCGCATCGGTTTCCACTCTATGAGGCAAACAAAAACAATTAAGTTAGAATTTACTCTCGCAACATCTCAACAAAAGAAGCAACCAGCTTAAACTGGTCGACCAAGTTAACATTGATTTGTAGTTTCGAATTTCACACCGGCAGTAAACAAATGTAGAAGGCAGTAAATATTGAAATAAAAACATTTAAGATTAAGGGAACTATTCGTAAGGTAGTTAATGTATATCTAAATACAAAGGGGAGATTCATTTATAACTGAGTGGGAAAATAACGCCATAACTGCGACTCGTTTTCCTCATAAAATCTCCACCAATTTAAAGCGGCCGCCCTGCTTCTACTTAAAATGTGTAAGTCACTCACAGAGTAAAGCATTTCCTGAGGCTTCCATTTTATTATCGACTTATTATACCTTTCATGAACATGAAATGGTATATTCACTTTGGTCCGATGTATGTAACGTTGAGAAATATAGAAGATAGACTCACCATTAAGCATACCGAATAGATCAGGGCGACGAACTGAGCTGATATAGCCATGTCCATCCGTCTGTCTGTTTGAACGCAAACTAATCCCTCAAATTTTGAGATATATCAATGAAATTTGGCACAAGGACGTATTTTTGTATTATATTAGACATTTGTCGGATCGGGTAGGATCGGACCACTATAACATATATCTCCCATGCAACCGAGCGTTCAGATAAGATGATTTTGGCATTCCTGCTGCATTTTAGAAAGTATAAAAGTGAAACTCGGTGATATATATTCTAATATATCATAGAAGATATGCTGAAAAAATCACTTTGATCGGAGCTATATATAGTTATATCCCATACAACCGATCGTTCAGATAGAAAGATTTTTGCTCATTTCTCCCTCAATTTAGAAAGTATAAACGTGAAACTCGGTGATATATATTTTAATATACCGTAGAACATTTTCTGAAAAAATCACTTTGATCGGAGCTATATATAGTATATATCCCACACGACCGATCGTTCAGATATAAAGATTTTTTGGCAATTTCACCTTTAATTTCCAATAGAAAAACGTTAAACTTGGTGATATTTATTCTAATATATCATAGAGAAGATTTCATGAAAAAATCATTTCGATCGGAGCTATATATAATATATATCCCATACAACCGATCGTTCAGATAGAAAGATTTTTAGCCATTTCTCCCTTAATTTCCAATATAAAAACGTTAAACTTGGTGATATTTATTCTAATATATCATTGAAGATTTCCTGTAAAAATAATTTCGATCGGAGCTATATATAATATATATCCCATACAACCGATCGTTCAGATAGAAAGATTTTTGCCCATTTCTCACTTAATTTAGAAAGTATAAACGTGAAACTCGGTGATATACACTTTAATATATCATAGACGATTTCCTGAAAAAATCACTTTGATCGGAGCTATATAGAGTATATACCTATCCCATTTTTGGCCATTTCTCCCTTAGTCCGATATAAAAACGTGAAACTTGGTGATATATATTCTAATATATCATTGAAGATTTCCTGTAAAAATAATTTCGATCGGAGCTATATATAATATATATCCCGTACAACCGATCGTTCAGATAAGGGGGTTTTTTGCCATTTTTTATTTTATATTTATCTTAAAAATCGTTTAGGTATGTACATTTGTTCACTATATATTCCTTGTCTTATACATCCGATTATTTGGAGATTACGAACGGGATAAGAACGGGATATTGTTCAGCCCCATTCATGAAACGTATGAAGTCTTCGGCACAGCCGAAGACAGTCCCGTCCTTACTTGTTTTTGTTTCTATTTGACATGTTTTTAAACATTTTACTATATGTTCTTTTGCAACCTGTTTGCAAAAGAATCGAAATACAAGTATAGTATAATAAATGAATGCCACAAAAAGGTTGCATGTTCATATATTTTTGATTTTTTTGCTATAACAATTGTGCAAATTCTCCACTTTTTAGCCGCTTGCCCCCGAGCTAGTTAGCCAACATTTGTCTACCATCAATATAGAAGTTATATGCCCGTTTAGTTTTTTATTTTGTTTTGCCCTTACCATATATACATATATGCACATACTTTGTTTTGATTTTTATGCTCACAAATTCGTAAATGCCTACCTTGTTCTTGTTGCTCTTCGGTGGCTATAGGTAATTTTTGTTATTTTTGTAAGCTATTTTTAACGCTGAATGCAAACTTGTACAACAAGCATAATAAGTCGCTTCCTGGTATTATCTTATATGCTCATTGTTATTATAAGAAAAATAAATCAGGTATTACTTATGAGAATTGCTTTTAATTAATAAATCAAGCATGGTTGATTAATCATAAGCACTCTTCAAGCATAGCCAGTCATAGCACAAATTATGTTTCAATAGATATAATCTAAAGATATAAGTTAAGAGTTCAAGCTTGATCAATCATAACATCTAGCAGACTTTAGCACTGTTGGGTTATTTTCTTTTCAAGTGTGGATTATGCATCATTCGAATTACGATAGATAAAAGTTAAGAGTTCAAGCATGGGAAGTGATAACTTCAAGCTTGCTTTAGCACTGTTTGATTATTTAAAAAAAAAAATCTTATACTGATTTTTTACTAAATCTATCCAATAGCTGTTCAAACATAAGCAAGATAAGGTTGAACTCGTCGTTCGGTTAAGACAACACATCCATAGAATCAGTCTTAATAGAAATTGTGGACAATCAAATAGGATTCAATAGTCGCGAACTATGAGCACAGAATTCTATACTCTTCCCAAAAACACTTGCATCACCAAGTAATTTTTATCTATAAACATATTTGCTCACGGTATGGGGGAATACAGTATGTAAGCGTGAGTGTAGGCACCACTCTGTAGCATACTGTGGGAACAATGCACGTGGTAGAGTTGATATAAGCGAAATTAAACAGGAAATTGAGTCAAGGCAAGGAAAGCAAATAAAGGAAAGGACAAGTGTTATCGACGTGGTATAGCCGATTTGTTATCGAAATTGTTATAAATTTGATATCGATGACATAGGTTTTCGATGAGTTATCGATTTTTTATAGACGAGTTATCAGATCGTTATCGCAAAAAATATCGACTTATGATCAATTATTGATCGAAAAGTTATCGGTCTGTTATCAAAAGATTTCGAATTTTTATTGATTTGTTTTCGGAGTGTTATCAATAAGTTATCGGCATACTATCAAAAAATTAGCGATTTGTAATTAAAAAAGTTTTTGATTTGCTATCGAAAAACTCACGAATGGTTATCAAAAAAGTAGTAATTTCTTATAAAGAGTAATCGTTGAAAAATTTTCGAATCGACATCAAAAGGTTTTTGATTTTTTAACCAAATTACCGATTTTTATCAAAAAGTTATCAAAAATTTTTTGATTTACTATTAAAAAGTTATCGATTTGTTATCAAAATTTATCGTTTTATTATCGATACATTAGCAACATGTTATTAAGAAGCTCTCGATTTGTAATCGAAAAAATTGTGGATTTATTATCATTATTGTTTCTGGGGTCTCTTCTTTTCAGATTTGCTATCAAAAAATGACCGCCTTGTTATCAAAAATTAATCGATTTGCTACCGCAGTGGTACAAAATTTTTATCAAAAAGTTATCGATCTCAAAAATGTATCGATTTGTAGTAGAACGGTTATCGGAGTGTTATTCATTTGTTGTCGGCGTGTTATCATTTGTTCTCGAAAAGTTTCTTAGAAAAACATAATAATTGAATATTCAATTATTATAAGCCGGTTTTAAGCTCATGAATTCTTAAATAATAAGTATAAATTGAACACATCATTAAACAAACAAACATAAATATGTAAAAAAACTGAGCCCGAGTTTACAAACCTTCTCATTCGCAACGAGAAAAGAAACTATACAAAAGCAAATCTACACAACACACAAATTAATATAGAAGCAGAATGTCTCAATTGTGTTGTTAGTGTAGAAATGAGATAAACTGAATTAAGCAAGGAAACAAATACAAGCAGGATAGCCTAGTGGTTAAGGCAGCTGCATTTTCACCGTGTGATTCGCGTGTCGAATCTCGGTGTAACCTTTGATAACATTATGAAATTGCCTGATGATGATTAAGTGGCGGTTTTCGAAATGGTACCATCGCAATATGTCAGTAAATGTTTCTTTCTTTCTTTTCAGTTTCTCTTAGAAAAACATAATAATTGAATATTCAATTATTATAAGCCGGTGTTAAGCTCATGAATTCTTAAATAATAAGTTTCCGATTTGTTATCGGAGAACTATCGACAGATACCGATAAAACTTCAATAAAAAATCAAATAACACTTCTGTAACCAGTCGATAACAAGCCGATAAGAAGCCGATAACAAACCGATTACTCATCAAGTATAGCGTCAAGCAAGCTTTTGCTTATCATTTTGACATCTCTTTAGCTTATTAAGCTGAATTAAAAATTTGTTTTCAAATATCATCAAGCACACTTCGAAGCAATGTTTTTTCTTTTTTTGTTATATCTGGATCTTATTATTAAGCTTATTAGCTCAAAAACATATGTTCAAGCGTCACTAAGCAAAGATTCAACACGCTTGTTTTATATTCTATTTATAGGTAATTTAAAAAAAAATTCACGTAACATCAGGCATATAAAGCACGCTTTTTTGTGTTTTTTTTTTTTTCTTCAAATAAAAGCTCCATTTTCTAAAACTTATTTTGATTATATTTTATATTCAAATTATATTCGTGATCAGTAACCCAAAAACATCACAATGCTCTTAGAAACCTAAGAAACAAAGATTTTTCTTTGATCCACAGGTTTACTCATAGGCTCAAATAAACCTTTTCCTCTTTACTTAAGTTCAAGGATATTCGCGGTCAAAAAAGAAAATTAAATTTGTATTTTTCTATTTTTCGCATTAGCCAGTGTCAGGTAAAGGCCATATAATTAGATTTAATTTGAAACGTCTACGAACGTGTTTAAAGTTGAAAATAAAAATTCAACTTAAAGATAGAAAACAAAAAAGTGTTTAGTATGTACGTTTTCACTAACTTGGTGTTATATGTTTGTATGCCTTTCAGGTATACCAAGCATGAAACCATTCGCTTTCAGCTTAGTAATAAATATGTACAGATATACATACTTATCTAGCAAAGACTTAATACAAGCAATAAGATGGGCAGAAGAAAAAATGCAGTAATGACAACAGCAATATACCATGTAAAAACAACACCAATAATTATGGTGCTAGATAAAAGAAGAAAAATGGGCGAAAAAATGCAAAAGAAGCATTAAAGCGCAACGAAAAGTCGCAACGAATCACTTTCAAATGAGCAAAAAAAAATTTTCCTACCGACATTCGCTGCAGTGTAACGCAAATTTTCAATTTGCTGTCTTTGTTTTTTTTGCTTTTGTTCGTACTATTATTGTCAGCTTAAACTTAAACTATGAAGCTCAAGACACAGCAACAAAATACATTTTCCCAACCATAAGCCAGTCAGCATAAAAAATACTGAAATGCAAGACACTGCCGTTGGCTTTAAGCCAGTGAAGCCATTGGCGGTTTGTTGTCTTGCCAATTATTTAACTCTAGTATATGTTTGCCGGCCACCGTGGTGTTATGGTAGCATGCTCCGCCTACCACACCGTATGCCCTGGGTTCACACCCCGGGCAAAGCAACATCAAAATTTTAGATATAAGGTTTTTCAATTAGAAGATAATTTTTCTAAGCGGGGTCGCCCCTCGGCAGTATTTTGCAAGCGCTCCGAGTGTATTTCTGCCACGAAAAGCTCTCATTGAAAACTCATCTGCCTTGCAGATGCCGTTCGGAGTCGACATAAAACATGTAGTCCCGTCCGCCCAATTTGTAGGGAAAATCAAGAGGAGCACGACGCAAATTGGAAGAGAAACACGGGCTAAAATCTCTTCGGAGGTTATCGCGCCTTACATTTATTTTTTATTTATATGTTTGTATGTGTCTGTACCCACATATCACCATATCTCCGCTTAGCTTAAAGTCAACTTACGATACCTAGTATTTTTTCACTTGCCTTCACCTTCGTTGTCTCGCGCTTTTGCCAACAATAACTAGTAGCAACCACTTTCAATTTGTTCCACTGTTGCAGTTGCATGTCGGGTCTTAGTTTGCTGTACACACAAGCTACTAGATTATGCCACTGACGCAAAAGACAAACAAACAGCCAACCAACCAGTCAGTCAACCAAACAACCAGTGAACACTATATTTAAGCAAGTAGATATGTATGTATAGAAGTAATAGCAATAAAACAATAACAAGAGAGACGTATGTAGCTTAGCAGCCAACTCGACCATCATAAATATACAAAATGCACATAGCGTCAAATTCAAAGCCAAGTTTAAGTGAATAATTTCACGCATTCAATAACCAAGCATCCAAGCAAGCCATGCTTACAACAACCACGCTTAGTAACGTTGTAAAGTGGGTTTTGCCACAGCCAGCGCAACAATAAACTTAACAACTTAGTGGGCTTTCGATTTTGCTGCTTTATTTGTATGTGTGTTAACAATCGACCAATTCAACTACCTGTTTGCCCTGCCTCACTTACTCAGTGGCTTACTAAACTGGCTGGCTGAATTCTTGTTTATTGCATGCTGTGAGGCGTTTTAAATAAGTGGGGGATTTTTTACTTTTTCAACCTAGTACAACATTTTTGATTGTTGGTTTTTGTTGTTGTTGTTGCAAGCGATTGCAATTACAAGACCTGTTCATATTTAGCCATTGATTGATGCGTTTTTATTGGCTTAGTTGTTGGGTTAAAGCTTATGAAATTTGAGCAGCAAGTTCTTTGCTTAAGTCTTTCGTGTACTGAATCGTACTTGACATATACAGAAAAATAGTGGAATTAATAAAAAAAATGTTTAGCTTAAACAATAAAATAAAATGATATTAAAAAATAATGAAAAAGATTTGTAAAATAAAATAAATTTAAATATAATAAAAGCAAATAGTTTTAAATAAAAATATATGTAAAATAAAGTAATATATGATGAAACAAAATAAAATAGAATAAAATAAAAGAAAAGTAAAAATACAAAGTAAAAATAAAATAAGAGAAATCAAATAACAATATCTAAAAAAAATAATATACAAAATACATAAAATTAAATTAAATATGAAATTAAATTAAATAAATTCAACAAAATAAAATTATATAAAACCATAAAAAAATAATTAAAAAAAAAAATACACTAATAAAACATAAACTTAACTAACTACAATAAAATAAAATAAATATAAATTTAAATATAAAAAACATAAAATAAATCAAACTTAAATATATATATAAAAACATAAAAGTAAATAAAAAAAATAAAATTTAGTATAAAAGGAAAAGTAAAACTAAATAAAGGGGAAGAAACATAAACAAAATATAAAAAATAAATAAAATAAAATAACTTAAAAAAAACCTCAATAAAACTAAACTAATAACGATTCAATTAAGTAAAATAAATTAATATAAACCAAAATAAAAAAAAAAATTCAATAAAAAAATTGTATTAAGTTAAATTCAATTAAACAAAATAAAATATAATAAAAATAATAAATTAAACTAACTCACAAAAAAATTCAAATGCAACTTAAAAAAATAAAAATAAAGCTAAACTAAACTAAACACGAAGTCAAGTAAAGTATAAAATAGGAAAAAAATTCGTATCAAAGTGAAGTAAATATTACAAAAAAGTAAAAAAAAAAAATAAAACAAAACAAACAAAAGTAAACAAAACCAAATAAAAATCGAAATCGTATATATAAGTATTACACCAAATATATGAACAACGAAAAGCTTAAAAATATATGCAAAGCATAAATAAAACTAAACAACTATATAAAGTATATCTAAATTAAAAAATGTATTGTAAAATCTAAAAAAAGTACAAATTAAATAAAATAAAAACCTTAAAACAAAGTAAAATATATGTATATAAAAATCTGTAAAAAGCTGTAGTTATTTGTCCGGAATATTCGGAACAAAAATATCCTTTTTTTGCTGTTTTTCATATTTTACTTCATTCAATAACAGAGCATGTAAGTATAAGCAAGCAAAATTTTAAAAGTAATTTATTTTCTTCACGCTTTAATATTGAAAACACTTAATATTTGATGCAATAAATTAAATAAATTGAACGTAATGAAATTCAGAAGAATTTAAATAAAGAAGTGATAAAGTAAATGAAAATAAAACAAGTAAGGAAGGTTAAGTTCGGGTGTAACCGAACATTACATACTCAGTTGAGAGCTATGGTGACAACATAAGGGAAAATAACCATGTAGGAAAATGAACCGAGGGAAACCCTGGAATGTGTTTGTATGACATGCGTATCAAATGAAAGGCATTAAAGAGTATTTTAAAAGGGAGTAATCCTTAGTTCCATAGGTGAACGCCGTTTCGAGATATCGCCATAAAGGTGGACCAGGGGTGACCCTAGAATTTGTTTGTACAATATGGGCATCAAACGAATGGTGTTAATGAGTATTTTAAAAGGGAGTAATCCTTAGTTCCATAGGTGGACGCCGTTTCGAGATATCGCCATATAGGTGGACCAGGGGTGACCCTAGAATATGTTTGTACAATATGGACATCAAACGAAAGGTGTTAATGAGTATTTTAAAAGGGAGTGGGCCTTAGTTCTATAGGTGGACGCCGTTTTGAAATATCGCCACAAAGGTGGACCAGGGGTGACTCTACAATGTGTTTGTACGATATGGGTATCAAATTAAAGGTATTAATGAGGGTTTTAAAAGGGAGTGGTGGTTGTTGTATAGGTGGTCGCATTTTCGAGATATCGCCATAAAGGTGGACCAGGGGTGACCCTAGAATTTGTTTGTACAATATGGGTATCAAAAGAAAGGTGTTAATGAGTATTTTAAAAGGGAGTAATCCTTAGTTCCATAGGTGGACGCCGTTTCGAGATATCGCCATAAAGGTGGAGCAGGGGTGACCCTAGAATTTGTTTGTACAATATGGGTATCAAAAGAAAGGTGTTAATGAGTTTTTTAAAAGGGAGTAATCCTTAGTTCCATAGGTGCACGCCGTTTCGAGATATCGCCATAAAGGTGGGCCAGGGGTGACTCTAGAATTCGTTTGTGCAATATGGGTATCAAACGAAAGGAGTTAATGAGTATATTAAAAGGGAGTGGGCATTAGTTCTATAGGTGGACGCCATTTAGAGGTATTGCAATAAAGGTGGACCAGGGGTGACCCTAGAATTTGTTTGTACAATATGGGTATCAAAAGAAAGGCGTTAATGAGTTTTTTAAAAGGGAGCAATCCTTAGTTCCATAGGTGGACGCCGTTTCGAGATATCGCCATAAAGGTGGAGCAGGGGTGACCCTAGAATTTGTTTGTACAATATGGGTATCAATAGAAAGGTGTTAATGAGTTTTTTAAAAGGGAGTAATCCTTAGTTCCATAGGTGCACGCCGTTTCGAGATATCGCCATAAAGGTGGACCAGGGGTGACTTTAGAATATGTTTGTACGATATGGGTATCAAATGAAAGGTGTTAATGAGTATTTTAAAAGGGCGTGGGGCTTAGTTCTATAGGTGGACGCCTTTTCGAGATATCGCCATAAAGGTGGACCAGGGGTGACTCTAGAATGAGTTTGTACGATATGGGTATCAAATTAAAGGCATTAATGAGAGTTTTAAAAGGGAAAGGTGGTAGTTGTATATGTGAAGGCGTTTTCCAGATATCGACCAAAATGTGGACCAGGGTGACCCAGAACATTATCTGTTGGATACCGCTAATTTATTTATATATGTAATACCTGCCAAGATTTTAAGGGTTTTTAATTTCGCCCTGCAGAACATTTTCATTTTCTTCTACATAATATGGTAGGTGTCACAACCATTTTATAAAGTTTTTTCTAAAGTTATATTTCGCGTCAATAAAACAATCCAATTACCTTACCATGTTTAATCCCTTTTTTCGTATTTGGTATAGAATTATGGCATTTTTTTCATTTTTCGTAATTTTCGATATCGAAAAAGTGGGCGTGGTCATAGTCGGATTTCGTTCATTTTTCACACCAAGATAAAGTGAGTTCAAGTAAGCACGTGAACGAAGTTCATTAAAGATATGTCGATTTTTGCTCAAGTTATCGTGTTAACGGCCATGCGGAAGGACAGACGGACGACTGTGTATAAAAACTGGGCGTGGCATCAACCGATTCCGCCCATTTTCACAGAAAACAGTTAACGTCATAAAATCTATGCCCGTACCAAATTTCAAAAGGATTGGTTAATTTTTGTTCGAGTTATGGCGTTAAAAGTATCCTAGACAAATTAAATGAAAAAGGGCGGAGCCACACCCATTTTGAAATTTTCTTTTATTTTTGTATTTTGTTGCACCACATCATTACTGGAGTTGAATGTTGACATAATTTACTTATATACTGTAAAGATATTAAATTTTTTGTTAAAATTTTACTTTAAAAAATTTTTTTTTTAAAAGTGGGCGTGGTCCTTCTCCGATTTTGCTAATTTTTATTAAGCGTACATATAGTAATAGGAGTAACGTTCCTGCCAAATTTCATCATGATATCTTCAACGACTGCCACATTACAGCTTGTAAAATTTTTAAATTACCTTCTTTTAAAAGTGGGCGGTGCCACGCCCATTGTCCAAAATTTTACTAATTTTCTATTCTGCGTCATAAGTTCAACTCATCTACCAAGTTTCGTCGCTTTATCTGTCTTTTGTAATGAATTATTGCACTTTTTCGGTTTTTCGAAATTTTCGATATCGAAAAAGTGGGCGTGGTTATAGTCCGATATCGTTCATTTTAAATAGCGACCTGAGATGAGTGCTCAGGAACCTACATACCAAATTTCATCAAGATACCTCAAAATTTACTCAAGTTATCGTGTTAACGGACGGACGGACGGACGGACGGACGGACGGACATGGCTCAATCAAATTTTTTTTCGATCCTGATTATTTTGATATATGGAAGTCTATATCTATCTCGATTCCTTTATATATGTACAACCAACCGTTATCCAATCAAACTTAATATACTCTGTGAGCTCTGCTCAACTGAGTATAATAACCATGTAGGAAAATGAACCGAGGGAAACCCTGGAATGTGTTTGTATGACATGCGTATCAAATGAAAGGCATTAAAGAGTATTTTAAAAGGGAGTAATCCTTAGTTCCATAGGTGAACGCCGTTTCGAGATATCGCCATAAAGGTGGACCAGGGGTGACCCTAGAATTTGTTTGTAGAATATGGGCATCAAACGAATGGTGTTAATGAGTATTTTAAAAGGGAGTAATCCTTAGTTCCATAGGTGACGCCGTTTCGAGATATCGCCATATAGGTGGACCAGGGGTGACCCTAGAATATGTTTGTACAATATGGGCATCAAACGAAAGGTGTTAATGAGTATTTTAAAAGGGAGTGGGCCTTAGTTCTATAGGTGGACGCCGTTTTGAAATATCGCCACAAAGGTGGACCAGGGGTGACTCTACAATGTGTTTGTACGATATGGGTATCAAATTAAAGGTATTAATGAGGGTTTTAAAAGGGAGTGGTGGTTGTTGTATAGGTGGTCGCATTTTCGAGATATCGCCATAAAGGTGGACCAGGGGTGACCCTAGAATTTGTTTGTACAATATGGGTATCAAAAGAAAGGTGTTAATGAGTATTTTAAAAGGGAGTAATCCTTAGTTCCATAGGTGGACGCCGTTTCGAGATATCACCATAAAGGTGGAGCAGGGGTGACCCTAGAATTTGTTTGTACAATATGGGTATCAAAAGAAAGGTGTTAATGAGTTTTTTAAAAGGGAGTAATCCTTAGTTCCATAGGTGCACGCCGTTTCGAGATATCGCCATAAAGGTGGGCCAGGGGTGACTCTAGAATTCGTTTGTGCAATATGGGTATCAAACGAAAGGAGTTAATGAGTATATTAAAAGGGAGTGGGCATTAGTTCTATAGGTGGACGCCATTTAGAGGTATTGCAATAAAGGTGGACCAGGGGTGACCCTAGAATTTGTTTGTACAATATGGGTATCAAAAGAAAGGCGTTAATGAGTTTTTTAAAAGGGAGTAATTCTTAGTTCCATAGGTGGACGCCGTTTCGAGATATCGCCATAAAGGTGGAGCAGGGGTGACCCTAGAATTTGTTTGTACAATATGGGTATCAAAAGAAAGGTGTTAATGAGTTTTTTAAAAGGGAGTAATCCTTAGTTCCATAGGTGCACGCCGTTTCGAGATATCGCCATAAAGGTGGACCAGGGGTGACTTTAGAATATGTTTGTACGATATGGGTATCAAATGAAAGGTGTTAATGAGTATTTTAAAAGGGCGTGGGGCTTAGTTCTATAGGTGGACGCCTTTTCGAGATATCGCCATAAAGGTGGACCAGGGGTGACTCTAGAATGAGTTTGTACGATATGGGTATCAAATTAAAGGCATTAATGAGAGTTTTAAAAGGGAAAGGTGGTAGTTGTATATGTGAAGGCGTTTTCCAGATATCGACCAAAATGTGGACCAGGGTGACCCAGAACATTATCTGTTGGATACCTCTAATTTATTTATATATGTAATACCTGCCAAGATTTTAAGGGTTTTTTATTTCGCCCTGCAGAACATTTTCATTTTCTTCTACATAATATGGTAGGTGTCACAACCATTTTATAAAGTTTTTTCTAAAGTTATATTTCGCGTCAATAAAACAATCCAATTACCTTACCATGTTTAATCCCTTTTTTCGTATTTGGTATAGAATTATGGCATTTTTTTCATTTTTCGTAATTTTCGATATCGAAAAAGTGGGCGTGGTCATAGTCGGATTTCGTTCATTTTTCACACCAAGATAAAGTGAGTTCAAGTAAGCACGTGAACGAAGTTCATTAAAGATATGTCGATTTTTGCTCAAGTTATCGTGTTAACGGCCATGCGGAAGGACAGACGGACGACTGTGTATAAAAACTGGGCGTGGCATCAACCGATTCCGCCCATTTTCACAGAAAACAGTTAACGTCATAAAATCTATGCCCGTACCAAATTTCAAAAGGATTGGTTAATTTTTGTTCGAGTTATGGCGTTAAAAGTATCCTAGACAAATTAAATGAAAAAGGGCGGAGCCACGCCCATTTTGAAATTTTCTTTTATTTTTGTATTTTGTTGCACCACATCATTACTGGAGTTGAATGTTGACATAATTTACTTATATACTGTAAAGATATTAAATTTTTTGTTAAAATTTTACTTTAAAAAAATTTTTTTTTTAAAAGTGGGCGTGGTCCTTCTCCGATTTTGCTAATTTTTATTAAGCGTACATATAGTAATAGGAGTAACGTTCCTGCCAAATTTCATCATGATATCTTCAACGACTGCCACATTACAGCTTGCAAAATTTTTAAATTACCTTCTTTTAAAAGTGGGCGGTGCCACGCCCATTGTCCAAAGTTTTACTAATTTTCTATTCTGCGTCATAAGTTCAACTCATCTACCAAGTTTCGTCGCTTTATCTGTCTTTTGTAATGAATTATCGCACTTTTTCGGTTTTTCGAAATTTTCGATATCGAAAAAGTGGGCGTGGTTATAGTCCGATATCGTTCATTTTAAATAGCGACCTGAGATGAGTGCTCAGGAACCTACATACCAAATTTCATCAAGATACCTCAAAATTTACTCAAGTTATCGTGTTAACGGACGGACGGACGGACGGACATGGCTCAATCAAATTTTTTTTCGATCCTGATTATTTTGATATATGGAAGTCTATATCTATCTCGATTCCTTTATATATGTACAACCAACCGTTATCCAATCAAACTTAATATACTCTGTGAGCTCTACTCAACTGAGTATAAAAAAAGAGTTATAAAAAACAAACCAATATGACTATTGAAACAAGATAAAAAAATATTGAATCAAAGAAAACGATATATAAAATAAAATTGAGTAAATATTTGACAAAATAAAGAATAAACAGCATAAATTGAACAACAACAAAATTTTATATAAATTAAAATCAAATAAATCAAAAAGAAAAGAAAATACGAAGGAATAACATTAAAAAAAGGTAAAGAAAATAAAAAAAATATATTGGAAAATTAAAAACAATAAAATTACTGTAATGAAAAAAAAAAATTAAGTATCTAAAAACATTAAATCAAATAAATAGAAAAATACAAAACAAGCTAAAACAATAAATTGGTTATTTTGAAAAATGTTAAACAAAAAAAATTGTATAAATAATAAATATGTAAGGCAAAACCGGTTCAATTTGGGTATCAAGTTATTTTCCTAAGTCTTTGGTAGAGATAACGATAAAAATAAGCCATCTGTCCCGAAGGATTGCTTTGTTCAAATGTCTCCTCAGTTTTTGACATCAACAGAAAGGAACAAGGCACTGAAGATGGTACAACTCCGAAGCAGATTTTTATCTAAACCAAGTTTGACGAGGAAGAACGAAAATCGTTACAATACACACCAATTATATAACCTATATCAGAAAATTTACTAAGCAAAATTAATTAATTTATTTTTTTCCATTCGTCCTATCCTGTCAAAACATTATTGAGATCAAGAAGTAGTTCGGTGTTAATACTTCTTAAGGGGGATCACGGTAACGTACAGTCTCATTCATCCCAAATTAAGGTCACATCCCTGGTTGAAGTTATAGCACAGCTAACATAAAAGTGTTCTAAATTTTTCTAAACGAGTTTCTCGCTCGATATGGCTCAGCAGGCTCATCAAATGTACGTCTTCTCATAAAAAATCATCCGTCGTAGCAGGTGTCATTCGCAGTCGGTAAAAACGTGTAGATCCGTAAGTTTGTAGAATATATTCGGCGCAGCATAAACTGGAAGAGAAGCTGAGCCTTAATCTACACGCCGGTATAATAATGCGCCAAACTGTTAGTAGATATAATTATTTTCAAGCGATTCACAAAGATCATCAGTTGCCAGAAATGACGTTGGTTATTACAATTTTCGTTTTTTTTTTAGTTTTAAAACGCACACCTAAAGAACTTATTCGTTTGTGTGTGTGTTTCATGATCATTCTTGGAAAGAAACTAAAATTTTTAGACTTGATTAATGATAGCAAGCTTGGCCGTGCGATTTACATTAAAAAAATAAAATTGGATGAAAAAACATAGAACAAACCTGCTTACGTATCCCACGGCTAGCTACTTTTATTTTTAATTGGGATTCTATTTTTATTTTCTTTAACATTTAGTTTCTATTCAAAAATAATTTCATTTTAATTTTTTGCTATTGTGCACTGAAAGAAATGGTGCTAGTAAAATCGGCAAATCGGTTCTTTTGTCTTGACTTAACGGAGATTCGGTGAAATTTATCGAATTATGGTTAATTCGACCGAGTTCTTTATCAAGCGAACAAATTAGCTTAGTCATTTCAACAGAAGAGAAATTGTCGCTCTTAAGTTAGCAAAATTCTGTAAAATTGACCGATTCCCAATCAATCAAACTGATTTTCCTGTTAACACAACTGATCTCACTGGTCATTTTAACAGCGATCAACAGTCAATACATGAGCAAATTTCAAAGAGAATTTTACGCTCACTGCGCTACCTGTTTTGTACTTACGTATGCTGTGTACTATATATATGCACATATTTACGTATGTATATGGCGGCCGCGGTGGTGTGATGGTAGCGTGCTCCGCCTACCATACCGAAGAAAGACCCTGGGTTCACACCCCGGGCAAAGCAACATAAAAATTTTAGAAATAAGGTTTTTCAATTAGAAGAAAATTTTCCTAAGCGGGGTCGCCCCTGGGCACTGTTCGGCAAGCACTCCGAGTACATTTCTGCCATGAAAAGATCTCAGTGAAAACTCATCTGCCTGGCAAATGCCGCAACATAGGTACTTTCATACAAAGCTGTTGCAACAACTTTTTTGTTCATTTGACTACTAAAACGGTCAATTACGAATCAATGATTTGTGCGCAGTTGATTCAACATATTGTTGCGATGGATAAAAATTGACAGAAATTTCGATTGAATTGACCCGTATTTCGGTTGATTTTACCAGTCTTTTTCTTTCAGTGTGCTACTTTAAATGCATGATCATTAAGGATATTTTTTTAAGGCATTCTAAATATTTTGTTATACCAAACAAAGTTACTGAAGCGCTAGTGAATAGAGGCTCGTGTAAGATTTAAGATTTCAACAAAAACACGCTGAACAATAGCAAATTAAGTAACAATTTTTGAACAAAGAAGCTATGATTTTTGGTTGTAGTTATTTATAATTTTTTACAAATTTTTTGTTTGCGAAATTTATTTTTCTTTGTTTCTTTTTTTATTCTATTTTTTTTATTTCAATTCTTTTTTTTTTTTATTAAAATTTCGTTTCGCTTTGCATGTGTGCTGTAGAAAATTATCTTCGAAATCACCAGAGTCACATGCAATTATTTTACTCTTTTATTTTGCTTGTTGTTTTTTTCTGTTTTTTTTTTTTTTTTTTTGGGAGTTAAAAATACTTTCGCATTTGAAGTGTTATTTTGTGGTATGACATCATTCGTTGTATAGGCTTAGCAAGCAAAAATTATAAGACGCAAAAATAGCTGAAAGTAGAAGTATTCAACAAAAAATGCATGGTTATAAAAGTATATCGAAGTTATATAGTAATGTATGTATAGGTGTAAAACTGCTTTCATATATATATGCACTAACGCGGAATTGCTTCTTCATCGGGAAAAGAACAGTTTTAGTTGAGCTCAGGAGCCATAAAACAGATATTGCTCTGAAACTGGTTAAAAATTGTTACAATCAATGCAACTACGTCACAATGGCGAAACAAAACTGTTACTTTTTCAATATGACTTGACACTTCAACTTGCGGCGCAGTACGACTTTGCCGTTAGTCCATCGAATTAGAAAAACAAAGTGTGTATGTAGCCCTGCTGCCACCTTGTTTGTTCCTCCATTTACGTCACATTATAAAATGCACTTGCCCAAATCTAAGCCAGTAGTAAGAGTATTGGAAATCTATTCGGCTTTCATATATGTAATACATATATCGTATAGTACAAAGAGCGTTGACAGATTGACGACGCCGTCGTCATTTTGACGATTTTCAACTAGAATGACGCTTGGACGATTTTGTAATGAAAAATTACGATTATATCCTGCCTTCTATGTAAGATTTATTTTAAATATTCAAACACCACGAAATTACATATATTTAAAATTGAGATACAAGCTTTATTGAATATTGTATACCTTATACTAAAAATATGCTAGCTTTTGCTGCAGACGGAGCCAATAACATGACCGGCTCGAAGCGTTCGGTCGCCCGAATTTTTGAAAAAGATATTCCTAACTTAATTACTTTTAAATGTATATGTTATTCTTTGGCGATTTGCTCTTCGTATGCCTGCATAAAGCTACCCAGCAGTGTAGAAACATTGGTGCGCAATGTGTATAATTGCGTTTCCAATAGTTCTCAGAGTAGTACCTACTCAATTGGAAAATATAAGTACGCTATTGGAATTGCAGCCAAAAAAGATGATACATCCATGTCAAACTCGCGGGCTATCCTTAGAAGGCAGTAGTATACAGAGTATTAAAATGTTGAAAGCTGTTAGTGTAGAAAAAATAGACAGTGCAAAAACCATTCTTGATAACTTGGATGATATGAATGAAATTTATCTCTTCATCCTGAAGTATATCGTTCAAAATATTAATAAAGTTAATAAAATTTTCCAGAGTGGGGGGCTTCAAGTACATAATATGTATTCAGAAGTAAAAAGACTTTATTTAAGTATATTGTATAATTTTGTAAAGCCGGAATGTATTAGACAACATAGAAATTATAGATTATAAAAACATTTCAAATAAATTGCGAAGTGATCAGATTAATATAGGAATTTATGCGATGGATAAGGTTATCGCCTCTAACATTTCCGAGCAAGAAGAATTTAAATTTGAACAAGATTGTAGGTAATTTTTTTTATATTGAACTGTGTGATCAAATTAGAAAGCGTTTTGATTTTAACAATGTTGTTCTACAAAACTTAATTTTCATAGATCCCAAAGAAGTTGCTGGAAAAAAATTTATTCTTTGCATATGGTCTTGCAACATTTTTCGCACACAATCGATCAGAAAATTGTGCAGGATATTGATAGCGAGTGTAGGGAATTAAAGTTTTTAGAATTTAAGACATATTTTGAAGACATTTCAAAGGTTCTTCCAGAAGTTTTTTGGAAAACTATTTCTACTCTCAAAAGAGCTGGCTCTACATACGCTTTTTCTAATTTATGTGCATTCGGTGCAGATCTAATGTGCTTGCTTGCCACACTCTTCAGCGAATGTAGAACGATTTTTTCCTAAAATAAATTTAAACAAAAAAAAAATCCGAAACCATCTGAAAACTTATACATTAAAAGTAATATTGCTAGCCCAAGATTATTTAAAATTGAATAACTTTTCCTGTCATAATATTGAACCGCAAATAAATATGCTAAAAAAAATGAACGCGACAATGTATAACTAAGAAACTAAAATGGTATAGGAGTTTATGCGAGGTTCGATTCGAGCTAGAAGAAAACAAAAGAAAAATAAAATAGAAATAAGAAAACAAGTACCTTTTGTATGTAATAAAAAATTTATCTTTTAAGACGTTTTTGTTCTTTACAACAAAAAATAACAATCAAAGACAATTTTCAGAAAAGCGCTTTTAAAGTTAATATTGTTGAATGAAATGCGGCGATCTCATTTTTGTTTACGGCGAAAAAAATCGTACGTCCCATTGGTAATAACCCAAGTTCGTCCTAACTCAACTTTGGTTGTTATTGGTTGCTGCCATAGATATGACGATTTTTGACGGTTTTTTGGGCGGCGTCTGACGAATTGGAAAAAAAAATATATGGCAACGCTGAGTACAAAGCAAGCAGCGAATCAGTGCTCGCTTGTTCTATGCTGGAAACTTTCTATTACTTCTCTCCTTTAACACATACTACTACAAAAATGTTGCAGTTATATTCGAAGCTCTACTGGCGAGAGCGTGAAATGAACAATGTTATTTGCTAAGAGAGTTAGAAGACTCGTTATATCTTTTTGTGGGATTTGATAATGTGATGTCACTCTAAGAGAGCGAATGCTCAATGCGGTTAAGTTAGGTTAGGTTGGATGGCAGCTGTCCAGTTAAAGGTCAGCTAACTTCTACATTTCTAGTATGCTCCGTCGTGTTACCACATACGCAAACGGTAAACCTGGCTTCCAGTTATTCAGTGAATCACTACTTAGCAACCATAAATCTACAAATAAGGCACCCACCAATCTTGGAAATTTCCTCTGAATAGTCGAAGACGTTTCGAACGCAATAGTTTCCTCCTGTCCTCACAAACGCTCGACAGGTGAGCTTAAAGTGGCTAGATTATTCCACTTTAGCGGCCTGCACTATAATTAGTGCACCGCATTACCGCTCATTGAGAAGTTCCCTTTTAACGAATCAATAACGTCGGATAGAGGACACATCGAATTGTAGACTATAATAGCTTCACTGAGCGCTTGGTGTCAACATAGGGCCAAAGAGATCTCGACACGCGGTAAGATATGGTGTCAGCCAAGCAAACGCTAGATCGAGGCCCACCTGTACATTAGCAGAAAGAAACTGGCCAGCAGAACACCATAGTATCCACTGGCAGACACGTTCAGCATGGATTCATCCGTGAACAGGTTCACCAGATTTCCGTCCCATATAATGCCCCTCCACATTCCTCCCTTAACCGAACGGTTACAATAATATAGTAACAATAACGGAAATGCATTAAGCTTAATCTGTATTCCAGCATTCTTGAATGACTTTGGGAATGACGAGTACGGAAACTTCTCGCATAAGACCTCCAATCTTGATAATCAAGAGGTGGAGTGCAGGGCAAAGAGTGTTTTGCTGGTAACCTTCATAGTATCGCATGTGTTAAAATCGTCTTTCATAAAACTATAAAATTATCGTATGAAGCGAAAATTAATGCATCACGTCCCGAAAATCGAATTTTCACGTAATACGATTAATTTCGAAGAGGAGTAAAACAAACTTCGGAAACTGATTGTTAAACATAAGCTGTGATTCCAGGGTCAGTGTCCATAACCGCAAAAACTTTGCCACCAAATGCACCAATTCGAACTAGACTAATCAAAATTAATTTCTAGTTCTATTTAGCTATAAAACTTGTTCTGTTTTGGTTTAGACCTACTGCCTTTTGATAAACCAAATTTTTCAATAATAGATGTCACTGTTGCGCCAGTACGTGTTACTGGAACGTACCAGATCTATATCAGCCAAAGGGTCATCAACAAAGGCAACACTCTCCAAAACCTTCGAAGAGTGTCCTTATCGCTACAACAACAAATAACAGTTAATTTAAGTTGTGTGATCAACACCCCTTTAGTCGCAAGTGCATTCAGACACGGCGTTTAACATAATCATCCCGTGATGCGTGAAACGAGAAAAGGGAGTGTGATCTGTTAATGACAACTCACGTAACCGAGTATGTAGAGTAGACTGGGTCGATTTATTAACCGATATCGCGCCAACGATTTTTCGATAGGATTTGGGCTCAGGAAAAAAAGTTCCACTGCGCATACCCATAAAAAATATTTTTTTTTTTTTTCATGAAAAAAACCTTAAAAACAAAGTCGAAAAAAGTAAAAAAATTTAATTTCGCAGGCTCGAAAATAATTTTTTTGGGCATGCGTAGTGGAACTTTTTTTTCCTGATCCCAAATCCTATCGAAAAATCGATGGCGCGATTTCGGTTAACTTTTGTCTATACAAAAGGACCCGGGTTAATGTAGAGTAATAGCTGCGACTCGGTTTCTGGATTTTTTTATATGCCAGATTCTTCTCGTAAGAATTGGCATGCAAAACAGATGGGATGACGTATGCTGTGCTCTTTAAACGGAAGTAGAGTTGCCATTTATTTTAAAGTCAATGTGCTTGCAGTTATGCGACACACTATATATGTAGAAGTGCATATACTTTTTAAAAAAACTACGAAAATTCGAAAAAAATTCCAGTTTTAAGATTTCAAAGCATGTAGTTTTATAGCCCGTTTCAATTTATAACAATAGGGGCCGGGCCGTCCATCATTTCTAGTTAAGTTAGAAATTAACTAGAGAATAGCAATCCTTTATTTGACATTTTCGTTTACACCGACACTGGTGACCCATTTAAATCAATAATTGCGAATTTTCTTTTAGAACAAATCGCGAAAATATATTGCGATTGCACGAGAGCCAACAAAACAGCTGACTTTTGTTTACACTATTACACCACACTTAATTAGCAGTTGATGCTTCATTTAGCATGAAAAATACGAGAATTTCGATAAGTTATGGATAAGGGACTAACTGAAAATTGTGAAAATGAACCTGAGGAATGATCGAAGAACCGCACAGAGAGGCCAACAAATTTAAAAAATTTTCACAACACAAAATTAAAAAGTAATTTAGTAAAAATGTCTGAAACAGTTATCTGTTTCTTTTAATATGCATTTAAAATATGCTATCTGTATAATTTCCGTTACGTATTTAGATCCCAAATCGAACATACGAACATACATAAGGGTATCACCTTACTTATTTTCCCATATGAAAAAAACATATAAAAATACTGTCGTATATAAAAATTCCAAATAGGGTCATAAATTTAATGGCATTCGAAAAGGCAAAATTTTGAAAGTCAACATTTCATTTAAATGCATGTATGTATGTAAATAACAGTGAAAAATAAATCGTGACACACCTTGCAATGCAAAAAAGATAAACGTAGTGACAGTAAGGAAGTACAGCAGAAAAAACGTGTTGAGATAAACAAATTTCACGAAAAAAGCTAAATTGTTTGTGATAAGCGGGAAGACCAAATTAAAATTTTAATGGGCAAATATTATTTAAAAGAAGTTTTTTTTTTTTGTTTTAATTTGTTCATTAAACTTACGAAGTAAGCATTTTCAATAAATTTTTTTTTTTAATTTTATTTAACTAAGAATCACGAATTCATGTTTTGAACAAAGCATTCATAATTTTCTTACGCCCAAAAACCAAACAGAAGCATATAATGCAAATAAAGGCAATCAAGTTGTTAGTCAAACATAAACCAGGCATGCTTAACCAACGAAACGATATCATTTCGTTACGATAATCAACGTTAATAAACGAAACGAAGTCATTTCGTTTCGTTTATTAACGTTAAGATCGTCAAATTAACGAAATGATTTCGTTTCGTTTTCTGCCATATCAACACGAAATCAAATCGTTTATGTTGATTATTAATTTCAAACTATGCTGGCAAAGCTGATTGATGGCGGAGTCATTAAAGGTGAAAGCATTAGCCAAGCTGATTGCAACTTTTCTCATGAATTTTGACAGTACAAACATTTCTCAGAGTATTTTTGACATTACCACCAACGAATTACACAAACAAATTACATAGAGTTTGTGTGTGTATGTGCGCTCGTTGTTGCCACCTTACGGCTTCACCATGGCTATAGCATTGCCAGCACGATTCAAACATAAAGTATCACGTTTTTGTTAACGTTTTTAACGTTAACGAAAGCTTTTCGTTTCGGTTAAAAACGAGATACAATTTATCTTGATAATTTCTTTATCGATAATATTTCGAAGTGTTTCAACGGAAACGGTGGAAATTTTTTGATAAACAATTAGCTTAACGTTAAGGTGCATCCCTGACATAAACATATGTATGTAAAATTTGAAATGTGCAAAAAAAAAAAGAAATTGCAAACAAAATCTCCAAAAAAAAAAAAAAAGCTAAGTAAAAAGAGTCACCAAAGGGCAGAGTTTGTGCATGTCGAGTTGTCAGCCGGTACAATTTCGCGGAATTTACATATTATGCATGACAATTCAAGAGTATGGAAGCGAGAGAGAAGTGGGGAGGGGCTGTTGCAGTTCCACGAAAGCGGCAAATATTTAAAGGCGCATAGCAATGCAATGAGAACAGAAAGCAAATTTGGACAAAAAATAAATAAAATAAATATTTACAATCGCGCATATGTTAGATAGGAGCATGTATGTAATGATGTATGCTTAAAAAAAAAACCAAATTTAAAAAGAAAAGGCGGTAAGAGAAAAAAATTTAGTCACTTTCACGCTGACTGCAGTCAAAATAAAAGCGACATATTAATGCATTGAAAAAAATTTGGAAAAAAAGTCCAAAAGAATTTGTAAATTTTTTCGGGGCAAACTGACAGGCAGATAAATCAAATTGTCCCTGAATAAAATATGCGCAGCTTCCAAATAAAATTGAAAAAATTATAAAAATAGAATGCACTCAACTGGAGTCAAAGAACCGGTCAATCACAAGTTATTGTGAAATGCTTTTTGAGTTTTTGGTTTGATTTTATTGAGCTTTTTTTCCTAAATTTTATTTTATAAAAAGTTTTGATACATTTTTGTTTATTGCAAACATTGGTTAAAATTCGTTCTTGTGCTACTTAGAACAAGAATTCTAACCTTACAATATCTTTGTTATTAAATTTTGCAAAAGTTCTGAGGTAAAATTAAACAAGAAAAATTCAGTTTTATTTTTCACCAATCATTTTATTATCTACAAAATTTATTTTCAAAATCGTGTTTTTGAGAAATTTTTACTAAATATTTTTTTTATTTATTTGAAAAATTTGTTGTAATATATATATTTCAAAAAGTTTTCGGCAGACGGAACAAAACTGCAAAAGTAAAACTTTGTTTATTTGCAATAGGATAAAATCTTTATTTTTCCGAAGCTTAAATAAAATTTAAAAAAAGTTTGCAATTTTTGGTATTTTTTAAATTTTTCTGTAACAAAAAAAATATATTATTAGATAAAATTAAAGAAAAAATCTGATTCACATTTTTGCCAATTTTTTATTTTCACTATAACAAAAATATGTTGTTAAGTTTTGTTGAAATTTTACACAAAAAAATATCTTAAAACTTTTTTGCCAACGAAGATAATATTTTTGATGCATCATTAAAAAAAAATTGATTTTAATGAGCATTTTTGCACAACTAAAAACATTTTTGGAATAAAATTTAAATAAAAACAGCTTTTTCGGATAATTTTTTTAATAAAAAAAATTTTATAAAATTTCTAAAATATATTTAAAAAGTTTTTGGCAGTTCATAACAAATAACGCTTTTTTTTAGTTATAATAAGAGCAAGTTTAAATTTTAGCGAAGCTAAACAATTATTTGTGATAATATTTCACAAAAAAAAAAAAATAATTTCTGGTGAACGTTATTGCGAAATTTTTATCTTTAGTATAAACTGAAAGAAAAAAAATATTTTAAAAAGATTGTTGAAATTTTCTGAAAAAAACAAACTTTGAAACTTCTTTGCTAACGAAGACAATATTTTTTGTTGTAAGAACTTTCAAAAAATCGTTTTTTAATGAGCTTTTTGCAAAGTTTTCCTTAAACTTCAATTATTTTAATATATATAAATTTTTGACAAAAATAAATAAAAAAAATTATCAATGAATATTTTTGCACTTTTTTAAGCTAGACTAAATATTTACAAAAATTGTGTTGAAATTTTATAAAAATATATTTTAAAACTTCTTTGTAAACGAGGACAATATTTACGTTGTAAAAAGCCTAGCTACTTTTTTCTAATGAATTCTTTTGCAAAATTAAAATAATTTTTGTGTAAAATTTTCAAAAATATATTCTTGAAATTTTTCGCAGTCTAAACAGCAAAAACAATACTTCTTTTTACTTATTATGAAATAAAATTGAAATTTTTAAAAAGCTACAAAATGTTTTATGATAAAATTTTCAATACAAAGAATTTTATGTGGTTTGCAAATTTTACTTTTAAGTATAAGCTCAAGGGAAAAAGTAATTTTAAAACCTCTATTGAAATTAAAAAAAAATGTTTAGAATTTTAGAAAAAAATTTTTTTGGATGAGTTTCTTTCTTTTTGAAAAAAAAGAAAAATTTAAACTTTGCCAACGGAGACAATTTTTTCATTGTAAATATTCTCATAAAAGAGTGTTTAAAGAGTTTTTGTGTGGTAAAATTAAAAAAAATGTTTGAAAAAAATTTTGACAAATTTGTTTTAGAAACTTTGTTAAAATTTTCAAAAATATATTTAAAATTTTTTCCAGTACCAACAAGTATGCAAAAGTAAAACTTTTTTTTTTAATTATTATGAGATAAAATTCAACTTTTCATCGGAAAATGAAAAAATAATTTCCAATGAATATTTTTGCGATTTTTTTTTTTCTTTTTAGCATAAACTTAAAAAAATGCCTTTAAATTTTTTTGGAAATTTCCTAAAATAAAAATATTATAAAACTGCTTTGCGAGGGCCAACATATTTTTCTTGTAAAAATTTCAAAAAAAAAATGTTTTCAATAATTTTTTTTTTTTTAATATAATGTTTGTGTAGAGCAGTAATGTTATTGTTGCCGTCCAACATTTTTTCTAAGTTGATGAGTACATATTCTTTTGTATACTTGGTTCTTTTTTTTTTAATTTTTTAACCAATTTTGCTCAAATGACAAATGGTTTAGGCAATTTCCTTTCTACGTTTGTGTATACTCAGCGTTTATATGCAAAATTTAACAAAAAAAAATCACCTTAAATTAATGGTCATACCAAAAAAAAAAAAAAAACAAAAAACAAATATAAAAGCGAGTAATAAAGTCAAATGTGACGCATTGAGTTGACATTAAATGATTAATGCGTGACAGTGATGGCGTAAAAAACGAAACCAAAAGAAGAAGTGATATGTAAGCTTAAAGAAAATAAAACCAACAACAAAAGATAAATACCACACAGCTTTATTAGATCCCATAAAAAACTATGAAAAGCGTATAGCTAAAAAAATTTTACAAATTTTCAAAAGAATAAATGGCAATATAATTACACCGAAAAGGATATTTGTGACAACAACAAAAATAGAAATATCAAGCTAAATTTAAAAAAAACTCTACATGAAGATATTTGCAATTCAACAGCGTATTTCTTAAATGTCCCGGCCGTTCCCAATGTGCTGACCATCGCCACAGTGGCGTCTTCAAACCGGAAACCATTGCAAAGCCTTTGTAAATGCAAGCTCTTTTTTGCTTTTGTTGCTGATTTTTTGCAAACTTTTGATCACCCTTATTGTTTAGCATACAAAGCCATATTTATTTGCATATATTCAAAAAAATATAGTTTGTATGTTTTTTGGTCAGTTTAGCCCCTTACATTTTGTGCTGTGGTCATTCTTAATATCACACGGCTTTTATTTCTTATTGTCCTGAAAACAAATTAGGAAGACGTTGATGGCAAAGAAAACCTTAGATTGACAAGGGTTGAATTTATGTAAAGATAGGCCAACAAAAGACAAATCTACCATTTGGACATCAGTTAATGGTGATTGAAAAAATGATGAAAGATGCTAAGCACGAATAAGACGTCAAACATTTTATATTAGCGTATTTGAGTAGGAATTTCAGAGCCTTTTTCTCATATAAACTTTAAAATGTATCTGTCCGCTAAACACAAATTCTGTTCTCAAAGTGTTTTCTTAAAGGAGACACCAAAGCTTAATTGTTTAAAGAAAAAATTAAACAGCTTCTAGTGAGGCCTAAAATGTACAGATAGTAAGTTTATAATTTCCAAAGGATAGTGGAGAACTGTATCATCGACAGCGTGGTTTCCGGTGGTGGCACTATACAATAGATGCCATAGCAGTAATCAAAGACGCAGTCAAATAAAACTGATAGCCACCAAGCAATACTGATAGTGTAAGTGGTCACGCTTCACATCGAAAAAGCGTTTCGCTTAACTAGGTGGGATGGCCTGCTTGAGGTACTAGAACAGCCTTTCCAGGTAACGCATATTTGCTAGATATTTCGAGGAACTCTATTAGAGACAATGTACAAAACTACTCACGATCAAGCAAAGGCGAATATAGCAGCCGGAGCATCCCAAGATTCGATCCTAAGTCCCGAGGACTGGAAAGTCATTTACGAAAGCCTTCTACACTTGGATATGCCAGAAAGCTGCTATGCATCTTAGCCAGAGAGGCTGTGCCGTAGTCGTAATAGCACGAAGCTGCGACCTGGCGCAGCAGAAACTAAGCTAGGTCAGGCGGAGGATAATTGACGTTCATAGATGATCAAGTTCATAGATGATTTCGAAAAAAAATGTCTTACACTTTAACCGTAAGAGTAGCCATCAAGTCCATGAAGCTCACTTCCGTAACCGAAATAATGCTAAACGCTGTCTCAAGAACGAGAAGTTACATGGGCAGTTAGTGATGATTAAGTTTTAATGGGTAGCCGCTCAAAATAGGAAGGGGCACTTAGCCTCAACGCGTTAAGACGCTTAGAACCGCGGAGGTCATGCTTGTCGTAAGAGCCGACTCAAATCCACAGACCCGACGATTCGTGAGTTTAGGGAAAATCGTTCTACATGCAAGCGAGGTTTGTACTAGAAAGTGCTAGTACTGTAATCGTATCCGGGAAGGAAGTGATATTATCTGCAACACTCCCTAAACTTCAGTGTTTTTGCTGCTACCACAAAGAGACGAGTCCCACACTTTGAAATACTTGCAATGAGGCTTAGGTGCATATTCCGCTCCGTGCATGAGGCATTTGCTCTTTCCGAAAAAAGAAATACAATACAAGAAATCCCTTGCATTCTTTCGTAAAGAGGAATGGCTGGCTAACTGGGATTGTCTAATATTCGCCAGCCATCAACTGACTTATCACGACTTAATTCAAGACGTCTTTGATTATAAAATCGGCGAAAGTGGATGTAATAGACGAACAGCTCAATACGACATTTGTGGGTAGAAAAGGTTGTTAGATATTATATGAGGAATGATACCTCCGTTTTCAAAGGTTTTGGAGTACGTGGCTGAGAGTGGAATGAAACGATAGTTTCTTTGGAGGACGCGCTGCAAATAACAGTTATTTAAACTGTAATTGACTGTCGGAGGCGCTTTCGAAAAAAGCTTCTTCCTCCATTTAGTTATTAATCGGAGATTGACAGAAATTCTGTCGATAAAACACGAGGTGACTGAGTAAACAATTGACTTTGTGTGAAACTATGGCAATACTCTCTGTCCTTTTTACCTTGAAGAGCATTGTGTGGTCGAAAACTTCTGCGCCGTGACTAGCTCTCCTTTTGTTTGCCCTACGCGTTCACTTGCATAAGGGAGCGCTCGATATTTTGAGACACATACTTGATATAAGTAATGACTCAAACGCAAAGTGCGTACTGATTCGCTGCCAACGTACACTGAAATAAAAAGACTGGTAAAATTAACCGAAATACGGGTCAATTCAACCGAAATTTCTGTCAATTTTTATCCATCGCAGCAAGATGTTGAATCAACTGCTCACAAATCGTTGTTTCGTAATTGACCGTTTTCGTAGTCAAATGAACAAAAAAGTTGTTGCGACAGCTTTGTATGACAGTACCTATGTTGCGGCATTTGCCAGGCAGATGAGTTTTCACTGAGATCTTTTCATGGCAGAAATGTACTCGGAGTGCTTGCAGAACAGTGCCGAGGGGCGACCCCGCTTAGGAAAATTGTCTTCTAATTGAAAAACCTTATTTCTAAAATTTTTATGTTGCTTTGCCCGAGGTGTGAACCCAGGGTCTTCGGTGTGGTAGGCGAAGCACGCTACCATCACACCACCGCGGCCGCCATATACATACGTAAATATGTGCATACGTATAGTACACAGCATACATAAGTACAAAGTAGAGAGCGCAGTAAAATTCTCTTTGAAATTTGCTTATGTATTGACTGTTGATCGCTGTTAAAATGACTAGTGAGATCAGTTGTGTTAACAGGAAAATCAGTTTGATTGATTCGGAATCTGTCAATTTTATAGAATTTTTCTAACTTAAGAACGACGATTTCTCTTCTGTTGAAATGACTAAACTAATTTGTTCGTTTGACAAATAACTCGGTCGAATTAACCATAATTCGATCAATTTCACCGAATCTCCGTTAAGTCAAGAACAACAGAACCGATTTGTTGATTTTACTAGCACCATTTCTTTCAGTGTATGAAGATACATTTCGCTAGCTGAGAAATCCCATATGGCTCACGTGAGAATGACTGACCGATGCATATACATATTTCCTTTATTTTCTTTACGTTCACTGAGTCATTTTCATTGTCTGCTGACTTTGGTTTTTTTTTTTTTTTTTGAGAAATCCTTTTTGAAAGGAGTGCCACTTCCAAATGCGACCTCAAAGCTTTATCTACGCAAATAAATATTACTGTGATGGTTTTTTAAAAATTTCTCTCTAACCATTATATTCACTTAATGGCCCAACCACTCCTATTTTCAGTGTTGTGTTTAAACAAAACTAATACCTCATGCGACCAACCCTTTCTTAGCATTATTTTAAGTAATATTCCTTTGTCAGCATACACAGCTCTTTTTGCTTTTTATGTTTTTGTTCGCATTTCCTAAATATAAGAAAATTTATATTTGTTTTTTTTGTTCGCTTATTTTTAGCAATGTCCTTGTTAATTATTTGTATGCTTATTTTTTACACAGCGTTGTAAATATGTTGAGCTTTTAGTTTCTAATTCCTCATTATTCATGTATTTGTGAGTTTTTACGTTTCTATAGTAGTCGCCACCGAGCGGATTAACTTTATTATTAATAGATTGTTTGTCTTCGACTTAAGTGAAAAATAATGAGCTTCAAGGATTTTATGAGACAAATGACTTATGGAAATTAGCACTTGCTGCTATTCAACTTTTTTCTTAATCGCGTAATTCATATTTGATGTCCTAATAAGCTAATTTCGCCTAAAATAAATTTTTTATTTACTTACTCCTTTTTTACTTTTTTTCGTTTAATAGGAACGTACCTGCAAGAAAAAAAATTACATTTAGTTTTAATGAATTAGTCGAATTTGTAAAAGTTTTCATGTAATTCTGATCCTAGTTAGAAAATTCAAGTTTAAGTTCACTGCAAAATTGCCAACTTCATAAATGCAAAAACTATTCAAAATTTCCAAAAGTTCATGAAAGGTGAAACTGGCAGCACTATCCCTAAATTAATAATCATGAGTAATCGATATCTTAAAAATATCGATGATTTACAGCCAGCCATAGCGGCTCTCACGGATAACACAAGCCTAGTGGTGGTGATTGATAAACGCTTCAAATTTTTTCGATATTTTGAAACCAATATCAGGTGGTTAGTCCAAAATAGAAGCTGGTAAAGTCAACTGAATTACGGGTGATTTTAACCGAAATTTCAGTATTTATCCATCGAATATTGTTGTTGAATCAAATTCGCACGTGAGGATTCTGAATTGACCATTTCAACAGTCAAATCAACGAAAAAAATTCACCATTCGTAGGCCATAACACTGTTAACTTAACAATTATTATTGTCACCCAAGAATATCAATTAAGACTGTAAAAATAACAGATTTTCGTTAACTTTAGAATAACAGCAACTTTGATGTAAATGCGAAACATTGACAGTTATTCGTTTTTGCAGTAATTTTGTAGTTGTTGTAGCGATAAGGACACTCGCCAAAGGCCTTGGGGAGTGTTACGATAACACTGTTATCGATGTTGATGGTCCTTTGTCGGATGCAAATCCGGTAACAAGCAAGATTAGGGTATTAGCCCGACCATCTCGGAAACAATTTGGGATTACCACATGAAATCTCTTAGGCCATACCGCCCTCCCACCCCCTATATCCATGAGGAACTTAGGACTGCCAAAGCCTCGGCTGTTTAAGAAACAGGATTCGCAACGGGTAGGTGAGGCTGACAACTGGGTTGGAGAAGCTATATATTGCGCTGGCAATCCCTTGAAAAGGTAGCGCTACACAATCCTTGCATCAATTTGGTATTTTAGTCGCCTTTTAAGGTAGAAATAACTGCAGCGGGTATATTCTACGGCCGCTGGGCGTGTTTTTGATTTTTAGAAGTGATAAAATAAATCAGTTCATTTAACAGAAAAATCAGATAGATTAATTAAGAAACTGTAATTTCTACAGAATATTGTTAACTGTTGGACTTACTAAACAAATTTGTTCTCTTAACAAAAAAACTCGGTTAACAATAAGTAACCATAATACGTTCAATTTCACCGAATGGCTCTTAATTCAAGAAAAACAAATTTGGTTTGTTGATTTTACGCAAATATTGTTGGCCGGTGTGCCTCCCGGCTGGTGGACAAAGTAGCATTTATTTTGACCAACAAAGCTGTTGAAGTAATTTACACAGCAGTTTTATACTTCGTTGAGAACAGACAGCACAAACTTAGGCCAAAAGTTGTTAGCTAGAGTTCGCCACACGATCTTCTAGTCTAGCAGATGTCAGTGCTATTGACTTCTAGGATGGAACTACGCTACCGAATGTCGGTTTCACCAGACAACACAAACTTAGTTCAAATGCTATTAGCTAGATTTCGCCACACGTATGGAAAGTGGATGATGTTTTCTTTGCAATCTTCATTGATAGGAGTTCTCTCCGAGTGCTATCAAAAAGTTTATGGTGCCGCCGTGGACGTAGCAGATATCTGTGCTATTGACTTCTACGTTGATGGCATAGCGCTACGGACTGCCGGATATCCAGAAATATTATCAATACATTGCTGTTCTTATTCTAGGGAAATTGAAGTCCGGGTTAGTTTGAGTCTCGCGAAAAAAGTTGTTCATCAACAGTGGTCGTGCTCGGGCGCCATTTGGCTAGGGCGAAGGCCAGCGATTCAAAGCTAATGTTTTGAAAAAATTGTTTTAAACAGCTTGAGGGAAACAATAGTGGTTAAAGTCATTTTAGGAAGCTCCCGGTTTTGGAAGCAAGTAAATTACTTCGAGACAATCTGAAGCCATGACGGACTGTCTGACGAAGTATCGCCAATGCTTTCAGAAATGTAACTTCTCTTCTTGCAGTTTCTACGAAGTAATAAATCAGAATACCACCAATACTAATTCTTATTCCAAAAAATGCTATTCACTAGAAAAACGCAGTTTGGATAACATTTTTGGGCGAGTCCAATGTCATTATCATTACAAACAAACTGTCGATTTGTTTTGCCATCAGTCAATAAATATTATTATACCTGTATGGACATATTTTTATTTAAAGCTTTTTTTCACATTTTCTACATTCAGCTTCAAACACCAACACTTTCATTAACAGTTAAATGATAAAACTTGTATTAACCGTTAGGTGACAGATAAAGTAACGCAGGTTGTTTTGACAAGCAATCATGAATCTTGTTGCTGAGTGCGAAATTATAATTTTGTCGACAGCGGAGGAGGAGCTTAAAGCTAGACAAAAACGTGATTGAAGTCTAAGTAAAGAAAAAACGAAGCTCGAAATAAAAGAGAGGTGTTGCAACAAAATAAAGATAAAATTAAATAAAAAAGTTCAAATTCAAAAAAAAATATAAATCTAATAAATAGTGCAAAAATATGAAAAAAAAAAACAAAAAATTTGAAACAGCAAAATATTCAATATTTTAGCACTTGAAATCACAAAGTTTCAACCATAAATGGCAAAAAATGAAATTTTATTTTGAAGTATTTAACATGCTTTAACAGGTGGTAATTGAATACAATTGTAAACTGATTTGCTGACTGATTATTTGGCTTGAATTTTGCAATATTTTTTTTTCAACTATATCCTATTTCTCTAGATTTCCTTTCATTTACCTTAAGGCGTAATGTGTCGGTTTAGAAAAGAGATTAAGTAGCATTTACTTGAAAGGCGATATGTCAAAATAAAATCAATTGTTGGTCTTTCAATGCGTTTAACCCAAATTCGAAGGCGTTGTGCTTTCTTAATTGATTTAATGTATACAATGTATTTACGAATATATAAGCGGCTATTGTAAAGAAATTATTGTTGCAGCTTCAGAAATTGGTTTACAAAAAGGAAGTGGGCGCAATTTTGAGATAGTATCTATATCTGCAGAAGTTACTTTGGAAAGCGATTTTGCTAACTTAAATGAGATACTACTTGGTTTGTTAGCAGTATAAATCGTGATAAATCCCCCGAGTTTCAAAGAGCAGCCACCGAGCGGCCTTAGTTACACTGTCAGCTTAGCGAGAAAAGCGCTGAGATGGTTTCATAGTCTTAGGCTTAGGAGAAATTAGCTCGGCTCTATCCAATGGGAAAAACAACACACATATTCATACAAGACAGCAGCGAATATGATATGCAGAGATATGAAAGAAGTAAATAAGCAACAAATCGAGAAGGCTGTTCGGGAAAAGTCTAGATATAGGGAGAAATGGGCGAACGAGGCAATTTTCTGTCAAAAAATGAATTCTGGAGTGGCAAAAACCTATGTCGTCCAGGGAAGGTTTATACTAAGTCTGCCTGCATTGCAACATAAAAGCGGAAGTAGACAGATCACAGGTTAACCAGCACACTATGTGCTTCATTAAGTCACACTTTCCATAAACAGCCGCATTTTAAGCACACAAGAAATAAAATATATTTCTAGATGGAGCCTCAATAACAGTCGCGGGATAGGTGTTGACAAGTGCTATCTCCATAACCAAAAGTAGGCCCTGATTGTAACCCTCCAAGACGACCCGTTTTTCTAGCTTGATGGTGAAACCGAAGTAAGCCTTTTAACGGGTTTGCCTTTGGGGTATAAAAAATACTTGGCTGAGCTTATCAAAGGCGACTTCGCTTAGAACATTTTTTTCTAAATATTTGAAGTTGCTTTGCCCGGGACTTGACCCCAGAACTTGCAGTGGGGTATACATATGTGTACTGAAAAAACCTTATTTTTGAAGTGATGCCGAATCCTAAACGGGCAGCGGGTATGAAATTTAACTTAAAATGTGTTAATAAAAAATCCAGTAAAGTCCATGCACTCCAACGACCAAATTTAATATGCGCCAAACGTTGGCCACTCCCCAAAATGTTTGGTATGTGTGTTTGTCAGACTTTTTGGGGTTGACAACAGCAATGAAAAAACCTGAAAAATGTTTATTTACTACAGCTTCTACCAATTTGGGGCTATTTAATATCCCATCCGGTTGACCGTCGTCTGTAAGTGGATCGGCTGTAAGCGGCTGAAACAAGAGGTAGAATTTTCAGCGGTCTATATTGCGTTTTTTCTTGAGGATTCTCAAAACAACTTGGTATGCAACTCAGCAACTGTCACTTGTATGCCAAACACTATCCATATTAAAAATTAAGACCATATAATCAAATTGCACAAAAACAAAATTAGCATAACAACAGATATTATCGTCACCCAAAAGAAAACCGCAAAAATTTGTTTAACAAAATATACTTTCATTGAAAGGAACAACCGCATGGTTGCATGTCGAAAGTACTTAAAATAGTGCGAAAAAGAATTTCATTGATATTTTCCGGCGACACTTGCAACAATTTTGGCAAATAATGAAAGTTTAATTTAATGAATATTTTTTTAATTGCATAACAAATGTTAAATATGCAAAACAGCTAAAATACGAAAGCGCCAATTATACAGCGTTCCAGACGCAGCAGTTGTTGCCAATTTAAATGGGCGCAAAGCGTTGGCAATTAAATTTCAAATTATTTGCTATAGATATTTATATGGAATTAGCGATTGAGATCGTAACAAAAAGGAAACAAATGTACGAACAACTAAACCGTATGCTCATTTGCCGAAAAAAAGGAGTGTAGATATGTTATTAGGGTGAGCCGATAATTGGCAGCTGGTTCAGCATAAATAAAAAAAATATAAAAAAATACTAAAACTTTTTTCACGCACACCACACAAATGTATCTAAAACATTTGTGCCACTGAAAAAAACCCGAGCAGGCGGCTTGAAACCTTTCAATTTCACAGTCAACTTTAAATACTATTTAAGACAAACATTTTAGAAGCTGCATTTTAAGCTACACTTTTTTCTCATGCATTGCGTTATAGAGCAAAAACAGCTGCCGCCATTAGCTGTAGCAGTTGGTTGTTTGCTGTCAACCGCTGCTGGTTTGAAAGCCAATTGAAATCTAATTTAGCGCAAAATTCGATAAGCTAAAAAAAATTGGTTTAAACAAAATAAATGTGTAGCAGCAGCCGTCGTTGCTGTCAGCGTAAAAGGATTGAAATAAATTTCTATATTTTACGAGTGCAACAAATGCCGAAATACCGCCAAAAGGCAGCAGGCGTTCAAGTTGTTAGCAGGCTAGCTTAGCTTAGCAAGTCAAGCTACACGAGTTCATGAATTTGCCAAAAACCCAAAAATATAATAATAACAAAAATAAATAAATAAGCAAACAAAATGCTACAGTAGCAGGTGGCTTAAACGTAGATAGCATCATAAATGTCCGTAGAATATCTACATATATATGCGTTTGATATAATAAATTGGTAAAAAAAAAACTTTGTTAAAACAAAACTACAATTTGTATAGAAATATTTGTATGCATGTATTGGTACCAGCACAAAATTCATTCCAAAAAAATGTAACCAACATAGCGCTTCCTTTCCTTTATTTGGTAGTTAGCGCGTAGAATTAAATGAGTTCAAGATTAGATTAACAAGCGTCAGACAGGCAGTTAGCCGGGCGTAATTTTCCATCAAAAAAAATAATACAAAAAAGTAACAACAATTACGCTTTTAATGCCACTTACAATTTTGGCAAATTTATATAGTGAAATTCGACTTTTTTTATTTAATAATTTGGGAAAAATTTAAACAACGTGACATCAGGACGGACAAGGCGACAGCTGTTTCGATTATGGTTTGTAAATCTCTTCAAAGCCTTTGTTATGGTTATCGCATTTACAACGGAAGCAGTAAGGAAGGCGGTCGGCATGATGTGGTGGTGCACAGTGGCTAGTCATTGTCGGCTGGGGCGGGTCCTTGCCAACCTTACTGTTCCTGCGCCATAAGCAGAAAAATGTTCCTATCATGCCTATCAAAACGAGCAGCTGTCAAATTCAAAAAAAAACCGACAGAAGCGCAGAGACCGACTCAAAACGCTTAAAAATTCAAAATCACACAACATCCGGCCGAACCGGATGTCACGGACAGACCGTTGACATTCAAAAATTTAAATTCAAATTCAAAAAAAAACTGACGCAAAAAATACTACTGAACCGGACATGGCCGGTTACTAACGCTGAAAATCAAATTCAAAAAAAAACCGCTGAAAAACCAAACAATAACAAAAAAGCTGAAAAAATTAAAAATAAAAAAGAAAAGGGCCGAATATACATAGGGGGCGCCGCGGGTGGTGTTGCGACGCCCGGTGCTTAGTCCCACCCTCAAAATCCATGGCCACCGACGCACCTAAAATTTCGGTGGCCCCTTACCTGTATACCTTAGGTGCCCTCTAAAAGAAAGGAGACCTCAGCATTCCCATTTACAATTTAGATTTATTGACAGTTCATACTAATTAATAACTTATGCATTAAATTTTTAGGATTCTATCGAGAATTTCTAAGTTTCACATGTGATGCTAGAGTTTACGTTTATTCCGAATTACATTTACATCGCATACAATTATTCGGATTCAACTCCTTATATGTCTTACAGCCTAGTGGTTTCGTATATAGTGTAGAAAATATTTTGAATGTACTAAATATCTTTTGGTTTTTAATTACTAGTGCAATTACATTAAATTCATTTTTATGTATTTCATTTAATTTGGGGAATTCTTCCTCTTCTTCCTTTTTTTTTGTGCAAGGGTTCATTCGCGACGTTATTTGAAAATACAAAAAAAAACGTCTGAAACGAGTTTATTGTTCCGGGTTCAAAAGGACATCGCTCCCCAACCCCTGTTGCATCTAGGTTATAACTCTCGCAGAAAGGCCTATGTCGCTAATGTGTAATGCATTACCCATTTACATGGCTTTCGCAGGTAAGTATAAAAAAAATTTATGGTTCCGAGTGACACATTCAAATATGTAAGGTATTATATATATACTAGTGACACTATTCTGTAACTCGACTGGAATAAAATTATTTGCAGAACTCAAACTTTCATAATTTTGGTTTTCTATTTCTTGACTGTATTGACCTTTCACAGCTTTACAGAACAATGGTTCTTATTCGCAAGATTACAGAACGGGTTTTACATTGCACTTATCCGACGGGTCAACAGAGTTAAGAGCACCAAAGTGTCCGAATTCATATACCGTACGTTCGAATCGAGTTACAGAAAGGGGTCTTTAGGTTCATTAAGCGTGCTTGGAATGAATTACAAAAATTTGAAACGATAATCTGTAAGTGACGAATTTTATCACTTCATATAGATACATAATACAATTTCACCGAGTTGGAACGGACTCACCCAGTTTCAAACGTTGTTGTTGTAGCCGGTGTTGGTACTGTTGGTCATTGCCGGTAAGTTGTCACAGCTGGGTGGTAGTAGCAGGCCTATATGCGGCGGCCCTGCTATTGTTGTTACTAAAATCGGTGGTGGTTACGCTCGTTGTTGGCGCAATTGATTTGGTAGCGCGCGGTATTGCACGCAATAATGGTGGCAGCCCTTAGGCCTGACGAGGCTGTTGGCTCCGCGAACGTCCAGATGTGAGGAAGGTGGATTTTGAGGTGCTATCAATTGTTGATGTTGCTGTTCGAAAGACTGCACACGCTGTTATTGTCGATATGTCACTCTAGGAGTGGTACGTCTGGCGTCTTGGCATATGACGGTGCCGGGGTCACTGGATATGGTTGGTGCTATTGTAGTTGGTGTGGATGGAAATGACACCGCTAAGCCAACACCACTATTGCTAAGTTGAGGAACCGTGTATATTACGTGGCAATCGTTGGGAATATTCCAACATTCCCGTGCTCCTCGCATACGCGGAGAAGGCAACGCCGATGCCTTCCAATTACTATTTATTAGTATTCACGATGTTTGGGAATTTAGCACGTCCTGAGAGTAGGTTAAAACAATTTCAACGTGGCCACCGGCTAGCTTAATTCGTTTTTAATTGAATTCACTCATTTCGGAGACAATTTTCGGGTTAGAATGTTAAAATGTAAACTTCCCGTATGTAGCTCCTTAGCCTTTCAAAATTTGGCTATGTATATAAGCACGGCTTTGAGGAATTCAGAAAATACGATGAACATATGTAGAGGAGTGTTTTACGATTGCTATAAACCGCCCAAACTTTGATGGTGAACTATCTGTATTTGAGAACGCGCTCGTCAGTTCCACCAACTATATGTGGATGCACTTAAGTATCCTGTAATTTTCACTTGGCCACTTTTTGGTCACGAGGGTTGTGTTCTATACCGCTTCAGACCGCCAGCAAAAAGGAAAAGGAAGTTTTTTTCCTCGGAAACTCGTGGTGGTTTTTTCTTCCTTTTTTTTTTTCTCTTTTCCCGTCTTCTAGTGATGGCCGGTCTGTCTGTTCCCTTCTTTTTCGATTTTTTTCATCGCAACCCTTTCCACATCGCTAGGTGTGTTCCCGTGAACACGCTCCCAAGTGGGTCGTAGCCGTAGACCGTAGCAGCAGACCGTAACAAACCTGCTTCGCTTTGAAGACCTGACGATGAAGCGAACAGGGAACCGGATCATCTGTGGGAAGCCATTGCCAGGGATCTCCGACGACAAGCAACGTGGGGCACGACTCACCCCTGAGATAAGAGTCTCAAAGTCCTACTACGGAGCTAGCCGGGCAACATAGGTCTGTCAAAAAAAAATTAAGTCAAGTTGGGAATAATTTCTGTTTCCTAGTTATAAGGGCTTTGCGGCAGTTAGACATTTGTTATGGAGAACTCGTCAAAACTCCGAAAGGTTTTAGTGGTTATCGCCCCCACAAAAGGCAAGACAAAAAAAAAAGGTGTATAGACATTTTGATATGGAGAACTCGTCCAAACTCCGAAAGGCTAGTGGTTATCGCCCCCACAGAAGGCCAAAACAAAAAAAAAGGTGTAGACATTTTGATATGGAGAACTCGTCCAAACTCCGAAAGGCTAGTGGTTATCGCCCCCACAGAAGGCCAAAAAAAAATATTTGGGTAGTCAATGGGAACACTGACATCCCATTCCCCGAAGGCACTCGGGCTCCAAAAAAAAATTAAAAAAAAACACAAACTCATTCATTCTTGTCCCTAGTGCTCCCAACCGCAACGCATAAGGGGGTCTTAAGGACCTGCCTCTGGGACTGGTTGGGACCACTAGGGTCAATTTCCTACACACACAGGTTGGTCCCAACACACCCAGCCGCAACGCAGAGGCGGTCTCTGGGACTCGCTAGTGGGACTGGCTGGGGGTGCTGAGGCCTCCCGTCCATTCTCCCTGGACACCCCTCCTGCCTCCGCCGCAATGGGTGGAGCGGTTTCGAAACCGCTCCCCAGTCTGGTGGGGACAGGAAGGAGTGCCACTCGGAATCCCAGCTCAACCCATCACCCTCCAGGTGGTATTCCAAGCTACCACCTGGGACGTGGGATGAGCTGGGGTCCTCACTACACGCACACACACATTCACCCTGGACAACACAAATTCGGCTAAAGGAACCTAAAAAAACTACTTTACAAAAAAAAATTTAAACCCAATTAGCGGACAAAATTATTCCATAGCCGACTAACGGACAACATTCCGGTAACTAAAATCCCACTTACAAAAAAAAATCAAGTGCGTTTAGCACTGCCTCATCGGGTGAAAATAAAAAAATCCCGGAGACCGACGTGAAGTCCCGTGGCTCCGTCAGCCACTGCCCCCGATGACCAGCCCGGACAACCTGATCCGTCCAACCATCCCACCGCAACGGAGGTGGCAGCTACTGTGGCTGCTCACTCGGACTGGTGGGATGGTCAACTTCACGGGTTGACCCGACTGACCCTCGCGACCAGCGCCTCAGGCGCCACGTTGGGCGCCATCTGTTATGGCGCCCTCAGCAACTGTCATCGATGATCATTCTGGACAACTTGATCCGTCCAACCATCCCACCGCAACGCAGGTGGCTGCTCCTGCGGCTGCACACCTCGGACTGATGGGATGGTCAACTTCACAAGTTGACCAAAACGACCAGCGCGACAGCGCTTCGGGCACCAAATCCCGTTGGGCGCCATCTGTTATGGTTATCGCATTTACAACGGAAGCAGTAAGGAAGGCGGTCGGCATGATGTGGTGGTGCACAGTGGCTAGTCATTGTCGGCTGGGGCGGGTCCTTGCCAACCTTACTGTTCCTGCGCCATAAGCAGAAAAATGTTCCTATCATGCCTATCAAAACGAGCAGCTGTCAAATTCAAAAAAAAACCGACAGAAGCGCAGAGACCGACTCAAAACGCTTAAAAATTCAAAATCACACAACATCCGGCCGAACCGGATGTCACGGACAGACCGTTGACATTCAAAAATTTAAATTCAAATTCAAAAAAAAACTGACGCAAAAAATACTACTGAACCGGACATGGCCGGTTACTAACGCTGAAAATCAAATTCAAAAAAAAACCGCTGAAAAACCAAACAATAACAAAAAAGCTGAAAAAATTAAAAATAAAAAAGAAAAGGGCCGAATATACATAGGGGGCGCCGCGGGTGGTGTTGCGACGCCCGGTGCTTAGTCCCACCCTCAAAATCCATGGCCACCGACGCACCTAAAATTTCGGTGGCCCCTTACCTGTATACCTTAGGTGCCCTCTAAAAGAAAGGAGACCTCAGCATTCCCATTTACAATTTAGATTTATTGACAGTTCATACTAATTAATAACTTATGCATTAAATTTTTAGGATTCTATCGAGAATTTCTAAGTTTCACATGTGATGCTAGAGTTTACGTTTATTCCGAATTACATTTACATCGCATACAATTATTCGGATTCAACTCCTTATATGTCTTACAGCCTAGTGGTTTCGTATATAGTGTAGAAAATATTTTGAATGTACTAAATATCTTTTGGTTTTTAATTACTAGTGCAATTACATTAAATTCATTTTTATGTATTTCATTTAATTTGGGGAATTCTTCCTCTTCTTCCTTTTTTTTTGTGCAAGGGTTCATTCGCGACGTTATTTGAAAATACAAAAAAAAACGTCTGAAACGAGTTTATTGTTCCGGGTTCAAAAGGACATCGCTCCCCAACCCCTGTTGCATCTAGGTTATAACTCTCGCAGAAAGGCCTATGTCGCTAATGTGTAATGCATTACCCATTTACATGGCTTTCGCAGGTAAGTATAAAAAAAATTTATGGTTCCGAGTGACACATTCAAATATGTAAGGTATTATATATATACTAGTGACACTATTCTGTAACTCGACTGGAATAAAATTATTTGCAGAACTCAAACTTTCATAATTTTGGTTTTCTATTTCTTGACTGTATTGACCTTTCACAGCTTTACAGAACAATGGTTCTTATTCGCAAGATTACAGAACGGGTTTTACATTGCACTTATCCGACGGGTCAACAGAGTTAAGAGCACCAAAGTGTCCGAATTCATATACCGTACGTTCGAATCGAGTTACAGAAAGGGGTCTTTAGGTTCATTAAGCGTGCTTGGAATGAATTACAAAAATTTGAAACGATAATCTGTAAGTGACGAATTTTATCACTTCATATAGATACATAATACAATTTCACCGAGTTGGAACGGACTCACCCAGTTTCAAACGTTGTTGTTGTAGCCGGTGTTGGTACTGTTGGTCATTGCCGGTAAGTTGTCACAGCTGGGTGGTAGTAGCAGGCCTATATGCGGCGGCCCTGCTATTGTTGTTACTAAAATCGGTGGTGGTTACGCTCGTTGTTGGCGCAATTGATTTGGTAGCGCGCGGTATTGCACGCAATAATGGTGGCAGCCCTTAGGCCTGACGAGGCTGTTGGCTCCGCGAACGTCCAGATGTGAGGAAGGTGGATTTTGAGGTGCTATCAATTGTTGATGTTGCTGTTCGAAAGACTGCACACGCTGTTATTGTCGATATGTCACTCTAGGAGTGGTACGTCTGGCGTCTTGGCATATGACGGTGCCGGGGTCACTGGATATGGTTGGTGCTATTGTAGTTGGTGTGGATGGAAATGACACCGCTAAGCCAACACCACTATTGCTAAGTTGAGGAACCGTGTATATTACGTGGCAATCGTTGGGAATATTCCAACATTCCCGTGCTCCTCGCATACGCGGAGAAGGCAACGCCGATGCCTTCCAATTACTATTTATTAGTATTCACGATGTTTGGGAATTTAGCACGTCCTGAGAGTAGGTTAAAACAATTTCAACGTGGCCACCGGCTAGCTTAATTCGTTTTTAATTGAATTCACTCATTTCGGAGACAATTTTCGGGTTAGAATGTTAAAATGTAAACTTCCCGTATGTAGCTCCTTAGCCTTTCAAAATTTGGCTATGTATATAAGCACGGCTTTGAGGAATTCAGAAAATACGATGAACATATGTAGAGGAGTGTTTTACGATTGCTATAAACCGCCCAAACTTTGATGGTGAACTATCTGTATTTGAGAACGCGCTCGTCAGTTCCACCAACTATATGTGGATGCACTTAAGTATCCTGTAATTTTCACTTGGCCACTTTTTGGTCACGAGGGTTGTGTTCTATACCGCTTCAGACCGCCAGCAAAAAGGAAAAGGAAGTTTTTTTCCTCGGAAACTCGTGGTGGTTTTTTCTTCCTTTTTTTTTTTCTCTTTTCCCGTCTTCTAGTGATGGCCGGTCTGTCTGTTCCCTTCTTTTTCGATTTTTTTCATCGCAACCCTTTCCACATCGCTAGGTGTGTTCCCGTGAACACGCTCCCAAGTGGGTCGTAGCCGTAGACCGTAGCAGCAGACCGTAACACCTTTTCTCCCGGGAGTGGGATTCGAACCCGCACTCCTACGATAGTTGAAATGGTTACAAACGCATTCAGCTACGTCATGCCTTAGTTGTTGTAAAATTTTTCCCAATTGCCTTCTTTTTGCATATATTAATCTTCTACACATCACATACTTCGTATGTAACTAGGTGTTGAATTTATGCATGTTTGTAAGGCGGTTTCAGAGAAACAGGTATTATTGCTGTTTTTGTTCTGTTTATAGAATTACAACGAATTAACCAAATGTTGTCTGTTTGTAAGAGTTAATCGGGGATTGCCAGTATTGCTTTAAATGTATGAAAACATTTTTTGGCTTCCAACTGACATGGCAACTTTTATGTAGTTTAAGCTGAGTTTAGCTAATTATAGTGCAAACTTACATAAATAAATATCTAGCAAACTGTATTATGTGCAAAATTCCCAGTTTTAATTAATCGTTCTTATATTTTACTTCCTTGTTCACTACGCTTGTTTAACTTTTTTTAATTTGTTTCTTATTTCATCGAAAAATTTCATGTGAAAGCAAATTTCTGAGCCTGGTAGAAGTATAGCAACATCGATTTTCGATAACATTCTATCACTTCTAAAAGTATTTTGGTGTAGGTTATCGAATATCGCACAACACTATGCAGTTAGAACTGCAGCAACAATTTACGGTCCGAACACCTTCGACTGCTGCGTTGGTTTAGCTCTGGCGTCAAAAATTTAAATTAACAAGTAAGGAAGGCTAAGTTCGGGTGTAACCGAACATTACATACTCAGTTGAGAGCTGTGGAGACAAAATAAGGGAAAATCACCATGTTGTAAAAAGAACCTAGGGTAACCCTGGAATGTGCTTGTATGACATGTGTATCAAATGGAAGGTATTAGAGAGTATTTTAAGAGGAAGTGGGCCACAGTTCTATAGATGGACGCCATTTAGGGATATCGCCATAAAGGTGGACCAGGCTTGACTCTAGAATTTGTTTGTACGATATGGGTATCAAATGAAAGGTGTTAATGAGTATTTTAAAAAGGATTGGGCCTTAGTTCTATATGTGGACGCCTTTTCGAGATATCGCCATAAAGGTGGACCAGAGGTGACTCTAGAATTTATTTTGTACGATATGGGTATCAAATTAAAGGTATTAATGAGTATTTTAAAAGGGCGTGCGCCTATGTTCTATAGATGGACGCCTTTTCGAGATATCGCCATAAAGATGGACCAGGGGTGACTCTAGAATTTGTTTGTACTATATGAAAGGTGTTAATGAGTATTTTAAAAGGGAGCGGGCCTTAATTCTATAGGTGGACGCCTTTTCGGAATATCGTTATAAAAGTGGACCAGGGTTGACTCTAGAATGCGTTTGTACAATATGGGTATCAAACGAAAGGTGTTAATAAGTGCTTTAAAAGGGAGTGGGCCTTAGTTCTATGGGTGGACGCCTTTTCGGGATATCGCCATAAACGTGGACCAGGGGTGACTCTAGAATTCGTTTGTACAATATGGGTATCAAATGAAAGGTGTTAATGAGTATTTTAAAAGGGCGTCGGCCTTAGTTCTATAGGTGGACGCCTTTTCAAGATATCGCCATAAAGGTGGACCAGGGGTGACTCTAGAATTTGTTTGTACGATATGGGTACCAAATGAAAGGTGTTAATGAGTATTTTAAAAGGGAGTGGGCCTTAGTTCTATATGTGGACGCCTTTTCGAGATATCGCCATAAAGGTGGGCCAGGGGTGACTCTAGACTTTTTTGTACTATCTGGGTATCAAATGAAAGGTGTTAATGAGTATTTTAAAAAGGATTGGGCCTTAGTTCTATATGTGGACGCCTTTTCGAGATATCGCCATAAAGGTGGACCAGGGGTGACTCTAGAATTTATTTTGTACGATATGGGTATCAAATTAAAGGTATTAATGAGTATTTTAAAAGGGCGTGCGCCTATGTTCTATAGATGGACGCCTTTTCGAGATATCGCCATAAAGATGGACCAGGGGTGACTCTAGAATTTGTTTGTACTATATGGGTATCAAATGAAAGGTGTTAATGAGTATTTTAAAAGGGAGTGGGCCTTAATTCTATAGGTGGACGCCTTTTCGGAATATCGTTATAAAAGTGGACCAGGGTTGACTCTAGAATGCGTTGTAAAGATATTAACTTTTTTTTAAATTTGAATTAAAAAAATTTTTTTTTAAAAAGTGGGCGTGGTCGTTCTCTGATTTTGCTAATTTTTATTAAGCAGACATATAGTAATAAGAGTAACGTTCCCGCCAAATTTTATCATGATATCTTCAACGACTGCCAAATTACAGCTTGCAAAACTTCTAAATTACCTTCTTTTAAAAGTGGGCGGTGCCACACCCATTGTCCAAAATTTTACTAGTTTTCTATTCTGCGTCATAAGTTCAACTCACCTACCAAGTTTCATCGCTTAATCCGTATTTGGTAATGAATTATCGCACTTTTTCGATTTTTTGAAATTTTCGATATCGAAAAAGTGGGCGATATCGTTCATTTTAAATAGCGATCTGAGATGAGTGCCCAGGAACCTACATACCAAATTTCATCAAGATACCTCAAAATTTACTCAAGTTATCGTGTTAACGGACAGACGGACGGACATGGCTCAATCGAATTTTTTTTCGATACTGATGATTTTGATATATGGAAGTCTATATCTATCTCGATTCCTTTATACCTGTACAGCCAACCGTTATCCAATCAAAGTTAATATACTCTGTGAGCTCTGCTCAACTGAGTATAAAAATTTATTATTTCAAAAAAGGCAATATTTTGGCATACATACTTCGAAAGCTGCAGAGAAATGAACTGACAATGCCAGCAAAACGTAAGTTCTTGAATTACTTTTGAGTTGCCATTGCGTTGCCTATATGGTTTTAGAATATAGCTTTCAAGACGTGTGTTTTCGAAGTCAGCTGTTGATTTAACGTAAGACGCAGAGGTTGAACATATTTGCATCTTAACAATTACGACAAACGCAAAAGTATCAGAAGGATAACGGTACCATGTGTGAAGGGCAAATGAGGAAACTGTCAATCTGCCTGACTATAGAAGGCGGCGTGAAAGCAAAAGCAATTTATTGTGGCGGTCTAGTCAACGAACTTAACATATATATTTAAAAAAAAACATTGGTTTTACGACACTCAAAGCCTTTTCAATAGAAAGTGTTAAAGTGTCGATGTTACTTGGCATACGTTGACATAGTTGCTCTTTTAATTTAATAAGAATATTATTTGTTACGTTTTTTTTTTGTTAAAGTAACTTTACATTGTACATGTGTCCGTAGGTTTAAGATCATGACCGTATAAAAATATAAAATCTAGGTATTTCTCGAAATTTTGAAAAAAAAAAACGAAAAAAAGTCAAAAATAGCCAAGAGCTTTCATTAAGGCCCGGTTTTTCATTACAAGTTCAACTCAGTTTGTCAGTTAAATTACGCTTAAACTTATTAAGCAGTTCTTCAGTCTACTTTAACTGGAGTTTAAGCTGAGCTTAAGCGGCCGATCTGGCATGGTTAAACTCTAGTTAACCTATCGGTGATTTGCGTTCGTTCGAAATAGCGTCGAACATACCCAACAAGCTTTTGGGCTTGAGTACCATTAGAGCTCATGTTGATAACTAGGCATAATTCTAAAATCTCAAGAGTTGTTTCGAAACAGTGGTTCAATTCGAGAATCATAGCGTACTTAGCAAAAGAGGAAATTGTTTATAAAGCAAAAAATGCTATTACATAAGTTGAAAAAATTCAATTCCCAACTTGTGGTTCTCTAACTGGACTCAAATTTAAGATTCCATACTACGGTATTTTCGCTAAAACAAAGTAAATTATGTATATTTTAATTTTAATTAATTACGCTTCATTACTGCTATCAAAGAGGTGTTTATTTCTCACAATAAACAGCTGCTGGTTTTGGTGGTACCACCTTGGTGATTTTTTTCAATTCCACCTTAACTCGATATCCAATGTATGATATCAACTGGAGAAATGTGTTGGATATTCACTTGAGAACTGTACATTTCTCAAAATCTCTCAAAGATTGTATAATTATTATTATTATTATTTTTTTTTTTTTGTATTTAATAACTAGAAGACCCGGCAGACGTTGTCCTGCCCTAAATTTGGCCAATCTGCATACATTTTAATAAGCTTTTTCCGTCTGACCACATTTTGGCCTATATCCCGAGACCATAGTCACCCAGGGGTATGAAAATTACCCTCTACTAAAGCTCTCATCAACAGCTTTCATTCGATATCAATATTCTATAAACACATTCTAGGTGTACCCGGGTCCACTTTTTGGCATATAGCTCAGACCCTAGTCACCCAAGGGTATGAAAATTACCCTCTACTAAAGCACTCATCAACAGCTTTAATCTGATATCAATATTCTATAAACAGATTCTAGGGGTACCCGGGTCCACTTTTTGGCCTATAGCTCGAGACCCTAGTTACCCAGGGGTATGAAAATTACCCCCTACTAAAGCACTCGTCAACAGCTTTCATCTGATAGCCATATTCTATACACACATTCTAGGGGTACCCAGGTCCACGTTTTGGCCTATATCTCGAGACCCGAGTCACCCAGGGGTGTGAAAATTACCCTCTACTAAAGCACTCACCAACAGCTTTTATTTGATATCCATATTCTATAAACACACCCTATTGGTACCCGGGTCCACGTTTTGGCCTATATCTCGAGACCCTGGTCACCCAGGGGTATGAAAATTACCCTCTACTAAAGCACTCATCAACAGCTTTTATTTGATATCCATATTCTATAAACACACCCTATTAGTACCCGGGTCCACGTTTTGGCCTATATCTCGAGACCCTAGTCACCCAGGGGTATGAAAATTACCCTCTACTAAAGCACTCATCAAGAGCTTTCATTTGATATGCATATTCTAGGGGTACCCGGGTCCACGTTTTGGCCTATATCTCGGGACCCTAGTCACCCAGGGGTATGCAAATTACCCTCTACTAAAGCACTCACCAACAGCTTTTATTTGATATCCATATTCTATAAACACACCCTATTGGTACCCGGGTCCACGTTTTGGCCTATATCTCGAGACCCTAGTCACCCAGGGGTATGAAAATTACCCTCTACTAAAACACTCATCAACAGCTTTTATTTGATATCCATATTCTATAAACACACCCTAGGGGTACCCGGGTCCACGTTTTGGCCTATATCTCGAGACCCTAGTCACCCAGGGGTATGAAAATTTCCCTCTACTAAAGCACTCATCAACAGCTTTCATATGATATCCATATTCTATAAACACACTCTAGGGGTACCCGGGTCCACGTTTTGGCCTATATCTCGAGGAAATATGCTGTTTTGAGTATTTTCCCGGCAAGTATTCGAATTTTTCTCACCTTTTAAACCTTCCCTAGACCTCCACGAATAATTCAAGACCAAGATAAGATAAATCCGTTCAGCCGTTCTCGAGTTTTAGCGAGACTAACGAACAGCAATTCATTTTTATATATATAGATGATAGATGATAATAAGGTTGGAGATAAACTCGAGAACTCTAAATTTTAAAAAATTGCTCAATGGTTGAATAGTGATTGGAGAATGAAGTTGGATATCAACTCGAGAACAATGTGGTTTAAGAATAATTAAATAATGATGTTGGATATCACCTCCGGAACTAGATATATACTTCGCTGTAGAAATATTTTTTTCCACGTTTGTTGGGTAAACAAAATCCTGCTGTTGCCGTATATACAAATTATCTAGATAATAAAAACCCAATATTGCCGTACAAAAAAGCCTTCCTAATAGGCGGCCTTTAACTATGACTGAAAAACTGCTCAGTATTTTAACTAGAGTTAAAATTTGACTAGAGTTTAAGCAAACTTAGTTTAAGCTTAGCTTAACCAACTACTGAAAAACCGGACCTAAAAAACTCAAAAAGCTAGAAGCTAAATCGCAATTTTCCAACCAGACGGCGAAAAAAGGTTAAAATGGCAACACTGGCCGAAATTTCCAATTGATTTAGACTTTCAATTTCGGTTCCGAATGTTTAGAGTCGGATGTATACATTCAAATTTAATTTTTAGTAATTTATTCTTCATCTTTTTCAAACTTTACATATTTACATATGATTATTGTACCCTGCTTACATTTCCGACTTCGGTTTTGATTCTGAAAAGGAAATTTATAAGCTCCAATTCTGGCTGCGGTAAACTCATTTCTGTTTCATCCCTACTTTAGATGTCACACCTTAGGCCTAAGAGAGCAAGAGGGGTGAATTTGTTTAAAGAAATCCGCATCTCGGAATTAAAAAACGCCTTATATCAGAATTTGATTAAAAAATGCCCTCTATCATCTTCTTTTACAAAATCGCCCTATCTTAGCCATCCGTTGAAGAACCTATCTCATCTATCTATTTGTTTCATAAACACCCCGTCTCAGCTCATAAATGAATTTATTTCTGTGACATGGCGGTTTTTAGCCGCATTTGATAACATAGGACGATATTCAATAAAGCTATGAGATAGAGCGTTGTTTAAAAAAGCCTGAAGCGCGTTCTTCAAACGTATTCTGCCATAAATGCCATTTTTGAAAGAGCAGCTGATATAAAGTAATAAACCAGTCAGTGTTCTATATTGTAAAGAACTTTCGTTTTACAAAAAAACATATTATATATATGAATATGAATAAAACGTTAAGTGAAAATTTTTGGGGAGATTTTTTGTAATTGAATGCAAAGGGAGGTTAGGTTAGGTTGAGGACCTCACAAAGACTTTATGAGTCCGTAGTGTTACCAGAAGTTTATTTTTAACGACCAAACTAAAAAACCCTACCAAAACCAGCACCTATGTTATAAAATAACTCCGTCCTCTTGGCAAATACTAGAAGCTTTCTAGGACTTAAGACATTTGCTGCTTCTAAATATGACAGCTGTATCACTCCTAATAGCTGGAGTCTTATTATGGCAAGTGCAGGGCACGAGCACAATTTAAAGGCATTTGACACCAGAAGGCAGTGTCTAGTCTTAATATTTGTCATTCTCTTCTCTTTTTAAAAATAGAAATGCAAGGGGAAATGCGGGAGTAAAAAAACATTTTTTTTATTTTTTCCGAAAAACAATGTCATTGCATTTGCATCGCAGCACTGAGTAATCCCGCTGCAGGTTTGCGAGTTCGAAACATGCAACAATAGACAATATGCCAGTTATATAAAAAAATTAAGCTAAACAAATTTGCTGATGGACTTTCAAACCCCATGCTAATAAAATACTAAATACAAACAAGACAGCTAACCTTAACCGTTCTGACGTAGTGAAACAAATGAAATTTAATCATCTTTAAAAACGAAGTCGTTCTACATCAAAACCCGCTTAAAGTAGAATGAGTTGAAAGAGGAAGCACTTGTCACTTGACAGCACATTTGTACATGGATAATAAGTAAAATAAGCAAACAGCCCAATGAATTTGCTCAAATTACTTTAGTACAAAACTGTTACGCCTGCCCACATTTTTTTCATAATTTCGTTTACTAATTTTACTGGCTTTGTACCAGCTTATCTAAGTATTTATATGTATATCTTCAAAACAAAACTTTTGACATACGCTATCCGTTGGGAGTAGCAGATTTAGTGCCAAAGCGCATGCGTGCATGCTTTCAAGCATTTACAAATAACGATCATCAGCGAAACAAAGCTCAACAGCCCATGACGATGTTATGCATATTCATGTACTTAATGTTTTAAGCATATTAAAATTAAGTTGATTGTTGAATTAAGTTCTTTCTATTTGCTTACTAATTTTAGTTCTAAGCAATGTGGCGTTGTTTGTTTTATATATATGTGAGTGGTTTTATGGATTAAGCTTATTTTTGACTGAGCGGCCGCCGTGATGTCATGGTACCGTGCTCCGCCTACTACACCGAAGATCCTGGATTCACTTCCCGGGCAAAGCAGCATCAGAATTTTAGAAACAAGATTTTTTAATTAGATCAAAATTTGTCTAAGCGGGTTCGCCACTCAACAGTGTTTGGCAAGCACTAAGAGTGTATTTCTGCCATGAAAATCTCTCAGTGAAAACTCACCGTTCAGAATTGGCATAAAGCATGTAGATCGCAACCCGCTAATTTATAGGAAAAAGTAAAACAAAGGTGCATTACGCACATTGGAAGAGAAGCTCGGCCCAAAATCTCTTTGAAGGTTATCACGCCTTACATTTAGCTCATAATTACGGCTCATAATTTTCATAATATAGGAGTCATAAAAGGCTCCTGTATTATCATATTTCCGAGTCTCATATTTCTTACATATTTTGGACCTACACTGAAAGAAAAAGACTCGTAAAATCAACCGATAAACGGGTCAATTCAACCGAAATGTTTGTCAATTTTTATCCATCGCAACAAGATGTTGAATCAACTGCGCACAAATCGTTGATTCGTACTTGACCGTTTTAGTAGTCAAATGAACAAAAAAAAGTTGTTGCGACAGCTTTGTACGAAAGTACCTATGTTGCGGCATTTTCAAGGCAGATGAGTTTACACTGAGATCTTTTCGTGGCAGAAATACACTCGGAGTGCTTGCCGAACAGTGCCGAGGGGCGACCCCGCTTAGGAAAATTTTCTTCTAATTGAAAACCCTTATTTCTAAAATTGTTATGTTGCTTTGCCCGGGGGTGTGAACCCAGGGTCTTCGGTGTGGTAGGCGGAGCACGCTACCATCACACCTCGGCGGCCGCCATATACATACGTAAATATGTGCATACATATAGTACACTGCATAGATAAATACAAAGTAGAGAGCGCAGTGAGCGTAAAATTCTCTTTGAAATTTGCTCATGTATGGACTGTTGATGGCTGTTGAAATGACCAGTGAGATCAGATGTGTTAACAAAAAAATCAGTAAGATTGATTAGGAATCTGTCAATTTTACAGAATTTTGTTAACTTAAGAGCGACAATTTCTCTTCAGTTGAAATGACAAAACTAATTTGTTCGTTTGACAAAGAACTCATTCGAATTAACCATAATTCGATCAATTTCACCGAATCTCCGTTAAGTCAAGAACAACAGAACCGATTTGTTGATTTTACTAGCACCATTTCTTTCAGTGTACTCCGGACCGTGAAACTATGAACGCTTCTATAATGTTTCAGGGGTTGTTTTTGAAAGATATGTAGTAGAAAAGTCAGAGTTTATTTCTGATCTATGCAGTATTTTAACGAACACGTCTTTGCTTTTATATTTTTTGGTGACTAAGATGTTTAGTACAAACATTTTATTACAGCATTAATTTGTAATGCATACTAAATGAGTTTGTGTTAAAAGGTTTTTATTCATACCAATATTTAAAATATTTGAATTGCTTTTGGCTTTTATTTTTTGTAATCAGCACGCTGATTTTTCTTATGCTTGTCACTGCGACTTACGGCACGGCACAAACAGCCTATGTGGTTTTCTAAAACTACTTTCCACGTGCTAGCATTTCTGGAACACAATTTCCGGTAGCGGGCAACTAATATAGTTATTATATACGCCACACTTTACAATAAATTTAAAAAGACACTTGGCATACTAATGAAATATGTATATAAATACCCAAGAAGTATCTGCAATCCTTCAACTTATAACGCACATTTTGGATTAGCGTGCTCTGCATACCAAATGAAGTCTAATAATGAGAACAAAACTCAATATTCAAAATCAATAAAATTAGTTTCGAATAATGAAAAAGTAAAACGTAAAATAAAGAAAAATAATAATGAAAGCAAAAAAGGAAAGAACAAAAGGCACAATGCTTTAATGAATGCACACTAGGAACTCATTGTGTTGGAATTTTTCAGGTGATATAGAAAAAATTCAGTGCCAAAATGAAAGTTAAATGAGATATTTTTTTGGACTCATAATATGAGAATCGATTTCTCAAAGAGCTGGTGCACATATGGAACTGAAAGATTATCCGTATCAGAAAAAACGATGTAAAACGCGAGGAACTCCAAATTAAGTACTTTTCTAGAAAACTCCTTCATTTCTACTTTGTTGCTTTTCTATGCTGCACTAAATCTTATCCTTATCTTAACCATATATAAAATTAAAGGTCCTAACTCCCTTAGAGCAAAATAGTCGAGATACTGGGTTTCGATTTTCCTAATGCGAGTTTTAAAATTACATATATCTATCCCTGATTTGCTACCCCTATGCAAAAAGAATCATGTTTAATACAATTGTTGAATTTTACAACAGGCCCAAACATTACCTAAATCGCTTTCCATGCAAGCGCTTATGCTAGGAGAAAATGATCAAACGACATATTGCTCAATATAACCTAACCTTCTCTCTTTTAATGCTCATTTAGTACAATAGGCAAAGTCGCTCTTCACATGAACATATTGCTTACAGCAACCTTCTCTTTTAAGGAATGGCTGGAGAGAGAGCAAACTCAAGCGGTTGTGCTGAGATAGCTTTAACGAATCACATATTACGTGTGCAGGTGTTTCCCGCCCTAATAGAGCCTACACGCTGTGAGTCAGAATCAAGAGTCAGTTTCGATTTGTTAGTGAAAATATAAGTCAAATAGGCTTTTGCCTCTGATTGACTCGTAGAAATCGAAATAAGTTTGATTTCCACGACGAGTCAACACGTACACAGATGACTCGCGAGTCAGCCGCATAGTGTATAGACCCTACAAGGAAATACATGCAATTAGATCTTAGAGAAATTCATACACATATGACCTTGCAAACCATTCAATTTATTTCAATAAAACTTCAAGTTATTGCTTATATTTTGAGGAAGGTAATGTGCATTGTATAATTCCCCACTTTTTTCGATATGGGTTTTGCGGACTTTTTTTAAGCTGTATTTTTTTCTTTAGGAGCTGCGGAGCACTCCTGTACGTTGCACATCCCATACACCAGGGATGCACCTTAACGTTAAGCTAATCGTTTATCAAAAAATGTCCACCGTTTCCGTTGAAACACTTCGAAATATTATCGATAAAGAAATTATCAAGATAAATTGTATCTCGTTTTTAACCGAAACGAAAAGCTTTCGGTAACGTTAAAAACGTTAACGAAAACGTGATACTTTATGTTTGAATTATGCTGGTAATGCTATAGCCATGGTGAAGCCGTAAGGTGGCAACAACGAGCGCACATACACACACAAACTCTATGTAATTTGTTTGTGTAATTCGTTGGTGGTAATGTCAAAAATACTCTGAGAAATGTTCGTACTGTCAAAATTCATGAGAAAAGTTGCAATCAGCTTGGATAATGCTTTCACCTTTAATGACTCCGCCATCAATCAGCTTTCCCTACAAGAAACGCTGATAGTTTTACTAATACACTCACACTTGTAATTGACAATGCTGATCCTGCGATGATGTAAACATTGATACTCAAATTAATGTATGTTCCTTTGTTCGCTCACGCATGTCCGTATGTTCCCAACGACAGCCTATAATCATGAAAAAAGACTCAAACTGGGAAAGCTTCGGACACCTGGTACAGAACAAAAGAACATACAGCAGATACCATTATGCATGCGAGACAGATACATAATTCTCAACGAAATTTTATGTATGCGAGAACAGTTTATCCGATTTAATCATGTTGTCACTACTGACTGTCATATGACAATCAAATGATTATCACGGTTGTTTTGTTATTTTTTAAATTCCGCCATTTTCAACCGACGAAAACCATATAAAAAATAAGTTTAAAAAATGAAAATAAGAGCATTTCAAAGCTCCATGCTAAAAGAAAAAAAATCGAAAATAATATTAAAAAATACCAAAAGCTGTCGGAATGTATGGGGCGCACTCAAAAAATTGATACGCGAAAAATAATAGTGGTTAGTGGTGATTCATTTTTAAATGTGTTTCCGCATGAGGAAAGCGCTCTTCTGTTGTTTTGTTATTTTCTGAATTTAAATTGAACATTCTGAACTCGAATTCTTATAAAACTATTTATTTTAAAGAAACAAGAAACACGTATGCTTTTATCACGTACAAAATTAAAAACGTAATGAAATAAAGTAAATAAAAAGCAAAAATCATTGTTTCATTTTTGGCGGAATATAACAATGGTCATTTATGATAGTATAACAGTCAAACCTGATATCTACAGTAAACTATCATTTATGACACTTTTTGATAGTTACAGTGTCATCACTGATCCAGGGAAAGGAATGAGAGTGAGCAGTACGGCTATATACTTAATCAATAGGCCATGTTGGTGTATAAGAAGGAGACAAAAACTCACACGTACACAGTTGTTTACATCACATTTGCGCAAGTCCCCTTAAGTTCGTGATAGAAAGTTTGTATGAGGCGCTGATCGTTAGGTTGACATTGCTGACAATCAGATGATAGTCATATGATAGTCAGTATTCTTGTAGGGTTTGCCAGCATAGTTTGAAATTAATAATCAACATAAACGATTTGATTTCGTTTTGATATGGCAGAAAACGAAACGAAATCATTTCGTTAATTTGACGATCTTAACGTTAATAAACGAAACGAAATGACTACGTTTCGTTTATTAACGTTGATTATCGTAACGAAATGATATCGTTTCGTTGGTTAAGCATGCCTGCCATACACATCAAATCTTTGATAACGCACACATATTTTCGCAACCATTAGAAAAGGAATTGGAGAGTCTACTCCTCTTCCGTCTCCTTCTGACCGCTTTTTCCGATGCTTGTTTTTATATGCCATTGTGATCTACCGGGCGATGGTTTAGTATCATGTATTAACTCCCGCGTATACTCTTAGAGCAGTTTTTTTTTAGTTTGAGAAGGAAGCTAGCTGTTCTGCAATACGAGCGATGAGTTTTTGTCTTATTCATCTTCTTAGATGGTATAACATAAGTGTTTACACAGAAAGTGTACGAAATCATGAGAATACCTAAGACGACGGTATGGAATTGTCGCTTACATCAATTTCTGAGTTTTATTGGGCCGTCTTCTTAATGATCTTCTTCCTTTTAATATTGCTCAACCCACAAAATCCAACAGAAAGAAGCGCCGATATACATTCATGCCATTTCTGCACAATTTTCGATTGCATAACAATGTCTTAAGGATCACAAATACTAGGCTAAGCTGGTCAATCTATAAAGGCCTCACATAGATTGAATGTTTCCATAGGGTACTCATAATAAATACGAAATTTTAAAGACAACCGCAATGAAAAAGCAATAAGCAGTTTAGCAAATTAACGACTAGATCATATAAAAACATGAAACAGTTCTTCTGCTTTCAGGAAATTTTAAATTGATAATCCACACGAATAATAACTATACATTGACAGTTGAACAATTTTTTGGGAGCTTAGGCCAGACCGTTTCTTCGAACCATTTCAATTTCGATGACAGCAATGAGTTCCGTTCAAATTAAACTAAATCTAAAATTTTGAATATTTAGTTGAACAAATCAAAAATATCTATTGTGAATACACGTAAACCAACACAAAATCTGACTTTTGTTTACACTTTTACCTTGCACTTAATTGGCAGTCGATGTTGTAGTTAGCATGGAGAACACTAAAAGATAAGTTAAAGATAATGGACTAAATGATGGTCGTGGAAACGGCTCTTAGAGTATAAAGGCCCTGCTATACAAATCGACTTACTAATCGACGTACATAGATGTAAGGTATTACGAGGCAGTAGCGCCTACACTGAAAGAAAAATACTGGTAAAGTCAACTGAAATACGGGTCAATTCAACCGAAATTTCTGTTAATTTTTATCCATCGCAATAAGATGTTGAATCAACTGCGCACAAATCGTTGGTTCGTAATTGACCGTTTTAGTAGTGAAATGAACAAAAAAAGTTGTTGCGACAGCTTTGTACGAAAGAACATATGTTGCCATATAAATAAATAAATGTAAGGCGCGATAACCTCCGAAGAGATCTAAGGCCGAGCTTCTCTTCCAATTTGCGTCGTGCTTCTCTTGATTTTATTTTCCCTACAAATTGGCCGGATTTTATGCCTACTCCGAACGGCATCTGCAAGGCAGATGAGTTTTCACTGAGAGCTTTTCATGGCATAAATACACTCGGAGCGCTTGCCAAACACTGCCAAAGGGCGACCCCACCTAAAAAAATTTACTTCTAATTGAAAAACCTTATTTCTAAAATTTTAATGTTGCTTTGCCCGGGGTGCAAACCCAGGGCATACGGTGTGGCAGGCGGAGCACGCTACCATCACACCACGGTGGCACTTACTAACCGAACGTCAATTGGGCTTACATCAAATATGCTGGCACACATTAAACATTATGCACTTTATTATTTTGTTTTATTAAACGCACTTTCACCAAATTTTATATTTTATAATTTATTTAATTTATAGTTTTGAACTTCGCTTCGCAAATAGAAATTAAAATACTTACTTACTTAATTGGCGCTTAACCGTCTAAACGAAATGAAAATAGTAGTCACAAAACTGATTCTCAATTGTTTCAGTTGCAGCTCAGCTCATTCTCAATTTCTTCTCTCGCATGTAGTTGCCACACTTGATTGTTTCGAACTAAACCTGTATATATGTTTGACATAACATTTTAAATAGAGAACTTGTAAGTTATAGAAAAGTAAAGAATCAAGTCCCTAAAAGGTAATTCACCACTGGAGTAACTTCACATGTAATTGGGCAAGTTTAATTTTCGTAACACTTTAAGTTGAAAAGATTCAAAAACAACTCAAACTTTTATGTTGTCGGAAACATCAACATTAAAAAAGGATGTTTTTTATTATCTTATTAAATTCATTCGTTCGCGTGAATGAAAATTCGTAAAACCTTGAACAAAATGTTACTAACTTTGGAAAAATCCCGTTCGTTCAAACAAAACTTTTGCAACAAGAGGGCGCTATTTTACATTTCGCTTGGAGGAGAAGTTGCGAAATTGTACCCGATAAATAGGTGTCCCGGTATCTCATAATTTTTTGCACAGTTTGTATTGATAACTGAAAAACTAGCTTTTTGTTGTTTTCCCATTTTATGTGTTTTTTCGATTTGGTGGTTTTCTTATTTTGGTATTTTTTTTTAAACAAGTGGCACCGTCGTCATAAGTACAAAGTAGAGAGCGCAGGAGCGTAAAATTCTCTTTGAAATTTGCTCATGTATTGACTGTTGATCGCTGATGAAATGACCAGTGAGATCAGTTGTGTTAACAGAAAAATCAGTTAGATTGACCAGGAATCTGTCAATTTTACAGAATTTTGTTAACTGAAGAGCGACAATTTCTCTTCTGTTCAAATGACTAAACTAATTTGTTCGTCTGACAAGGAACTCGATCGAATTAACCGTAATTCGATCAATTTCACCGAATCTCCATTAAGTCAAGAACAACAGAACCGATTTCTTGATTTTACTAGCACCATTTCTTCCAGTGTATAGTTTCACATGACAAAGTATACAATAATTAAATTTTAACAAAAAACACAGGTCGATTTTGTCGAAAAGGCTTGAGTGCGCACAAAAAATATGATAATAAAACGCCAAAATCCACTTATAATAGGACCTTATAGTTGCAAAGTTTCTAACAAGAAAAAACCAGCAGTTTGCCAAAATAAAACTGGGCAACTAAACACAATACGATAAATTATTATATGCTGGTAATATATAGATACATATGTATGCAAGAATGTGGTGCTGCTACCCATATAATTACGGCAGTTAGACAACCATTAAAATACAACAAAAAAAAAATACAAAAAAGAAATAAAACTTCCAAGCAAAACGCACGTAACCGCCATTGAAAGCAAAACTAATTTCATGAGCTGAAGCTCAAAATGAACACATGTAAAGTAGAATCAACATTTCGGCCAAGTTAAAAGCAGTGTTAGACGTTAGAAATGTTGTTTTGCTGTTTACAATGTAATTCGGTTGAGTGTATTATTTGTGCGATCGTAAAGACGTTTGTGGAGTGATGAATTGCATGTAGAAGTCAAAACTATGTATTCTTTTATTTTACTTGATGAAACGGTGAGAGGTACGAAAACCGGGTAGAAATGAAAAAAATCATTACAAATCAAATACAAAACTGCGGACATAACAACTTCAATGTAGTAGTTACAAAAAAAGCAACAAAAAAATTAATTAATCAAATAAATAAAAAAAGACGAAAAATTTTAATTCATTTGAATTACGTCGCTTAGAAGATTATGAGTGTAATAAGGGTTAATCAATAGAGTACACGTGATGGAAGTTGAAAAACTATTTTCGAAGTACTATAATCAGGCAGAAGGGGACCCACAACGCATAGCAGGTGTCCTAAGTGACCCGGCCCTCCCACCGCGTCAAATTCTTTCTTTTACTCTGGTGTTTAGGGATTGACTCTCTTAGGGGCGTTTTCTCCATTTCTAGTTAAGTTAGAATTTAAATGGAGGATTGCCATTCTTAAGATAACTTCATTTGACATTTCCGTTTTCACCAAAGCAGGGTGACCCACTAGGGTGGTTACAAGGTATATGGTGAATTTTAATTTTTGTTCTATCTATCGAGGCACCCTCCTAAAATATGCCAATAGATTAGAAAATGATACATACAAAGTTTCAGGCCAATCCTATAATGTTAACACGTGCCTCATTGAGGTCAAAGTTAGGAAAAACAGCGACTTTTCAGTAAAAATTTTAGTGTTTCGTCAGTAAAAGTGAAACCATTTATGCCAGGAACTTGACTCGTATACCATTGAATATTGTAATGTCCATAGACGTTCGCATGGAAATTAAATACTAGGGATATCCACTATGACCTCATCTGATAAATTCTAAATACTGCTAAAAATAACCTTTTATAAAAAATACTGTTATCTAAGATCAAAATCAATACAAATAAAATTACCTATCGAATGGTGTACGAGTCAAGTTCCTGGCATAAATGGTTTCACTTTTACTGACGAAACACAAACAATATTTTCTGAAAAATCACTATTTTTTCTAACTTTGACCTCAATGAGGCACGTGTTACATTATCGGATTGGCCTGAAACTGTGTATGTATCATTTTCTAATCTATTGGCATATTTTAAATCGATATCTGAATGTTATGTAGTACAAATCGCAAAATTCTCTTGTGAATACACGAAAATCAAAAAAACAGCTGACTTTTGTTTACACTTTTGTCTTGCACTTAACTGAAAGTCGATGCATCAGCTACCATCGAGAAAACGAGAATTTCGATAAGTTATAGATAAGTGATTACCTGAAGATGGGGAAAATGGTTCTTCATTCGAAATGTATCATTGGGAAGAGGATATGGCTTAAAAGCTGTTCTGAATATGATTTACACTTAGTATAAAGAACAGGCTATACCCTGGCTGCCGAAATTATTATTGTCCTCTTCACTAAACGTAGAAACGTATTAGGTGCTATGGAAAATTCAGTCTATGTGAGGTCAATATTGACTCTCCAATTTAACCTAACCTAACCTAGACGCACGCGCTTGGATGAGCTGTTTTATCAAACTTAAGACGGCTTCAAGTTACATTAAATGCACTGCAGTAATCCTAAATACAAAACTACTATGAAAGTCTGAAGTGAATGAGCTGCTTTTTTGGTAAATTGCAGGGGTATGTATTCAAAAGTGATACTAGGCGCAAACACTCCTAAAATTTAGGCAACTGTGGATTGCTTCTGGAGACTTTCAATCGCTAGCATAAGAAATGAGTTTGCAAACCTTCAAAGAACAATCCCTGAATGCTGCCGGTAGCTCCCTCTATAACGCCTAGTGACACTTTTCAATCCTGCATCAGCTTTTCGCATTCATGCGTGTAGAGGCGCATAACGCTACTTTAAGGATTTAAGCGAACAGATTGTGGTGTATTCTTAGCATGGGATCACACATGATAAACTTCTATTCACGGTTCCTAAACTGACTTTGAACCAGACTCTGGGCTGTTGGTATTTCTTAGCGAGTATGCTTCCGTCTCTCAAGTTAGGTTATTCACATTTAAGATACGTCAGATACAACTGCTACAATCCTTGCGTTGGTGTCATTCGTCTGCTACCTACATATCTCACACTCCATTTGGGCAGTCAATAGATTCATATAAATAACTTAATATATATTATATGTTAATTACCATACATATATATAACTAGGCTTAGTATAAGCTGTTTGAAGAAATAAATAAATAAATAAATAAATACTAAATAACAACACGCTTGATAAAATTTTGGGTGTGTTATTAGACCAACAATTGCCATATCGAAAAGAAGTCTATAAATGGTAACATTTGCACGTTTGATTCTTTAGAAACCTATTTCGATTTCAGAGAAAAGCGACAAAAAATTGCATTAACACCTTTAGTAACAACTTCCAATAATAAAAATTGAAAAGTAAGAAGAAAAAAACAGCTATTGTGAGAAAGTAGGCACGTGTTTTCCAAACAAGTATCAAGTCGAATATTTTGAATGGATTTACCAAGTATGACGAAAGTCAGAGGTCTGAAAGAGCAGAGAGGTAAACAAATATGATTTCTAGTACGCGCTGATTAATTGCTTCTTAGCTTGAGTGTGGAGTAAGCTTATTTCGGAGCTCAAATAAGTAGAACTCTTACGAACTGCTGTCAATTAGTATGTCTGTCTCATTCTTCACTTATCTACAAGTTATCGAAACTCTCGCTTTCTCCGCTTTAACATAGAGATCGACTGTCAGTTGAGCGCAAGGCAAAAGTGTATACAAACGTCAGCTCTTTTGTTGATTTTCGTCTATTTACAATATATTTTTGTGATTTGCGCTAAAAAGTATGCATATTAATCTACGTAATTGGGGCTGGGTCACCCTGTGTTGATAAATATAAAAATATAAAATGAAGCTAGCTGCAGGATTGCCATCCTCCATTTTAATTCTAACTTTGCCAGGGTGGGTGAAAACGGTCCTAAAGGAATGTCTCTACTGAAATTAAGTATTCGAAACCAAAAAGGTCGCAATTTAAAATTACTGAAATAATCATCTGCGTTTTTTAATCTCTAAATATAGTTCAAGTATGCGGTCGTGCATTCGCAATGGATAGTTGTTTTATTTCGCTATGTGAGTCTATGTAAGGTCAATATTGACCCTCCAATTCAACATATTTTAACCTAGACACAGGCGCTTGGATGAGCTGTTTTAACAAACTTAAGATTGCTTCAAGTTAGATCAAATGAACTGCAGTAATCCTAAATAGAAAACTACTATGGAAGTCTGAAGTGAAGCAGCTGCTTGTTCGGTCAATTGCAGGGTCTATATTCAAAAGTGATCCTAGGTATAAACACTCCTAAAAGTTAAGCATCTGTGGATTGGTGCTGGAGACTCCATCACTAGCGTGAGAAATGAGTTTGCAAACCTTCAATGAATAATCCCTGTGTGCTGCCGGTAGCTTTCTCTATAACGCCTGGGAACACTTTGCAATTCTGCTTTTCGCACTCATTTAGAGGCGCATAACGCTACTTTCAGGATTTAAAGGAACAGATTTTGGTGTATTCTTAGCATGGGATCCCACATGATAAACTTCTATTTACGGTTCCTTAACTAATTTTGAACCAGACTCTGGGCTGTTGGTATTTCTTAGCGAGTATGCTTCCGTCTCTCAAGTTAGGTTATTTGCATTTCTCAAAGCTCTCACATTATATTATTATATTGTACAATTACTGTAGAACACTGCCAATGCAAGGTGGTCAAACTTCCGAATCAGCAAGAGTATTGCATACATCCCGATTACTCTATGCTGGCGCTAGGAAGCTTTTCCACGTACGCAAAAAGTAGCCGAAGCTTCACTCAATCTAATAAGTGCATCGCCGTTCAGATGTTGCATTCGCACTTTAAATACGTTAACAGCGTCAGATACAACTGCTACAATCCTTGCGTTGGTGTCATTCGTCTGCTACCTACATATCTCACACTCCATTTGGGCAGTCAATAGATTCATATAAATAACTTAATATAGATTATATGTTAATTACCATACATATATATAACTAGGCTTAGAATAAGATGTTTGAAGAAATAAATAAATAAATAAATACTAAATAACAACAACCTTGATAAAACTTTTGGTGTGTTATTAGACTTACAATTGCCATATCGAAAAGAAGTCTATAAATGGTAACATTTGCACGTTTGATTCTTTAGAACCTATTTCGATTTCCGAGAAAAGCGACAAAAAATTGCATCAACACCTTCAATAACAACTTCCAATAATAAAAATTGAAAAGTAAGAAGAAAAAAACAGCTATTGTGAGAAAGTAGGCACGTGTTTTCCACACAAGTATCAAGTCGAATATTTTGAATGGATTTAACAAGTATGACAAAAGTCAGAGGTCTAAAAGAGCAGAGAGGTAAACAAATACGATTTCTAGTATGCACTGATTAATTGATTCTTAGCTTGAGTGTGGAGTAAGCTTATTTCGGAGCTCAAATAAGTAGAACTCTTACGAAAAGGAGAATATTCGACATAGGGCTCTAAGGGTGGTTTGCACAGATATCCGTACAACTGCTGTCAATTTGTCTGTCTCATTTTTCACTTGTCTATAAGTTATCGAAACTCTCGCTCTCTGCGCTTTAACATAGAGATCGACAGTTGAGCGCAAGTCAAAAGTGTATACAAACGTCAGCTCTTTTGTTGATTTTCGTCTATTCACAATAGATTTTTGTGATTTGCGCTAAAAAGTATGCATAATTATCCACTTAATTTGGCTGGGTTACCCTGTATTGATGAATATGAAAATATAAAATGAAGCTAGCTGAAGGATTCCCACCCTCCATTTTTTTAATTCTAACCTCGCCAGAGTAGGTGAAAACGGTCCTAAGGGAATTTCTCTACTGAAAGTAGAGGGTCGCAATTTAAAATTATTGAAATAATCATCTGCGTTTTTTAATCTCTAAATGAAAGTGGATAGTTCAACTATGCGGAAATGAAAGGCAGTATTTTAGTGCAAGGCAAAGGCGTAGGCAAAAGTCACCTAGTTTGTTCATTTTCGTGTATTCGCAATGGATAGTTGTTTTGTTTTGCTACAAAATATTCATAGTTATCGATTTATTTGGGAGTGGGTCACACTGTGTTGGTGCAAATGAAAACGTCATGAAGCAATCTGAAGTATTGCCATCCTACAGTTGATTTCTTCCTTAACTAGAGATGGTAAAAGCTGCACTGAGTACATTTCTTTATTGAAATCAAGTAATCGAAAACAAATAGGCTAAATGATATGAGCGTCTGCGTATTTCATTCTCCAGAATAAAGTGTAGCAGCTACGGCTTCAAATATGGTTTTCACTAATTTTAACTCTTAAATAATATTCTCATACTACAGGGTGTCTTTCACCGGCTATTGGGCTTATTTGGGTTGAAACATTTTGAGAACTTTTAAGCAAATATAGTTTATAGCGAAACCTTACTAACTTCATATATACTATTCGTCTCCGACTTAAGTCCTCAAGTAACTAAATTACCATCAAAATCATCAGTCAAGCCACATCAAATATTCGCTTCATATTTTAAGCAAATTTTCTAATTAAAAGCATTAAAACCAATTTTGACACACTTGAAACAGCAGGAGTTCCTACAAATTGACTACTATTCACATTCAAACGCTTGACTCAGTATGGCGATTCGACGAGCCGGCAAACTAACAATTCGACGCTTATACTTCGATTACTACGCATTAAAATTTAACCTTGAATTTTTGTTAAACATACTATTTTTTGGGATCAATGACCGTTTTGGTCAAAATAAAAGTAATATATGGTAGTAACTAAGCAAATTGTGAGCGGCGAGCTGCGAGCTGCGAATATCTACAAGCAAAAAAGCCAAAAAAAAAAAAAAACAAAGGTAAAACGACAAAAATTTAAATCAAATGTTATATGTTACTATTTGCTGTGTTAAAGAAAGAATTGCAAAAAAAAGTAGTACAACAAAAGGAAATGAGCTGAACTCACCGGGGCGTGCGGTCAGTACAACAAAAGTATATAAACACTAGAATAAATTAAATGTCCAAAAAAAAATGCAAACCAACTGGAAAAAATTATAGTATGTAGTAGTAATAATAATCATCATAAAAATAATGAGGAAAATGAGAAAATAAAAAAACATGCCAAGATAAATTAAATAGATGAAATTATGAAAATTGTACTTTCCATACAAAATTTAATACATAAGTGTGTAATTTTATGTTTGGCTAGCAGCGGTTGAGAAACAGAATTTTTTGAATTGATGGCGTAATTCTAAGTTATAACAAACGATTTCTTAATAATAGAAGTAAGAACAAGTAAGGAAGGTTAAGTTCGGGTGTAACCGAACATTACATACTCAGTTGAGAGCTATGGTGACAACATAAGGGAAAATAACCATGTAGGAAAATGAACCGAGTGAAACCCTGGAATGTGTTTGTATGACATGTGTATCAAATGAAAGGCATTAAAGAATATTTTATGAGGGAGTGCGCCATAGTTCTATAGGTGGACGCCATTTAGGGATATAGCCATAAAGGTGGATCAGGGTTGACTCTAGAATGCGTTTGTACGATATGGGTATCAAATGAAAGGTATTAATGAGTATTTTAAAACAGAGTGGGCCTTAGTTCTATAGGTGGTCGCCTTTTCGAAATATCGCCATAAATGTGGACCAGGGGTGACTCTAGAATGCGTTTGTACGATATGGATATCAAATTAAAGGTATTAATGAGTATTTTAAAAGGGAGTAATCCTTAGTTCCATAGGTGGACGCCGTTTCGAGATATCGCCATAAAGGTGGACCAGGGGTGACCCTAGAATTTGTTTGTACAATATGGGTATCAAAAGAAAGGTGTTAATGAGTATTTTAAAAGGGAGTAATCCTTAGTTCCATAGGTGGACGCCGTTTCGAGATATCGCCATAAAGGTGGACCAGGGGTGACCCTAGAATTTGTTTGTACAATATGGGTATCAAAAGAAAGGTGTTAATGAGTATTTTAAAAGGGTGTGGGGCTTAGTTCTATAGGTGGACACCTTTTCGGAATATCGCCACAAAGGTGGACCAGGGGTGACTCTAGAATGTGTTTGTACGATATGGGTATCAAATTAAAGGTATTAATGAGGGTTTTAAAAGGGAGTGGTGGTTGTTGTATAGGTGGTCGCATTTTCGAGATATCGCCATAAAGGTGGACCAGGGGTGACCCTAGAATTTGTTTGTACAATATGGGCATCAAAAGAAAGGTGATAATGAGTATTTTAAAAGGGAGTATTCCTTAGTTCCATAGGTGGACGCCGTTTCGAGATATCGCCATAAAGGTGGAGCAGGGGTGACCCTAGAATTTGTTTGTACAATATGGGTATCAAAAGAAAGGTGTTAATGAGTATTTTAAAAGGGTGTGGGGCTTAGTTCTATAGGTGGACGCCTTTTCGAGATATCGCCATAAAGGTGGACCAGGGGTGACTCTAGAATGAGTTGGTACGATATGGGTATCAAATTAAAGGTATTAATGAGAGTTTTAAAATCGAGTGGTGGTAGTTGTATATGTGAAGGCGTTTTCCAGATATCGACCAAAATGTGGACTAGGGTGACCCAGAACATTATCGGTTGGATATCGCTAATTTATTTATATATGTAATACCTGGCAAGATTTTAAGGGTGTTTTATTTCGCCCTGCAGAACTTTTTCATTTTCTTCTACTTAATATGGTAGGCGTCACAACCATTTTATAAAGTTTTTTCTAAAGTTATATTTCGCGTCAATAAAACAATCCAATTACCTTACCATGTTTCATCCCTTTTTTCGTATTTGGTATAGAATTATGGCATATTTTTCATTTTTCGCAATTTTCGATATCGAAAAAGTGGGCGTGGTCATAGTCGGATTTCGTTCATTTTTCATACCAAGGTAAAGTGGGTTCAGATAAGTACGTGAACTGAGTTTAGTAAAGATATATCGATTTTTGCTCAAGTTATCATGTTAACGGCTATGCGGAAGGACAGACGGACGACTGTGTATAAAAACTGGGCGTGGCATCAACCGATTTCGCCCATTTTCACAGAAAACAGCTAACGCCATAAAATCTATACCCCTGCCAAATTTCAAAAGGATTGGTTAATTTTTGTTCGATTTATGGCATTAAAAGTATCCTAGACAAATTAAATGAAAAAGGGTGGAGCCACGCCCATTTTTAAATTTTCTTTTATTTTTGTATTTTGTTGCACCATATCATTACTGGAGTTGAATCTTGACATAATTTACTTATATACTGTAAAGATATTAAATTTTTTGTTAAAATTTTACTTTAAAAAATTTTTTTTTTTAAAAGTGGGCGTGTTCCTTCTCCGATTTTGCTAATTTTTATTAAGCGTACATACAGTAATAAGAGTAACGTTCCTGCCAAATTTCATCATGATATCTTCAACGACTGCCAAATTACAGCTTGCAAAAGTTTTAAATTACCTTCTTTAAAAAGTGGGCGGTGCCACGCCCATTGTCCAAAATTTTACAAATTTTCTATTTTGCGTCATAAGTTCAACTCATCTACCAAGTTTCGTCGCTTTATCGGTCTTTTGTTATGAATTATCGCACTTTTTCGGTTTTTCGAAATTTTCGATATCGAAAAAGTGGGCGTGGTTATAGTCCGATATCGTTCATTTTAAATAGCGATCTGAGATGAGTGCTCAGGAACCTACATACCAAATTTCATCAAGATAGCTCAAAATTTACTCAAGTTATCGTGTTAACGGACGGACGGACGGACGGACGGACGGACGGACATGGCTCAATCAAATTTTTTTTCGATCCTGATTATTTTGATATATGGAAGTCTATATCTATCTCGATTCCTTTATATATGTACAACCAACCGTTATCCAATCAAACTTAATATACTCTGTGAGCTCTACTCAACTGAGTATAAAAAGAGATATATAGAAGTTGACTGTGCTATGTTTTATATTGCAGAAATTCTGCCAATGAAGAACTTTTGATGGTTATCGCCATCTCTAGTTAAGTTAGAATTTAACTAGAGGATGGCAATCGTTCAGATAGCTTCATTAGATATTTTTGTTTTCACAACACAGGGTGACCAAACGCAATTTAAATCGATAATTGTGAATATTATGAAAAAACAAGCCGCAAAAATCTATTGCGAATACACGAAATCCAACCAAATAGCTGACGTCTGTTGGCACTTTTTGTTTTTGCACTCAACTGAGAGTCTAAACTTCAGTTAAAATGGACAAAAGCAGAATTTCGATAGCTCATAGATAAGCGACTTACTAAAGATGGCGAAAACGGGCTCTTATGGTTGTTTTCGCCATCTCCAGTTAAATTAGACTGTACCTAGAGGATAGCATTCTATCAAATAGTTTCATTTGACATTTTCATATATATCAGCACAGGGTGACCAAAATAAAAAAAATAAATCTAAGGCGCGATAACCTTCGAAGAGATCTAGGGTCGAGCTTCTATTCCAATTTGCGTGGTGCTCCTCTTGATTTTCCCTACAAATTGGGCGGACGGGACCTACATGTTTTATGCCGACTCCGAACGGCATCTGCAAAGCAGATGAGTTTTCACTGAGAGCTTTTCATGGCAGAAATACACTTGGAGCGCTTGCCAAACACTGCCGAGGGGCGACCCCGCTTAGAAAAATTTTCTTCTAATTGAAAAACCTTATTTCTAAAATTTTGATGTTGCTTTGCACGGGGTGCGAACCCAGGGCATACGGTGTGGCAGGCGGAGCACGCTACCATCACACCAGGGTGACCAAACCACGCTCTATGATTCTGAATATTTTGTGGAACAAATGGAAAAATTTATAGTGAATACATGAAAACTGGCCAATCAGCTCACTTTTATTTACACTTCTTCCTTGTATTTAACGAAGACGAAAAGCTTCAGTTAGCATGGAGAAAACGAAAATTTTGGTAACATATAGATATGTGGCTAACTGAAAATGTTGAAAACAGCAATAACAAAAAATTCATTAAGTTATGAGTCGAATACTTTTCAAATTACTAAGATATTTGTATACGTTCTCATAATTTGCACGTGATGGACAGAGCCCCTATTTTGTGAAAAGTCATTTTTCTACATTAAAAAAATGTATGTTGTTGTAGCAGTGCCTCGCTCCATCGAATAGGTGTACCTTCTAAAATGGCGTAAGAAATAACGCTCCCAACGTTATAATTTATAACTGAACTTATGTAAAGATCATTTTCGGCTCTCAGACCTAGTTTACATATAACGAGACTATCTTCAGTTTCATACTTAACTTCTAAACGGTAATTAAATTACTAGATTTCCCACAAAATATTTTCACCGCGATAATCGGTGATGCCCATTTTTTCCTATACTTCGAACCATCTCTAGGGTGCCATCTCCAAATGGAAGCACGAAATAAAAGAGAAACGTTAAATATTGCCAGCTAATAATCTAGTTCCTGGGTGTGGATCAAATTTGAATGCCTAGATTAACTATTGCAATAAGTGCATGTGTTTTAATTGGTCTTAAATCGAAATAACGTGACTGTGTTCTGAGTATGTAGAGTTTTGTCTGCTTCGAAATAAAAGCACTAGTGTCGGTAATTTATAAAAAAAAAACCCACGCTTCGGCTTTTCACAGTTAGAGCACAACTGGGCATTTCTCTGCTACGGCGAATGTCACACGATGAGGCAACGCAGCAATACTGAATCACCATAGATTTCAAAGATCGTGATCCAGTATTGACAGCATCACCTTATAGTGCGACATGCACTGATTTCCTATTAACTGCATGCCATCTGCTGCCTGATAGCACCCGAAATCGCCCAAGGCAATGTCTTTTGGGTTTTTTTCTTCGCTGGTTCCTGGTATTAAAGAGCTTTTTTAAGCCATGTTTATCAAAACTGTTGTGATAATTGTTGAGGACTTCATGCAAACCCAGAAATATCTAATAAACAACAAAAATAGAAGGTTAAAAGAAAGATATGAATTTTGAATGTTGCCATCACTAAAATTTTGCACGATTTTAACTTTTATTTGAATAAATTCATTCAACTTTTTCCATATGGAGCTTTTCGTAAAATAAAAGACGAAAACTAAAGTGGTTTTTTGTACTCCAACGCGTTTCAATGTTTTTCTTTTACATCTTCATTAGAGAGTCTGATTTATTTTAGTAATAACATAAAAAGAAAATAAGCAAATTCACTCAAAATATCAATCTTCATTTAACACATAATTTTGGTCTTTTAAATCGGATCCTTTTCCGCTCTTCCCATAGAATATAATGTACCTCTTAGGAGTAAACATTTATGGAGCTACTCTCTAAAACGACAGCACCTATTATCTGAACCTAAGAAACATGATTTCATCCCTTCGGCCTTAAAAATTGTTGCACAAAGCATTCATAGTCATGAAAAGGAGTAAGAGACACGGCTACTAGAAGAAAAGTAAACTGAGGTAGAACGGGTGCTAGGAGCTTCTTCCACAAAAAATTTAACAGATGACAGAAGATTTCAAGACCGAACCAGATTGCAGCATGAAAAATAATGGTCACGTGGTACCGAGTGTGTCTCTTTGTGAAGTGAGCAAGGTAGCGAGGGAGACGATAAAACTGATACGCCATACGATACGTCAAATCTGATGACAATTTGTAATAAGTGAATCGACATCGACCCGCAACATCTTTTTGTCGAATTTAAAGCATCTATGTATGAATTTTATTTCACTGTAAAAACTAGAATAGACGAATCAAATTTGGATTCAGACAATGCTAGATTATGTTATGAGAATGGTGGAACACTCACCAGCTCAGCAAGTATTCCCATCGACACACTTATTTGATACCAGATGAAGGAGACCTCTACTGAGTTGGCAGGGATATGTGTAGGAAGACTTGAACTTCCTTTGTGCTCCAAATTGGCTTGAGTTATGGCGAAACAAGGATTACTTTCTATCCAACGGTCGCGCAAGCGTTAAACGCCAACTAATGAATGAAGAAAGTGGTCGTTCTCCAGTAACTTAATGAAGAGAGAGAGCGCAGGGAGCCTAGCAGAGTATTAACTGACAAACTTACGATGATTCACCATCGCCTAGCTGTTTTTGTCGACGTTCTTTTTTATTTTTATATAATTTTATTTCACAACACCTTTTTACAGATATACAACCCTGAAAAAAATCGTGCGATTAATCCCTAAAGAGATTGGTCTCCGACTGATCTCTACATTTGGGCATAATTGATCCCCTTTAGTCCCTTTCGGGTGCAGTTGGGATTAGTCAATTTGAAATCTATGTACCTCATTTTAAATAAAAAAGATTACAGTTGATTAAATCGAATTAATTTAGAAAAGTGCGGAGCCCTATACCGAACCTAAATTACTAGGACTTAACGACTATGCCGGTTATGATATGTTATGATAAACCTTTCGGTATATAAGATAAACTTTTCGCAGAATACAAAGGGGATTGGTCCTATCGATCCCTTTCGGGTATAAATGGGTACAATTAGTCTCTTCATAGGACATGCTCAAACAAAAGTGATCAGTTCAACTCATACAAAGAGATCAAAACTGGCATTGGTCGCATACTACTTTGCGACTCATCCCGGATTCATCCTCGACTCATCGCATTTTTTGCAAGGAATCTTATTTTCTAGGAATGTATGTCCTTCATCACTGACTTACAGGACTGTTGAGAACTTTCTCAGTTAAGTTATAAAATATTTACAAAAGCAGCATTTTTTAGCAGACGTGGGAGGCAAGATTGTTTAAAGTTTTTTTCTTTGTACTTTTCAGCACATAGCAAGTACACGTATTCCCTAATAATTAAAGCAATAACTGGTAAACTAACTCAAATCAAAACGGCAATAAAATTTAATGAGTGCTACCAAAGCGAAGCTCTAATAAGCTCGCACACTATCGGTCAAAGCAACTCGTTTGTTGAGCAAGCTATAATTTGCTGATGGGATTTTTGATTTTCGATAAACACGCAGTGTTGAGATGTGTATCGCTAAATTAAGTTTAATAGCATGTTCACACGAAACTCTAATTATGTACAAAATTTCGGAATTTTTTTAAATTTGTAGGCAATCGTGCTGTTCCTTGATAGAAATTCGTGAATGACTCGAGTGTTCATAAGCATACATTTGTGAGTTTGAAACAAGTAAGGACGGGACTGTCTGAAGACTTCATAACTTTCATGAATGGGGCTGAACAATAATCTTATCCTATTGTATGTACATACCTAAGCGATTTTCAAGATAAATATAAAATAAAGAATAGGTAGGTATTTTGTCTGAGGATGCAAAGTTTCACGTTTTTTGTGGTCTGCATGAAATAGCTATGACCACGAATCAATAACATATCTCAACAGTGTATGACGTAAACGTCAGCATTTGGTGAAATTTGAAGCTTCTAGCTGCTAAAATGGTGTAGAAATTGCGGTTGTATAGGATATATACTAAATATATATACCACCGATCTATACAATGTTTTCAGACAACAATGAATGCTCTATCCGTAAGCGTTCGGAGAAATTTTAAGGTTCTAGCTGTTTCGTAAAAAAAGGTCGTTCAACGGTCTCAAATCTGGCGGTGTTTTCGGAATATTGCATCTCAGCGTTTCAAAACCGACTTCAAGTTGATACTGTATACACAGACTTTTCAAAGGCTTTTGACAAAGTAAGTCACAAAATTTTAATATTGAAACTTAGAGCTCTAGGATTTCACTCCACCCTTTTAAATTGGTTTGAATCCTATCTCTCGTGTCGTAAATGTAAGATTGTTGTTGATGGGTTTTCATCGGATTCGTTCATTGCGACGTCTGGAGTTCCTCAGGGTAGCATATTGGGTCCACTACTTTTCATTATCTTCATAAATGTTATATCCAGTTGTTTCAAGTACACTAATTTTCTTTTGTATGCTGATGATTTCAAGTTGTATTCGTCAAATACAAGTAAGGAGGACGTTTCGAATCGCCAATCTGATTTAGATAATGTCGCGATTTGGTGTAAACGAAATAAACTAAATTTAGATATTAAAAAATGCTCACATGTCTCCTACTCTAAGTCTCGTTGTCTTCTGCCTACATCTTACAATATTGATGGACTTCCACTATTCACTTTAAGTGAAATTATCGATCCTGGTGTTTTATTCGATTCCAAATTTCTGTTTCACAGCCATTTGAGTTACGTAATTGCAAAGGCATATTCAGCACTTGCATTCATTCGACGTTTTGGCTCTGACTTTTCTGTTCCCTACACTTTAAAATTGCTGTACACCTCGCTTGTACGTTCCAAATTTGAATACGCTGTTTTTATCTGGAGAGCATACTATGATTGTCATATTAAGAGGCTTGAGCGAGTTCAAAAAGTGTTTGTCCGCTTTGCGTTGCGGTCCTTAAACTTCAGAGATCCGATTCCTCCTTATAGGAGTCGTTGTTTGCTTATTAGCTTAAAGTCCTTAGATACTAGACGGTCCATCCTGTCGCTCACTTTTGTGTTCGACTTAATAAGCGGATTAATTGACTGTCCATTCTTGCTTGAGAGAATACGTTTTAATATCCCGCAGAGGAGTTTACGGAATCACGATATTTTCTGGTTGGGCTTTGTTAGAACTAATTACGCAACTAATGCTCCGATTTCTAGAGCTTTGAAAGAATTTAATTCGCTTATAAACCCTGGAAATCTTGATTTTTCCTCTACGAAAGATGTATTTAAACAAAGATTAAATGAACTTTTTATTAGCTAATTAGTTTTTAAGTTAAAATAATAATGGTTGTTATTTTTTTAAATGCTTTTTCTTCTTGTAATCTGTGTGAAAATTTTTTATATTTTCTAGATTAATATTGAAATAAATAAATAAATAAATAAAACGGGCAGAAATTACGAAAACTTTCTTATCTGAACAATCGGTTGTATGGGATACAAACCATATATACAATCGATCTCTATGATTTTTTCAGACAATAACATATGCTATAAACGCATTTGGTGAAGTTTGAAGCTTCAATCTGATAAATTGGGGGAGATATGACAAAAATCTTCCTTTCTGAAAAATCGGTTGTATGGGGGATATATGCTATAGTTGTCCGATCCGGCCGGTTCCGACAAATGTCTAATCCGACATCTAAATATACCCGCTCACCAAATTTTATAAAGATATCTCAAAATTGAGGGACTAGTTTGCATACAAACAGACGAACGGACAGACGGACATGGCTAAATCAACTCAGCTCTTCATCTTGATCATTTTGGTATACTTATTGGTGGTTCTATCTATTTTCTTTTAAGGCCTTGCAATTTTGAGATTCGTGACAACGTTAACATACCATTTCATTTTCATAAAAGGTATAAAAATGTTGAATTTTGTTACTTGAGCAAAATATAAAACAAAAAATAAAAATTAAATAGATTAATACAACTTTATTATATTTTGGACAAATATTCCTGAATATTTCTATTATATGTCATTTATATGTTCATTAATGCCCAGTAGCATTTTGTTTTCGCGCTGTGGTTTTGAATAAACTGCTTTACTGATTTCTTATTTATAAAAAAAAATAATTTGATATTCCACACACAGTGCATAACTATTTGCACGAGCCGGCCAAATCACAAAACTAAAACAAATAAAATTTAATAAAAAAACAAAAGCTACGAAATACCAATAGTAATGACCATAACACGAGCTTAAATTGACAGTCATGTCACATACTAATGACTGCCTCGGCGATCAGACCGCAGATCGCTGTAGTGCAATAAAACAAACTTTGGACGATTTCAATTTCAATGTGCTCTCATTAGTTATTACAACAACAATTAATTGCAAATAGATTTAAATTTCACAAAATTATACAATAATAAAAAGAGTGAGCAAAATATTTTAATATGATTAAAAAGGGAAACAGTGTGAATTGATAATTCAATTGTATGTGAGGTAAAAATTTGTAGTCATAGTCGATTTACTTAGACCCTGAAAGTAGCTTTTGTAGAGTGAGTTTTTTTTACTTTTTATAACAGTAGCAATGAGTCATGTAATCAACTCGCACGATGTAAAAAAATGTGTCGCAGTGTTTTGTATCTGTTCAGTGATTATGATCCAAATCGCAGTTTACGATCAGGCTTACCATCATTAGTATTCATACCTCTCGTCCCAACAGAACAGTCAGCTGCAACAATGGTGTTTATGGCTTAAGCAGATGCAATACGTCACTTACTTGATGGACAAGGAAGAAACTGACAGCAGAGTTTGCTGTGTTTATTTTAATGGTAAATGTCAGTTAGGCAGCGTATCAGTCGTCGCATCCTTCATACTCTACCAATTTTCTAATTTTGACAGAGGACAGCCATGTCATATATGTTGCACTTTATGTTTCTTTTTTTTTGTGGCATTTTTAGAACACGTCTGTGAAATATTAGTGTTTAAAATTAAATATGCTATTAGTTGGACAACTATTATTATTTTAATATTGGAATCTGCAATTTTATAGCTAAATAAAAGTATTAATGGCATTCCTTATGTGTGTCACTTTATGCCACGTATGTGCATGCCGTCAGTGGAAATTGGCATACATCGTGATAGCGACGGATCGTATCTGATGAGCTCTTTAGTCTTCTATCCATTGCTTGATGTCGCAGTAAGCTGTTAGCGTGGTCATTGCATAGTGCAGGTCTCTTAAGCTAGCCCAATCTTTCCGGTTCAATAAAAAAACGAGACAGTACTAAATTGCACAATATTTAATGCTAATTTAATACGGGTTAAATTTATTACAATAGTATTTTAAAAAATATCGAGGGTTGAGCTAGCTCAAGTTTAAATTAGCCCAACCCTCGATATTTTTTGAAAAACAAGTGTAATAAATTTAACTAACCCGTACTAAAGTAGCATTAAACATGGTGTAAATAAATACGCTTTCATTTTTTGATTGGGCATATGGGTTGGGCTAACTTAAACTTAAGATAGGGCAACCCTCAATATTTTTTAAAAAATAAGTGTAATAAATTTAACTAACCAGTATTAAATTAGCATTAAATATGCTGTAATTAAATACGCTTTCGTTTTTGGATTGGGCATATGGGATGGGTTAACTTAAACTTAAGATAGGGCAACCTTCGATATTTTTTAAAAAACAAGTGTGATAAATTTAACTAACCCTGTATTAAATTAGCATTAAATATTGTACAATTTAGTATGGTCTCGTTTTTTAATGGGGCTGGAAAGGTTGGGCTAACTTAAGAGACCTGCATAGCGTACTATGTAGAATTTTACTTCAACATCAATATAGCACAAATCACAGGCTCATAGCGGAGCTAATTATTATAGGGAAAAGAGCTATTATTGTTACGGTGATTTTCATTACTTGTAAGCATCACAGTCATTCACTGTATCATTGAAGCTTTCGCTGCTATTTGCTGTGGTCTTTCAGTCGCTGTGACAAAATCAGAGTCGGGACCGTTTTCTCATATAAGCTATAAGGTTTATCTGTCTGATAAAAACATTTTTTGTGAACAAAATTTGTGTTAATAGCGAAGATAAATTTTAAAGCTTACATGAGAAAACGGCCCTCAAAAGGCGAAAGTGGCGTAAAATGTACGGTGTTATTGAAGAAAAAAAAAAGAGTAACAAAAAATTGGCACAAACATTTTTCCGATATGCAATTAAACTGGTTTGTTGAATCAGACAAAGCTCAATAATGAGCCACTGACACGTTATGATGTTTTCTCAAGTGCTTGTAGAAGAGCAACACTCAAATGGAAAGGAATAGCCTTCGATATGGATTTCGCGTTATCGAATGCACGAGTTCACCACAAATAAATAATAGTTTGAAAAACTAAAAAACACGCTTTTATAGCAAACCGAACTAAAAAATAGAAAATAATTTTCAATTAAAAAGTGTTTATATAACGGTAGTAGAAGGTCAAACAATCGTTTATAATTAATCACCTCAAAACAAAATTATAATAAAATTTAAGTTATTAACAGAATAATTTAATTCACAGTAAAAAGCGTGGGGTGCATTTGACTACATTTCATATCTTTCCTCTCATATAGTTGCCAATAGAATGATTGTAACATTCAATATCAAGCACCCCACGCTTTTTACTGTGAATTAAATTATTCTGTTAATAACTTAAATTTTATTATAATTTTATTTTGTGGTGATCAATTATAAACGATTGTTTGACCTTCTACTAACGTTATATAAAATCTTTTTTAATTGAAAATTATTTTCTATTTTTTAGTTCGGTTTGCTATAAAAGCGTGTTTTTTAGTTTTTTTAAACTATTATTTATTTTAAATTTTTTATTTCAAGTAATTTTAAAAGTTTTAGTCGAGAGTAATGAAACCTCGAAACGCCAGCGGTCCATGGATGAATCCAACCCCACGGCACCGAAAAGAGCCAAGACGCAGGGAGGCTGGACGCGGTCTTTCGCCGAAATTGCCGAAGGTCGGCAGATTATTGGCATTATATACGAGAGCAGCGAAGATGGTAGGATCCCGAAACAACAGTGTAAGTGGGTCGAGGCCGCGCTCGCTGCGGTGGCCGTTAAGATTAAGAAAGACAACCCTGGTCCACCGCCATCTTACACCGATGCAGGGTGGTTCCAGGGCAATGGGCAATGTCAAGCTAATTGCCTGTGACGACGCCAGGTCGGTAAACCTCTATAGGGCCGCCGTCACGCTGATAGGGGTGGTATATCCGGGCGCGCGCGTCAAGGTAGTGGAAGCTATTATGGAGTGACCATACAGTGGAGCGATCCAAGAAGGCAGCAGCAGAGCTGTTTACCTGCAAGAGGGCAATTGGCACCTCCTGGGGATTCTCCCCTAAGGTGACCTACTGGATTTACACAGGCATTGTGCGCCCGATTCTTCTTTATGGTGCCTTGGTCTGGTGGCCTGCACTCGCTAAAAGTACCTATCTTAAAATGCTTCAAAAGGTGCAACGGAGTTGGGAGCTCTGCATTACCGGGGTTCTCGGCTCCACTCCAGATTCCGTTACATACATACATGGATACATAGATACATAGATAGATACAGGCCAAGCTAATAAAAGCGTGTTAAAAAGGGCTCCAGCATGCTCTTTCGTAGATGTGCCATGCATCCACTTCTATCATTAATAAAGGAATGCGTTTTTCGCATTATGTGCAAGGTTTCAAATCTATGGTCATTTGGGGTGATCATAAGTTCAATTGACCTTATGTCCGTTGACCTTATATCACATTATTGCATTGTCATCGAGCCTTGATACATATTCAAAGTCTCAATCAAACTTATGGCCATTCAAAGTGGTGATAAGGCCAATTGACCTTATGGCCGTTGCCCTTATGTCACCACACCATCACATTAATGCATTGTCATCGAGCCTTGATACGTGTGCAAAGTTCCAATCAAACTTATGGCCATTCAAAATGGTAATAAGGCCAATTGACATTATGGCCGTTGACCTTATGTCACCCCACCACCACATTAATGCATTGTCATCGAGCGTTGATACGTGTGCAAAGTTTCAATCAAACTTATGGCTTTTCAAAGTGGTAATAACGCCAATTGACCTTTTGGCCCTTGACCTTATGTCACCACACCATCACATTAATGCATTGCCATCGAGCCTTGATACGTGTGCAAAGTTTCAATCAAACTTATGGCCATTCAAAGTGGTAATAAGGCCAATTGACCTTATATCACCGCACCATTACATTAATGCATTGTCATTTAGCCTTGATACGTGTGCAAAGTTTCAATCAAACTTATGACCATTCAAAGTGGCAATAAGGACAATTGACCTTATGTCCGTTGACCTTATGTCACCACACCACCACATTAATGCATTGTCATCGGTCCCTGATACGTATGCAAAGTTTCAAATCAATCAGACTTCTAGAAACCGGTGAAAATTAAGCTCAAAGATTCCGTTACATACAGGCCAAGCTAATAAAAGCGTGTTAAAAAAGCAAATGACAGCAAAATAATTTCAGCGCTAAGTACCGACTTATGTTAACGTTCAACTTCAAAAAAAGAAAGTGAAAAATATTAAGAAAATATCAACAAGTTTTTAAAAGCTTTCTTGTATTTGCTGCGATACAAAATAATCGATAATTTAACCTTTTAAGTATCATTTACGTTGTTTTTGCACTTATGCGAAATTTTTGCATGTTGCATTGTTTCGTTTGCAATTAATATTTAAGCACAATTCATTACATGTGACAATCATAAAATATGTTAATATACCAAATGACAATGAATGAAATCAAATTAACTGTTTTATACCATAGATATCACAAACTTTAAATAGTAAGTGCATAAATCTCCTAGCCATTGTGGCCAGACTGTTGGCCTTGATTTTGTACGGGCATTGGAGGGAAATAAAACAAATTTTATATGCGCATAGCGAATTGAAATTGTTTTGTTACTCTTTGTAATTACGTACTTACTGTTTTTTATAGCTTCTTTCACTTTTTGCCATTTTGTTGTAAATTTAGCTACAAATTCATTTTGATTATTATCAAAGCCAGACATTTGGCTAATTAGAAGTTGATTTGTGTTTTTTTTTTTGTTTTTTGAAGAAAAAATCGAAATCGTTGGATCTACGTTTTAATGGTGTAACAAAAATATTTGGTTTTTAGTTCAAAAGAAAATAGGACGATCCTAATTAAGAGTATTTAAGCAGTTAACTGTGCAGATAAAGTAGATGAAAGTGCAAAATTGCATGAAACATTACTCCATTATGGAACAAGCAGCATTTGTAAACATTTTTTTTACTTCTGGTGTTAACAAACTTGATCTATTCACTAATGGCCTCGTCATAGTGTGCTTTCTCATGTTTATGAGCCTTGATGCAGAAGCGAACATCGTCACAATCGCGCAAAAGGTTGCGTTTGTAAATATAAACAGAACTTCAGACTAAGCAGTTGAAACATATTTCGACTTGCTCATGCACATACAAAATTTTGGGAAGCAGAGTTATAAAAATTCTTACTACACAAGCAAAATACTCGCTAACATATTTTGTATCATATTTAATTGCTAAAATACAGTTTTTAATTGTGAAAAACATTGCAAAAGTACCAACGAGTGAGAAAAATAACTTCACTTGCAAAGTCTGAAAGCATAGTCACTGTCATAGTCAAAACAAATGTCAAATTATTCTTCTTATGCTTTACACGTAGCAAAAGTTGAAAATTGCCGACTTTTGTATGTCAGATGATGTCACTCGATTTGCCGTTCCCCAAAAATATCTATGCATATGTTCCATCACAAGAAGACAGAACATTTGCTGCCAAATCTGCCGGCCATCTTCCTCGCTTTTTTCTTTTTCGAAATTCCTTTATTTCGTGTTTTTATTAAGGGGTGAAACCCGAAAGCGATCTCTGCACACGCAGATATTCGAATACAAATGCAACTTTTTGGGGTAGTAGTATGTGTGTAAGAAGAGAATGACTAAGAGTAGAATTCTCGTAAGAGATGTTTACTGCTTAATGAATAAGCGAAAACTGATTGACTGCTTGCACTGCGAGAATCTCCGTCGCTGCACTCACACGACTTTCAGGTGAACGCTGAAGAGTTTTCGGAAGCTCTGAAAGCTCTCGTGTGCACCATTGAGCTAAAACATTGTCATCTTTCCGATAAGGAGTTAAGTACGTTATTAGCCCAATTTTAAATATTCCCATGAGAGTTCATCTACCACGAATTTGTTTCGCCCACACTGAAAGAAATTGTGCTAGTAAAATCAACAAATCGGTTCTGTTGTTCTTCACTTAACGGAGATTCGGTGATTCGAGTTCTTTGTCAAGCGAACAAATTAGTTTAGTCATTTCAACAGAAGAGAAATTGTCGCTCTTAAGTTAACAAAATTCTGTAAAATTGACAGATTCCTAATCAATCTAACTGATTTTTTTGTTAACACAACTGATCTCACTGGTCATATCAACAGCGATCAACAGTCAATAAATGAGCAAATTTCAAAGAGAATTTTACGCTCACTGCGCTCTCTACTTTGTACTTATGTATGCTGTGTACTATATGTATGCACATATTTACGTATGTGTACGGCGGCCGCCGTGGTGTGATGGTAGCATGTTCCGCCTACCACACCGAAAACCCTGGGTTCACACCCCAGGCAAAGCAACATAAAAATTTTAGAAATAAGGTTTTTCAATTAGAAGAAAAATTTCCTAAGCGGGGTCGCCCCTCGGCACTGTTCAGCAAGCACTCCCAGGGTATTTCTGTCATGAAAAGATCTCCGTGAAAACTCATCTGCCTTGCAAAAGCCGCAACATAGGTACTTTCGTACAAAGCTGTCGCAACAACTTTTTTTGTTCATTTGACTACTAAAACGGTCAATTACGAATCAACGATTTGTGCGCACTTGATTCAGCATCTTGTTGCGATGGATAAAAATTGACAGAACTTTCGGTTGAATTGACCCGTATTTCGGTTGATTTTACCAGTCTTTTTCTTTCAGTGCATATATAAATTCCCCCTAGGACAAGATTTTTCAAACAAATTTTGCGAGAAAAAATTCGAAGTTTGAAACAGCTGTTTCGTGTAAATTTGACATTTCGTTTAGAAGGCAAAATATTAATAAATTTTTTGGGAAAAAAAACCAACACGAACCATTTTATCGTTTAATTGCCTCCGCATGAGCAGCTTAGACTCCTGGCTAACATTGAGCTACCAACAGAACCCATATCAGATATCTGATGGCATAGGTGATTAGAAACCACAGACCTGAAGGAGGGCAGACAGACTGGTACCAGGAGATTCTAATACCGGAACGTACCAAATCATCGAGGAGTGCTGTTGCGGTCACAACAACAATAATACACTTCTTTGTCCAACTTGAATGATTGAAGTGAAGCCTGAACAGGGGGTAGTTTTCTAAAAACAATGGGTGTCCTGTCTGGGATGAAGTCGAAAATTGTAAGAACGCTGGAACGTTCGACGTAAGAAAGCCCACATCCTATGTCACGAAGCGTGAACGGGCTGCAGCCGCCTTGCTCGCAATATCCACAGAATGTACGGTCAGCATGACATTCAAAATCTATATAGGTGTTAGTCTAAGAGCGCCGCTTATACTATTTAGAGCTGTCCGTTGTACTGGTCCATATCAGGACAGGTACGATAAGTGACTTGTAGAGCCTGATTTTCGTTTGCTGAGAGAGGACTTTACTTTTCTATTGCAATAGTGATTCTTCTCTGGATTTCAAAGCTGATGTTGATTGATTTAATGCTGGTAAACGAAGAATTATAGCTGCCAACAGTGTCAGTTCTTTCGCGATATTTGGAATTCGAGAAGAAAAAAAGTTCTTAAGAAACTTGTGTTCATGATTGCGGAAATGGGAATTGGGTAAAAACACCCAAGAAACTGTTCAAAATTGGGTTGTATATGAAGCTTGGTCCTATTTTCCATACTCAGAGCTTTTAATTATATCAAATTACTTTATAAGGAGCTGTAATTCAGATTTTAATACTCTTTACATCAGTAATATTTGAGTCACATGTGTGACAAAAATGTATCTAAGAAATGGTAACAAAAACAACTTTTTCTAAGTTAATTCTAGGTACAGTGCTTCGTAGCTTGATTGAAACCATGCCTTTGAGGCTTTTTAAGGTAACTACCTTGTTCTGAATAATAATGAGTAACAAATACATTTTTTTTTTGTATTTACTACAATCGAAAATAAAAACAAAAGCCTTAATTAAATATTCGCAAAAAAACGCCAGCTTGATTAGGTACTTGTTATTAAAACTTTGTGGGTGTTCACGCATTTTTGTATCACGATTTCATTTAGTACATGTCGTGTTACCCTTTTTTCTTTCAACTCTCATTTAGGTGCGGTAATTTGAAGGTTTTTCGCCTTTTTGTGTTTAAATATAATATTTTTGTATAATCAAGCAAATAAAAATTTTATATTTGTATAGCGCTAGCGGTTTTTTTTTTATCAAGTTTCAGCTGCCTTAATTTTCTAATTGTTTATACAGACGCACATATTTTTTGCTTCAATTTCTTTTTGGTGTCATTAGTGGGTTGGTTGCATATTTTTTGCCGAAAATAAGTGGTCCAAGGTAATTGTGTCACGGCTTAAACATTTATTTAGATACTCACGAAACAGGGTAAGCTAACAGAAAGTGTGAAACAAATGGAGAAAATAGCGCAAACAAATAAAGCGACTTTGAATTAACAAAAGTCAGCACGACTTCTGACGACTTAAAAGAACTTAACTCGGTTTTAAAGTATTTGCTAGGGAACTGAAATTTGGTATATTTAAAATGAAAAAAATGTTATTGCAATAAACGGAATACAAACATCTGTAATATCAATTTTTGAAAATGCTTTTGGCTTAAGAGAGTTATCAGTTGATTTTCACTAAAATTGCAGTAAGTTGAGCCATGTAAACACCAACTTATGTTATGCTGCATGCAAGTCTTTGAATCCATCATCTATCGATTTATATCACCACATCACTATGCCGCTAGTAAACAAATGCTGCACTACAACAACAGCAATGTAACTAGATGATACAACAAATAGCTACGCACACAAGAATACAGCAGCTAAGAGCATAGAGGACATTACTCAAACACATGGCGGAACGATACAAGGTGGCAGCATGGGACAGCTGATTATAACCTTTTTTTATTTGATTTGATACATCAACTTCCGGCGCAGTACGATTTTGACATTTTTCCATCGAATTTACAAAAACAAAGTACATGGAATTTTTATTTATGTTTGTAGGTATGTCACCATGCTGCCACCTTGTATCGTTCTGCCATGCTCAAACATATACAGAGTAACAAGATCGCAGATGACATTGCACCAGTGGTCGGCAAAAATTATTAAATTAATGTAATTGTATTAGCGAGAGCGAGAGCATGAGCAACCCAGCAGGAAACTAAAGTTAAAATTATAACATGCAGAGGATGGATTTATACCAAAAATTTCATTTTTTATTCAGAAAAGTATTGAGACAAGTAAATAAGAGCTAATGGAGAAGGCTGTTGGTGAAAAGTTTGAGACCCAGGGGAAATGGGCAAACGAGGCGACTAGGAATATATAAGCGAATAATTTGAATTGGGAAGTTCTACTACCATAGCAGTGCTGTGAATAAAGAACATTTAGATGTATTGACGACAGTTCAGCTATTCGAACGATAACACAAGTCAGGAATAGTCGAGATTTCTTCAAATTCACTACAATACTTAAAAAAAAACCATAAATGAAACAAAACGTATATAGACGAAGGAAAAGTAGGAAGCGATGTATAATTAATATTTTCATGTGCCAATAATTATCTTAATTCATAAATTAACGTATGTGAAACATTGCATAAATTTGATTAATGAATATCGGTTTTATGCGTTGAGTTGTACTAATTATTTATATTAGTTTCATTAGTTTATACTAATTGTATTTAATAATATAATTTTTTTAACCTTCCCGTTCTATCGTTACCTGGAGTTCATAAACTTCTACACAACATGAAACCAAACAAAGCGCAAAATGCACTATAAACAATACATTTGAGTTTAATTATTTAGTAAGCGAATCAACTCAACTGCAAGTAGTGCAGTTTGAATTATATCATAAATTAGGCTAAAATCTGCGAAAAAACCCACAAACTTATTTGACAGTCGATGCTTCAATTAGCAAGGAGATGGTTAAAACGGAGCTTTGGTAGAAATGAAAGTTAGGCAATAGCAGACTGAAAGAAATGGTGCGTAAAATCAACAAATCGGTTCTGTTGTTCTTGACTTAACGGAGATTCGGTGAAATTGATCGAATTATGGTTAATTCGACCGAGTTCTTTGTCAAGCGAACAAATTAGTTTAGTCATTTCAACAGAAGAGAAATTGTTGCTCTTAAGTTAAAAAAATTCTGTAAAATTGACAGATTCCTAATCAATCTAACTGATTTTTTTTGTTAACACAACTGATCTCACTGGTCATTTCAACAGCAATCAACAGTCCATACATGAGCAAATTTCCAAGAGAATTTTACGCTCACTGCGCTCTCTACTTTGTACTTATGTATGCTGTGTACTATATGGGTGCACATATTTACGTATGTATATGGCGGCCGCCGTGGTGTGATGGTAGCGTGCTTCGCCTACCACACCGAAGACCCTGGGTTCACACCCCGGGCAAAACAACATAAAAATTTTAGAAATAAGGTTTAATATAATTAGAATAAAATTTTCCTAAGCGGGGTCGCCCCTCGGCACTGTTCGGTAAGCACTCCGAGTGTATTTCTGCCATGAAAAGATCTCAGTGAAAACTCATCTGCCTTGCAAATGCCGCAACATAGGTACTTTCGTACAAAGTGTCGCAACAACTTTTTTTGTTCTTTTGACTACTAAAACGGTCAATTACGAATCAACGATTTGTGCGCATTTGATTCAACATCTTGTTGCGATGGATAAAAATTGACAGAAATTTCGGTTGAATTGACCCATATTTCGGTTGATTTTACCAGTATTTTTCTTTCAGTGCAATCATTCGGTGAGTTGGTTAATTTTTTTTTTTTAACACAATCCAATACGGCTGCCAGACAATCAGAAATATTTCGGGATGCAAGACACAAAAGCACAACAGAAAATGGAAAAAATTAACAATAAAATTAAATTTAGCCAAAACATTTTCTGTAGTCCAGATAAACAACTAAAAACTATCGACAGTCACACAAAACTAGCGATAGCGGCGATAGAGGCGGGTTGTCGATACTATCGCTAGCGCTATCGGTATTTTTTTAATGTTCCACCTAGGACAGATTTACAAGGTATAATCGAAACAGCTGTCGCCTTGTCCGTACTGATGTCACTTTGTTTAAATTTTTCCCAAATTATTAAAAAGCACTTTTAACTTCGTTTAAAGCGTTACTTTAGCTTATCACCGATTGAGAATAGAATAGAAATGTACTATTAATATTTTTTGCATGTTGTTCTTTAAGAATTGCTAATATAAAATCCAAGTTTTTGTCCACACAAAGAAGTTAGAAATGTGTGTAAATAGGGGACAATGTCAACAGCTTACTGGGTAAGCGATAATAACTAATCTGAAGCTACGCCAGTGCTGTGACTGTGACTGCAATTATACAGCGACAAAAAAACAAAAATGAATGGCATTAACCTCGATTCTAAAAAACCAATTCACTGTGCTAATCAATTATCGCTAACAACAAAAAAAAAAACATAGAAGACTTCCAGAAAATAAACTTAGAAGGCTTATCTTTGGTTAAGTTAAGAGCGTTCCATAAAAAAACCTATACAAATTTCGGCTACTTGCGATAAGCGCATAGACGTCAGTACCAAGAAGAAAGTAAAAGTATGTATTAGGTTTTTTATACATTTCATGTACATGAAATGGTATATTAACTTTGGTCCGTTGTTTGTAACGTTGAGAAATATAGAAGATGGACTCACCATTAAGTATACCGAATTGATCAGGGCGACGAACTGAGGTGATATAGCCATGTCCGTCTGTCCGTCCGTCCGCCTGTCTGTTTGAACGCAAACTAGTCCCTCAAATTTTGAGATATCTCGATGAAATTTGGCAAAAGGATGTAGTTTTGTATTATATTAGACATTTGTCGGATCCGGTAGGATCGGACCACTATAACATATTTCTCCCATACAACCGATCGTTCAGATAAGACGATTTTTGCCAATCCTGCCGCAATTTAGAAAGTATAAACGTGAAAAACGGTGATATATATTCTAATATATCATAGAAGATATCCTGAAAAAATCACTTTGATCGGAGCTATATATAGTTATATCCCATACAACCGATCGTTCAGATAGAAAGATTTTTGGCCATTTCTCCCTTAATTTAGAAAGTATAAATGTGGAACTCGGTGATATATATTTTAATATATCATAGACGATTTTCTGAAAAAATCACTTTGATCGGAGCTATATATAATATATATCCCATACAACCGATCGTTCAGATAGAAAGATTTTACGCCATTTCTCCCTTAATTTTCAATATAAAAACGTTAAACTTGGTGATATTTATTCTAATATATCATAGAAGATTTCCTGTAAAAATCATTTCGATCGGAGCTATTTATAATATATATCCCATACAACCGATCGTTCAGATAAGGGGGTTTTTTGGCATTTTTTTTATTTATCTTTAAAATCGTTTAGGTATGTAGATCTCTTCACTATATATTTCTTATCTTATACATCCCATTATTTGGAGATTACGAACGGGATGAGATTATTGTTCAGCCCCATTCATGAAAGGTATGAAATCTTCGGCACAGCCGAAGACAGTCCCGCCCTTACTTGTTTTTATTTGTTTTTATAATTAATTGCATTGTGTGATTGCAACGCAAATTGAAATGAAAATAATAAGTGCAATTGCTTTGTTTTTATTAAGTTGCTGATAAGAGGCATTAATAAAATTTTATTTTCTTTTTTCTTAGTTATTCTTCCTTTAGCTGTTGATTTGCTTAAGTGATGATATTTGTTGATTTTTTTTTATTAAACAATGCATACTCATTTAAAATATGGATTTGTTGCATTTTGTTTTAGTGTTTTTTTTTAATATGTTTTTAAGAAACTTAATGCCTGAAGGTCAAGTTTCTTAAGTACGTTTCTTACATATTTGATAGATGCTGCTTTCTTTTTTTCAGAAAAGCGTAAAAAGTTACATTTAGTTCTTTTCGGTTTCAACTCTATTCAGCGCATGTTTAGCATATCTGTCCAATCTACCATTTAATTTTTACAAAAACTTCTTCCTTAGTGCACGTAGTAAAAATGTTTCTTATAGTATGACTCATGCGTCACACTCTAAAGTTAATCGGTGAACGCACTTATACTTTGTTTATTTTAAAATCATTCTAAAGTTCAAACTGAGTTCAATCATTGTCACCTGCTAATGTTAAATCTAATTAACTACTTGGTAACCAGTAATTGTTGCTTAGTTCATTCAACTACTGCTTGAACTTGTTGACGTTATAAGTAGTTTTATTAATTTGTTTATTTCAGATGTAGTTCTAGACAATCATTTCTCTAATTACAGCGAAGAAAATTAAGGTTTGTTTTGCAAACGAAATTGTTACAAAATGATTGCAATTTAAAGCGGTTCAGTTGGTACGAAAATTGTTGGTCGAATAACACTTGCGGAGTTAAACTGTAAATTGTAGCCATTAAATGTTATCTATACGTTCAAATGTCCCATCCCTAGAAGCCACGTTATTATCTGTCAAATCTGTCGTTCACCTATCAGGGATGATTTCATTCAACACGGCGTTTACAGACCACAACCACATTCAAGCAAATCATGACGACAAACATTGGCTACTTGAATTACTTTGAACGCGACATCCACAAATGTAAATTAAAGCAGACAGTAGCAAAAAAATTAAAAAAAAAATACTAATTATGTTAAAAAAATCCCCAAAGGAGAGATTTTAGCTCTTACTCTCTGTCATTTAGTTCTATTTTAGTTTTTATTGCCAAAAAAATGGACGCCACTCACTGTCGCTACCCAAAAATTGATTTAGGTTTAATCTGGCTCCAGTGGCATTCGTGATTTATTGTCGTGCTGCTCTGTCGCGCTGAAAATAACGACCCTCATGTGAACATGTGTAAAAATAATTTGACAGACGTCGCTCTGTAGCCGCCATCGTGAATGTAGTCGGGCATATCTGGTTTAAGTTCCTTTGACGTTTCTGTTTTGTTTCTTCCTCCCAACTAGAGAAGTATCCGACAACCATCCTTAGGGCCTATTCACCATCTCTAGTTATGTTAGACATTTTCGTTTTCACCAACACAGGGTGAACAACCCCCGGTCAAATCGACAATTGTGAATATTTTGTAGAACAAATCGCAACAAATCTATTGTGAATAAACAAAAACTAATCAATTAGGTGACTTTTGTTCGCATTTTTTCCTTGAACTTCACTGAGACGGTGGCTACAGTTAGCATGGAGAAAACAAAAAATTCGATAACTTTCAGATAAGTGACCAAATGAAGATGATGAAAAAGGCCCTAAGTGCAAAAAAAGCATTGGTTATCTCTAGAGTTTGTTCACAGTCACTTATCTATAAGTTATCGAAATTATAGCGAGTTGGTCACCTTCAGTTAGTGAAAACGAAAATTTCAAATGAAGATTTTTGAAGGATTGCTATCCTCTAGAAAAATTCTAATTTAGATCATGTTTGCATATCGACTTAACTGCATTAAATCCATATATATTTGTGATATCAAGTTGTTTAATTACCAATTACGAATAAGTACGAAAATTAAATTAATCTCATTATATGTAAACTGGCACTTAATTAGAGAAGGTGAAATTGACGATGACGGAAAACGCAGGTGTTGCGTGTAAGTGAGTAAAATTTATAACTTCTTTTAACATGAATGAGCCAGCACTTCTAAACATACATATATATGTAAATTTTTTGAAAAGGGTTGAGAGATTGAGAGTTTGCATGACAAATTGGAGATGTTCAGTCATTTATTTTAAAGTGTATGAGACAGCGACTTACAGGCGATTATTTTGGTAAGCGAGTTTACAGGGAAAGAAGTTAAGAAGATGTTACGTATCTCTGTCGAACAAGGCGAATTTATGCAAAAATATTTATGTTCATGATATTTTAATCTGTTTTGTGTAAAATATGTAAATACAGACGCCCTTTACTAATTTTACAAATTGCTGTGGTTATTTTGCATAAATTAACATATCTGTTTTCAGTTTGACTTTTTGCTTGGTAAGTTTTAATCTAAATGTATAACTAGTTATGTTAACTTGTAATTATCAAGAGCTCCTTAAAGAAAAGTGCATGCACTGTTCGCATCGATTTCCACCAACTACCTACACTCGATGGCTTAAAAAGTTTCTTGATGTTTACCTCCCAACTGAATCTCTTTTATCATAAACTGATACATTTTGTTTGTAATCCTAGACCTTTCACAAATTTAGCGTTATGCCTTTTACATATAACGAGAATATCTCCATTTTCGTACTTAACGCCTAATCGGTAGATTTCCCATATAAATGTTTCGCTTCGATAATCGGTAATTACGAAAAAAATATTAGAGATGACGATTCATCTCTAGGGTATCATCTTTAAGAGCTAATAATCTAGTTCCTAGAGATGGAAAATATGTGAACGCATAGATTAACTAATGTGGATTAAATGGTTGTCTAAATACATAAAAGTTGAACACCTTTATTTATTTCTCATCCATAGGAACTAAATTGTTTATTTTGTACGTCCTAGAAAAACTAACGGCAACTGTAAAGTTTGTTTATATCTACCGGTTACCAAAGGAAACGTTTTACAAGAGATATCTAGTTATTTAATTACGGATTAAGAGTTAAATACGAAAATGAAGATAATGTAAACTTGCTCTCAAGCCTTTAGGTATACCATCTACAAAAAAATAAATCGAATGCATGCTCATTTTCTTTTTAACAAAAAAAGTAGCAAAATGAGTCACCAACTGACGATGACACTTGGTAATTGAATACACTTTTACCAAAAAATTGAGGTGAGCGCAAACAAAACTTGCCTAAAAACCTCAAAATTATTTGCTTACGAAAAACTCAGCTAAACAATCGAAAAAGAAAGTAAACGAAAAAAGCGAATAGTAATAAAAAAAGGAACACAATCGGTAAAGAAAAAAATTAGGTCAGCTGATAAGCACAAACAGTAATAATGGCCATAAAAAACGAATAATCAATGAACAGGCATTACGAAAAACAAAAAAAAACAAAACTATACAATAAAAAAAATCAATTTAACATATTAGATATGAGCAAAGATTTGTGAATTATGCCCACACAACTAGAAACGCATTAAATCAGCGAAGGCAAACAATTCAAAGTGTCAAGTGAATGGATAAATTATTTGTGTGTGAAGCGACGCAAGCTTGACACCTAATTGGTTCTTTTTTCTATTGTATACAGTGTACTCTCTCCTAACGGACACCTCTCTTAAGCGGACACCTCTCATAAACGGGCAATTTTTTCAGTACCAAAAAAATCCTTAAGCATTTTTTAAGTTTTTCCCTTTTGAGCGGACAACCCTCCCATAACAGGACGCGGACATTTGCTTTTTACCCCAAAGGGCTTTTTAATTTCCCATAACCGGACAGCTTACAACACTTTTTTTTTCATTTACTCTTTACCATATTCGTACAGCTGTTGCTTATTCACTAATACGTGCATGGATGTAGGGGAATCACCTAAATACGAAGAATCTGTTTTCAATACAGTAAAAAACATAAAAATGTATGTACCTATTGCATGCACGTAGTTAGTATCTTCTTGTGTGTGTACGTACGTGAATCGCAATGCCTAAAGTAGTGTTGAGTATTAAAGACAAAGTTAATGTCATTGAAATTCATAAGAAAGAAAAACTAAATGTACGAGAGTTGGCAAAGAAATGTAAGATCAGCAAAACGCAAGCTGTTAGCATTATAAAACAAAGATCAAATTTCAAGTTTGTGGGACACTGACGTCAACCCGGAGAGAAAAAAGAGTATGCTGAAGCCGAAAGGCCTTAATATTGATAAATTGTGCTACGAATGGTTTGTGAAGCCTCGAAATAAGAGCATTCCTCTGTCAGGCACACTTAAAAGGAGCAAGGCTAAAGAAATTACAGTGAGACTCAATTACGACGATTTTAGTGCATCATCCGGCTGGCTGGAAAGGGTTAAAAAACGTCACAACATAACTTTCCGTACAATTATTTTGAATATTTTGTACACAAAACTTTATTCTCTAATTTATGAACAAAGCTTTATGAACCTCCTAACTCAGTCTAATTTGTATGTATTAATATTATTGTTTTGGAAATAAAACTGTTTAAACATTCATCAATAATACGTTTCTCATAAGCGGACATCTCTCATAAGCGAACAAATTTGGCAGTCTCTTAGGTGTCCGTTTAAGAGAGAGTACACTGTATGTACCAACTTCAAATCATCCTATTATAAAAACATTTATGAATTAAATCATATAAAATAGGCCAAACACTACTGAAAGATAAAAAAAATTTATAAAACAAACCCAACATTATTATAATGTCGTGTTGTATGATTAAATCAGCTGACTATCGTTCTACTGCCTCATTCAGATAGGAATGCACAACATTGACTACAAAGGCGCCGAAATAACTCATTTTTTCTAAGGGAGCGTGCATATCAGAGCTGCGATAGTAACTGCGTACGTGGCTGCAGAAATTCTAAAGTGAAAACTCGTATAGTGTTCTTACTGGAGCTGCGGGAGAATTGTGAGTATATAACATCATGCTTCACTCTTCTTATGCATCACATCTGTACTACTTATCTAGGCTACACTATGAACACCATGCATCACTCTTGGGTTGATTCGCAGCTTGAATCATAGCTCTATGCAAGTACCGCAACACCAATGTGAACGCACACACATAGTTAATCTGGGGGTGAACATATGTTTGTCCCATCCCTATTAACTAGATATTAGCTGTCGGTTTTTGACGTTTCCCTATGCCTTAGTGCTATGGGTTACACACTAGGGGTGCTTCTAGGTAATAGTAAACGAATACCGGCCTAAGTTATAAGTAAAAGTATAAGAGTTAGGCTGTTATTCCCTATGAGCACATGGTACTAAATGTTGCATGCTTTTCTGGGCACTTGCTAGTGTTTAGTTTGATAGCGTTTTAGCGTTAGCGAAGGTTAGAATTCGGAGGAAGGCCTCTGACCTATATTTCAAAAGTAGCCACCCATTTTTACTAAAAAATTATATAGCCAATGATGCAATCAATAAGAACGACAACATTAAATTAACCATCTTGACTACACAAAACTGAATATTAAAAAGATTGGATTAACGCTAGGCTAACACGTATTCAAGTAAGGGAAAGTGTTTTATTTGGGACACTTACATATATAAAGTATGCTGCCCATACGTAATTAATTACAAAGCAATACGCGCCAAAGGGATTGACCTTAATAGAAGAAATGCGTGCTTGAAGAATAGTGCTTTTAGTGTCTGGGGTGTATAAGGCAAATTGACATAATGTAAGCAAGCACGGGAAATGAAAATGAAGTTATCAAAAATAAATAAGCTTAATAAAAGGTTACGCATGTCCAACTGCAGCAAATTATAATAAAATGGGAATTGAGCAATTACTTTAACGTTTTTTTAAACACGGACATAAAGCGCAGTATCCACATAGCAAGAAATAAAAAAATCCGTACAAAATAAGGCTCAAGAAATGCTCAAAAAAATTTCGTTTGTCAAGAAGAAAACTTACACGCTTTCTGCTACCTTTTTCAAAGGAGCTCTCGTTTCACCAAGAAATATATGTACGTCACATTATTTCTTGAGCAACGACCCTCTAAGAACACAGTCGGTTAAATGCCAGGGTAATATGGACAGTATTTATGAATTTATTTGAGCACAAGTGTTAATTTTCTCTTGTCTGGTGTATTCTGTTTAACTTAAGTGCATTTTCAATTCGAATATGTTAATTTTAACAAATTTTCTTACAGAAAGTGACGCCGCTTCATAGCGAGTAGCGAGATAAAGGAAATGTCAAAATTACTTGGCTTCTAATATTTTTCAAACAAGAAATATAACGATTTTTAAGCGTTTTCTTATGATGTGGATACCACGCTTAAAGCACTTAATAACTTAGGGTCATATTATGCATAACGCAACGAGTCATTCACCTCAGTAAGTGAAAGTAAACCTGACTGCCTTTGTGAAATTTTTGGTATTATATAGTGGTGTAAATGCCAGTGACTGCGCCGCAAAATGTCACGGCGTCAAACATAATCTGGTCCTTTATCAACTGCTGCTATTTAAAGAAGTACGCAAAATTGTATAATAAAAAATAAATGTAAGGTGCGATAACCTCCGAAGATATTTAAGGCCGAGCTCCTCTTCCAATTTGCGTCGTGCTCTTCTTGATTTTCCCTACAAATTGGTCGGACGGGACCTACAGGTTTTATGCCGACTCCGAACGGCATCTGCAAGGCAGATGAGTTTTCACTGAGAGCTTTTCATGGCAGAAATACACCCGGAGCGCTTGCCAAACACTGCCGAGGGGCGACCCCGCTTAGAAAAATTTTCTTCTAATTGAAAAACCTTATTTCTAAAATTTTGATGTTGCTTTGCCCGGGGTGTGAACCCAGGGCATACGGTGTGGTAGGCGGAGCACGCTACCATCATACCACGGTGGCCGCCAAATTGTAGAAAAAAATTTATATACCCACAAAACAATATTTATGAATCCATTTGTCTTCCCTTCTTTTTGTTCAATCGGCCAAAGTCAAAAAGTTGTTAATACGCCTACGCTATTGTCGATTCACATTTTACGAGGAAACATACTAGAAATTTGATTTTTAACAGCTGGTTCCGACAAACGCCAATTTTTACAATAAAAATGATTAAACAAATAGAATCAACCTCAAATATACACACGTTAAAAAGCAACATACTAACCTACACAATTTAAAACAAACTTTTAAATTTAGAAGAAAAAAACCAAATTCTTTAAGCGCAAAGCGGAACATAGAAAAAAATTTAATCACATGTTTTTATACTCAGCTGAGCAGAGCTCACAGAGTATATTAATGTTGTTCGCATGACGGTATCCCGTAACGACATAAACTAATCGAGATAGATATATACTTCTATATATCAAAATCATCTGGGCGAACAAAGAAATTCGTTTAGCAGTGTCCGTCCGTCCGTCCGTCTGTCCGTGAGGTACCTTAATGAAATTTGGTACGTTAAGTTCCTGGGCACTCATCTCAGATCGCTATTTAAAATGAACGAAGTCGGACTATAACCACGCCCACTTTTTCGATATCGAAAATTTCGTAAACCCGAAAAATTTCGATAATTCATTACCAAAGAGGGATAAAGCGATGAAACTTGGTAGGTGCGATGACCGTATGACGCAGAATAGAAAATTAGTAAAATTTTGGACAATGGGCGTGGCACCGCCCACATTTAACAGAAGGTAATTTAAAAGTTTTGCAAGCTGTAATTTGGCAGCTAAGTATGTTATGTTCGATTACGCCCGAACTTAGCATTCCTTACTTGTTTATTCTTTAGTTCTTCATATGCTTTATATATTTTTATATTGTTTTTGGTAATAAGCTACACACATATCTGTGGCAATTTGAAAAAACAACCTATTTCGAGTTAGGATAATGGCGATACATAGACCTTTATCTGAAAAGCTAGCCACAACCATTGTAAGATCCTATATTTTGTAGCAGCCATTTGGCGCTAGGGCTATGAGTAACACAGCGAATCTGTAACGGATTTCTGTTATGAAGCCAGAATATCTCTTTTATCCTAACTCGAATTAGGTTGTTTTTTCAAATTGCCACAGATATATAAACATTTCGAAATACCTTATCTTTGGTCTACTACATTCTAACGAAAAAAAGTTTTAATTGGCACGAAATCGTGTGTGCTCTAAATATTTTTATTTGTTGTTTTTTTTTTTATGATGCGCCCACATATTGCGTGGACGACGTATGCGTTCTCACATCTTCTAGCTATGCATATTTTCATACACAGAAGGTACAAGGTAAAGCTATTAGCGTCAAATTTAATCCAAACAAATATGCCGAGTAGTGACAGTGTAACATAGCTTGTGTGGAATTTCAGTTAGTGGAATATTTAGTGACGTTTTTATTAATATGTACAAGCGATTGTGGGTGTAAATATCGGAGGTCGTTAGAGAATGACAATATAAAGGAGGCAGCACTTTGTAGTTGAGCGAAAACTGTGAATGAAAAACTTATAGTGCAAACTGGGTTTCTCTCACTCCGTCAAAATAATTCCACATCACTAACAAAACGACTAACAACAACGCTGAGCATCATTAGCTTTTTCTATCTTTATGATGACGGCACACCACGAAAACACTTGATAAATAGATAAATATTTATTCTAATTCAATTAAAATTGTGTTAGTTTGCGTAAAAAGTAAGCTGAGTACATAGATAGATATAATAAAGTGTGTACAATTATCTAGTGCTAGTTTGCTTGACAAATACTATTTAGGTCAGGGTCTCGGTAAGCTACTGGGCACGCGTTTATGATAAACAATATGCATGAGTAAAAGAGCGTGAGAGTTTACGTTGACTAGCGTGGTGAATTTCAAATAGAGATGAAGTGGCAAAACCCGGAAAAAAGTGATGGTTGACGAATTATGTGCTAATAGTTTTATTGCATACAAATATGGGTAAGTAAATTCAATGATATTTTTTACTTTAAGGTATTTTTGTACTGGAGTACCTCAACAAGCAGCACGGAAATATAAAATTTACAATGGAAACCGAAAAAGACCGAGGAATCAACTATCTAGGCCTCACGATAAATATTGATAAAGAAGCCAAAACTATGACATATATAGAAAGCCAACGGCCACCGACACAATAATACATAATACCCCAAATCACCCCCAACAGCATAAAAATGCAGCATTAAGGCACTTGGTACATAGACTTGAATGAACACTGCTTACACAAGAGGCATATAAGAGAGAACTTGAGGTCATATATAATATCGCTGCAAACAACGGATATAAAAAAGCACTAGTAGATAAGCTCAGAAGGACAAATGGAGAACCAAAAAGAAATAATGAAAAGAAAAATAATAGCTGGACGACTATGACATATACTGGAAAATACAACATTAACACAGCATGCAAAACATCGAACTATCTAGGGCAAAAACTAAGAACTAACACTAACTCAGAGGATCCGTTTAGCAGCCACGGCGTATACAAGCTTACCTGCGGATGCCAGCATAGTTACATAGGACAAACAGGACGGCAAATAAAAACGAGGTTCAGAGAACATATTAGAAATACGGAATCCAAACATTATACCCGAGTCTAACTTCGCGAATCACATGGTCGAGAATGAATGTTCCCTAACAAACATCAATAAAACAGTTAGGGTTTTTCACATACAAGCAAAAGACCGACGTCTCAACGTACTCGAAAACATGGAAATCTACAAACAGAAAACATTCGACGGTAGAATAATAAGCGAACAGATAAACAAAATTTCTGACACAATATTCGAGCGTTTAAAACTTGTTTACAAGAAACAAAGTAATCACACAGGTACATCAGACAAACACACAACAACAAATAAACACAAAACAATTAACACACCAAAACAACAAACCCACAAAGAAGGTCAAACGACTAAAATTACGGATTTTTACCTACCCCAGTCAGCCACACAAATCGATTAGTAAGCCACCCTCGGTTCTGAATGAACACACAGCACATACACATAACTAAATATACACAAGCATCAATTTTGACAATACCTGCTCATATACCTACGAACTATAAATACAGGACAAACGACAACAAGAGATCAGAACGAAAATCGACACTGACGATGGCACAACGCCGAAACCGGTTTGTCTCAAAACCAAATTTGACAAGGGATGACGGAAAATCGTTCCAATATACATTATTTTTGGTTATTAAATTATTTAAAAAAAATAAAAATTACCAGAAGGAAATAGTGCTTTGGTAAAAAAAGGATATTGTGGCGAATATTAGCAATTTCGTGCATCACTATGCCGGTAGTAAATAAATGCTGCACAACCACAAAATCAATGTAAGCTGATGAGGCAACAAATAATTACTCACACATATGCACAGCAACAAAGAGCGCTGACAACATTACTCACATATACACAGCAATAAGAAAAGCATGTGAATTACAGCTATACATGTATAAAGCCAAATCCGATTTGAGATGCAGAAACGAGAAACAAATAAGCAACTGTGTGAGAAGAATGTTCGCGAAAAGTCTAGACCCTGGGAGAAATATGCGAACGAGGCAATTGAGAATATAAAAGCAGCGCAAGCCAACGAATATTCAATTAGTTTGATTTTAACACGCTATACATAAGTGAGATACGCGAATACATTAAATTGTGAAGATCGACTTCCAAAGCAGTGCTGTTAATAAAGTGTTTTTATATATAGAACATTTGTGTTTATTTATTCGACGGTTCGATGATTCGAACGATACTGAAGGCGCAGAATAATGGCGAATTTCATTTAAAATTCGCAACAATATAAAAAGAAAAAAGTTAGTTGCCGAATTTTGTAAGCTGTCGTCGTAAAATGTAAGTAATAAAACTTCTAAACGTCAGAGAACCTAATAAAAGTGCATACAAAAGAGAGACAGCGCAGATATTAAAAAGCCCTTTTTTGTAATTATTGTTATATGCCGAAAAAAAAAAATATTACAAATGCTAACGAATGGGCTGACGCTTGACTTTGCTGACATTGTAAATTGCGGACGCGTTTATGATTTTTGAAGAAATTGTTCTCCGACTTGTTCAGAAAGTACAAAAGTATATAAAAACAACACTAAAGGCTTACAAAAAAATTATGCCACCAATCAAAAAAAAAAAAATATGGAAGTAAAAATTTTGGGTCACGTGCCACAAATGCTGACTTCGATTTCAATAAGCAGATAAGGGAGAAAATACGATAACTCAAAAGTTGAGCTTGAGCTCAAAAGAAATACCGCAGCACACAACGAAAGGGAAGAAAACAAGAGTTTAGAGAACTTCAACTGCAAGCAGGAACACAAAATGAAATTGGAGTGGCACCGTAGTCAAGCTGAAGTAAATAAACAACGCAGAGATGTATGGGCATGTAGTGTGCGCTGAAACATTTATTGTGTGAAAATATTTTGTGCATGATGCTTACGAACGAGCTGTTTACAGAATGTTTAAGATTTTTTATTACTGCTTGAGGTTTTTCTTTACAGTTGTAAAACAGCGTGATCGTAAATAACAAGTGTACAAGTTGCAATGCAATAAGCGATCGAAGGTGGAAGTGTGCGAAGAGATGATATGGAAGGTTGTAGTGTTTTTTGTTTTGTTGTTTCGAAAATATTCGACAGGAAATCTGAAAACGAAGTTATCGCAGCATTGGTATGTCAGTGACCTAATTTTAGTGTGGAACGTGACTTAAGCGAGTTTATGGTATAAAATCAACTATTTGAAGGAGGTGGACCACGTTTACACATGCACTAATCTACAAAAACTGCACAAAGAGTAATCTAGGCGTTCACATACGTCCCAGCCCTAAGAGCTATTAACTGTATAATTTTACCGTTCTTTTATTTCATGTTTCTATCTAGAGCTAACATCCTAGAGATGAATCGAGGTACAAAAGAAAAAAAAACGGCTTCTCTAAAAGTTCTTCATAATTACCATTTATCGAAGAAGGGGGAGTTTAGAACGAATATGAAGACAACATCCTTATATGTAAACTAGATCTTAGAGGAGCGATCTTTTGTGTTCTATAAACTCCTTACTTACAGTGATGACAGAAATTCAAAGTGTATACGCTACTAGCTTACCCATTTTGTTAAGTGGAAAATTTATTAGAACCTTGAAGAAACATACCTGAAATAAAAGAAAATAATAAGAAGAAATTAATCATCGATTTGTTGAGTTACTGACTTATATAACTACATTTTTTTATTTAAAAACTAAAAGAATATATGTAACGCAGTAATATATATTCTAGCACCTTAACGATTTCGAGAAAAAAATGCATATACAGTATACTCTCTCTTAAACGGACACCTAAGAGACTGCCAAATTTGTCCGCTTATGAGAGGTGTGCGCTTATGAGAAAAGTATTATTGATGAATGTTTAAACAGTTTTATTTCCAAAACGAGAATATTAATACATTCAAATGAAACTGAGTTAGGAGGTTCATAAAGCTTTGCTCATAAATTAAAGAATAAAGTTTTGTGTACAAAATATTCAAAATAATTTAAAAAAGTCAGAAATTTTCGTTTGGCGAGTTGTTCCTTTAATTTCAATATGTATCTTGAAAATGTAGTAGAATATCAGTTAGCTGTTCAACACCCCTAAGGTTTGCCAACTCTCGTACACTTAGTTTTTCTTTCTTATGAATTTCAATGACATTAGCTTTGTCTTTAATACTCAACACTACTTTAGGCATTGCGATTCACGTACGTACACACAAGAAGATACTAACTATCATCCGGTGGCAAAATCCTGAGCCAGATAAATAATTTTGCATGTAAATGCAACAACGATTTGAGCCAGATAAATCCAGATAGAAGTCTGGTTCAATTTGTGAGCCAGATAATTTGTTAATTACTTCTTTTTAGGTTGGCAACGCGGCCTTTAATATACCTAATTTTTCAAAAATAGATGTCGCTGCTTAGCCTTTCGCCGTATGAGTTAAATGGAAAACAGCGGCATCTGCCTATCACATTTCACGTGTGCGAAAATTTCACGACATCTGCTTCTCAAGTCTCTCAATGATCCAGAGCATTCCCATGAGAATTGAGCGTGAGCCGGAGCTGTAAAACTTACTGAAAGACGTCAACTAACTACGTGTATGCAATAGGTACATACATTTTTATGTTTTTTACTGTACTGAAAACAGGTTCTTCGTATTTAGGGGATTCCCCTACATCCATGCACGTATTAGTGAATAAGCAACAGCTGTACGAATATGGTAAAGAGTAAATGAAAAAAAAAGTGTTGTAAGCTGTCCGGTAAGGGCTTTTTAATTCCCTTTGGAGTAAAAAACAAGTGTCTGCGTCCTATTATGGGAAGGTTGTCCGCTCAAAAGGGAAAAACTTAAAACATGCTTAAGGATTTTTTGGTACTGAAAAAATTGTCCGTTTATGAGAGGTGTACGCTTAAGAGAGGTGCCCTTAGGAGAGAGTACACTGTATTAAGTATATAATTTCTTTCACATACAATGCAAAAAGATTTATTTTACATACTTCAATTAGAATAACTCATGGCGCAACGATACAAGGTGGCAGCATGGAGCAGCTGATTACAAACTTTTCTTATTTGATTTGATACATCAACTTCCGGCGCAGTACGATTTTGACATTTTTCCATCGAATTTACAAAAACAAAGTACATGGAATTTTTATTTATGTTTGTAGGTATGTCACCATGCTGCCACCTGTATCATTCCGCTATGGAATAACTTGTACAAGACGTACTCATTACGTACATCTGTCATGAAGCTGTCACTCAACTGATGAGGCATACATTCTCTTGCTTCGCTCTATAGAGAAAAGCAAACGCGTCAAACTAAAAAATGTTGATCCATAAAATTAAAAACGAACAGAATTACTAGGAAAAGTACGAGCATAAAAGTTGTGCAAAAATAGCACTAATATTCGAAATAAACGCGTACAAAATATACGCACGGTTGTATTTAACAATAATACGCCAATTACACGGCTCAAGTATCCTTGTGCCAATTACCAATTCGCGCAAGGATTTGCCCGGTGTGTGCACTGGTTGCGCTATTTGCGCAGAGAACTGTGCTAAAATCAAAACGATTTTGATATTTACGCATGTCTGCAAATATTGCACATGCTTTTTTCTTCGTGTGTGGTGAATGTGACACAGTTTACCTGTGGTTTATGATAATATAAAATCAGTAATTGTTGCTTAAAAATGTTAATATCGAAGGCGTAAGGACCATCTCTAGCTTGTAACAGGAATTCACACAAATTCAATAATACATAATAATTTTTTATACAATTATAACAATGTTTCATTTGTTGCGCTAGTTGAAAAATGAATATTGCGCAGTGCTGCAATGAGTTGAGCTGGTCTTGCAACTAAAATATATATATTATAAATAAAATGGAAAATAAACGCTTCTGGTGCGAGTTTTTCGACTTATACTGTGAATTACCAGCACTGTGGAAAATAAGTAGTGTTTTTTTATACAATTAGTGCCTTTTTTATACAATTAAAACACATGTTTCATTTGTTGCGCTACACTAAAAATGAATATTGCGCAGTGTTTTTGAGCCGTGTATATCAAAATTTTCATTTGCACAAATTCCATCGTTTTATATTTGCGCATGGCTTTTGTGTCATGTATGGGCCGTCTAAGTGAAACCTTGTTTAGTTAGCGCATAAATTAAACGCACATAGATGTAAAAAAACACTGCTATTATTAAAAAATGACTAAATGTATGAATAGTACATGAGCGAATGTGGAAATGTGTAGGAGGTACCCCCTCCCAGTAAGTCTTCTTGACAAGTTTATACACTTTACTACACCCAGCTGCAAGCTATACATTCTCATAGATTTCAACACACTCCAGCACTTATTGTGCACCACTTTTTTGTGCACTCTCGATTACATCGTGCAATGCAGGCGAATGATTCAAATTTAAATGGATGATCTCACAACTGACAGACAAACGGTATGGCAAGCTATACGTCAAACATACTTATAGCCGCAGGCGCTCGTTAAACAATTTCTAATTGTTTCATTTAAAAAAAACATGTTCTTAAATATGTAGATTAAACTTGAAATTTAAAAAAAAAATGCATGCCATTTTATTGCATTATTATCAAGAATCAGTTCATTACTCTGTGTTATTATGAATAGAATGCACAAGCGGCACAAAATTGCATAATATCTAAGTGGAAATAAACGCATGACGTCATTCAATATTGCGCTACGTCGGCGTGTAAAAACTATTTATAGAAATTTATTAACTCATATTTTCTCGTTTTGGTTTGCCACTGCATTAACTATAACATTTTTCTGAGAGCAAGAAAATTATTTCAGCACAAGCGCGCAAAATCAGTAGCCTCTGAGCACACAAAAGGGCCACTGTCAGTATGACAAAATAAAAAAATTATCTACGAACATTGCATTGCCATCAAATGTTACCTTGCACTTTGCACTTGTAATGCTTTTCAGCCATTCGTTTTGTCTAACAAATACATGCGCTAAAGCGAGATAGCTATAGACAAGCATACCAGTTAAATGTATACTTGATATATGTGCCCACTTCACGACAAGCAGTCAACTCAAGTCAAGTGCATTGCTGTGCTGCACTGCACTACTCGCGTTATTGCACATTGCAGCGATGTTGACGTCTTGACGTTTGCATCATTGCCGATACGATACGAGTACATGTACACTATTAACCGCTACAAACATATGTTCAAACGAAAAATCAGTTCATAGTTGCCGGTGTTTTGTATGCTCGTAGATGAATCGACCGAGCGACCACCCGTTCAAGTGAGCTTGCCGCGAACACGTTTTTATAGGTTAATGACACAAAATAAAATGAAATTAAAAGCAAAGCAAAAACTAAATGAATAAAAATAGAAAATGGCAAATTACTACTACTTGGTGATGGTAATAATGTATGGAGCGGCGGGAATAAAGATGAAACGGACAACGCCAACGACGGTATTAACAATACACAAATAATAGTTGGACGATTGTCGTAATAGTAATAAAAGCAAAAGAAAACAAGTAAGGAAGGTTAAGTTCGGGTGTAACCGAACATTACATACTCAGTTGAGAGCTGTGGAGACAAAGTAAGGGAAAATCACCATGTTGTAAAAAGAACCTAGGGTAACCCTGGAATGTGTTTGTATGACATGTGTATCAAATGGAAGGTATTAAAGAGTATTTTAAGAGGAAGTGGGCCATAGTTCCATAGATGGACGCCATTTAGGGATATCGCCATAAAGGTGTACCAGGGGTGACTCTAGAATTTATTTTGTACGATATGGGTATCAAATGAAAGGTGTTAATGAGTATTTTAAAAGGGAGTGGGCCTTAGTTCTATCGGTGGATGCCTTTTCGAGATATCGCCATAAAGGTGGGCCAGGGGTGACTCTAGAATTTTTTTGTACGATATGGGTATCAAATGAAAGGTGTTAATGAGTATTTTAAAAAGGAGTGGGACTTAGTTCTATATGTGGACGCCTTTTCGATATATCGCCATAAACGTGGGCCAGGGGTGACTCTAGAATGTGTTTGTACGATATGGGTATCAAATGAAAGGTGTTAATGAGTATTTTAAAAGGGAGTGGGCCTTAGTTCTATCGGTGGATGCCTTTTCGAGATATCGCCATAAAGGTGGGCCAGGGGTGACTCTAGAATTTTTTTGTACGATATGGGTATCAAATGAAAGGTGTTAATGAGTATTTTAAAAAGGAGTGGGCCTTAGTTCTATATGTGGATGCCTTTTCGAGATATCGCCATAAAGGTGGGAGGGGTGACTCTAGAATGTGTTTGTACGATATGGGTATCAAATTAAAGGTATTAATGAGGGTTTTAAAAGGGAGTGGCCCTTAGTTGTATACTTATGTGAAAGCGTTTTCGAGATATCGACCAAAATGTGGGCCAGGGTGATCCAGAACATCATCTGTCGGGTACCGCTAATTTATTTATATATGTAATACCACGAACAGTATTCCTTCCAAGATTCCAAACGCTTTTGGTTTCGCCCTGCAAAATTTTTCATTTTCTTCTACTTAATATGGTAGGTGTCACACCAATTTTACCAAGTTTTTTTCTAAAGTTATATTTTGCGTCAATAGGACAATACAATTACCATGTCTCATTCCTTTTGTCGTATTTGGTATATAATTATGGCATTTTTTTCATTTTTCGTAATTTTCGATATCGAAAAAGTGGGCGTGGTCATAGTCGGATTTAGGCCATTTTTTACACCAATACAAAGTGAGTTCAGATAAGTACGTGAACTGAGTTTAGTAAAGATATATCGATTTTTGCTCAAGTTATCGTGTTAACGGCCGAGCGGAAGGACAGACGGTCGACTGTGTATAAAAACTGGGCGTGGCTTCAACCGATTTCGCCCTTTTTCACAGAAAGCAGTTATCGTCCTAGAATCTAAGCCTCTACCAAATTTCACAACGATTGGTAAATTTTTGTTCGACTTATGGCATTAAAAGTATCTTAGACAAATTAAATGAAAAAGGGCGGAGCCACGCCCATTTTGAAATTTTCTTTTATTTTTGTATTTTGGTGCAACATATCATTACTGGAGTTGAATGTTGGCATAATTTACTTATATACTGTAAAGATATTAACTTTTCTTTTAAAATTTGAATTAAAAAAAAAATTTTTTTTTAAAAAGTGGGCGTGGTCGTTCTCCGATTTTGCTAATTTTTATTAAGCAGACATATAGTAATAAGAGTAACGTTCCTGCCAAATTCCATCATTATATCTTCAACAACTGCCAAATTACAGCTTGCAAAATTTCTAAATTACCTTCTTTTAAAAGTGGGCGGTGCCACGGCCATTGTCAAAAATTTTACTAGTCTTCTATTGTGCGTCATAAGTTCAACTCACCTACCAAGTTTCATCGCTTAATCCGTATTTGGTAATGAATTATCGCACTTTTTCGATTTTTCGAAATTTTCGATATCGAAAAAGTAGGCGTGGTTATTGTCCGATATCGTTCATTTTAAATAGCGATCTGATATGAGTGCCCGGGAACCTACAACCCAATTTCATCAAGATACCTCAAAATTTACTCAAGTTATCGTGTTAACGGACAGACGGACGGACGGACGGACGGACGGACATGGTTCAATCGAATTTTTTTTCGATACTGATGATTTTGATATATGGAAGTCTATATCTATCTCGATTCCTTTTTACCTGTACAACTAACCGTTATCCAATCAAAGTTAATATACTCTGTGAGCTCTGCTCAACTGAGTATAAAAAACGAATTTTGCTGAATAGCAAATGAAAAATTTAAATAGAACTATGTACATATGTCGATGATGAGTACGTACAATAAATTGCGGTTAAAATACAAACTGGACGTTGTATACCAACTGGCATGCACATAATAGCTAGAACTAGTAAAAGCAAGAGGGAGGAAGGTTGTTTTAGCTGCTTCGAACCAACATGACAGTTGTCAAACTGGACGGAACTACAGTGAATTGTGCAAGCGATTCAAATGAACACTTGCGAGCAAATTCCAAAACAAAATGAAAGGCATTGCCAAGGTAAGGAAAATTATTTCATATCTGAGTAATTATATATACCTATGTAATAGGCCGGGTCTATTTGTGGGGAGGCAAAAAAATCGCCCATTGCTCTGTGAAAATCATATTCTAAGGATCAAAATAAGAAACTTTGCCGAAGGAACCATACCTCTAAAACGAATTCTGATGTTCCCCCTTTGGGTTGTAGGGGCAAATTTTGAAAAATCCCACCTTGAAATGCCTACGTTTTTTCTTTTTGGAGTTTATTTTTCTCTTTCGAAATTTATTTAGTCAGAACATATGTAAATGAAAAAATGAATTTAACTTAGTAATAGAAAAGAAATTAAAAATTCGTTTTAGAGGTATAGTTCCTTCGGCAAAGTTTCTTATTTTGATCCCTAGAATACGATTTTCCCAGAGCAATGAGCGATTTTTAAATCGACCCGCCCTAGTATGTATATATGCACATATATCTTTTTTAATTTTCAGTAATGTCAAATGTCAACTGTTAGTCTACGCAACTTAAGCAATGAAAGTTATTAACTTTTGCATTAAGTATAGTTACAAATAGTCTGTTTTTATTTTGTAGTAGTGAGATGCTAAGTGGTGAGTATATTTGTCAAATTAAGTGATACATTCATAAGTTAACTTTGGGAGTTCAAAAGCTAGTTTTATATTAGTGACAACGTAAGCTTGTTTTGGAGGTAATAGCTAAGGCCTGAACTGGAGAAACTGTTAACTTAGCCGAGCGCTAGCAGTACATACTATTCGGAAGTGGAATTAACTAAATTTTTAATGAAATTTGCCATCGCTATATTACCGCATTGATAAGTATATTGAATTTGGTATTCGGTACGCATTTTTGTGGATATTCATAAACTTTTGATAATCAAATGCCGCTATATATTAAAACAGAATTTAAAGGTATTTTCTTTAATGACCATTTCTTACACTTAAACTGTAACTTCATTCAAGGAACGCCAGTTTGCAACCGGAAAAAATTGTCAACATGTAAGCTTGCTATCAAGTATTACCGTGTGAGAACCAAGGCTTTCGCAGGACTGTTCGCTCAATTAAATTGTTTTATAAACTTCCTTTTTAATGCCACTCTAACTGATTATTTAATTAACACAATAGTTTCTTCCCATAACTGAAAATTAACTTTTTTTGTTGTTTTAAAAGCAATAAGTTCCAACAACCCTATATTAAACTAAGCTCAACGAAGCACAAAATTAGCGTGTAGTTGCGTCCTTAATTTAAGCAAGTGCAGATAGAATAACAAATAAACAAATAGAAGAATACTTTTTGCGTGTAACAGAAATACGACAAAAATAATTTGTTGTTTAGCCTTTAGAAGATGTCATGCAAACAAACAAACAAAACAAAATATTTGCATATGCATACAATCAAGTGTACCAGGGCTGTTTTCCCAACTGCGTAAGGCGTGAGCTAGTGGTGACATATTGATTATGTCTATGGATTTGTAGTGCCAATAATAGCTAACATTTTGTCCAATAAGCTCGCTGTATTTAAATTTCAAGATTACAGGTGAAATTAGTTATCTACCGCTACCTTAATGAATGCATTCTACTGCTGAATCCATAGAAGTACATACTCGATTAATTATAATTAGAAAACAAAACGAAGCTATCAGTTAAGTTGAGTGCTAGGGGAGAGTGAGACGTGAACAAAATAACTCTAAAAAACATAAAAAGTACGTAAGTGAAAACAGTTTGATAGTGCTGACAAGAGGAGGTCACTTTGATAAGCCAATATTGAAAATGTGCCCACAGGAGAGAGAAATTATCAAAGCACTAGTAAAACAAAAATTTGTGAGCAGAAATAACGCTCTATCCTCTATTAGAAAACAGCCCGCATATACCTACTTTGTATGTGAGAATATAGGTGAAACAATAAACAAATCAGCAAGAATATGCCGGTTATAGGTATGAAAAAACATATATAGCAAGTACCTACTATGGTGAATAAAAAGCTAGAAAGAAGACGCCGAAATAGTCAAATATTGCGAAGTGGCTCTGAAGAGCGAAAAAATATAAAAACAGCAAAATTTACGTGATAAGGTATTCATATAAATACTTTGCAGCAATTGTTGTTGTAGAAAGAAATATTTTTGCAATGATATTGCCGAAACCACAAAAATATTGCACTACTGACACAATTAATTTTTCAGCGTAAATTTTGCGATAGCGGCAGCAATTCTTTTTTGCTCTTGTTTGCGACTTTGTTTACTTAGGGTATTTCTTTGCTTATTTGTAGGTTTTTAGGTTAAACTCATTGTGGCGGTAGGTGTTGCTATATACAATTTTGGTGCGATATTCATAATTAGATGAAATTATTTGTTTGAATTGATTAGCGGCTTTTAGCGGAAATTAAGAGAAAGCGATAAAAGGTTATATAAAGAGAAAAAAAAGTATTTTGAAACCGGAAACATAAGTAATGTTAAGCATTTAATAGACTTTTCTTCGTTGCTAAAACGAAAAAATTGCATTAAGTCAGAAGTGACAACATTTGAGGCATATTATTAATCAAACTTAAATTATTTTATGTATTTAATTAGCGAAACATATTATATCACTATATGTAATTTTTTTCCAATATCACTGATCAAGTTCTGTTGAGCGAGCCTAAAAATATTCCCTTCATTTTGGATTATGAACATACATATAATAAGTATTAGGTACATATATACATTCATATGTGTATAACAGGAATAGCAACGAAAAGGCAATACTTAGAGAGGATATACTATACAAAGCGTGCAGCGGTGCATTCATATGACTGAGTTTATAAAGTTATCTGCCTTTACACTAATATGAAGTATGAATGTTGTAGATTCCTAGTTCAAACTCCAGCTTCCGAAAAGCTAGCTGCAGAAGAAGTGAAATTCAGCAACATGCCTTGGTACCCATCGCCTTGTGCAAATTTTGTAATTTCTCTTTTCTATCAAAAACTTAAATTATTTTATTTAGCCATATTATCTTTTGCTGGAAATGCAGCGAAAATACATTCTTTTTTTTTGTTTTTTTTTCTATTTTCGTGAATTATTGAAAATAGTTTATTTTTGATTGCATTTGTTACATTTGACACGTCAAGCAAAACTTAATAGATTTTTGACTCCATTAGGTATTCAAAAAAGTAATAATGGAGATAGTTAAGAATTTGTATTTTTATGGAATATAGTAAGGTTTTTAATGTAGAAAATTTGACTAATTACACTAGTCAACACGAGAAATTACTTTGAAGTCTAACTATTTAATTTCGATGTATTATGGCGCCCTAAGTACAAAAACATCCTAAATTTAAAATTCTATGAATACGATTTTTTTTTTCTTTTTCTAAAATCACGAATTTTCACAGAGGTCTTTCCATTTATTTTATCATATCTTCGAAATTACTTATCTAAATTCGTTGAGAGAAATACCAGTGGATTCACCGCAAAATTTTCTTCAAGTCTTGATAAGAAATTTTTTTATATGATCGACGGTTGTGGAGTTATTGACATAAAAATATAAAATTTTTTTTTTTTTTGCAAAATCGAAAATTTTTTGTAGTTAATTAGCGAGCTTTGCTCATATTGCTTTATACAATGGCTTTTGTAATTGATATTAGAGAAAAATTGTAATTTTACAAACGGCGATGGTTACTAGGACATGTTTCTGAATTTCACTTCTTCATCAGCTAGCTTTTCGGGAGCTGAGCGTTGAACTCGAATCTCCAACATTCACATCGGTGCAGCCTTTAGCTGCTAAGCCATATGAATGTCCCGTTGTTCGCTGTACAATTGGTCTCTAAGAGTTGACTTTTTGTTTATATTCCTTTTGATCACCATGTAGGCACATACACTCTGTATGTAGTTTATTCCTAATGGTGTGGATATGATTTTTAGGCGCGCTTTTGAAAGCTTTTTAACATTTGTTCGGATATTTACAGTATTTGTTTTTAATACTTCCGCTGTTACTATTATATCAATATGATCATATGTATTTAATTAGCGAGCTTTGCTCATATTGCTTTATACAATGGTTTTATTTTTCAAAAATTCATAAAAAATCGAAAGTTTTAAAAACTTACCATTTTTATTTCACGGTCTTAAACTGTAAACATTATAAAAAATTGAAACCTTATTTCGTGAAAATATATGAATAAATGTTCGTTTTATTAACAATAAAGTGAAAATACCCAATTTAGCGAAAATTTTGCATATCAAGCCTATTAATGTTTTTCACAAACAAATTATTTAGGTATGACATTTTGCGCAACTTTGTCTTTTTAAAGCTTACTACGGGCATCACCAGAAATGAGAAAACTCCATAATGACACTCAAGAAATTTTTCCCCGTCAATTTTTCTTAATACTAGGTTCAAACACACACCAAATTGGCAATTTATACTATTTGGGCAATTTATTACGCAATTTGTCATATAATAAATTGTAATAATAAATTGCCAATTTAAACAAAATTGCATAATAAATTGTTTCAAACTGCAAATGCAACATTGTAAAGTGTGTTTATTGAGTATATTTTAACGTCAGTTACGCATGGCTGAACTATGTGGTTGGCTCATCTCATCAGCTGATTTTATGTCTTTCATTTCACTGGAGTAGGGATTGTCAAAAGAAGATGGCAAACTCAAAATGAAACCAAAACATTGAACACATTTTCTTACAACACACAAAAATTTCAAAGTTTTATGTTTTCATTCCATTTCATTCGCCTAATAATGTGCGTGTTCATTTTGACAGTCTGAACAAAGGTATGTTCTTGCTGTAGAGATGAGCCAACCAGCTATCAAATTACTATTGTGTAAGCTAAATCGAGTTGTATGAACAGCACTCAATTCAAATCGAAATTTCCTCAATTTATTTTTCTGTTTGAACATAGTATAAGGCAAAACGCAGATCATAAGAAAAAATGTCTCATACTGTATGGAAAATTTAAGTTGCCAACGCGGGTTTTCGTAAGAAAGAAGTATGGTCAATATTAAATATATACAACTTTTTCCTTGAGGCATTTCTTGCGATGTTCTTAGAATGCTTGAATCATAAAAACAAAAAAATTTAATTATCACTCCGTCATAGAAATCTAGCAACTTCTTACTATTCAAAAATGTGTCATAAGGAAAATATGTAATGTGAACCGTTTCCACCACAGCATGGAGTTGTTTAGAGAGCTGAAAATTCTTCCAGTAAAACACATGTACTATTACAAGACTTTAAATGTATTCTTTATTCGTTGTGGGTATTTACACAGCCTAGTCACGGATAATTATAATTTGAGGCAAAACTCACTCGGACTTGTTGTTGTTCCCACATCTCGTACTACCCATTATAATAAATTTTTTACTATCGTATCTTGTAAAGCTTTCAATACGCTACCTGCGTCTATACGTGTACTTAGTAATTTAATTTCAACATTGTTATTTTCTATTGTTATACATTTTATTTTACATTTTGTAACTTTAACTTCAACTTATTAACTATTTTCACCCCACACACATTTGTATATATTCATTAATTTTTTTGAGATGGCATTCAAAACTAAAGTTTTAGATGCCTTACTTTTCTTTTAATTTCAATGTATTAATTTAGGTGGCAATTTTATATATGTAAACATGTAAAAAAATTATTTTGATTTGAAAGAAAATGAATAAATCTAATCTAATCTAATCTAATAGAAACTGTTATACTTACCTACTGAACATCCCAGCCTGCACAGGCCATTTCCCATAGCATATTAACTTTCGCACACGCCGTAAATATGAAGGAGGCTTATGAAACCATATCCAAACTTTTAAAATATATTCATTATGAAAAACACGATTGGTAAATATGTTGCGAATTGAAAGTGGTAGCTTTACTAAATGGACTACAAGGTGGTTACACAAAACATTGTTGTTTTCTTTGCCTTTGGGATAGCCGAGATCGGAGCGCACATTATGTAAGGAAGGACTGGCCAGCAAGAACCAATCACGAAGCAGGCACACACAATATAAAATATGCTGCTCTAATAAAAAAGGATAATATGATTTTTCCGCCATTATACATCAAACTTGGATTAGTCAAGAATTTTGTTAAGGCGCTAAACAAAAATGAAAAAGCATTCCATTATATTCAAACAATATTTCCAAAATTATCCGCTTAAAAAATTTCTGAAGGTGTTTTTGATGGTCCACAAATACGAAAACTACTACAGAGCTCAATATTCCAGACGTTACTATCACCCGATGAAAAGGCTGCTCGGAACTCATTTAGGCTGATTGTTTCAAACTTTTTAGGAAATAATCGGGGTCCAAATTATAAGGAAATCATTTCTGATTTACTAACCAACTATTCGAAAATCGGTAAGTAGGAATATGATATGATTTTTATACTCAGTTGAGTAGAGCTCACAGAGTATATTAAGTTTGATTGGATAACGGTTGGTTGTACATATATAAAGGAATCGAGATAGATATAGACTTCCATATATCAAAATAATCAGGATCGAAAAAAAATTTGATTGAGCCATGTCCGTCCGTCCGTCCGTCCGTCCGTTAACACGGTAACTTGAGTAAATTTTGAGGTATCTTGATGAAATTTGGTATGTAGGTTCCTGAGCACACATCTCAGATCGCTATTTAAAATGAACGATATCGGACTATAACCACGCCCACTTTTTCGATATCGAAAATTTCGAAAAACCGAAAAAGTGCGATAATTCATTACAAAAGACCGATAAAGCGACGAAGCTTGGTAGATGAGTTGAACTTATGACGCAAAATAGAAAATTAGTAAAATTTTGGACAATGGGCGTGGCACCGCCCACTTTTAAAAGAAGGTAATTTAAAATTTTGCAAGCTGTAATTTGGCAGTCGTTGAAGATATCATGATGAAATTTGGCAGGAACGTTACTCTTATCACTATATGTACGCTTAATAAAAATTAGCAAAATCGGAGAAGGACCACGCCCACTTTTAAAAAAAAAATTTTTTAAAAGTAAAATTTTAACAAAAAATTTAATATCTTTACAGTATATAAGTAAATTATGTCAAGATTCAACTCCAGTAATGATATGGTGCAACAAAATACAAAAATAAAAGAAAATTTAAAAATCGGTGTGGCTCCGCCCTTTTTCATTTAATTTGTCTAGGATACTTTTAACGCCATAAGTCGAACAAAAATTAACCAATCCTTTTGAAATTTGGTAGTGGCATAGATTTTATGGCGTTAACTGTTTTCTGTGAAAATGGGCGAAATCGGTTGATGCCAAGCCCAGTTTTTATACACAGTCGTCCGTCTGTCCTTCCGCATGGCCGTTAACACGATAACTTGAGCAAAAATCGATATATCTTTACTAAACTCAGTTCACGTACTTATCTGAACTCACTTTATCTTGGTATGAAAAATGAACGAAATCCGACTATGACCACGCCCACTTTTTCCATATCGAAAATTACGAAAAAATGCCATAATTCTATACCAAATACGAAAAAAGGGATGAAATATGGTAAGGTAATTGGATTGTTTTATTGACGCGAAATATAACTTTAGAAAAAACTTTATAAAATGGTTGTGACACCTACCATATTAAGTAGAAGAAAATGAAAAAGTTCTGCAGGGCGAAATAAAATACCCTTAAAATCTTGGCAGGTATTACATATATAAATAAATTAGCGGTATCCAACAGATGATGTTCTGGGTCACCCTGGTCCACATTTTGGTCATTATCTGGAAAACGCCTTCACATATACAACTACCACCACTCCCTTTTAAAACTCTCATTAACTCCTTTCGTTTGATACCCATATTGCACAAACGAATCCTAGGGTCACCCCTGGTCCACCTTTATGGCGATATCTCGAAACGGCGTCCACCTATGGAACTAAGGATTACTCCCTTTTAAAATACTCATTAACACCTTTCATTTGATACCCATATCGTACAAACGCATTCTAGAGTCACACCTGGTCCATCTTTATGGCGATATTTCGAAAAGGCGTCCACCTATAGAACTAAGGCCCACCCCCTCTTAAAATACTTATTAACTCCTTTCGTTTGATACCCATATTGCACAAATCTAGAGTCACCCCTGGTCCACCTTTATGGCGATATCTCGAAAAGGGGTCCACCATAGAACTAAGCCCCACGCCCTTTTAAAATAATCATTAACACCTTTCATTTGATACCCATATCATACAAACAAATTCTAAAGTCACCCCTGGTCCACCTTTATGGCGATATCTCGAAAAGGCGAACACCTATAAAACGAAGGCACACTCCCTTTTAAAAATACTCATTAACACCTTTCATTTGATACCCATATCGAAACAAACAAAGTCTAGAGTCACCCCTGGTCCACCTTTATTGCGATACCTCGAAAATGCGTCCACCTATAGAACTAAGGCCCACTCCCTCTTAAAATACTCATTAACTCCTTTCGTTTGATACCCATATTGCACAAACGAATTCTAGAGTCACCCCTGGCCCACCTTTATGGCGATATCTCGAAACGGCGTCCACCTATAGAACTAAGGCCCACTCCCTTTTAAAATACTCATTAACACCTTTCGTTTGATGCCCATATTGTGCAAACAAATTCTAGGGTCACCCTGGTCCACCTTTATGGCGATATCTCGAAACGGCGTCCACCTATGGAACTAAGGATTACTCCCTTTTAAAATGCTCATTAATACCTTTCATTTGATACCCATATCGTACAAACGCATTCTAGAGTCAACCCTGATCCACCTTTATGGCTATATCCCTAAATGGCGTCCACCTATAGAACTATGGCCCACTCACTCATAAAATACTCTTTAATGCCTTTCATTTGATACACATGTCATACAAACACATTCCAGGGTTTCCCTCGGTTCATTTTCCTACATGGTTATTTTCCCTTATGTTGTCACCATAGCTCTCAACTGAGTATGTAATGTTCGGTTACACCCGAACTTAACCTTCCTTACTTGTTGTATATTCATCATAATTGTAACCTCTAAATTACATATACATATAATTTCAGGTGCAAACATGTCTCTAAAAATGCATTTCTTACACTCCCATTTGGATTTTTTCCCTTCAAATCTTGGTGAAGTCAGAGAACGATTTCACTAACAACTTAAGTCAATGGAGGAGCGTTATCAAGGATTCTGGGAGAAAAATATGATGGGGGATTATAATTGGTTTCTTATACGAGAATCAAATTCAGAAAATTACAGCAGACAAGCAAAAAGTAGAAACTATTTTTAAATATTTCAAGTTCTAAATTTTGTAGAATTTCTTTAATAAAGGTATCTTAAATAGCTAAATACACAAAAATATTAAAAATACGTATTTTCCCTTCATTCACTTAATTGTTAATAATATTACCGTTTATCCATGGATTTTCATGAAATAAAGCTTATTTGGAATGTTCACAGTTTTACGATCATCTAATAAAAGTTGTATGTTTTTGTCTCTTTCAATTTTTTACGAATTAGAGAAGAAAAAAAAAATGGAAATTTTTAATACAAAAAATCGATTTTTTTATAATGCGAGGCAAATAACTCTGAAACCAATAAGTATTTAAAAAAATGGTATTTAAACAATTTTAAGGTAATTTCATTTGCTATTATATGCTGTTTTCTCCAATAAAATCGGATAACCCGTTCCAGAGATATGATAAAATCAATGGATCTCCCTTTTCAAAAAAGGCAAATTTTAGAAAACAAAAAAAAAAAAACAATAACGTATCCATAGAATTTGAAATTTCGACCATTTTTATAATTAGGGGACTATAGCAAATAAAAAAAAAACATAGTGGTGATCCAGGGTAATGCAAAAAGTTTAATTTTGTAGAGCAGTGTTATTTCATTAACCCTCTGTGTCAAATTGGTATTACATTAAATACTTCAAAATAACTTTAAATTCTTGCACTGGCTTCGCAGCTTCACATTATTCTGCTTATGAACATACAATTCACTTTCTTCTGACACCAACTCTAGTTGCAGCATCGCAACCAGTCATACAGCATATAATTTGCAATTTAATATATTACTGTTTCTTTCGGTTACAAAGTCAGGCCAGGTTCAAGTCCACATTTCAACCAATTGCTGGCAAGACAAACAAGTTTTCAACTTCATCTTTTGAATGGAGTTTGTATTGAGCGGCTCAAAGTAGAAATTGTATGCCACCAACACGCTGACTTCACATGCAACGGTATACATTTCTTTATAACTTTTTCTCTGCTTTTTTAACAACAGCATTTTCTTCAGCAAACAGTTCAAGTTTAGTAGTACACTCACTAATGGCTATGAATGTGGTTTTTTGAAGCTGTTGTTGTTGCCGTTGATCGTGTTGCTGTAGTAAATACTTTACAAGTAAATAAATGGTGAAAGTCTGGAAATTTTTATTTTATTTTTTTCCTTCAACCGCACATGAAACACTGCAACACTTTTGTTTTGCTTCCAATTTTTTTCGAGCACGTTTCTTCTCTTTTAAGTTATCTTTTTTTTTATTTTCTTCTGAGTTAATTTACAACAGCAGAAAACAAAGAAAATCGTAACGAAATCAGCAAGCGTAGTAAAGTTGTTGTTGCACTGTGTAGCTGTATTTTAAATTGCGGCAATTATTATTGTTGCTTATTTCTCACTTTTGCGTTTACGGTATTGTTTAAAAGTTGATTTATGCATTTTTCGCAGCGTCAATATTTCCACAAGTCATCAACAATCACAGGCAGACAAAGTACGAACTTTTATTGAATATGTTGTTAAAAAATAAAAATAATACAAGCAGCTGAAGGAGTCGCCAGCTGAGATCTACTGCGAATCAGCGAAGAAAACAAAAAAATCAGAAGTGGAATACGTAGTTAAGTCTTGTTGGATACTTACAAGACCCAATGCAGCAATTCACAATCTGTTATTAAGATAGGCAAATATAAGATCAGTATTAGCAGTTGTTATTCTTAAGTAGATATTGAGTTTATCTTTATCACAACTAACTATTCAAAGATATAGAATCAACTTCTTCGAACAAAATTCAAAGTTGCTGTTAGCTATGCAAACTTCACATCATTAAAATATATAGCAATAGATAACACACATTACTATATACTTAAGCGATCAGAAGTTTCAAGCAGCTTAATCTGAAACTGTGAATAATTTATCATATCCGTCGGAAGTATGTAATTAAAAACATCAGCTGATCTTAGAGCTGTTAGAAAATCTTAACAATCAACTTATTTACTAAACGGTATCACGTGTGACTTTATGAGTCGTTTTTTGTAAAAATCCTCAATAGTTCAGGACGTTATTTTGATCCACCTTACAGCTCGTTCATATTTGCTGATTTATGAGTTTATGACTACGTTATGAAGCATTGTGTATAAAACAAGTGTGATATCTTATCCATCAACTGCCTGACAGGATGTTCAATATGGCTACTTTTTAGTATTTTGGCAGCGTTTTGACAGGGTGTTCAATATGGCGGCGCATAGGGCCGGCTAGCTTCAGTTGGTGATAGAAAGAGATACAGAATGAGACAGCGATAGTCAGTTAAAAATCAGGTGATCCATTCTGTTTGTAATTTTGACGTCTATGCAGAAGTTATCACACTTGTCTTATCCACAATGTTTGAAGTGAGAGAGAATCGTAAAGCTAACGAGAATATTTTAAATATTCATAACCTCATTGTACGAACACATGTGCCTAATTTTCTACAAACAAGCATTGTCATTAATTACAACACATTGTATGGTGTTTAAGGTAAGATGTTAATGCAAATGATTACATATAAACATATTTTTGTAAGAATTTGTTTTATTAATGGGCAGAATTTACACAAATCGGAAATAGCAAAAAAACTTGTTGAATAATGACACTATCGTTAAGAAGAAACGTTAATTTTTTCCACCGTATTGTGACAGTTGCATTATTAGCCGTGTTTTTTAACACGCGTATATCCGTTTACGCTTAAACTTTATATTAGCCGTGTTTTTTAACACGCGTATATCCGTTTACGCTTAAACTTTATATTGACTGCTAAGAGACAAACTATAAATACACCTCTGAAATTGCTGCGCATAAATTTTGTCCTACTAAATTTCAATACGCATTATACTCAGATGTAACTGAAATATGTGTCTTTGTTTCACCCTGTATACTAATTCTATGTATTATATGTGTGTCCACAATTCATCGCAACTTATTCAGCTATATGTTATACCCTATGGCCATCAGAGCGTTGCGTCTCCGCTTTTCGGTACACCCTGTTGCTGTAGCTAGTTGTTTTACCACAGCCGCTAGATGGGTCTCCTAAGCATTATCTAAGCGAAGATAGGCGTTTTTTAACACGCGCAAACGAAACGTATACGCGCGTGTTAAAAAACACGGCTATTGACTGCTAAGAGACAAACTATAAATACACCTCTGAAATTGCTGCGCATAAATTTTGTCCTACTAAATTTCAATACGCATTATACTCAGATGTAACTGAAATATGTGTCTTTGTTTCACCCTGTACACTAATTCTATGTATTATATGTGTGTCCACAATTCATCGCAACTGATTCAGCTATATGTTATACCCTATGGCCATCAGAGCGTTGCGCCTCCGCTTTTCGCTACACCCTGTTGCTGTAGCTAGTTGTTTTACCACAGCCGCTAGATGGGTCTCCTAAGCATTATCTAAGCGAAGATAGGCGTTTTTTAACACGCGCAAACGAAACGTATACGCGCGTGTTAAAAAACACGGCTATTATAACATATCGCACCCCCGCTTCAGAAGTGACACAACTCAAAAAAATCAATTTTTGGTATTAAGGCATTTTTGAATGGTATAAGTTTAGTCCCGTACGCTAGAAAAACGACACAACCTAAGTCTTCAAAGCTTTCCGCTAGATGGCCCCAAGTGACACTTTTGAATTTTGGTATTTTGCTCCAGAAAAACGTCCTGAAACGACACATTTATTATTAGGTCAGTCGCCGCTTGACGCTAGACAAGAGTGTTGAAGTGGCCCATTTTGAGTTGTGTCATTTTTTAACATTTTTTAAGCCAATTAATTCGAGTTGGGTCATATCTGATAAAATTATTAAGTGGAATAATTTTGGATAAGGTCACTTTCGAAAAAGCCTTAAACCACAGCCAAAGTTAAGTTTCATTTCTGTTTCCACTATTGATTAAAATAAATATGATAATAGTCTCGAACTAGTATTTTTTACATTTTGACTTCGTGCTAATATCTGGTGACATTTATATTGTTTAATCAATTGTGAAAAAGATAAAAAAGGCTATCCATTATACTATTATTGTATCTAATTTGTTTACTATGTAGAAATGTCTGAAAGTCGCGCAAGAAAGATGCTGGATATTGTGTCCAAGCAATTTCAGGAGAGTGAGCAAAACAATAAACAAATTGTGAATGTTCTTTTAGCGGAGAAAATTACTAATGATGTAGATGTATCCACTATACCAATTTTTCCGGAAATAAGTAAGTAAAATTAATTATTTATTTTTTATAGCTCAACCTAATTCAGTAAGTTTTGTAGATGCAGTGCCTTCATCTGAAACAAGTACTTTGCCTAGTTTTGCTGCACCTCTAAGTCCAGTTAAAAGAAATATTCAACAGTCGCCGGTTCCAGGGCCTTCAGGACTTTGCCGAGAGCGTTTAAAGTACAAACTACGCAAAGTAAATGGAAAAAGCTATGCCATTTCTCCTGTAAATAGTGGAGAAAGTGATTGTTATGACTCGGATAAAGACCCAGAATATTGTGAAAATAAAGAAAATAGAAATCAAATTTTCCAGACAACAACCGTGTTTAGCGAATCTCCTAATGACGAAGACTCCAATGAAGAGAGTTTAATGGAGGTAGCTGCCAAGGAATTTGAGAGCCCAAGTAAGAAAGGAAAGAAGAGAAAATCGATTCCAGAAAACTGGATTGTTAAGAAAGCTAAAATCAGAAGGAATCTTGGGTTAAGCTATGTATCAACATCGAAGAGTAGGCGAGAATACCCACAGAAAAACATACGTCCACCATGCGGAGAAAAATGCAAACTTCAGTGTTCCGCAAAAATTAATGAAGAGCAACGGCAACAGATTTTTAGAAGCTATTGGGCTTTAGGTGATTTACACAAACAAAGATGTTTCATTGCTGGCTGCATGACTACCATAAAACCTAAGTACAGATATTCGTCTACTCAAAGTTACCGTAAGTTAAACAATGCTTTCTATTTTGATTTAAATGGACGTATTAGAGTTTGTAAAACGTTCTTTAAAGCAACTCTTGACATAAATGATCGCCCAATAAGAACAGTTCTCGCTAAAAAACAAGAAACTGGTGTTGTTGGAGCAGATTTAAGAGGCCACAATCCTCATCCAACTGTGTCATCTGAAATAAAAGATGGAGTCCGACAACACATCGAGAGTATACCAAAAATCGAGTCTCATTATTTACGCGCCCAAACTTCACGCCATTATATAGATGGTAGTAAATCTTTGACCGATATTTGGAGGGATTATAAAACTTCCTGTATTCACGCTGGGAAACCATTTGCAAATTTATGTATGTTCAGCAAAATATTTAATAACGAATACAACATTAGCTTCTATACTCCAAAAAAGACCAATGTGAATTATGTACTGCGTACGTAAATGCATCGGAACAAGATAAGGAAAAACTAAAAATTAGATATGAAAGCCATCAGAAAGAGAAAGAGTTATCGAGAGAGGAAAAAAATAAGGATAAAATAAAAGTGAATAAGAACTATGTAGTAGCGGTGTACGACCTTCAGGCTGTGTTACCCTGTCCCCGTGGTAATGTTAGTGTATTTTATTACAAATCCAAATTAAATACCTTTAATTTCACGATAAATGAACTAACAAATAAAAATACAGAATGCTATCTATGGCACGAGGGCGAGGGCAAACGAGGAGTTGAGGAAATAGCAAGCTGTATACTAATGTTTATAGACAAAACAGTTCAAAAAAATATTCAAGAAAATTTTGACTTAGTTTTTTACTCAGACAACTGCTGTGGGCAGCAGAAAAATAAGTTCATGGTGGCTTTGTACTACTATGCAATTTTTAAATTTACACAAATAAAATCAATAACTCACAAATACCTAATCACTGGTCCACCCAAAACGAAGGTGATAGTGTTCATTCAGTAATTGAAAAACAAATAAAAAGGGCTCTGAAAAGTGGCCCTATATACATTCCTGGACAATACGCACAGCTGATCCGATCTGCAAAGAAAAACGGAACACCCTATCATGTAAACGAACTAAGCCATGACGATTTTTATAATATAAAAGCGTTAAATGAACAATTACAAATTAGCTTGGGATCACTTAAAATTGCAGAAGTTAAAATACTCATGATCGATCAGAATAACCTAAGTAAACTATTCATCAAAACATCATACGAAGATAGTGAATTTCAGGAAATAAGTATTGCAAAGAGAAGCCTCGGTATAACTTCAAACATTCCAATCTTAAATCCACTTTACAAGCGAAAACTTCATCTTAAAGATAGCAAAAAAGAAGATCTTCTATCACTCCTACATGCTAATCACATTAAGAAGTTTTATGCTGACTTTTATGAAAATCTATAGTGGCTCTAATATATAAAATATTATTTATTAAATATCACAGCTAATAACCTAAAATAAGATACCAGTTTGTTCTTAGTATTACACCTGTTTATAACATGTTTAAAACCTATTTATTCAATGTATATTCAATACACAAATATGTATACCATACACTATGAGTTATGCACTTCCAGAAGTTACTTCAAATATAAATATGTTTCTAAAAATATTATAGTGTTTTTATTTTACTGTGTCTTACAATATTTTTTGTGAATATAAAAATAAAGTTAAAGTGACACAACTAAAAATAATTTAGATTTTATAACCAAATCAAAAACGACACAACTCATCAAAAGCATAGTTAAAACATTTTCTGGAAAAATTTTTTATAAAATTATGCTAAATATTCCACTAAAGGTAACAATAAACGCAAAGCAACTCTAATTCAAAAAGTCTGATAACTTTAAAAACAAAACAAATTATGTATCAAATTGAAACCGTCTCTAAATCAATATTGTTGTTTTTCTACTTATGTCACTTCTGAAGCGGGGGTGCGATATCATGGGATGACAGATCAGCACAGAACACACCTGTAAGGGAATTAATATGACTATGTGAAAAAATAATACATAGGTTAGGTTAGGTTGAATTGGCCGGTCAATAAAGACCTCAGAAAGACTGAATGTATTCATAGTGTTACCAGAATTTGATTAAACGTAAGAACCCCAATCAAGTGCCAGAACTTATGTTATAGAATAACTTCGTCCACTTGACAAATACTACTATATCTGATGATCCTGCCGTCCCCTAATAGCTGGAGCCTTGAACTTGCGAGTGCAGGACACGAGCACGGAACGTGCTCAACCGTTTCTTCCTGCAGCTCTGATTGGGACAAAATAATACCTGAACTTAACTTAAGTTAACTCAACGAATTTAGAACGAGGGAAAGAAATATAAAATTCAAATGAAGGAAGGTGAATGGAAATACTATTGAGATCCATTAATTATAGTTTTTTGCAAATAAGACTCCCTGAAGAAGGCGCGAAAACTTCAAAACGCGTAGGAGGAAGAGATTAAAGTTCGCTCTCTCATTTATGAAATGCAAACTTAATTGAAGCTGGTGGGGATCGCCGATAACACTGTATGTTAGAAGACTATAATGTCCAACTATCTCAGGGCACACGCTTTTAACAGCGGCACCAACGGTCGATAAAATGCAATTTACAGCTGAGAGCAACGCAGCCAAGAACTGTAGGAATAGGTGTTTATTTGGAGTACCGACTGCTTACACTTTTTTATAAAATAAAAACTATCGATTTTTTAGGTCTTGGATTCTTAACATTTTATACTAAAGTTTAGTATCCACATCAAAATAAAGGTGACAAATCCAGATAAAAAATTCAAGAAAATTTTTATTTTTCAAGTAGTATCTACCTAGCAAGAAAACGCATTCGTTTTCTGTCACCTTTTTCTACCTGGAACTGGTTTTGTCAAGAATTAATGAGATTCTCATTTTTACTTGAACAACGACCCTGTACGAACATGGCCAGTTAAATACCTGGTGTAAGGGTGACTGTATTTGAGATTTTTGAATGCAATTTGCACTTCTATTTGAGCATCAGTGTACGTTTTCTCTTGCTGAGTGTATTCTCTTTTACTTGAGGCTTGTTCAATTCGTGTTTCGTAATCTTGACAAATTTTCTTTTGAAGCCTTGCCGACTCTGATTATTTTAACGGTAGCCCAACTACAACAGTTATCTAAGCAAATGAAACAAACATTAGACGACTTTACTCACACATATACACAGCAACAAAGAGCGCATATACTATTAAATAAACTACAGACACACATGTATGTAGCCAAAACCAAAATATAGTAGTGCTGTAAATTAAAAGCATTTTGTATACAGAACATTTGAGGCCGCCGTGGTATGATAGTAGCGTGCTCCGCCTACCACACCGAAGATCCTGGGTTCACGCCTCGGTCAAAGCAACATCAAAATTTTATAAACAAGTTTCGTCAACTAGAAGAAAATTTGTCTAAGCGGTGTCGCCCCTTGGCAGTGTTTGGCAAGCACTCCGAATGTATTTCTACCATGAAAAGCTCTCAGTGAAAACTCATCTGCCTTGCAGATGTCGCTCGGAGTCGGTGCCAATTTGTAGGAAAAATTAAAAGGAGCACGACGCAAATTGGAAGAAAAGCTCGGTCTTAAATCCCTTCGCGCCTTTCATGGTTATTCGACAGATCAGTGATTCAAACAATAACAGAAGAAAAAAAATATCGAATTTCACAAGATTTGCGATAATACCGAGGTTTGGATACTCGATGTCTAAAAATATCGATAAAAAAATATCAGTATTAAACGACAAAAGTATCGATATGATATGGTAACACACATGTGTATATGTATATATGATTGCATATGGTGACTGACAGTCAACAGTTGTGTGGCATCATTTTGCTTATTTATAAACAATTTAATTAGCACAACATGCTATTAACGCAAAATGGATTTTGTTTTTCTGGTGCGAAAATAAAAAAAAAATTGGAAAAATGCTAACATCGCCGCAAAACAAACGAAAAATTGTAATAACGAAATAAGCGCTGTTGTTTGAATTGAAAAAAACCTGATTTTCATAATTGAGTTAAAAAAAGTTAATCGGTTAAGCATGAGTTAGTTATTAGTGTAAAAAATAAAAAATAATGAATAGTTAAGCATGACATGTTTCATGAGCTTTTTGTATAACAAAAAAATGTGCTTAACGCATATGAATCAACAAAAATTACTGCAATCAATAATATGACAACTTCAAGGTGCGCATGCAACCCTGCGCAGCTCCAGCTAGTATTATAACAAATAAACAAAAAAATATTTTTATTTAGTACTTTTGCAAATTAAATGGTGTCAAGGTTGCGGCTTTAAAATTTTTACGCTACATGCTGTTTTTTGCATTTATTGTTTACATATTTAAACCGCTTTATTTAACATTTCGCAAAACTACTTTTTGTGTGTCACACACACCCACAATTGGCAAATAAGAATAACTAAAATATTGCGCATGCATGTCTTTTAAATAAAATATTTTTTTCCTCTTTTTTTTTTTGTTAATTTTAGTTATTTTGACAAACGCTTATTTTACCGCTGACACGTTTCACTGATTTTGATCTTAAGTTAATTTTACAAAAAAAAAACAAATTAGTGATTATGCTAGTCATAAATCATACCTTTTAATTCTTCAACAAACGATAACAACACGTTATTTTACGTAAAAAAAAAAACAAATGTTTACCAAAATCACATCTCCAGCGTTGCATTTTTGCACTGACGTGCATATGACATGTGTGTTGGCGCACACATACTGAATTTGAAAGCAAAAGTCAAAGTCACAGCGTAACAAGTCAATGTCAAAGTTTTAAATACAGCTACCCAAATGAATACATAATTTGTTTGCATAAAAATTTATGTATGTATTTACGTACATAATTTGCATGTTTTTCAATACGTTTTTGTATTTTTTTTTTTTTTTTAATTTTCTTTATGCATAACGCGAACGCTGCATGCTGTGAGACAAAAAAGCTAAGCTTATGCGCAACAAGCATCAAAACCAGTTTTGAAATTAAATAACTTGCTTAATAAAAAAGACCAAAAAAATGCATTTAACTAAGCATCTTTCACTAATCGGCAGCGCTTACCGCTATCTGGTTCAACGCGACAGATTTGCACTATGAAGCGGCACGCCATCGTATGTGCTTACTACTCGTGTTTTGAACGTTGCGGTTTTTATACTCAGCGTGCTTTGCACACAGAGTATATTAACTTTGATTGGATAACGGATGGTTGTACAGGTATAAAGGAATCGAGATAGATATAGACTTCCATATATCAAAATCATCAGTCTCGAAAAAATATTTGATTGAGCCATGTCCGTCCGTCCGTTAGCACGATAACTTGAGTAAATATTGAGATATCTTCTTTGGTACCCGAGCTTATCTGGACCCAGAAGAGATTGGTATTGAAAATGAGCGAAATCGGATGATAACCGCGCCCACTTTTTATATATATAACATTTTGGAAAACACAAAAAACCTGATTATTTCGTAAATAATACACCTAGAATGTTGAAATTTGACATGCTTTATATCAATGGTATTTTTCCCAAGTGGATTTATAACAATAAATAGGAAAAACCTCAAATTTTAAAAAATGGGCGTGGCACCGCCCCTTGTATGACTAAGCAATTTTATGTTTCGGGAGCCATAACTCGAAAAAAAATTTACATACTCGTATCGTAATGAAATTGTGTACATATAGTTTTCTTATAGCAGAAAATATTTCTAGTAAAAATGGACGGGATCGATTAAAGCCCACGGCAACTTAGATATAAAACAAGTTTAAAAGGGTCGTAGACTATCAATGATATTTCACTTATCAAGTTTTATTGTAAGAGGAAATGGGGACACATTTTTTTTTAACGGGCGGTTATCTGAAATGAAATGTACAATTGAAGCTCACGCTGAGTATATAATGTTCGGTTACACCCGTACTTAGACACATTTACTTGTTTTTGTTTTTTTTTTTCGTTTATATACGTATTTCTACTTCTCAACTCACCACAATTAATTTCTACAAATTCCAAGTAATCAAATCATTGACCTCAATTTTTCCGCTTGTTGTTTCTGATGCACGTTTATTGAATTTTATTATTGCTATTGTTGTTGTGATTTTTTGTTTTTATAAGTTTTTATCATTGACAACATATCGTGTCGTATTGTAATCATCGTCGTTTTTGCTGTCGTCGTTGTAAGTGCTATTTTGTTATGCGTTATTCAACTGCTACTGCAGGTTGAAAATATTCCAATAAATTACGCTTTGTACTTATGCTTTTACTTTAGTTGGGCGATATTTTAACGGTATTGCTATGCGATGTCTCGCGCGGTTTTGTTTTTGTATAAGCGTATGGCACTTAGCAATCGATAGCAGGATATGGTTATGTGTTAAAGCATGTACACATGGTACCTAGTTCGGAGCTAGAAGTTAGTGACTACTATGTTCGCGAGGTGCCCTATTCACAGGGTGCTGCCTAATTTATTCGTCGATCGCTTGGATGCAGTCTATCAGCGAATTTTTTTTCTAGAGATGCAATATTATAGCTGTGTATACTCAAATTTTCTTCTTCTTACCTTTTTTTTAGCTCCTAGCAAGATCAATAAACGATAACGTTCACAACAATTGCCAATTTCGCTTCAATTTTATTTTGTTTATTATGTCTGTCTCAAAAATGTATGTCAGATTTCGATAAATTTGCTATGAAAATTTAAAAAACTATCTAGTTCTTTAATTTTTGTGTGGATATGCTGCTGTGGATATGTTGCCCAGCACTTGGTTTAAGGCTGTATAAGGAATGAGGGGTGAACCAAAAATTAGAAGCTCCGTTTCGCGCTCGTTTTGCACTGTTCTGTTCAGCGTCCGGAAAAGAGAAGCTATAAAGATTGACATGATGAGTCGGCCGTATATATTCACCGCTGAATAAGATCCTGGGGCCGAATCGTAACATACGATCCGTGATCGAATGCCGTTTTTTAAATCATAATAGCTCCGAAATGGTGTATCGGATTAATAAAATATGTAAACTAGGTACAACACGTACTCACTAGATCCATAAAATATTATTATTTATTTAAATAGTTGGATAGCCTAATTTTTATCGCTTGTATACAGTTTTAGATCCGTGATGTATGTTACGATTTCATAGCTGCCCCAATTCTTTTCTTAAAATCTATTACATATGGGGTATTCCATCCCATTTCGACCAATTTTGAACCCGACCCCTTTAGCTGGCTGAAAGTATTTCTTCTTTTTCTAGCTTACGAAAGACATTTTTAAAAATTTTTTCATCCAACTCAAAGTTATGAATTTAAAAAAAACACCGTTTTTGTTTTCAAAATGCTATAACTTTTTCAAAAACTGACCGTTTGGACCTGGACAGCGAAAACGAGTCATTTTAATCGTAGATTCCCATAACATATAAAGAAAAGAATACTTAAAAATCATTTTCTCACATTTTTTTGTTATATAAATAAAATTGGTAAAAACAAATTTTTTATTTTTGAAATTTTTTTTTTCAATTAAATAAAAAAAAAAATATATAAAAAATCGGCCCATTCCGGCATTAGTGGGGATGATTGCAGAATTGATTGAAGTTTTTTATGAGAAAAAAAAAATGGCGAAATTCGAAAAATCTCGAAAAACTGAAAAATTAAAAAAAAAAACTTTAAAAATTTTTTTGTATTTTTTCCGAAAAGTACATCTAAAAACAAATTTAAAAAAAAGATCCCAAACGGTCAATTTTTGAAAAAGTTATAGCATTTTGAAAACAAAAACGGTGTTTTTTTAAAAATTCATCATTTTTTTTTTAAATTCATAACTTTTTTTGAGTTGGATGAAAAAATTCTGAAAAACGTCTTTCGTAAGCTAGAAAAAGAAGAAAAACTTTCTGCCAATTCTAAAGGGGTCGGGTTCAAAATTGGTCGAAATGGGATGGAATACCCCATATATATTCTATACTAGGAAGTCAACAATTGACAAGATATATTCCGTGTTATAGATTTTCACAGGCCAATCTTTTAAGTCTAAGAGCTCTTTTTGAAAAATAACGTTTATTTCTTCTTCTTCAGTTGTGCTGATTATCGCAATATTTTCAGGGCAGCTAGCCTTTCTATTATCCCTTATTCAATAGATTGCTCTGTTTGCCTTGCATCTTCCACCAGAATAGCACCTCAAACGCCAGAAGCGGTCGAACTGTAGTTATTGCAGCAGTGCTACTTTTTTAAGTCTGATTTGCAGTGGCAGCGTCGCGCGTTCGTTGAATGAAATGTAAAGAATTATTGATCATCACTAGCATATCATGCGCAACATAAAAATGTTCACTGCTCTATTACAGCTCATTATTATTAGCTGGAGTATCAGCAACATTACTTCAATTAAATAGCACTTTAGCACTACTGCTGTTATTATTATTGCACTCATCCAAATCCTCTTAGCCAACTTAACCAGCTTACTTTGTGGTGTTGCAATAAAACTAATAAAGTTTACATTATGTGACTGACGTGAAGTGCTTAGAAAAGATATTTAAGGCAAGAATGCATACGTTTATATTTAAGAGAATCTGTCAAATCACAAGTTCATTACATACGGAGCAGGATTACCTAGAAAGTTGAAGTAGTCACATCAAATTGCCCACATGATAGCCGGGGTAATAAGTTAAGGACCGTTTTCACCATCGTCAGTTAGTCACTTATCTAAAATTTATCGAAATTTTCGATAGCTTTTTTTCATACAAAAATACTACCTCTAGATTGAATATCTAAATGGAATGATGAAATAAAAGAGAAACGTGAAAATTTTACATATAATAATTTAGTTCCTAGGGATGGATGGAACACATGGGGTATTCCATCCCATTTCGACCAATTTTGAACCCGACCCCTTTAGAATTGGCTGAAAGTTTTTCTTCTTTTTCTAGCTTACGAAAGACGTTTTTCAGAAGTTTTTCAAATTTTTTCATCAAACTCAAAAAAAGTTATGAATTTAAAAAAAAAAAACACTGTTTTTGTTTTCAAAATGCTATAACTTTTTCAAAAATTGACCTTTGGTTTTTTTTTTCTTTTAATATGTTTTTAAATGTACTTTTCGGAAAAAATTCAAAAAAATGTTTAAATTTTTTTTTTTTTTTTGAATTTTTCAGTTTTTCGAGATTTTTAGAATTTCGCCCGTTTTTTTTTTTTTCTCATAAAAAACTTCAATCAATTCTGCAATCATCCCCACTAATCCCGGAGTGGGCAGAGAATTTTTCTTTTTTTATTTAATTGAAAAGAAAAAAAAACTTTAAAATTTTTTTTGTATTTTTTCCGAAAAGTACATTTAAAAACATATTTAAAAAAAATGATCCCAAGCGGTCAATTTTTGAAAAAGTTCTAGCATTTTGAAAAAAAACACCGCTTTCCAAATCAAACTAAGTTTTAAATATACTTTTTCAAAAATTTACGGTTTGGGATAATTTTTTTTTTAATATGTTTTTAAATGTACTTTTCGGAAAAAATACAATTTTAAAGTTTTTTTTTTTTTCAATTAAATAAAAAAAGTTCTCGGCCCACTCCGGGATTAGTGGGGATGATTGCAGAATTGATTGAAGTTTTTTATGAGAAAAAAAAGAAAAAAACGGGCGAAATTCGAAAAATCTCGAAAAACTGAAAAATTACAAAAAAAACTTTAAAAATTTTTTTGAATTTTTTCCGAAAAGTACATTTAAAAACATATTTAAACAAAAAAAAAAATTCAAACGGTTAATTTTTGAAAAAGTTATAGCATTTTGAAAACAAAAACGGTGTTTTTTTTAAATTCATAACTTTTTTTGAGTTGGATGAAAAAATTTGAAAAACTTCTGAAAAACGTCTTTCGTAAGCTAGAAAAAGAAGAAAAACTTTCAATTCTAAAGGGGTCGGGTTCAAAATTGGTCGAAATGGGATGGAATACCCCATATGTAAACGCGTAATTATCTATTGAGGATTTATTGTAGATACATAAGTTATGGTTGCCAGACGTCCCCACTTTCGGGGATTTGTCCCCTATTTCGACGATTTGTCCCCGCGTCCCCGCTTATACTCTAAATGTCCCTGCTTTTACGATAGCATTTTAGATATAATTTCAGTTTACGATGATCTATCAAAAGTGGATGAACGACAAAAATCGAATTTTATTCCATAGCTGTAAGGAAGAATTTGGCACAATTAAGAAAAGATGGAAAGACCCTGCTTGCGACGAATTTTTGGCAAAAATCGATATAGTTTATTGTGAAACATTAGAATATCTGAAACTTTTGACGTCAGGATTTTCGGAATTCAGAGTTTTCAAATGGTTGAATTTCAAAACAGATCAAAACTTGCAATTTAGTGAAGTAGAACCATGCCTCTTTTATTTGCTTGAAAAAAAAGTGACCACCAATGATTCTTTTTACATGATCAAATAGTAAATTTGAGAAAATTTTTGGAATCCAAGGCCGATAATCACGGTTTTTTTATTCACAAAACTCTGCAAGCGCCAAAATGGCTGCGTTTTGTTCAGCTAATAAAGATCTCGAAGGATATTCGGAATTGCTCAAAATTGCTCAATTTTTCTATTCAATACCATGTCACAATGCGAACTGCAAAAGAATTTTCTCCTTAATGAGCTCGCAATGGACAAAAGAAAGAAATCGTTTGACTGTTGAAAATGTTGGGCAAATTCTTCGAGTGAAGTTTAGTTTTTCAGATTTTACATGTCTCGTGTTCCAAAATTTTAACCCTTCCTGAGAATGCTGAACTTTTGAAAAAATCAGCAATTCCCAGAATTATGTCGGGAAGTGATGAGAGAAAGAGAGCACCAGATTCTTGAAATTAGAAGTAAGAAAAAATAATGTATAAATAATTATCTGTAATAAACAACATGTTTGCGAATTGTTAAATTATTTACAATATTCCCCTAACCTTTATAAATTTTTTTGCAGTTGTCTGGGTGCAATTGCCCGTCTTCGACTGCGTTTAGAAGGTTAAACTTGGTCAAACTTTTTACTATTAAAATTTGATTAGATTTTTTGGTGGAAGTGTCCCCTATTCATATTTCGGGCATCTGGTAACCCTACATAAGTGCATGTGTAAACGTGGTCTAACTGAAACTTCGCATCTCAGTTAGGTGCAAGTAAAAAGTGTAAACAAAAATCAGCTTTTTGGCTAGTTCACAGTAGATTTTTCCGATTTATTCTACAAAATATTCACAATTATCGGTTCCACCGCTATACGCGAGGCAAAATCCTATTTAACTAGAGACGACGAAAAATGCCCTCAGTAAGACAAATGTTTATTAGTCATATTCGGCAAAGCTAGAAGCATCGATGCAGCTCTACGCTACTTTAAAACACAACCCAATCAATCTATGAAATTTGTTTTAGAAAATAAGTATAAAGAAACTAAACGAGTGATTTATTGATTTCCAAAAAGAGATCAAAACTATGAGCGTTATTTCAAGGTAAGGTAGGTAGGTTGAACTGGCCGGTCCATGAGGACCTCACATAGACTGATTGAGTCCGTAGTGTTACCAGAAGTTTGTTTTAACGCCCAAACTGAAAAACCCTATCAAAAACCAGGACATATGTTATAAAATAACTCCGTCCTCTTGGCAAATACTAGAAGCTTCCTAGGACTTGAGCCACTTGCTGCTTCTGGATCTGACAGCTGTATCACTCCTAATAGCTGGAGTCTTAGCCTGGCAAGTGCAGGGCACGAGCACAGAACGTGCTCGATCGTTTCCTCCTACAACCCGCACTTCATACATCTGCTATCACTGACCAAGCCTAGTTTAAAGGCATGTGACGCCAGAAGGCAGTGTCCAGTCAGAATACCTGTCATGAGTCTACAGTCCTCTCTTTTTAATGATAGGAGCAACTGTGTTAGCCTAAGGTTGTGAGACCTGCACATAATCTTCGACACTTTACAGCCCCGCGCTTGAACCCACGCCTTTCCCGCTTGGTCGATCATGTGCACCTCCCGCCTTCGCTTAATCTCGCCCAATCTAATTGGGACATCTACGGAGCAAGCTTCAAGGGATGCGCCCTTTTTAGCTAGTTCGTCCGCTTTTTCATAACCATCTATTCCCATATGCCCTGGGACCCAATATAGATGTGTGCTTCTCCCTGTCCCGATTCTCTCCAGAGACTGCTTACACTCTAACACGCATTTAGATGCTGTGCTATGCGATATTATTGCCTTAATTTCAAGGTAAACTGGTAAAAGAATTGATTCAAAATGACTTGACACTCATTCTTCTCAAAAGAGCAAAATAAAAAAATTAATAAAATGTATACCAATCCTTCTTAAGATATATTTTACAATGACTATTTAAACAGCTGATTGATATGACAGCACAACAAGTGGTGACACAAATTTAGCACAATGAATAGTACAACAAAAGCTCAAATAGCAAGAAAACCACTTTGTATACCTACTCAAGAAGAGCAAGCCGTTATGAAACCTTGGCGAAATGTGAGTGAGTGACGCCCATATAACTTAAATTAATTGATGCGACGTAAGTTAAATTATCAATTGTAAAAACGGCGAAGTACCGTAGCTAAATTTTAAAATAAACAGCATAAGTGAGTGACGCCCATATAACTTAAATTAATTGATGCGACGTAAGTTAAATTATCAATTGTAAAAACGGCGAAGTACCGTAGCTAAATTTTAAAATAAACAGCATAAGTAATAACGAAATAAAAAATAAATAGCAAGAATGCAAGAAGGGATGTAAAAACAAAAAGATAAAATAAAATAACAGTGACTCAGGCATGTCATTGGCTTGATAAACAGTGAAAGAAAAAGAAAAGAAAAATACATAACAAAAAAGTTAAGGGTGCAAAAATGTATACAAAATGCATCAAAAAGGAACAGTACTTAAGGCAAATTGCATATGATTAAAAGAGAATAAGATTTAAATTAAAAGAAATGAAAAAAAATCCACTTATAATTGCATGTGATTTGAGCAAACGAGGTCACACAGCACAAACAAGCGAATGCAACAATAAAAGCTGCAACGGCAACACACACACCATCACTTCACGGCAATGTAAAACGCCTGGATGCATCATGCACATTAAATGCAAAATTTCTTGAGGTAGGACCAGACGATCAAAGCGTATGCAACACGTAGTGAATGCAGCTGAAAAAAGACACACACACATAATCAGAAAAACTCAATGTAGCGTTAAATTGGCAAGCGGCCACATATAAACAATGGCAAATATGTGCATGCATAAAAAACGTGCATACAAAAGCTGACGAGAAAGCTGATATGTGCAACACAAAATGCACCCGAGCGAAGCCGTAAACGTGTCGAAATGCAATTAGGCACATGCAACCCTGCTGTGCATGCATACATACATATGTACTTAGGTGTTTTGAATTGTGAATGTGCGACGTCACAAACCAGAGGTAATGTCATTGCATGCGTATGACAAAAGGAAAATAAAAATGCTGTACACGCAAGAAAGGGGTAGAGCGAAGAACGACAAATGCAGCAATTATTTGGTTGGTGGTCGTCGGTCGGTCACCCCTCGTCTTGGGCATGCTTTCAAGAATAAAATGCAGTTATTGTTGTTGTTTAGCATAAAAAATGCATATAAAAACGCAAAGAAAACAATGAATCAAAAATTGAGGGCAATGAAATTAAATTAAGTGTAAAAGCTGCCAAAGAAATCTTCTGCATTCTCAAATTTTTCTGCACACACATGCACTTAAGCGAGATCAAAATGGCAAGCAGCTAAAGTGAAAAGCTATAAGAAGAAAAGTAATAAAACCAAACAAAACATAACACATTTTTTGCACACTTACATATATCCCGCCAGCTAAATTTATACGTGCAATGTCCTTCATACCTGGCAAACGCATGCGAACAGCCTGCCAACGACATATTACCGTTGGACACTTGCGGCATGCTTGCCGTAGCGAGGTGCCAATGACATTTCGAACATTTTATTGGCAAATGCACAAAAATACAAGTCAGCAAAAATAAATTGCATCACTTCAGCATGTACCGTTTGTAACGGTTTCCAGCATGTAACCCACAACAGCGGACATTGTATCTTCGCTGGAACGATCGTTGCCGATACATTTTAACGCACAGCAGCACCTACGTATGCAGATGCACGAAAATATCAAAAATGTGTGTGGTATAGCACGAAACAACAACAAAAATCGTGCGCTTCGTTGTGCATTATTGCATTTGTGTTATGTTTGTGTGTGTGTGCATGTGCTCAACAACATCGTTTGCTTGCTCCTTCGTTTTCGTTGGTTGACGTACAGAAAAGTTTTCATTCATATTTGCATACCAACCGTTAGCTGAATTCGTGTACTCGTGCATATACCACGGGTGGTTCGCTGCATTAACATTGAACTGGAATTAGGTTACTGGTGCAATGTACGAAATTTTGTATTGCTCCTTTTGTTTGCCCTTGTGTGTGGCGGCATTGTTGTTGCGTTTTCTTATTTTTTGCTTGACTTTACATGATTATATATTTGTAGTATATGACACTGTGGCCTAAATTTTTTAGGGCAGTTGATGACCTGAATTCAGCGGTGAATGGGTGACTCAGAATTTGATCTTGACCTTTGCAAGGTGAAAAGCGATTTATGTAGGGGTAAATTGGAGAATACATATGTCAACAATATTAAAGCAGCGTTGCTGGTACCGCTACTATTTTCTGCTCACATAAAGTTCAATTACATTCAGGCTGAAAATCTTAATTCAATTTTATTTCTTTGTATGTTTATCTAAGACTTTCGGCCAGATATTGCTAACTCCGAAAAAATATTAGATCAATAATCATTTTTCGCATAATTTTCAACTGGGTCCAAAATGGACTTACATTTGTCAAATAAAACCGTTCGTTCTCAAATTCTTTTATGGAATTTGATGTAGTACACTACACAGTGCGAAGAAACAATGAATGTACTAGGAATGACAGATTCTGTATAGAAATCGAATAATTTCGTTAGAGTTTTAAGTAGAGCATAAAATGGAATTACGTTTGTCAAATAAAACCGTTCGATCTCAAATTCGTTTATGGAATTTGATGTAGTACACTACACAGTGCGAAGAAACAATGAATGTACTAGGAATGACAGATTCTGTATAGAAATCGAATAATTTCGTTAGAGTTTTAAGTAGAGCATAAAATGGAATTACGTTTGTCAAATAAAACCGTTCGATCTCAAATTCGTTTATGGAATTTGATGTAGTACACTACACAGTGCGAAGAAACAATGAATGTACTAGGAATGACAGATTCTGTATAGAAATCGAATAATTTCGTTAGAGTTTTAAGTAGAGCATAAAATGGAATTACGTTTGTCAAATAAAACCGTTCGATCTCAAATTCGTTTATGGAATTTGATGTAGTACACTACACAGTGCGAAGAAACAATGAATGTACTAGGAATGACAAATTCTGTATAGAAATCGAATAATTTCGTTAGAGTTTTAAGTAGAGCATAAAATGGAATTACGTTTGTCAAATAAAACCGTTCGATCTCAAATTCGTTTATGGAATTTGATGTAGTACACTACACAGTGCGAAGAAACAATGAATGTACTAGGAATGACAGATTCTGTATAGAAATCGAATAATTTCGTTAGAGTTTTAAGTAGAGCATAAAATGGAATTACGTTTGTCAAATAAAACCGTTCGATCTCAAATTCGTTTATGGAATTTGATGTAGTACACTACAAAGTGCGAAGAAACAATGAATGTACTAAGAATGACAGATTCTGTATAGAAATCGAATAATTTCGTTAGAGTTTTAAGTAGAGCATAAAATGGAATTACGTTTGTCAAATAAAACCGTTCGATCACAAATTCTTTTATGGAATTTGATGTAGTACACTACACAGTGCGAAGAAACAATGAATGTACTAGGAATGACAGATTCTGTATAGAAATCGAATAATTTCGTTAGAGTTTTAAGTAGAGCATAAAATGGAATTACGTTTGTCAAATAAAACCGTTCGATCTCAAATTCTTTTATGGAATTTGATGTAGTACACTACACAGTGCGAAGAAACAATGAATGTACTAGGAATGACAGATTCTGTATAGAAATCGAATAATTTCGTTAGAGTTTTAAGTAGAGCATAAAATGGAATTACGTTTGTCAAATAAAACCGTTCGATCACAAATTCTTTTATGGAATTTGATGTAGTACACTACACAGTGCGAAGAAACAATGAATGTACTAGGAATGACAGATTCTGTATAGAAATCGAATAATTTCGTTAGAGTTTTAAGTAGAGCATAAAATGGAATTACGTTTGTCAAATAAAATCGTTCGATCTCAAATTCGTTTATGGAATTTGATGTAGTACACTACACAGTGCGAAGAAACAATGAATGTACTAAGAATGACAGATTCTGTATAGAAAACGAATAATTTCGTTAAAGTTTTAAGTAGAGCATGCGATTTCTTCTCGAACACAAGCGATATTTTCGTGACCCGAGAAATTGAGAACTCGACTTCTAGCGAGGGCAGTTTTTTACACTTGGTTTTTTTTTTACTTGTGACATTTTTGTTGATTATATTGCTTTCCAATGACACTTAACGCAAAACATATTTATTATACATATAATTTTGTTCACAATGTTTTATTTTTTTAACGAGAAATCGAGAACACGGCTTCTCGCGAGATTCTCGAATATCGAAATACACGTAATCCTCGCGAGCTTCTCGACTTTCAATTCAGTCACTGCATTGGCAGTATTCTGTACATTTCGGTGTTTTTATACCTTTCATGAACATGAAATGGTATATTAACTTTGGTCCGATGTTTGTAACGTTGAGAAATATAGAAGATAGACTCACCATTAAGTATACCGAATTGATCGGGGCGACGAACTGAGTTGATATAGCCATGTCCGTCTGTCCGTCCGTCCGTCCGTCTGTCTGTTTGAACGCAAACTAGTCCCTCAAATTTTGAGATATCTCAATGAAATTTGAAAAAAGGATGTATTTTTGTATTATATTAGACATTTGTCGGATCCGGCAGGATCGGACAACTATAACATATATCTCCCATACAAGCGATTGTTCAGATAAGACGATTTTGGTCATTCCTGCCGCATTTTAGAAAGTATAAACATGAAACTCGGTGATATATATTCTAATATATCATAGAAGTTATCCTGAAAAAAATCACTTTGATCGGAGCTATATATAGTTATATCCCGTACAACTGATCGTTCAGATAAGGGGGTTTTTGCCAGTTTTTATTTTATATTTATCTTAAAAATCGTTTAGGTATGTACATCTGTTCAATATATATTTCTTATCTTATACATCCGATTATTTGGAGATTACGAACGGGATAAGATTATTGTTCAGCCTCATTCATGAAAGGTAGTCCCGTCCTTACTTGTGGTTTTGTGGTCACTTTCGCTTGTGCTCCAGAAGAAATCGTAAGCTCTATATAAAGCAGCCGATGAATCGATTAAATTGAATGTCGAGAAGCTCGCGAGAAATCTCTTCTCGAACAAGTTCAAGAAATCATAAGCTGTAGTTTTAAGATACACAACCGTTGCGAAAAAAGCAAATTTAATCGATATTTCCGCTATAGAGTTTGTTTCTTAAAAAGCCGATTTCACATCTCAAGAAATTACCCAAATTATTAAAAAGTCTGTCAACTTTTGTATTTCGTGAATAATAAAAATAATTTTGTGTTTGAAGTTTTGTGGGAGTTTTTCTTTTTCTCCCCTTTTGTGATGCGCGGTTTTTTATTTTTTACTTATTAAAAGATGAGATCTCTATTCAAATATTACTTGGTGTCAAACAAACACATTTTTTTTTTTCAATTAGGGCCGTTTTCACCATCTCCAGTTAAGTTATTTTACATGCAGGATAGCTATTTATCGGATAGCTTCATTACACATTTTCGTTTTCTCCAACACAGGGTGACCCCAAACCACGGTTAAATCCATAATTGTGAATATTTCGTAGAACAAATCGGATGGGTGAAACCGCGCTCAGACTGGTAAGAAAAAATGGGAAGAATAGACAAATAATCTTCAACGATAATATGTATGACAATAATGAACTGAGAGTTTGTGAAAAATAAACATAATTTGGATTATTATTTAAAGCTTTTTTTTCGTAATTTTGTGAAGCCTTTATCTGCATTATTACGCTCAGAGCAAATTTGGCTAACAAAGTAAGGGACAAATTGTGCAAGTACCTCAATAATACTACGCAAAGAAATATGTCAGTAAATTTGGGGGTGAAATGCCAAAAAAGAAACAGAATGAAATAAAAATAAAAAAAGAATGCTTTAAAAGTAAGTAAATGCTTGAAAATGACAGAAGCGACCTTGAAAACTTTTTGTCGTAAAACAAAACTGCAATGACGGTGGTGGTAAAGTGAAATTTTTGTTTGGTGCTTTATGTACTCGTGACCTTGTTCTAGTTTTGTGAGTGACGAAGAAAAGCTACCACCAACACACAAGTGACACACATAATTCGCAAGTATTTATATGAAAAAAATAACAGAGGTTTATTTAAATATGTCAACAGCTGGTAAATACAATAACAACATGTATACACGTGGTAATAAATTGTTACTGTGAAAACATTTACGGTACGTCGTACGCTGCAAAAGTAGTGCATCAAATAGTGCACAAGGGGTCAAGGCCAATCGACGGCATAGACAGTATTGCATTGACCAAGATACAGCTGCTGTGGTATGATGCACCCATTAGGGCATTAAGCTCGCTACATAGCGATGTGTGCAGACTTTGGTGATACAACACATTTTACAGTGATTGTTTAGTAACATACACATATGTATTTGAGAGCAGCTGTTACAACACTAGCACATTAGAATAGCGGACATGCTGACTACTAAGTAACCTCGATCTCAAAATCACAGCTCATCTATGCAACACAGCGGGTGGGTATTACAAGAACTATCGTCGTATGACGACGCTGCATTTATACGAGCGAAGCGAGAAGCAACAATCGTATGTGCGTGCATCAGCTGTGACCATATGGATGGCATGCTGTGAGTACATCGTACTGCTTTTAGTGCAGTAAACATTAGAAATATGTATGTTTGTTGAAAAATAAACAAGGGCGAGAAAAGGTTGAATACTTTTTGTTTGCCTCTAAAAATAGCTTTTTTTGTAGCAATTCCATTTATTTAAACCATTTAATCTTAAACTGTAGTAGAATTTTGAACTTTAGATTTGCCCTAAGAGTGGCTTGCCAAGTTTGCGACTTTCTTTGCTTAATTTATAACTTACCTGATGATATCGAATTCGCTGAATCGCTACGTGGTGTATGCTGCTGCAAATTGTTAAGTCCATTATGTTGTATAACACCATTCATACCTAATACACCACTCATCAAACCATTCATCAATCCATGATTTAAGGTTGCATGTAACATATTGGTGTTATTGTTGTTGTTATTCATATTTAAATTAATATTATTATTGTTATTATTATTATTTTGTGAATTTCCCATATGCCCATTGTTCAGCTGGTGATTATGTGCCATCACACTACCGTTTGCACCACCACCACCAGCACCATTTCCCCCACCATTGCCATTAATATGCCCAAAATTTGTGCCATTTGTATGATTACCATTACTATTAACATTCATATTGTTAACGCCACCTAGTGGCGGTAATGGTATAATGGTAGTTTGTGGCGGCAGCAATGCAGCGCAACCATGTGCTGCGTTTATGACACCATTGCCACCGTGACCATTGAAAGCGGCATCATACCAAAGATCTTGATCGCCATAAACGGGTGAATCGAGTGGTGAGGGCGATAGTGTGGCGCCAAGTCCAAGCGCATTGGATGATGAAGTTACTTCAGTAGAAGAATCTTCAAGCATGCGAAAGGCAAAACCGCCATTATTCGACCAACGTCGTTTCATCATTGTTATTGGCATGTGGTCAGTGTTTTTTTTTTTTTTTAAGATCAAGTTGATCGATTAAGCTGCAAAATTTTATTGCACTTTATTTTTTACTGTTTGTTATTTGTTTGAAGCTTTAGTTTTTCCTAGCGTTGATTTTGTGTGATTTTCTGTTATCTTTGTACTTTTGGCGCACTAATTTGTGCACAAAATACATACTTGCTAGTTAATTTTTTTGCGCTCTTTAAATTTTATTTTAAGTTTAGTTATGCCATTTTTTCAAATCTAAAATGATGCGAGTTTTAAATATAAAATAATATATCTTTATTTTTTTGCTTTGGTGAAGTTTTTCGGCAGAGAATTGGGAAGCCAAAGTTAGATTTTCCTTTTCCCTCGCGCATTTCGACGTTATTTGATTGTTGTTAATTATTGTGCTTTTTTTTAATAAAATGATCAGACTCCCTGAAGAAGACGTGCAAACGTCAAAACGCGAAGGAGAGAAAAAGAAAATCTAACTTTGCGTTCTCAATTCTCATCCAAAAAGCTACATCGAAGCTAAAACTAAGTTAAAATGTTTGACCCAAACACACATTTTTTTTAAATCAAATACAACTCTGTGGCTTATGAAGCGTGTGTGCTTTAGTTTTGCACTCGGTTGTGAGTATTTTTGTTTTTTCTTTTTTATAACTTGTTTGTGCTTCTGATTTTTAAAACATTTGATTTTTCACTGAAACGAGACAAGAAAGATGGTGGAGAACAAAAGTTATAAAATATTTGCGATTTTCTTTCTTTACATACTTTTTTCTTTCCTTTGTCCGCTTTAATTGGTTGAACATTTTTAAACTTTATATTATAAAACTCGGTTATATTACCAACATTGTATATTACTTGAGCTTTTGGTACTTCAATGTTAACATTTTTATGCAAATTAGAACTATAACTGATTTAAGAATCAATTCTGCATTTAGCGTCGCTTACACCATCTTCAGTTTGACACTAATCTAAACGTTATCGACATTATCGTTTTCTCTAAGCAACTAACTTAAGCATCGACTGTCAGTTAAATGTAAACAAAATCAGCCGATTTGCTGGTTTTCATTCATGGTTCAATTATACAGGTTGGCTCATCTCATCAGCTGATTTTATTTATGTCATTGCATGGTCGAAGGGATTGTCAAAAGGAGATGGCAAACTCAAAATGAAACCAACACATTGGCAACATTTTACTTACACATACAAAAACTGCTAAGTTTTATGTTTCCATTCCATACCATTCGCACCAACACCAATACACAGATTTTGACAATTTTAACAGACATATTTTATTGCTTTACAGATGAGCCAACCATGTATAGTTGAACCATGGTTTTCATGTATTCACAATGGATTTTTGCGTTTTGTTCTACAAAATATTCACAATCGTGGGCAATATTGATTTAACTGCCGGCTAATTACCCTGTGTTGCTGAAAATGAAGCTATCCAATGGCTGCGTCACAATAAAATTTCTAATGTTAACGAGTTTTGAAGCAAAAGCGAACATCATCACAATCGCGCAAGATGTTGCCTTGTAAATATAAACAGCACTTCAGACTTAGCAGTTGAAAGTTATTTCGGCTTGCACATTCACAAAAAAAAAGCACTGTTATAAACATTCTCACTAGGTATACAAGAAAAATACTTGCTAAAATATTTTGTCCGCTATTCATTTGTAAAAATGCAGTTTATAATTATTGAAAATTGTTCGAAAAGTACCAGCGCTTGAACTTGCAAAGTCTGAAAGCACTCATAGCCAAAAAGACATGTCAAATTCTTCTCCTTATGCTTTTCTTGCAACAAAATTTGTCCTTTTTAATGTCAGATGGCGCTGGTAATAATGCGCTATTTGTCGCTCTTCATGCATATACATGTAATCTACTCATCTGTTAGCGCATGATGCTGCATACGAAAATCTTATGTGACGGGGCTTTAAATGGTTTGCTATGCTCCAGTTACATTCAGACTTAAGCATAGATGGTAAAAACGGCCTTAGGTTGAACTGGCCGCTTAACAAAGACTGAATATGTCCATAGTGTTGAAAACGGCCATAAAGGAAGTTTCATTATAGATTTTTGGATTACATTCAAATGCAGCCCAGCGTCCAACAGTCCGCTACTTTTAATGACTTTTAAATAAATGCCATCAAAGCATATGCTAATGAGTTAAATTGCTTTTAAATTTATTTCTTCTATGCATTTGGTTGCCCATTTTTCATTCATTTCATTCGCCGAAAACCTTCGCCTTGATAACGGGAAGTCAAGTCTCTGTTTAGTTCGTCAACATCTTCAACAATGGGGCAACAAGTTCAAGCAACTGTTTACCGCTAAGCGTTCAGTTAGTTTGGGCAGATGTGTGTGTTTTTTAACATGCGCATAAATTAAGAAGAATAATATTTAAAAAATAAATTTAAAAGTAGGCCAAGTACAAGGCTTTTAGGCGGCAGTATATATCTAGCAACTCGTATTTGTTTATCACCAGCGCACGATTTTGTTTGTTTATTTAATTTAAAATTTAATAACTCACGAGTTTTACGGAAATAATTTAGTTATAACAGGAAATTTGACTGCTGATTAGATATGTATTATCTTCACTGAAAGAAATGGTGCTACAAATCGGCTCTGTTGTTCTTGACTTAACGGAGTTTCGGTGAAATTGATCGAACTATGGTTAATTCGACCGATTTCTTTGTCAAGCGAACAAATTAGTTTTGTCGTTTCAACAGAAGAGAAATTGTCGCTCTTAAGTTAACAAAATTCTGTAAAATTGACAGATTCCTAATCAATCTAACTGATTTTTTTGTTAACACAACTGATCTCACTTGTAATTTCAACAGCGATCAACAGTCAATACATGAGCAAATTTCGAAGAGAATTTTACGCTCACTGCGCTCTCTACTTTGTACTTATGTATGCTATGTACTATATGTATGCACATATTTACGTATGTATATGGCGGCCGCCGTGGTGTGATGGTAGCGTGCTTCGCCTACCACACCGAAGACCCTGAGTTCACACCACGGGCAAAGCAACATAAAAATTTTAGAAATAAGGTTTTTCAATTAGAAGAAAATTTTCCTAAGCGTGGTCGCCTCTCGGCACTGTTCGGCACGCACTCCGAGTGTATTTCTGCCATGAAAAGATATCAGTGAAAACTCATCTGCCTTGCAAATGCCGCTACATGGGTACTTTCGTCGTACAAAGCTGTCGCAACAACTTTTTTTGTTCATTTGACTACTAAAACGGTCAGTTACGAATCAACGATTTGTGCGCAGTTGATTCAACATCTTGTTGCGATGGATAAAAATTGACAGAAAATTCGGTTGAATTGACCTGTATTTCGGTTGATTTTACCAGTCTTTTTCTTTCAGTGTTATCAAGAGCGATTTAAATTTTACTTATTGAAATTGTTGAAGCTTCCTGTAACATAAGGTCGTGTATGTTGTTGACAAGCTGCAGTGAAGGGCTAATAAAATTAAGGCGGTGTTTACATGCAGGGTGAAAACTGCTCTGTATGGCAAAATTTGAGAGAGAGAATAATTAGGTACATGCAAGTCTACTGGTTTTAGATCACTAAATTATTAAACTGTCAAATTAAGTATTTTTACGACTTCCTAGCATTTTTTACCGCATACGTCAATAATCCAAAAAAATACAAAAATATGCCCGTGAAAGTTCAATCAACTTGTTAAGAAAGCAAAATAGAAAAATGTTCTTAAAACTAACCTTGCGTCAGTTTGTTAAGACTACAATAGTCGTGAAATTTGCGAAAATACGCAAATTGTATTTCGAAAAAAAAAAAAATTTAAAAAAGAGCGCTTGAGAACAATAAAATTTGCTCGCTAAAAATGTTAAAAAAAATTTAGAAAAACCGTATAATGTTCGGAGAGAAAAATCAATGAAAAAAATCAACACTGCGCCGTATCGCTGCCTGAAAGTTGTTTAACTGCGTTGACCATTCGGCAAAGAGATAATTTTTTTTATACCCAGCTGTACATGTACACAGGGTATTATAACTTTGACTATATAACGGTTGGTTGTACAGGTATAAAGGAATCGAGATAGATATAGACTTCCATATATCAAAATCATCAGTATCGAAAAAAAATTTGATTGAGCCATGTCCGTCCGGCCGTCCATTAACACGATAACTTGAGTAAATATTGTGATATCTTCACCAAATTTGGTACACGAGCTTATCTGGACCCAGAATAGATTGGTATTGAAAATGAGCGAAATCGGATGATAACCACGCCCACGTTTTATACATATAACATTTTGGAAAACACAAAAAGCCTGATTATTAGTAAATAATACACCTAGAATGTTGAAATTTGACGTGTGGACTGATATTGAGATTCTTGATAAAAATTTGAAAAAATTATTTAAATGGGCGTGGCACCGCCCACTTGTGATATAATCAATTTTACAAATATTATTAGACCTATTTCAAAAATCGTTAAACCTATCGTAACAAAATTCGACAGAGAGGTTGCCTTTACTATAAGGAATGCTTTGAAGAAAAATTAACGAAATCGGTTGAGGACCACGCCCAATTTTTTTTAAAAGGGTAGTGGACGAATAAAATAAGCATCTATATATTTGCAAAAAAGACCTTTATATCAAAGGTATTTCATTTCCCAAGTGGATTTATAACAATAAATAGGAAAAACTTCAAATTTTAAAAAATGGGCGTGGCATCACCCCTTTTATGACTAAGCAATTTTCTGTTTCGGGAGCCAAAATCGACGAAAAATTTGTTCAGAAGAGAACCATATGTATATGTATTATTGCGCAGCATTGCAACACTATTAAGCACACAAAACAGACAACAGCATTTCAAGTGTACAGCTGGGTATGTAATGTTTGGTTTCACCCGAACTTAGACTTCCTTACTTGTTATTATTGCAATTAAGTGTCACTCACTCGCTGTCAAGCGAATTTAGTCGAAAAAGCATGCATACATATAAACATATATATATAAATTCGTATGCACACGATTCCTCGTAAATTTTTCAACATTCGGCTTTATAAATTTCACAATTCGACTATTTCGCATACAAAGTAGACCTGCAAAAAGTATTTGCCAGTTGCATTTTTTTTTTGTAAAGATAATAATATCATATGATTGTGTGATGCGCGTGTGTGTGCGTGCATGTGAATATACGAGTTTTCGGCTATGCGTTTTCAAAAGCGTTCAAGGTTAACCTGACGCTGACGCATTAATTAGAATTAAATTGCAAGTGCTGCATTGCACTCGACAATTGTATGTGAAGACGTTGAACTTTTAAACGATACAAAAAAGCATATTTTAATTTATGTATATTTTTATACAAAATACGAGTAATACTAGTTTTTGTGGTTTAGAAGTTCATTTCGCTTAGTTTTTATTTTTTTTTTGCGCTTAGACGCTTTCAATCATTTTGATGAGTGGTTAAGTATTTTATAACCAATCAAATTTTTTTACCTTTATATTAAGTCGCTTTCATGTTTGTCCCTAATTTGTACTAATTTTTGACCCACGGAAAATTAGGAAAATTTATTTTAATTTGGGAATCTTTCAATCCATTTTTAACCAACTTCCCGGTTACCTAGAGACTTGTAGCTTAGCACATGTTTCGAGACCCGGTGACAATACAATTTACAGAAAACAAAATTCCGCTAGGTGGCGCGCTAAGTAGATAACTATAAATCTTTGAAAAACTAGGGGAATCTTACAATCGATTTTTGAGTTACTTCCCGGTGAGATGGAGATATGAAACTTGAGCCGAAAGTCAGAACCCGGTGACAATGCAATATTTTATCAAAAAAAATTCGCTAGGTGGCGCATGGATCGAGATATTAGGAAAATAAATTTTAATTTGGGAATCTTTCAATCCATTTTTAACTAACTTCCCGGTTACCTGGAGACTTGTAACTTAGCACATAGTTCGAGACCCATTGACAATACAATTTATAGAAAACAAAGTTCCGCTAGGTGGCGTGCTAATTGAGATAACTACAAATCCCTGAAAAACGTGGGGAATCTTGCGATCGATTTTTTAATAACTTGCCGGTGAGCTAGGGACTTGAAGCTTGGGCCGTGGGTCAGAACCCGGTGACAATGCAACATTTGATCAAAAAAAAATTGCTGGGTGGCACGAGGATCGAGATAGTAAGAAAACAAATTTTAATTTGGGAATCTTTCAATCCATTTTTTACTAACTTGCCGGTTACCTAGAGAATTGACACTTGGCACTTAGTTAGTGTCCTGGTGACAATAGAATTTATAGAAAACAAATTTCGCTAGGTGGTGCGCTAGTCAAGATAACTGCAAATCCTTTAAAAATGGGGGGAATCTTGCGATCGATTTTCGAGTAACTTCCCGATGAGCTAGAACATGAAACTTGGGCCGTAAGTCAGAACCCGGTGACAATGCAATATTTAATCAAAAAAAAATCCGCTAGGTGGCGTATGAATAGAGATATTGAGAAAAATAGTTTTAAATTGGGAATCTTGTAATCGATTTTTAACTAACTTCCTGGATATCTAGAGACTTGAAACCTGAAATATAGTTTAAAACTCGGTGACAGTGCAATGTTTGATCAAAAAATTTAAGCTACGTAACGCACAAGTCGAACTATTTAGAAGATTAGGCCATACCTTCATGGCTAGCCTCCTTTTAGACTTTCAGGCGTATGCGTATTTCACCACGATTTTCAGCTGTGCAAACTAAGTAGCTGACGAACGAGGTGGAATTCTCTTGTTATGATGCGAGGTGGAATTCTGTTGGTTTCACCAGTGTTGTCAGTGAAATTCCACTAATTCTATTAAATCTTGCTATTTTGAACAAATAAATAAAGATAAGAATTTTCACTTAGGAATTACTTAAATTACTAATCAAAGTTGCAATTACCTTTTTGTAGGCCGTACGAAAAAATTGAAAATAAAAAGATGATAAAAAAAGTTTAAGAACTACCTTTATATAAATGGACCAAAAAATAGAAGGAAATTTTTCCTTTAATACAGACATAGTCTTTTTGAATTTTGACTAAAAAACTTTAACAATAGCTCTTGTAAAAATTTTTGGGATTTAAATTATAAAGGTAGAGTGCGTGTTTAAATTTTAAATAATCAATTAGTTAATCCCAAGTACATTGTTTGCCTTAAATTGAAAGATTGCGCTCCACCGTTATAGTTTTAAATCCCAAAATTCTTTTACAAGAGCTATTGTTAAAGTTTTTTAGTCAAAATTCAACAAGACTATGTCTGTATTAAAGGAAAAATTGCCTTCTATTTTTTGGTCCATTTATATAAAGGTAGTCCTTAAAATTTTTTTATCATCTTTTTATTAATAATTTAATGTTTAACTTCAGTGTTTGGAGAGCTGATAACTATCTATAATCTTTTACAAAGTAAGTATTTGATATGTTGTAAATCTTGCCTGTACCAGATTTCAAATAAGCTGCACAGATATCTGAGATATTTGTATTTTAATAAATACTAACCGTTATCTGCATCTTTCATATACTCAAAAATACGATGGTCACATACTTAAGGTTAAGTGTGGCTACGTATTACACAAGCATGAATCCAATGTGCTCCGCCCTTAAGTATCAAAATAATCGATAATGTTTGCATCGCTATTTAAACAGCTGACAAACACGTGCTCGAGGTGTGATAGAATTGCAAAATTGTGTATTAGTGATAAAATTTGCGGAAAATAAGGGAAATGCGATTTCTATAATATTTTCTTAATCAGTTGATCCAAATTTTGTAAAATAAAATGTTTGCATTAATAGTGAGGAAAATATGAGGAAATAAAAAGGATAAAATCAAAAGACATGGATGCTTCATACATCATTAAAGCCCTTAACAAAGGGAATAAATGGGAAGCAGTTGGAAGTTGAGCCATTTTATTGTAATTGTATAGAACAAACTAGAAGATTAAAATTTCTTGGCTATTGCCCAGAGTTTATTACTGTTATGCAATAAATAGATAGCATAGGCGCTATAAAGTAAAAAAAAACATGCCAATTATAAAAATTTCTATTTCTCATGATGGCGGCCACCGTGGTGTGATGGTAGCGTGCTCCGCCTACCACACCGTATACCCTGGGTTCGCACCACGGGCAAAGCAACATTAACATTTTAGAAATAAGGCTTTTAAATTAGAAGAAAATTTTTCTAAGCGGGGTCGCCCCTCGGCAGTGTTTGGCAAGCGCTCCGGGTGTATTTCTGCCATGAAAAGCTCTCAGTGAAAACTCATCTGCCTTGCAGATGCCGTTCGGAGTCGACATAAAACATGTAGGTCCCGTCTGACCAATTTGTAGGGAAAATCAAGAGGAGCACGATGCAAATTGGAAGAGAATGATAGACTGGAGACCAGTTTCAGATACTAAATCAATATATTACTAAAAAAAATGATTTTCACCTGAAAAACTTACTTCAAGAATTGCAGGGAGTTTTAATAAATTGAAATTTTTGTAATAAAATAGCGCCCGCTGAGGTTTAAAGTTTTTTGCTGGATGTTGTTTTTGAACCGCAAAAACAACTACCGCAGGTTTGGGAGAGTGTAGCCGGACACGAATCGATGAATATGACACTGCGGTACTATCCCTACTGCCTCGGTAACGTTTTTTTTTTAAACACCTTTGCATCTGTGGATTTCAGTCGCTTCTTATGCATGCCCACCGCAAATGTAGTCTAAGCTCCTTAACCAGCTAGGTGCTGTGCTGGCTGACTTTACTAAACCGCTGTTCCCGACTAAAGTCACAGAATTACCAACATTAAAATATTTCAAAAAATTTTTCTAAAAGCGGTATTTCTTTGCACTGGCTTAGCAAGCTTTCCGAGTCCATTTCTACCATGAAAACCTTTCTAACAAAATCATTAGAGGATGACTGTCGGAGTCAGCCTACATAAATCATGTAACTCCCCCAATTGTGCGAAATTTTTAAGACGCAGCACATCACAAATAAGAAGAGATATTCCGCCCTAATATCTTAGGAGATATACGGCATTAATTTATTATTAAAAAAAGTGAATTTACTTAGTTGACACTTAATCGCCTGCGCGATTTTGGATGTTGGGCAACAAGTCACGCAAAATATCAATATTTTGGCATAATTTAAGCCCAGCACTAAAGACAATCAAGCCTTAGAATACGTTTACACATGCATTGATCTACAGTCAATCCACAATGGTTAATCTAATAGCGTTTTCTTTTCTGGCTAAAGTGTTACGCTTTTTATACGCCGCGCAAGGGTTGTTGTTCTATTCTAAACAACAGGCAACGCCTTTACGGGGTATTTCGTTCTTTTGTGAAAATTGTTGCCTGCTCGCAACGCAAAAGCGTTATAACATGACCTAACCAGCGAGGTTTTGAGGTTTTTATAAATTGCACTCTATTCATATCTGCGCAAAGCTCATCATTCAACCTAATTTGATACATACTGCGGATATTAGCATATAGCCTACCTTTGTCCAATCGTCAAATCGTCAAACGTTAGTATTTATGTAATCTTTAAGGCAGAGATTTAGTAAAATATTCATTACATAGCGTCACAGATACCTTGCGCTTAGATTTACATAAATGGACCCACACTGCAACCCTTGACGTAGAAAATCAGGAGAGCAAATGCGTATTCTGGAAAAGTTAAAAATCCAGAGTGCTTTTCATAGCTTGAAGCACTTATTCTGCAAAATTAAATGCATTTTTAATACTGACTTTGTGAGTCTAATGGACTTAATGAAGCCTTTCAGCTTGTTCAAGAAGTGCGAACAATCTGAATCGTGCTACCACAGTGAATCATTATATCACCTCACTTATGTGTGCCGCTCATCGCAGGCACTCACATCACAAATATATATATGGACGTTAAATAAAGTAATCCAATGTAAGATTGACACAAGCTCCTAATGTAAACGATAGATAAATCATTTATGATATATATTGACATATTTCAATGTCGCGCCACCTAGGATCAACGTATGCATGTATAAAAAACCACTCATAAAACTAGACGCTTATCACTACTAAAGGCCGCGGCACAATGACTTTTTTCATATAGATGCTTTTAATACATGCTTAAGCATTCCAATAACATCGCCACAATCGCCAAGATGTTGCGTTTGTAAATATGTAGGAACTTCGGACTTGGCAATTGAACTTAATTTCGCCTTGCCCATTCACATACAAAATTTCGCGAAGCACTGGTATAAACATTCTCCCTATACAACAAAAATACTTGCTAACATATTTTGTGTCGTATTCATTTGGTATATTGCAGTTTTTAGTTGCGAAAAATGTTAGAAAAGGTACCAACCAGTGGCAAAAATAATTTCACTTGCAAAATGTGCAACACCCTTAACCAAAGCAAATATCAAATTCTTCTTCTTATGATTTGCTTGCAACAAAATGTGGGAGTTGGCTACTTTTCAATATCAGATGGCGCCAGTGTCGCTCATTCTACCGTTCTCCATAAAAATACGTGCAATCTACTCATAATGCATAAGCTTGCGTTAAACTCATCTATATGAAAAACTGCTTATGTGTCGGGGCTTTAAGGCGTCAATAGATGTATTGAAATGTACAAAGCTCCATGTACATACATATGTGTGAATATATAAAAGCGGATATGCATGCCATGCAAAAAATCGTGCCTTTAATCCCTAAAGTGAGTAGTCTTCGATTGATTGCTTTTCTCTACCCTGGAGTGTATTATAGTTTGAATTAGTCACTTTGAAATCTGTGTGTGTAGCACGTTTTAACATTAAAAAAAACGGCAAAGAAATGAGTAAAATAAAAAAGATTACAGGTGATTGAATCGAGTTAATTCATAAAAACGCGGAGCCTTATAACGTACCTAAATTTCCATAATCGTTGACTCTTATCTTTTGGAATGAGTTGACGACTAAATAATTTTTTTACTTAGATGTATTTAAAAAGTGTTCTGCAGACATAGCGACATATAATACGAAAAGCGAATAGTCTTTATTCAATCCTATACGGCTACAAAAGCGCTTGATTCTATAGTTCCCGTTCGGGTATAAATTGGTGCAATTAGTCTCTCCATGGGGCATGCTCAAACAAACGGCAACAGTCAACGCCTACAAAGAGATCAAACCTCTTATGTGTCGAATACTCCTTTGCGAATCATCTTAGACTAATCGCATTTTTTGCAGGGTACTTACGGATACAGAAAGATTTGTGTAGGCGCGACTGAGCCTCCAACTCTAAAGATAGGCATTTTTAATGGGGTTTGTCTGTCGTGTTCTTTTTTCTACAATATGAAGTTGGTATATATTGTATCAATATCTTACGGCGCATACAAAAATGTAAATAAGGAAAATCGTAAAAAAATAAATAACATTGAAATTTTATATATGTACATAAGTCAGTGAGTATAAATTTTGTTTGCACATGCATGTGTACAAAGAATCAATAAGACTTATCAACATTAAAATATGTATGTATACTTAACTATATTGTAAAGAATATGACTGAATCAGAGGTGCACAGCACCAGCAGGGCTACGATTACCAATTCAAAATTTTTTATAGTGGTATGTGTGTAAAACGGTAATCTGCGCATGAGATTTTCACTGATGCAAGAATAAGCGAATACTGGTTCACTGCTTGACCTCATGAAACTTAGTCACTGCGCTCCCAAGCGGCAAAGGTGAAGAGAGAAAATAACTCCGTTGCTCTGCGAAGCGCTTTTGGATAACTCTGGTCTGTATGTTTGAGCATAAGAAATAATGCTAAAAAAATGTATTGTAAGTGGTCGCTATCGTCACTAAGGCATTTACAAATTTGTAGATTTTTATACCCAGCTGTACTTGTACACAGGGTATTATAGCTTTGATTGGATAACGGTTGGTTGTACAGGTATAAAGGAATCGAGATAGATATAGACTTCCATATATCAAAATCATCAGTATCGAAAAAAAATTTGATTGAGCCATGCCCGTCCGTCTGTCCGTTAACATGATTACTTGAGTAAATATTGAGATATCTCCTCCAAATTTGGTACACGAGCTTATCTGGACCGAGAATAGATTGGTATTGAAAATAAGCGAAATCGGATGATAACCTCGCCCACTTTTTATATATAAAACATTCTGGAAAACCCAATAAATAAATAATACACCTAGAATGTGGAATTTGATGAAAAAATTCGGCAGAGAGGTTGCCTTTACTATAAGGAATGCTTTGAAGAAAAATTAACGAAATCGGTTAAGGACCACGCACACTTTTATATAAAAGATTTTTAAAAGGGTCGTGGACGAATAAAATAAGCTATATCTTTGCAAAAAAGAGCTTTATATAAATGGTATTTCATTTCCCAAGTGGATTTATAACAAACAATAAATAGGAAAAACTTCAAATCTTAAAAAATCGGCGTGGCACCGCCCCTTTTATGACTAAGCAATTGTCTATTTTTCGGGAGCCATAAATCGAAGAAAAATTAGTTCAGAATAGAACCATATGTATATGTATTATTGCGCAGCCTTGTAACACTATTGTAACGAATTTACTGCAAATCCTCTTATTTGCAATCTTCTACCAAAGTTCGAATCACTAAACTATTGAATAAATAACTTCAATATTGAATAATGGAAAAATGGCTTTTATTAAAGTACTTCACAATAACACTTATACTTTGCAACTAGCTTGCTTAATAACCACACTGACTGACAGCTTAAATGAAACTGACTTCTCGCCTCCACTGTTGTCGCCCTTTTATACTGTCCGACCTCCTCGTTGCATATTTCTAGGCTTTTCTAATTCCAGAACTTACTAGTTAGTTATAAATTTCTCAGCTACAACTACAGATGTATAATTTTTATAGCTTCTCTCATACCCCATGCGCTTGTATGTGTGAGCGACACTACCACAATCACAATTTCATACCTTTAGGAGCATTCCAGATAAGATATCTGCATGTGCTTGTGCGTTGCTTCTCCGCCGCGTGCACGCGTATGTATAGACATAATGATTGAATTATTGATGTGAATTCACGTCACTGCTTAGCATCGGCCTAGAGATGCCAGTATCCCTTAGTGCCGCCAACATTCGTAACACTATTAAGCACACAAAACAAACAACAACAGCATTTCAAGTCTGCAGCTGGGTATGTAATGTTCGGTTTCACCTGAAATTAGACTTCCTTACTTGTTCTTGTATACTTTCAACTATTTGTAAGAATGTTTAACATTTAAGCTTTCTTAAGTATCTGTATAAAGTATATGTATTATGTATTATGTAAATGTTTTTTTATTATTATATGTATGTACTTAAAAAATTGTTATCTTTGCGTATACATACATATGTAAGGGCTTTTAGTGTCGCGCTATTCTATAACTGGCTACAGCTAAGAATGATGTTGACCTTCGCTATGTTTTTTGTATTTATTTTTTCATAAGTTATTTATTTTAATTTTTACATCGGAAGTTGCGAGTATGATGTGCGCTGCATGTATTTGCTGTTGTATTTGTAAATAGGAAACTTTGACGATAAGGTTTATTGACTTTAATAATACTAAATGCTGCATATGTAAGTGCGTTAAGGAAACAGAAGCGGCGAATATTGTTTACATATATAGTGCAACCTCACTTGGACGGACACTCACCGTCAGCCAACTTTTGTCCACCCAAGAGAGGTGTCCGCTCAAGGTTGTGGGTAGCAAATTTTAAATTATTTAATAGATTTACTATTCAACCTTCTCTTTTAAAAACGAAATTCTAAAGGGCAATAAGCATGTGGTTCTGTGGGGACCTAAGAGCCCCAATAGATATGAAAGGGTGAGGCAAGGGCGCGGAAATGCCGCAGGATCTGATACAATTATACGCCAATTTAGCCAAACTTATGGTCTATGGTATACTTTGCCGATCCGGTAATAAGAAGATCGTACACGCTGGCAGAGCACTAAAGTGCATTTCAAGCGGAATTGCATGCCGTAACTAAAGCAGAAGAGATATTGAAAGAAAACTGCGCTAAGTGTAGTCGCGTAAACTTTTGTATTCACAATCAGATGGTCAATGTGGCGTTAATCGCGTAGAAGCGGGAGAAGCTTACAATAATAATAGGGCCTCGGTCATATGCGCTTAGATGGTAATAGAAAGGCGAATGAACTGGGAAAGAAGACAATAGCTGCACAACATCAACCGCGCCGAAAAGGTGTGACATCAAAGGTAGGGCCTCAAGATGTCAAAAATCATGTCATATCGAAATTTTCAGGTCTAGAAGCAGCTAGTGGGGTGGGCTCTAGAAAACGTTTAGTATTTTCTAGAAGGACGTAGTTATTTTAGGGGATTTTTCAGTTTGGTCATGGAATTAACTTCTGGTAACACTAAGCTCATAGTGACTTAAACTATGACAATTTTTCTTTCGTTTGTTTTATTAACCATTGAGTGCGCTTGTAATTCTCATGTAGTTAGTGAAATGTTCTAATAACATACATAGTTTAAAATTCTTAATCCAAAACGTTCTTTTTCATAGCAAAATGAGGTGGCTTAACACGCAGCCAATACCTCAAAGTCCAAGTGCTCGCCCCGCCCCCCCCCCCTCCCCTCCAAAAAAAAAAACACCAACAAACATGTAACACGTGCTTAGCATTCTCTGTTCTTCCACAAGAACAAACCAATAAAATAAACCTAAAATTACAATCAGTTCACTAAAATAACAAATAATAAAATTATAAAAAAGCCATTCGCCCTCCAACTAACCAAAGCTTAGATACTATCGACACATCCAGTTTATGTGAGATCCTACCGGACCAGCCGTTTCAACCTAACTTAACTGCAGGCAATCCGGAACCCTTACTTTTCATTTATATAATCGAGGAACTTCCTATTTTATTGGGCAAAGACATGTGTACGTAATCGGTACGACGTTTTTCAACCGTATAAATTTGTATATTGACTGCTGAGTGGAATATCACCCTATCTCGTCTGCCGTTTCGAAAACATTCTATCTCAGAAAATGTTTGAATAACGCCCTATTTCACAATTTTTTCAAAAACGGTCTATTTCAGAATTCGGTTGAAGAACAACTTATCTCAGAAAGTCTAGTGTCAAAATGTATAGAATTAGAGGTCAGATTGGGCGTTTTTAAACAAAATCTGAGATAAGGCATTATTCAAACGTTTTCCAAACGGCAGCCGAGATAGGGCGATATTACGCTCAGCAGTTAATACATGCTCATACTCTTTCCGCTTAGGAGGAGTTGTTATGAAAACAGATACCAATGTCCGCTAATAAGAGATTCGTGTCCACTCAGAAGAGGATTTTTAGCCCATTTCATGACAAAAAGCTGTCGGCGCGCGGCCAAGAAAGTGTCATCCTAACAGATGACACTTTGTGCTAAAAATTGCACCTAAAATTTGAAGCATGAAAAATTATCCGACCAAGGGAGGTGTGCGCCTAATAAAGTGTCCGTTAGGAGCGGTTTCTTTCAAAACATACATATGTATGTACATATAAAAAATAAATAAAGAATATTATAACTGGCACAAAATATTAATATAACGTTGAAGACCTTGAGTGCGACTTCAAATTGAACTTTGAAAAGGAAATTTTTTCAAAAAAAAAAATTATGTGCAACTTTTTTTATGCTAGTACAAGACTTATGTATATGAAGTAGTATGTTCTCAAATAGGCCAGAGAAAGAAACCGATGTAACTACTTGTCATCTAGATAACTGCCACTATATACACAACAGCCTAATTATCAACAACTTAAGATTACATAGATAGCTTACAAAGTTCAAGACCACCCATAAAACTCGGAACAAAGGGAGCATGACATTTTAAATATACTTTATTAATGATTCGCGTGTAAAAAAAAAAATGAAGAAATTCTCAGAAGAGCATGTCTCTTACAGTAACAATAATGATATTTTTAATCTGCTAGCCTTATCGTTTAGCGTCTGGTCATTATCACAAGTAGCTTGTACCTACCAGCTGATGTTAATATTAATTTAGAAAAGTTTTTATAATTTTTTTTTTTTACATTTAATTGCATATAATAGCTTATTGTTGTTACTATTAATGAGAAGACGAGCAAGCAATGACGATCTTACTGATAGTGATGATTGTTTGCATGTCAGACCATATTAATTGCTGAGTGTTATATATATATGCCATATAATTTCATAACGAATTACTTTTTTTACTTACGAAAATACAAAGCATAATTTAAACAAATCAAACAAGTTGTTTAGATTACGTCACAGTTAGCACAGACTGTAGTTAGAGATGCGAGAGCCAGTGAGCGTGCAATGATGAGGGAACAATAGAGCTGCTACTTTAAGCGCGGTATCCACATCGCAAGAAATGAAAAATTCTATACAAAAAAGGCTTAGAAAATTTTCTTTTATCAAGTAGTATCTACTTCTCAAAGAAAAGTCATGCGCTCTCTGGTACCTTTTTTAAAGAATTTTGTAAAAGAATTTTTCGCAAACTTACACATCGCAGCCCAGTCCCAAATACCAACCTTCGCGAACCCTAAATCTTCCAAATCTTAAATAAAGTTTTGGTTGTAAAGATAATTCATGCTATTAGCGAGCTTTGGGCATTATTGGTCGTAGTGCTTTTGTTTAGCTATATTTTATTAAAATAATTTGTTAAAAATAAACGATTGTGAGCACACAAAGAAATCTATTTGTACTATGGCACTATTGTGAATAATTGATTAGAACTAACACTGCATTACCGGTAGTTGCTAACATTCACAGCGCAAGCGCATGTGAGTTTTTATTGATAGATGATTGATTGATAGAACAGCTGATTTCTGTTGATATTTGATATGAGACTTTTGTATTTTGTTGCGCAAGATGCGCACGGCTCCGGCCATTGGGACTAAATGTTACATACTGTGACGAATATTAGCAAAACTAAGGGATATTATTATCTCTAAGCCGATACTACGCAGAGACTTGTATGCACATCCATAAATCAATCATTATGTATCTACATAAACGAATCAATCATTATTTCTACACATATGTACACACAGCGGAGAGAGAAGCACAAACACATGCATATATCTGATCTGAGATGCTCTTAAAAGTAGGCAATGATTTGTGCAAGTATCAGTCACATATATGTACACGTGGATATGAGAAGCTATAAACGTAGTTATAGCTGAGTAATTTTATAGCTGATAACTAACTAGTAAGTTCTGGAAATAGAAGCGCCTAGAAATATGGAACGAGGAAATCGAAGAGTATAAAAAGCAGCAACAGTAGAGGCACGACAATCAGTTTGATTTAAGACGCTATCTGGCGAGCAATATTAGTGTTATTGTGAAGAACTTTAATAAAGGCCATTTGGCATTATTGAAGAGTGGAGTTCTTTATTCAACAGTTTAGTGATTCGAACGTTAGCAGAAGGTTGCAAATAAGAGGGTTTGCACTAAATTCGTTACAGTACTTTTCTGCAAACTTGATACTGTTGTAGAAATATTTAGCGACAGTTTTAGCGTCAGCAAAGGTTAGTATTTAGGGGCTGGTTTCGCCAAGAAATATATGTGCGTATCATTATTTCTTGAGCAACGACCCTGTAGGAACATATTCAGTTAATTACCACGTATAATAGTGACTGTATTTACAAGTTTTTGGAGTGGAATTAACGATTTTATTTGAGCACAAATGTTCTCTTTCTCTTGTTTAGTGAATGCTCTTTTACTTAAGCCCATTTTTATGTTAATTCTAACAAATATTCTTCTAAAGCTTTGCTGAATCTGACTTGCGCGTCTTGCAGGGAAGTGACGCCGCTTTATAGAGAATAGAGCGATAAAGGAAATGTCGAATTTTACTTCTATACTCTTATTTTTCATACAAGAAATGTATACGAAAATTATCTTGAGCATTTTCTTAAGATGTGGATACCTCGCTTTAAGCATGATAATTTCTATTCGCAAAAAAAAATATATATATAAGTAAAAGTAGTATATTTATTTGGTGTCATGTAATCGCGTCACTTTAATTGCATCTCTAGGCATCGTTTGATTATATACTCGATTCTCGCTGTATGCGTCTATTAGATGAGTGCACAAAATGAGGTTAAGGTTAATGTACACATTTCTAACAATAGACAGTGTACTGTGGGCAACGCGTTTGTTTATTTTCAAATACATATATATGTAACTATACATATCAGATTGTACACTGAAAGAAAAAGACTGGTAATTGACAACAATGTCTGTCAATTTTTATCCATTATCCATTGCAACAAGATGTTCAATCAACTGCGCACAAATCGTTGATTCGTAATTGACCGTTTTAGTAGTCAAATGAACAAAAAAAGTTGTTGCGACAGCTTTGTACGAAAGTATCTATGTTGCGGCATTTGCAAGGCAGATGAGTTTTCACTGAGATCTTTTCATGGCAGAAATACATGTGCTTGCCGAACAGTGCCGAGGGGCGACCCGCTTAGGAAAATTTTCTTCTAATTGAAAAACCATATTTCTAAAATTTTTATATTGTTTTGCCCGGAGTGTGAACCCAGGATCTTCGGTGTGGTAGGCGGAGCACGCTACCATCACACCACGGCGGCCGCCATAAACATACGTAAATATTTGAATACATATAGTACACAGCATACATAAGTACAAAGTAGAGAGCGCAGTGAGCGTAAAATGCTCTTTGAAATTGCTCATGTATTGACTGTTGATCGCTGTTGAAATTACCTGTGAGATCAGTTGTGTTAACAAAAAAATCAGTTAGATTGATTAGGAATCTGTCAATGTTACAGAATTTTGTTAACTTAAGAGCGACAATTTCTCTTCTGTTGAAATGACTAAACTAATTTATTCGCTTGACAAAGAACTCTGTCGAATTAACCATAATTGGATCAATTTCACCGAATCTCCGTTAAGTCAAGAGCAACAGAACCGTTTTGTTGATTTTACTAGCACCATTTCTTTCAGTGTACGTAAGTATTATTAAATACTTAAATTAATTGTAAATTGTTAATGATAATTAACATATTTGCTCTGACAATTTTCTTTAGCACTGTTCTTGCTTAAATATACATTAACCTTTTGCAAATATGTAGTTGTTGGAGCAAAGTACATGTTATTTACCTTTTGGAAATATGTAGTTGTTGGAGCAAAGTACATGTTATTTGTGACTAATTATACATTGCAAGTGTGCCGTTTGAATTTTTAGTAAACTTACGTAAAATAAGTGAGAATCATTTTAGAACGATTTTTCGTCATCCCTTGTCAATTTTGAATTGAAAGCCTACCGGTTTCAAAGTAACCGGTTTGTCTTCAAATCAAAATTGACAATGGATGGAGGAAAATCGAAATTGAACACTAAAGATGGCAAAATTCAATTACGAAATTGTAGCCTGAAGATGATACAACGGCGAAACCGACTTGCCTTTAAACCAAAATTGACTAGGGATGACGGCAACTCGCTGAAAACGACACAATTCGCTGGAAACGGCACTACGCCGACACCGGTAGCACAATTCAATTTCGAAAGTGAGCGCTGAAGATAGCACAACGCCGAAACGTATTAGTTTCCAAACCGAAATCGACAATTCAAAATTAGACACTGAATATGGCATGTTCAATTTCGAAATAGAACAGGTGAAGGCGGTACCGATTTGTCTTCAAAGTGAAATTGACAAATTATGACAGAAAATCGAAATTGGACACTGAAGATGGCACAACACCGAAACCGATTCGTCTCCAAAGCAAAACTGATGAGGTGTAATAATTATCCATAGCTCCACATTTAGAATAGATAGCAGTAAGAAAAGATCGGGAGGAACCTCCCCGAGCCATTCGAAAGCAAACAGGGTGACTCCCTATAACGGGGGTTTTTTAACCTAATTCTGGAGAATTCTAGCAGGTGATTGGAGCCTTGATGATACAATATATTATAAGGATGTACAATTGTTGGCGTGTGCTGAGTATATTGATATCGTTGGCTTAAACAAAAGCGGCGTAAGTTATGCGTTCTCTGGATTCTATAAATAGGCGAAGAAAGTGAGTTTTTCGGTAAATGAAGACAATACAAAGTACTTGTTGTCATCCGAAAAGAATTGGCGCATTCGCGCTTTGGCAGCACTGTTGCCGATATAAATGGAAGACGTTGAAGAACTTTATTTATCTAGGAACCAGCATTAACAGCGAAAACAATGTAAGCTTAGAAATCAATCGTAGAATTACTAGCCAATAAGTGTTAATTTTCACAGGCTAGGCAATTGAAAAATAAAGTTCTCTCTCGTTCTATAAGTCTCTATGAAATATGATTCGGGAAAAATTAGCATGGCTGCTGGACTATTCGAGAGGAATGCTCTACGCAAGATTTATGATCCTGTCCGTGATCAGAACGTGTGTATCGATTGAGGTTTGATGATGAGCTATATGACCTTTACGCAGACATGATTATGGATCAACGAATAAAATTGCAATAGCTTCGATGACTGGCTCATGTTATACTCACGGAAAAAGATATTACGGCTCGGAAATTATTATCATTGACGCCCGTATTTGGCAACAAAGGAAGTAAAAACCTCCACTGATTTGTGAGAGACAGATGGAGGTAGAAACACTTGAACCACTTGATACTCCCAATTGGCGTGAGTTAACGCGAAACAGTGATAGTTGGCGTGACTTGTTATCCAACTGCCGAAATCGACCAGGCAGTGTTGAGTAGTGTAGTGAGTATTAAAAAAACTAACTAAGTTAAGTACACATTCTTAAAATTATTCCTAAACGCCCACAATTAACTCAAATATTTTGCTTTCAGAATAGACGTAATATCTTGTACAACAAGATTTTAACCAAAGCAGTAATGTCGTGGAAGGGCACTCTTAAAATAAATGAAATAAAATGAACAAGTCAGTTCACAAGCAAGGCATGACGAAGAAATTAGGACACTTAACAGCAGGACAACAACAGAAATACGGAAGGACAGTCTGATATACACAAAATTGCTATTAACACAGAAAACTAAGAAAGTATTAAAACCATAATGAGAAATGTATACGCATGAATGACGCTTGCACAAAAAGTACGAAGAGATGGAAACAAGCATTAAGTAGAACAAAATCTGACCAATCATGCATTAGTAGGTGGCCTGTCTAACCTCTGTCCTAGAAAGATGTTGCAGAAAATCTTAAAAAATTTGAAGGACATATGTATGACACTAATACGGAAAGTAGTACCTGCTGAGTTAGCATTCAAAAGGAGTGGCGCACACAGCTTGAGTACACACGCGTAGGTATATGTGTATGTATACGAGGTAGAGAGCGGTCTGCGATTGATCCCTTTTGTCCATATTGGGGTATAATTGATCCCCTCTAGTCCCTTTCGGGTATATTTGGCGTCAGTCAGTTTGGAATTTATGTAGCCAATTGAAAAAAAACAATAAAAAACAAACAGCAACGAAAGGAATAAAATAAAAGGTTTAAATGTGATTGAATAGCATTATTTAAGAAAAATGCGAAGCTCTATACCGAACTTTAAATACTAGGGCCATATGTTCCATTATGCTAATATTTGTTTTGTTTTTATTATTCTACAACACCAATACGAAAAAAATAAGAATATTGTATTAGAGTTTAAAAAATTATAAAATCCGTAAGGAATTCCGTACGGGTAAAAAGAGGACTTGTCCGGCAGTACCAGTAGGCGAACAAGAGATGCACGAAGAAAATATGTGCGACACCTCCCGTATGGATGCAAAGAGGGCCTGTCGGACACTTCCCATAGGGGTACAAAAAGGAAGTGTCGAACTGTACAGAAAATGTCTGTCCGACAGTACGCGTAGGGGTAAAAAGAGGGCGTGTCGAACTGAACCCAAAGGAGTACGAAGAGGAAGTGTCGAACATTACAAAAGTATCTGTCCGACCCGTAGTGGTATAAAGAGGACCAGTTCGACACTACCCGTTCCGGCATAAACAGGTACAGTTGGTCTCTCCATAGGACATGCTCAAACAAAAGGGATCACTCCAACCCATATAAAGAGATCAGAACTGGCAATAGTCGCATACTCCTTTGCGACTCATCACGGATTCATCCTAGACTAGTTGCATTTTTTCCAGGGTATCTAAAGGCATGCCATAAGGACTAAAACATGCAGCTTAAGCAAATCATACAGCAAACCAAGGAACGCAGGCTTCAATGACAACTTGGCGTTAGTGCCTAAGTGCGAGCCCAACTAGCTGCTATGTCAAAGTCAAAGAGCTAGCGCAACAGGATCGACTGAATACATTTACGCATGACTTTGATTGTTTTGTACAAATTCTATATTAACAAACTTAATTGATTTTGTTGGTTAGCGCCAGTTGACAACAAAAGTAATTATGACTATATGAAAAAATTTAAGTGGTGCGAAAAACTGGGGAGACGGCATAGTGCTTGGATTAGGGAAGAACATGGAAGCGACGTAAGGGAGTACTAGATATGGCGATGCTTGGTATGGAATGTTTGCCAACGCTTTAGCTCGAAGGGCTCTTCACGCAGTTTATTGTGAATGGTAGCTTACTAAAGTAGCTAAAATACAATTTGCAAAGAAGGTAAGTCAGCTACTTTGAGTTGCTTTAAATGTGAGTGCGCAGCAAAAAAATCCATAAAAATCATGAGTGAATAAAAGTAAACAGTTAATGTAAAGTAAATAAAGTAATTGATGCAAAGGTAAAAGGCTCAATTAAAAAAAATATATATATATAATTATTATTGCTGATGTCAAGCACCTGAACTTGCGCCACTTAAAACCAGGAGACGACATTGCACGATATACAGTAGTGAACAGAAAAATAGCAGTGGCAATTTTTTTTTAATTTCGTAAGTTAAATCATCCTTCTTTTTGCAATTTTTCTCTAATATAATTGTATAAAGCAATATGAGCCTCACTCGCTAATTAAATACAAAGAAATAATATTCATATAATAGTGAACAGCAGAAGCATTGCTAATAAAAAAGCGCTGCTAAAATACCATGTTACTAAGGCCCGGTTTATCAGTGGTTGGTTAAGCTAATCTTAAACTAAGCTTGCTTAAACTCTAGCCAATTTAAACTCCAGTTAAACTACTGAGCAATTTTTCAGTCACAGTTTAAGTTTTTTTTATTATCTAGATAATATGTAAATACGGCAACAGCTGGATTTTGTTTACCCAACAAACATGGAAAAAATTCTCCAGCGAAATATATGTCTAGTTCCGGAAGTGATATCCAACATTATTATTTAATTCTTCTTAAACCAGATAGTTCTTGAGTTGATACCCAACTTCATTCTCCAGTCACTATTCAATCTTTGAGAAATTTTGTAAAATTAAAAGTTTTCCAGTTGATCTCCAACGTCATTAATATTTTCCAATTATTATCCTAGTTTCGAGAGATTTTGAGTAGTGTACAGTTCTCAAATGAATATTAAACCCAATTCTCCAGTTGATATCTTACATTATATATCGAGTTGAGATGGAGTTGAAAAAAATCTCCAAGGTGGTACCACCAAAACCAACAGCTGTTTAGTGTGAGAAATAAACACCTGGTTGATAGCAGTAATGAATCAAAAATAAATTATATAGGCGGCCGCCGTGGTGTGATGGTAGCGTGCTCCGCCTACCACACCGAAGATCCTACATCAACATCATTGAACTTACATTTTAGTCAGTTAGAGAGCCACACTTTGTTAATTACAATTTTTCAACTTAAGTAATAGCATATTTTGCTTTATAAAAAGTTCCCTCTTTTGCTGAGTACGCTATTATTCTCGAGTTGAGCCACTGTTTCGAAACAACTCTTGAGATTTTAGAAGTATGCCTAGTTATCAACTTGAGCTCTAATGGTACTCAAGCACAAATGCTTGTTGGGTATATTCGACGCCATTTCGTACGAACAAAAATAACTGATAGGTTAACTAGAGTTTAACCCTGGCAGATCGGCCACTTAAACTTAGCTTAAACTTCAGTTAAAGTAGACTAAAAAACTGCAGAATAAGTTTAAGCGTAGTTTAACCGACAAACTGAGTTGAACCTGTACTGAAAAAGCGGGCCTAAGTTCTGTTGAAACGCGCCTGAAAATATTCCACACAATTTGTATTAAGAATATATTGTGGCAAATGCTAGCATCACTGTGCTGTTAGTAAATAAATGCACAACAACAATAAAGCAAGCAGCCACACTTGTGTACATGAACACATCAAAGTAATCCATTTACACACGTACATAGAAGGCGACTAAGAATATCTCAACAACAACAAAAAATATCTCACATACACATATGTAGTCATCAGTTAAGAGCAGAAGTGATTACTCACACATCCACACGCATATAGCTAAATAACCAAGTATGTTATACAACTGTTCCATGTTCGTGAAAAGTCTAGACCTTGGGAAAAATATGCGAACGAGGCAAACGAGTATAAAAGCAGAGGAATAACTAATCAGTTTTGATTTAAACACGCTATTAGTTGTGAAGTATAATTGTAGAAGTATTACTCCCAAAATATTCGAAATATAGACCATTTTGCAATACCGAATATTGGAGTTATTTATTCGACAAGCAGCGATTTGTACATTAGCAGAAGGCTTAAAACAAGCGGAATTTCCCAAAATTCGTTATAGTAAACATATGTAACAAATTGTGTATGAAAGGAATAGCAGCAAAAAACGCAGTACTTAAAAACAATTTAAAAAGCGTGCAGCTGGACATTCATTTGGCTGAGTGGATAGGGAATCGGCCTTAACAACAGTGTGAAAGATTGAAAGCTAGAGATTTCGAGCTCAAAACCCAGCTCCCGAAATGCTAGCTGATGAAGGAGTGAAATACAGAAATATGTCCTAACACTTATCGCCGTGTGTAAATTTTGTAATTTTTCTCTAATATCGATTACAATTTTTGGAGTTATTTGCATTTTTTTGAGTATGCAGTTTTTCAGCCTTATAAGTTTTAGTCCCACTAAATGCAAATTAAAGGTTTCTCAAAATTCACTTTGATATTTTACAATCTTTTTGCCCGAAGAGGGTTTTAGAGGATGAAAATCTAAAGCCCAAAAGAAAAAAATACAAAAATTGCTGCGAATTTTCAGAGACTTTTAACTTGTACTTTGTTGGACTGTAATTGATTGGGCTATAAAACTACATGCCCGAAAAAATTCAATGAGCTACAAATAAAAAGTTCGACATTTTCTTAAAATATTCTCGAATTTAAAATTTGTTTCGGAATTGTTTTCGCGATTCGTTTGCTTAGTTCTATTAGAAGTCTCTTCAAAAAATTTTTAAAATAAAAAAGAAGAATTTAGTTGACGAAATTTCGTAAAAACAAAAATGCACTACTATTTTTCTGTACGCGGCTGTTTGGGGCTTAAGAGCTAGCTTATATTTTAGCCAATTTTTTGTGGCTTAAGTAAGACGAAAAACCGCAATAACAGCAAAAAAAAAAGATATTCCACGAAATTTAAAACCAACACTAATGGGGTTAAGAGCAATTCTTGACAAGCAGCTCAAAAGCTCCCACTCTATAGTAATCTCTACCATCACACAAACGCTTGGGTGAACTCAGTATCGCTCTACTCCTGACTTGATCCAGTGCAGCTCACTGATGTTACGGCGCTTACAAGCTTAAAACAAACGCTTGGCTAAAGTCATGAAATGCTTGAACAACAGCAACGCTTGAGAACACTCAAACATGTACTCAAAACTCTTGTTAACTTGGCAAGTATAAAAGTACATACATATATACGTATAACCTTTTGTTTCAAAGCTGACGTTAATTGTGATCATCACGATCACTTTAAAGCAAAGTGGAAAAAGAACGTACCAAAAAACTTTAACTCGTAGACAAAAAAAAAAAAACAAATAAAGAGTACATTTTTTTGCACAGCTTCAGCGTTATTTGTGCAGATCGATAAAAAGATTTAACTCTTTTTTACTTTTTATATTATCACTTTTATCTTTTTGTGAGTTTCGACACTCACTACCTTTAATGTCCAGTCGTAGCGTAGAAACCAGTCTTGCCTTTCTGCATATTTCATTGTTTATTTTTCCAAAAGCTCAATTTTTTGCAGCACTTTTGAAACAGGTTGTTTTGATTGCTCTCATACATATCCACATACATATGTATATCTATATAGCCACGATCGTCAAATACTATATGATAAAGACGACAGCAACAGGTAGCTATAGAAGTTTTTTTTTTAACTTTAATATTTTCGTTGTTGGCCGCTTGGAATTTGTTCCATGTTTTATGGCATTCACACGCGTTCTCGTCAACTAAGTAAAGCAGCTTCAATTGGCTGTGTGATCTGCTGTGAGATCTAGCCTTTTGCGATTTTATGCGAATATGATCTATAGAGTTGGTTTAAGATCGACAGTTTCTATTACAAACATAAAACTTAAGTAGTGATTAGTTCATTTCATTTGGCAACTCTTTGCTGAAAAGTTGGTTGATATGGCTCGAAGCAATAACTGTTCAATGATTTGTGTGAAATCATCTGGGGCTCAAGATCAATGGAGGAATTGATTATTGCGTATCAAACAAAAGAAGATAAGGAAGATGAAATTAAGTGTGAAACGAGTTTCTCTATGTATTTGGAACTAAGGAGGGAGCCTCCACAGACTCAGATCTAACAAGAACTGCCTCCTTGGTAGGTTGAACTGGTAACAGTAAAGACCTCACATAGACTAAATGTGTCCAAAGTGTGCATTCTTCTTCTTAGTAGTAATTTTGCGATTTCAAAAACAAGAGATGAATGAAATGCTTAAGCGAGGAGAGGAAGAATTAACCTATTTGTACAGTTGGAACACCTAAACCTGGAACTGTCGACAAAGTTTCTACGTCACAGTTGTTTCGAGGTACATATGTTAATACTTACGAAATGCTATCAAAATATTTTAGTGCGATATGTATCATGACAAAGGTGGTCAGGTTTTTAATTTTTATAGCCTTTTTCGCTGCTTCTATTAAAATTTTTAATGAGCTTAAGTGACTTGACAGAAAGAAAAGTAACTACGTATATACGAAAGCTTACATACACATGTACTTTCATAGTATTCACATTTAAAAATAATAAAATAAAAAATGTGCATATGTAATCTGTAGCTATGTATAAAACTACGTACATACATATTAATGACAGATATACATGAAGTCATATTTTGTAAATGAAAAATTTTAATTATGGTCTGATGGTTACTAATTTTTTAATATGAGTAGGTAGGTATATTTGAAAATTACAGTTGAATGACCGTAAAAAATGAATGTATTAATTAATTTTTTTTTATAGAAAAAAATGTAGCTAGCAACTTTGAGGAAGTGATGATTCATGCGTCAAAAAAGAGGCATCGCGTGTTAACGAGAGCTAAGGCAAAGTACTTGTTGTCATCAAAAGGGGAATCGGTGCCTTCGCTACTTGGTAGAAACGTCACTGTTGATGGATACAAATTCAGGACTATGAATACTTTGTCTATAATCATTAACAGCGACAATGAAAGTCGACAAAAATCACGTTCATACCAGTCCAGAATATCTAATGTTGTCCACTTTCACAAAATAATGTATGCGGTGTGAATAATTTTCATGGAAGTTTAGTGTGTATGACTTTAAAAAGATTATTTCTTTTTATGTTTTAGTTAAATCATGATTATTTTGTGATTATTTTTGTCTAATTACTCCAATATTTCGTGACTTTTTTGTGCTTTTACGTTATTATGTGATTAGTTCCTGATTTTTTTTTTTCATTATTTCGTTATATTTTCCTGATTATTTCATTATTTTTTCCTATTCCATATTTATATAGTTTTTTTATTTTTTTGTGATTATTTCGTTAGTGAGAAATGTTTTCTTTATTTTGTGATTTTTTATTATTATTGGGGGATTACATCATTATTTCGTGACTATTTCATTATTTAAGGATTTTTTTCTTATTATTGCATTATTGCATGATTATTTCATTATTTCGTTATTTTCTTTATTTCCTAATATTTTTGTGATTATTTCATCATTTCGTTACTGCGATATTCTTAATATTTTGCGATTTTTCATTTTTATTGTGTGATTATTTCATTAATTCGTGACTATTTCATTACGTTATGATTTTTTCGTGATTATTTCATTATTATTGAGAGACTATTTATTATTTTCGTGATTGTTTTGTTATTTGTGTGATTTTTTTATTATTTTACAATTTCTTAATATTTTCATTATTATTTCATTGTTATTGCGTTACTATTTCCTCATTCTTCCATGATTATTTCATTATTAGTGTTTGATTATTTTGTTATTTGGTAATTTCTTTTGAATAATTTGTGATTATTTCGTTATTGCGTGACTTGTTCATTATTTCATGATTTTTTCTGGATTATTTCGTTACAATGATTTGTTCGTGATCTCTTCATTATTGTTGCGTGAATGTTCATTATTACTTATTTTGTCAGCTATGAGCAATTTTTCCAGATAATAGTATTTTTGTTTTGTAACCGAAGTCATAAACGATGTCTAGACAAGGTTATATGGCTCTATTATATGGATATAATAGATTTTTGCAAGATTTGTGGTTCTTAATGTATATTGAAAAGAGTTTTTGTCATCCCTTTGTCAAATTTGGAGTGGCGACAAAACGGTTTCAAGGTGTCTCAGTGTCAATGTCATTTTTCCTTCCGATCTGTTGTTGTTTATGAACCTGTTCGCGATGTTAAAGGTGTGTGCAGAGGGAGTTTTAACAATAAGCTGCACGAGCTTTGACCACACATCGTCATAATATAACTAATAAAGGCACATAGGCTTAGCTGGCTACGGTCATGTCATGAGAATGAAACAACACGATGAAGGCCTTTAGGCCTGGAAAAATTGTGCAATGATCTTCTAGTTGACTTCGGGCATGGCTCATAAACTAACCATCGGTAAAAAGCTTTAAAATGTTACCACGACAGCTTAAGGGTAGAGTCATTCTTGCAATGGAGACAACAGTTTTGCATGTATCCTCCGCGTAAAAAAAAACAGTTCAATCTCGCTATTTCAGAACAAAAATTCTTTGATCTTCCGCATACCGATTTTCGATTGCGTGCCTCATGAAAAAAGCTATACCAAAGTAAAAACTTAGCTGTAAGATTGAAGGTGAGTAGGAACTTATTTATGGTAATTTAATGAAGAAATACGCGCTTTTATTTTATAATATTAATAATCAACACCAAAAACGAGTTGTACAAGGGCTTTGGGCGCAATAAAAGTGTACAAAAAAAAAATGTTATTGAGTTGTATTTAAGCCGCATGCAGGAAGCTGAAAAAAACGACTAGTCATCGCAGCATTATTTTAATCAACCACCGCTATAAATTCAGCATGAAACTCTTTTAGCGGTTGAGCAACTCTGTTTAAGCTGTACAACTTGCTTCTCCGCATTTTTGTAGGTCAGTCGGATTGTGTGTACCTTTTCTCAATTTTGACCCTACAAACGATCAAATAATAAACCAAAGCTGAAACAAGGCAGTCTGCGTGATACAGTAAAGAACATACAGAAGATGAAAGCGAAGAAACAGGAGAAGTAGCAAATCAGTAAGATCTGTTGTGCAAACGATTCCGTGGAATTCTTAGAAAACAAAAAAAAAACAAAAATACTGTTTGCAACTTTGGTAAACAAACAAGCACAAAAGGAAGATACAAAAATCCAAAGGCTATAATCATAAAAACGAGAAAAAAATTTACATTTTACTATAATAGAAGAATATAAAGGCGGAAGCAATACAAAAACACATTGACTGTTGGATGAGACACAAAGTTAATTACAACAACAATAAATATTACGTTCAATATACTGCTTAAGATACACATAAAACATGCATACATGTAAAATTGAAGACGAGTTCTCGAAGAACAAAGGGACAGCAACAGATGTATTGGACAACATATGCTGCTGCTGCTGATGTTGGTACTACAAATGTAATAGATGAACACTTATGAGAATGGAAAACAAATATTCTTAATTTAATTTGTTGTTGTTATAAGTTAAAGTCAAATTAGACGTGGTGAAATGGAGTTTTTCGTTCGACAGAAAAAAGAAAAAAACATATGTGTGCTGAAAGGCAAAAGTGAAACGTAACACGATGCCATGAAGAATCATGTTAGTGTAAAAAAAAAGAAAGTTGTTATTGAAGTATAGAAGAACAAAGCAAGGTAGATATACAGATGCAATACATATGGTTATAAGAAATCAGTGACGCATGCGCTCATGCTATGATGGGGGAGAGAAAGTGAAATTTCTAATGGATACATACAAAAGAGAAGTGATGAGGCAGTTATGAATTGTAAGCATATTTTTAGGTTTAGATAAGCACCTCATTTACGTCTTAAATCATAATGGGCTATAGAGTTATACAGTAACAGCCTTATGTAGATACTTCAGAGTGTTGGGGGAAGAACAATTCGGAAACAAAAAAATAATTTTTATTACAGGCTAATGGTACCAGGATAGGGAAAGTAGCTGTGGATGGGGAGTTAGTAGTAGTATAGTAACACGGCCAGACATTGATCAGCAACCAACAAGGTGTGTCAGATTCTGTTTCTCAGCAGCGTCATTTCAATCAAGACTTGATTTAGTTCTTCCACAAAACTAATCACGTTTTTATATGCTTTCTTGACAAAATGCAGCCAATAGCGCTCTTCATGGTGTAACTCTGCTATAAATGCTTGCTTCAGGGTGTCATGTGCTCAAAACATTTGCACGATAGCAGAGCGTTAGAGCCGAAATTAATGAATGCATATCCGGCAAAGGCGGCTGCCATGGTGTAGTTGTAATATGCTGGCCAAACTAGGTAATGGTTCTCGACTCAAGTGGCGGTACAACAAACATCAAAAATACTTTAGGAAGCTTTTCTAAAACGGGGTCGGACCTTGAGTGTGTTGTTGTTATCAAACCCTGCTCAGGAAAATTAATCTGCCTTAGCAGATGTCGTTCGGTATAAAACTTGTATATAATTTTGAATGAAAAATCAAAAAGCCGCATACACAGAATTGGTAAGAGAAGCTCGGTATTGATATTTTCGGAGGTAGATCGTGCCTAGATATTAGTATTATGATCCTGTAAAAAACCCATCACATCCGGATCGCACTCAGAACCTGCGGGGAATGTTTTCGCCATTACAGCCACTGCATATTTATCTAAAAGTCGGGATCTGCATGATTTATATTCAGAAAATCTATCAAACTAAGAACTGCCGGTCTGTACATTTCTACGACTGTCAGTTTTAAATCAAGAGACAACTACGATTCGTATTAGGTCAAAGAATGACACTATAGGTCGGGTAGCATTCCCAAATTAGTTGTTGGCTTTCATGTACGCACTTTTACTAAGTTTAAAAAGTATTTCTACTGACACATGAAAGAATATTTAGTGATGAGCTTTCCGAGCCTTTAGAAGAATCGTTATAATTAATTAGCCAAAGAAGGTTTTTTAGCGCAACAGATACTATTATTCACACTAATTGGGAAGCAGAGGAAGGTGAAGCCTCACAGAAACCAAATAAGGCGGGTAAAGAAGGTTTTTTAAATGTAATAGAAGGAGAGAGAGGGATGATAAAATTGGAGGTGACATAAAAATGAATATAAAGAGGGAGCTGGGTGCTCCTGACAAAAATTATGTATAGCAGAATAGAAATATGGAATTTTTTTACCAAATTTCACGACCTGAATTCTTCTTTTATCTTCGATATTTTAGAAAAAAGTGCAAAAAATCTCGAAGTGTAAAAAATCCGTAAAATTTCAGAAAATTTAATGAAAATTTCACAATTTTTATTTGATGGACTCTCTGGGCGTTTTTCGTACACAGTTTTGTTGCCCAAGCAAGTTTAGTTTACCAAAGTACATTGGTTTTTTTTTTTTTTTTTTTTGGAAAAAACACCGAAGATTCTGAGTTCACGCCCTGAGCAAAGAAACACCAAAATTTTAGAAACAAGTAAAATCTCTTTGTAGGTTGTCGCGCTTTACATTTATATTTTTTTTAGTTTAGATTTTCATCCTACAAAGTGTGACATTTTTTTTATATGGAAGAAAATTTTAACGACCGTCGGAAAAAAAGTTAAAAATCTAATCTAATCAAAACTGCATACTGAAAATAATTCAGAGAAATCAAAGTAAAAAAAAATATAAATTCTCTTAAAATTTTCCTGAATTTTCGATTTTTTTCGAAAACGTTTTTGTGATAGGTTTGCATAGTTTCAGTTACAAAATTCATAGTTTTTTCCCAAAATATGGAAAGTAGAAAGAAGAGTATTTATTGGAACACTTTTTCAAACAAAAAATGGCATTGAAGATAGCACAACACCGAAACTGTTTCGTCGCCTAGAAATTAGTCATGCAAAGGCTTTAAAAGACAACGTGTTCGACGAACTGCCTCCGGTTTCTGCATTCGAGAATCACTTGAAAATAAAGCACTAAGAAAAACAAATAAAAATTAACAAAATTAATTATCTATTACACAGAATGAGCACGAAGCAAGTAATATAATAACGAATATCATTACAGACAAGCGAAATAGCGAAATATTTACCTTGAGGTGACGGTATGGTGCTTGCAATAACAAATTGAGTAGAATATTGGGAGGAGCGGGGTGAAGTAAATCAAATGAATAAGGTAACATGAAAATTCAATGGCTGTACGTAAATCAGCAAATTTATGAATATATGTACGAAGACATTTTTTTTTTTTCAAGTTATCTAAAGATACGCCATTATAAAAAAGAGAAATGGTTCCCTTAACAAGCAAAATATATGGAAAATATTGCAAATAAAATTTGCGAAAATCATTAGCAAAGTAGAAAATGCTAATTTTAAGCGCTGCAGGCTTGCATATAAAACAATACAAACCAGATAGAAGCTAAAGATAAGTAACAACGGTAGATGCCATGTAGCTGAAACGTTGATGGTAGTGAACGAACATTGTGCCCTATGAAATCAATAATTCATGAAGCTGTGCGCACAAAACAAAAGTTGCATTCTTCACAGTAATGATGTGTGAAAATAACAATAACAATAAACGTGGCAGAAAGTGAGAAAATGTTGATTGGATGAATGAAGAGAAATAATTATAAAAAGGCAAAATATTAAAAATAAAATAAAATTCATAAAATGGCAAAAAATACATATAGCAACCAAAAGCAGCGAAGCCACATTAACCTCAGTAAGTAATCGCAAAACTCCAAATGGCTGCAATAAGAAATCTAGCATGTGCTATTTACATACTCGTATATACTTAGCTGCTATCTTGCTTGCTATTATATACCGTCAGATAGATGCTCTTGCATGCAACTTTTCAGAGGTGGGCGATTTACAGGAACATAACTAGGTTATAAGAGTTTTATGTAGATAAATACAAGATTTAGTGCACCAGAACAAACTATGTTGATATATATCTACATTGCCGATGACTAGGATGCTGAATTGGGTTCACAACTTCTGCTTAGCGTGCTGTTTAATCCCGTACATCAGATTTCCCAATTTTGACAGCATGTTCCAAATATCTCGTAAATCTCAAGCCTTAACCTAACTTTAAACTTTCTTGAAAATCCAACGCTAGATTCCCCCAATTATGTCCTCTTAACATTTTGATCCGTGCGCCATCTAGCGTAGCTTTTACCTTAACTTTGATTCTAAGTGCACCACGTTTACCCACCATTGTTATATGCGCACACAAACTTTGATCTGGCAATGGTAATTGGATTTTTGTTTGAAACTAGCAGCTGCAACTTTCCATAAATTGCTTGCAACAACAACAACGTGTCTGCGGCAAAAACAACCTGTTTGCAACAACAACAACTTGCATACACTAACAACAACAACACACCAACAGCTTCATCTCGCCATTAGCTTCGCCAACGCCATTGAACTTGAGCTGTAATTGCTATTTCTTTTTTTTTTTTGCCTTGCGCTTTTCTTGAGTTTTCTTTGAATTTCTCGTTTGCTTAGCTACTGAAAACTGTGTATATATGAAAATTTATTTCTTTTTATCGTATCACTCTTACGGAATATTTTCCATAACTCGTCAAGCAAGTTGCGCGCGCATTTCGTTTTCTATGATATGGCTTTGTTTTCTTTGTTTGTTTTTGTTGCTGTTTGTGGGTTAAGTTTAGTGTGTCGATTGTTAATGGAAAATGGGAAAATTGCTAAAGAAATTGAAATGTTATACATATAAATTGATAGGTGTGTGTGTTGTATCTATTGATAGGCTTTTGAAGATTTCAACGATCTTTGTGAAATTTTCACAGTAAGCGAAAAGTACGAGATATAGGTACAAACGTGAGTTATGCCACGCTGCAGATCAGTTGAAAGCTTGAAATTTCTCTATTTTCGAAACCGTTACGAGCATATCAATAATATGGGATAGGGATAAGGATAGAGATCGGGATAGGAATAGGGTTAAGGATTCGGATAGGAAGAGGGATAGGGATAGGGATAGTGACAGTGATGTGGTGGTCATAGTGAGAGTGATAGTGCTAGTGATATTGATACTGCTAATGATAGTGAAAGAATAGTGATAGTTATAGCAGCAATGATCATGATATGGGTAGAGGTACGGACATTTATAGCAATAGATGCAGACAGCGAGAATGACAGTGATGATTGTAGTGGGGTGGTCATAAACATAGGACAGACGATAGAGGATCCTTATTCTAGGATTATCAGCATTCCCACTATAATTATCACTATAAGTATCGCTTTAACGTATGTCTATATCTATAACTTTCAATACCCCTATCGATATCATGATTGCGTTCGTTATAACTATCATTATTCCTTTACCATCACTATAATTATCAATACCAATATCACTATCACTACAAGGAAAAGAAATGGAAGATTAAGTGCGGGAAAGCAAATAAATAAAAAAAAATGAATGTAAGGCGCGATAACCTCCGAAGAGATCTAAGGCCGAGCTCCCAAAATTCCCTCCGTTCCGTTTGATTTTTCTAAATATCTCAGTCCGTGCGCACCCTAGCGAAACTTTTTGTTTTGTGTCATCGGCTGTCATCGACCTCTGAATTAATTTTGAAATTTCAAGTACATCAAACTCATCGAGAAGTTATTTAAAAATCGATTGCAAGATTTGTATGAAAAGCGGACAAGCATTCAACCGACCTAATATAAAGGAAGTAAAGTTAATTCAAATTTGTAGCTTCACTGTAGTAAATATTTCCGTCCATCTATTGATCTTCACACACATTCCGTAACTCCTTTTTTCTCACATTTTATAAAACCCATAATTCTCGCTACAGAATTTGTTATCTTGCTATTGAGGTATTGTTTGCTTTTGCCTCGCATACATATTCTTTGTCCAATTTTTTTTTCTATTCAATTTTATTCTTGTCAAACTGCTTCAAGCTGCCAGGAACTGCCTTTGAGCATTCAAAGCAACAGAGCATAACAACAAAAGAAAAGGCATTATGCAAACAAGAAGAAAATGTGTGAGTATCAAATGCAATATAATAACTACGTCACAAATGACATTGACTATGCCAAATGAGCCACTATGCCAAATGAGCTTATTCGGCGCCTATGTGGCACAATAAAACTACAGAGTGCGTATTTCAAAAAAAAAAAAACAAAGATTCCTACAAAACTTGTAACAGGAATTTTTCATACCCGTTCTAAGGGTTCGAGTTCTACGCATACGTCTGCTTATTTTCAAACACAAACAAATAAGCTCACAAAAGCTCATAAAAACATTTGGAATTAGGGAAAAACTCGCTCAGTTTAAATGTTATTTAATTTTTTGGCGAGGAAAAGCTCCGCTAATGGAAAAGTAAAAGCTTTGAGGAAGTCGGACATTGATTTTCACGCACGCTTGTTTAATAAAGGCATCATGTTTTGAGATTTAATCATTTCAATATAAAAATGAAAAAAGTTTTGAATTAGGAGCTTTTTCTAAAAAAAACTTAGTTATAATGAAAAGTGTCAGCTTGTTTTTTTGGAAAAATTTAATTATGTTCTAATCCGTGGGGTATTAGCACAATTTTCATTAAAACCAAATTTCCAATCATGAAAAAGCACCACGTTAAGTGCGCATATCTACACTGAAAGAAAAAGACTGGTAAAATCAACCGAAATACGGGTCAATTCAACCGAAAGTTCTGTCAATTTTTATCCATCGCAACAAGATGCTGAATCAAGTGCGCACAAATCGTTGATTCGTAATTGACCGTTTTAGTAGTCAAATGAACAAAACAAGTTGTTGCGACAGCTTGGTACGAAAGTACCTATGTTGCGGCATTTGCAAGGCAGATGAGTTTTCACTGAGATCTTTTCATGGCAGAAATACACTCGGAGTGCTTGCCGAACAGTGCCGAGGAGCGACCCTGCTTAGAAAATTTACTTCTAATTTAAAAACCTTATTTCTAAAATTTTTATGTTGCTTTGCCCGTGGTGTGAACCCAGGGTCTTCGGTGTGGTAGGCGGAGCACGCTACCATCACACCACGGCGGCCGCCATATACATACGTAAATATGTGCATACATATAGTACACAGCATACATAAGTACAAAGTAGAGAGCAGCAGTGAGCGTAAAATTCTCTTTGAAATTTGCTCATGTATTGACTGTTGATCGCTGTTGAAATGACCAGTGAGATCAGTTGTGTTAACAAAAAAATCAGTTAGACTGATTGGGAATCTGTCAATTTTACAGAATTTTGTTAACCTTAGAGCGACAATTTCTCTTCTGTTGAAATGACTAAACTAATTTGTTAGCTTGACAAAGAACTCGGTCGAATTAACCATAATTCGATCAATTTCACCGAATCTCCGTTAAGTCAGAACGGATTTGTTGATTTACTATCACCATTTCTTTCAGTGTATGAAAAATAAATAAAGGAAGACAACAACAACTAAAAATATGAATTATCTTTCAGAATTTCACTATTTCAAAATCAATTAAATATGCATATCATACAGCAGCAGCAATAAAAATTGGTGTCATTAAAAATGTGGGCACAACTTTATTTAACGCAATAAATCAAATTGGCGACTGACTATAAATGAAAAGAGAGAAAGAGATGGAATAATGGTGAAGAAGAGTATGTAGCTCTCTATGTGTTGGTATTAAATGGACCATTATGCGTAATTTTGAATCACACTAGCAATAATGACCGAATTAAAGTGGCAATTTAATTTATTTTCCAGGAGTCGTGAGAATCAGCTTGTGTAACGTACAAGTATTATATTGCTCACTGGCAAATTTTCTCATTAAAAAACTTTTGATTATGATTCCGTTTTGTTTTTTAGATTTTCATTAATGGCCATGATCTGCATACTGCGCATTCTATTGCTTTTTGCGTGATTTTAAAAGTAATTAGCGCTTTGTGAAAATATTTTTAGAAAATTATGAAGTTTTGTTAATTGACAGCATATTACAATAAATATCCAATTTACGTAGAATCAATATGGCATTTTTAGGTCAATTTGTGTATATTTAACTGAATTAAATAAAAGCTTCTTACTTGAAAAATTTTGTGAAATTTACTGAATAAATCGAAATAAAAACGTGATTTCTTCGTTGAGAAATGCAAACAAATAAAAAAGCTTAAAAGTTTTAGCCTCAATTAAAAAAGAAAATGAACAATTTTAACCCAAATAGGAAGCTTCGCAACATCGTTTTTTACTATTAAAAAAAAATAATAAAAATAAATGTAATGCGCGATAACCTCCGAAGAGATCTAAGACCGAGCTATTATTCAGTTTAAATTTTGAACTTATCTGAAAAATAAGACTGAATTCTCAAAATCTTTTTTCATATCTTATAACTTTAAACGAGCAATTCTTGTTTGTTTCTATTGCCGAACGATCTCGGGAACGGCTCAACCGATTTAAATGAAATTTGGCACAGAGATAATGTATCACCTTCTAAGACTTTCTACCTAGGTGTTGCCACTGAGCATGTTTCACAAGGTTGTCCCCTATTCGAAATTAAAAAAATTGCATGAGATATGCCGATATGGGTATCAAACCAAAGGTATTTCACTCCCCATTACAATAGGGACATTTTTGAGTAGGGTTGCCATTTAGGGTTGCCACCTCTTCGAAATAAAAAAAAAATTGCATGAAATATGCCGATATGGCTATCAAACGAAAGGTATTTCACTCCGCATTACAATAGGGGCATTTTGAGTAGGGGTGCCTTTTAGCGTTGCCACCTCTTCAAAATTAAAAACAAATTGCATGAAATATGCCGATATGGGTATCAAACGAAAGGTATTTCACTCCGCATTACAATAGCGACATTTTTTAGTAGGGGTGCCATTTAGAGTTGGGGTAGTTAGACGAAGTAGTACTCTACTTACTCATATTCTATTAAAGCTTTAAAGGAGAACATTAAAGTTAAAAATCTTCGTAAAAAAATCTTACACATGATTCGACTTAATTTTCTTAATTTCAAACACGCTAATAAAATTTAAATGCAATATCAAGACACCGTGGCAAATTCTAGCAACATATGTTTAAATGCATATTTTTGGCAAATATGAAATGAATAATTGCAATTTCTCACAGATTAAAAGATATCTCAGCATGGTAATTTGCTACCGTTGAACACTAGAGGCATATGTTCAATTTGAAAACGACATCTAACCGTTTAAGTACTTACCAACAGATGGCGCTTAGGGAAGTAAGTTGACATTTAATTAAATTAATGATAGTTGTCATAACTGATAGTTGTCATTCCTGAAATTTACAAGTTTTTGGAATGTAATAAAATTATGAGACTTTCATAGTGTATAACTAAAAAATGTTTGAAATTAATAATTCGGCGGATGAAGATACTCGACCTAAATAACTTAGTTCTCGATTTCACTAATTGTCATAACAATCCCTTATACTATAGGCTGGAATTACCCATTTCAAATTTTTCATTCCAGTTCATTTTGCGGTTATTGTTTGATATGTTTTTGAAATCTATTTTTAAGGAAATCGAATATTGGTAAGTAAAAATATGTAATATATGTACATAAAAAAAGTAGAGTTTGATTAATGATGACATGTAGAACAAAGAAGTATGTTATGCGGCATGCTCGAAGATTGCCGAGCAAAGCTCGGTCGCCCAGGTACTTTATAATTAAATGAATAACTTGCAGACATTTTAACAAATGAAACCTTTTAAATTTTCAGGCAGTAGGTTTAATCTTTTTGGTTTTGGTTTAAAACCGCAGGGGTCTACATGTTTCTAATATAAAGTTTTTTAAGCCTTTACTTTTTCGTTTAAAACCAGAAGTGTACATAAGTTTCTATGCTTAGTTTTTTGTTTAAACTTTTGTGTTTTGTTTGAAAACTCTTTTGAGGTTTTAGATTAATTATTCAAGTAAGTTTAAAATTTAAACCTTCTCGCAACCTTAGACGATAGAAACGCTTACGCGAGAGCATCGGTTTCAAACGCCATGCTAACTACAGCGCGACATCACCTTTTATATATAAAACATCAGAGGGTCGGCGTACCATGAAGGTCACATGCGAAGCAGCACAGGGATCATTTTTGGTTCTGATCTGTGGAAAGCCAGTTGTAATGAAATTTTCAATCTTGAAATGCCTGAAGATACATTTTTAGTTGGATACGCAGACTTCATTGCTGCAGTCATTAAAGCTCGAAACAAAGAAGAAGCTCGCATAAAGCTCAATATAGTCACGATATGCAAAAAGGAGTGGCTAGATACGCGCGGACTACAGTTGGCAGCAGAAAACACAAAGTTAATACTCCTAACAAAGAAGCATACACCGATGGAAGTTTGCTTTGAAATCTTCTCAGGAAATATAACATCAAAAAAGGTAGTCAACTTTTTAGTAATGAGGTTTGACTCCCGACTAACATATCGGGCGCAAATTCAATATACGGCTGGGAAAGCATCTAAACAAATATCATTGTCATCAGCACAGCCTGCTGGCAAACATCGTACAACCAACAGAATTCAAAAGAAAACTGCCCATGGACATCACCCTATCCACGTTAATGTACGTCGCCCAACTATGGGCAAACACACTTCGTAAGAAAATTTGTTTTAAGCTTCTAAGAGCTGAACAGCGAGCATGAGCCCTGAGAGTAGCCTCCGCTTATGGCATTGTATCAGGAACAGCCGTACAAGCGGAACAAATCCAAAAGTCTTATTAGCGCTGAAAAGAAGAAGGTTATGGGAAACAAATAAGCAGACGAATCAAGAGCGTATGAAAATCGTTAGGAAAGAGAGCAGGGATGAAACGTTTATAGTGTAACAAGAACGGTGATGAAATGAAAAACGAGGCAAATGGACAGCGAAACTAATAACAGATGTTGAAACATAGAGCACCAGAAGCTTTGGCGAGGTACATTACTACCGTTAGCCAAATGCTCTCCGACAATGGGTACTTCAGAAAATATTTGCACAGGATAAAAAAGGACGACGATCCTAAGTGCGTTTGGGACGATGGTGAACACATTTTCTTCAAATGTACGCAATGGAGCCAGAACCGACAAATGCTGGAGGAAAATGTCGGCAAAATCACTGTCGATAATGTTACGGCAAAAAAGCTGAGCGGCCCAGAAGAGTTGCAACAAATCGCGGCAACCACAATTAGGGCAATAAAGCGGGAACTGGACGCAGGAACAACAGAAAGCTCTTAAAAAATGAGAAATATGGAACGAAAGTTATACGAAAGCGGTTTGGCATAATTCACCGTTTAAGATATCCACACAAATAAAGGAGAAAAAACAAACCTCTAAAAGGTCATTACCACTAAATGTTTTTTGACGCGAATTACAACAACAGCAACAGCAATAAATCGCTACAAGCCATAAAAATTAATCAACATTTACGAACGGATTTACACCCAAAACGACAAAACATAAACGAAATTGTTCCAACAAAACAATGCAAATGCAAAATGGTATGTTAAAATTATATTAAAAAAAAATAATAGCATAAAAGAATTATTAAAAAATATGTCAAACCAACAAAAAATTAAAAAAAAACAAGTCCCTCGAAAAAAGAACTTCAAAACATATTATAAAGAAAAAAAATGTTTCCCACTCGCGCTTTTCGGTGTGTTCTTACTTTGTTTTGGGCAGGAAATTGACAAATACGCGTCAAACGGACCCATATCTCTATGCAAAACACAAGCAGCAGTTTGAATGCAACGTAGCGTCTTAACCCCTTCTTTGCCCGCTTCCAATTTCAAAATGCGCGCGCCAATTTTAGAGCGGACAGTTGGTAATGCAGTTTATGCTTTTCCCCCTTTGCTGCCTTTACGGTGATGTCAGGGTTTTTTATGGGCATTTAAGATACTAGTTTATTGCCTGTCTTCAAAAAAATGTATGTATATACATAACACAACAACACCAAAAGTCTAAAAATGTACGCGATATTTGATCAAGTGATTAATTTTATATTTTGGCAACTTACGAGTGGTGGCATGCAAAATGGCATACATGTATTTGTATGTATTTTTTTTGCGTCACGCTGCGCGCAAATATATTTTATCTGCATTTGGAAATTTTTAAGTTTTTTTTTAACACGGGTATTGTTGTTATATGAAACGGATTTCCGTTGAATGGTACGCTTTGTTTGTTGTAGTTATTTGTTGCATATTTTGTAAAAAGCAATGAAATTTAGACATACGTTATTATTATTTAGTACATATATTTTGAAAAAATGCAATAGCTTTCAGTCAAGTTTGGAATGGGCTTTATATACAGAAAGGAGGTGTATCTATTTTGAAAAAAAAAACGAAGAACTTTTCAGTAAAGCTTCGAAAGAGCTTTTTAGCAAAGCTTCTAAAGAACTTTTCAACAAAGCTTCGAAAGTGCTTTTTATGATGAAATGCGTTGCAGATCTCATTGAAAAAACTCAGTAAAGCTACGGACGAGCTTTTTATCCAAAAGTTGTAAATACGACAGCTTCAAAGAAGAGCGGGAAGGCTTCGAACGAGCTTTTAATACAAAAATGTGTACTTTGTTAATATTACATAACAAAAATATACAACGGAATAGATTTCTATTAAAGCTTTGAAAGAGCTTTTATACAGAAATTTGAGGTGTCTGTATTTTGGAAAAATGTAGAGCTTTATAGGAAAGATTTGAAGAAGCTTATGAAGAAGTGTGGTGCATATTTAGTAAATAAAATCCAGCAGCTTTTTAGAAACGCTTGGAAGTGATTTTCTATTAAAAAATTTGCTGCAGATCAAGTTTGAAAAAAAAATAAAGAGCTTTTCAGTAAAGCTTTGAAATAGCTTTTGTTGTTTTAAATGCCTAAATTTAAAAAGAAGAAATTTTCAGTAAGCCTTCGAATGAACTTTATATACAAATAATTTCAACTTTTTTAATGTACTTATGTATAACAAAAAGGTTTAAAATTAAATGGATATACATTAGAGCTTTGAAAGAGCTTTTATACAAACATTTTATGTGCTTATGTTTTGAAACAAATAGGTTTTTAGTAGAGCTTTGAAATGCAAATTTTGCCAAAATCTAACAAAAATGTATATCTACAACTGTTATGGATTTAAGGTCATTGTAATTCAATATTCGTAAAAACTTCCTCTATGTCAGATAAGCTCTTAGAAAGTTCCAAGCCTTTTCTCATCATAATTTATTTAAGGAAATTTTTACCAAAAATAAATCTTGAAATGAAGCTTAGCCTTTAACAGCTGCTCGGCATTTAATTGATGTCGCAAGCTTTTTATGAGCTTTCGTTCGCATGTAACAATTTTAGAATTTTTACGAAACTTTACAAAAGCTTTATTGACTTTAGAAAAGCTAAGTGGAAACTTAATTGCTGTAAAGAATTTATGAGCCTTTAGTGTTTTCAGTAGAGCTTTCATCAAATAACACTTGTTTTTTATTTGTTTACTAAATTTTACTAAAAACGCCTCTTCGAATACGGATCCTTCAAGCAATATGAGCTTTTCGAATATGAGCGTCTTAAAAGTTAAAAAAAGACATCAGCTTTCAAAAACAATTTATGTAATTTATTTTAATCTATATACAAGCTTTTCGAAAGCTCTGTTTTACTACATGATGAAAATATGTCTTTGAATCTAATTTTCATAATTAGGTTGTACATAAAAAATTAAAACTTTCTTTGCGTTTTCCCAAAAATTATAAATTTGGAATTACATCTGTTTACAATAAAAACGGGCGATATGAGCATCTCTAAAGCTTTATGGTGGCCTTTAGAAAACAGCTTGAGTGATAGTAAAAGAAAAAAACTATACTGGAGTTTCCGAAAACTTCGTATGATCTTGTACTCTTAATATAAGCTTTTGATGAAGCTGTATGATGAAAAACTGTATTTTTAGTTTATGAAAAGAGCTTATGAGTTTCCAATGAACATAAAAGGTGCCTTCAATATTATGAAATAAAATGAACTTTATAGCCTTTTAAAAAGAGCTTTCAATAATACTAAGAATTTAGCGAAAATTTTTAGCTGTTGTGTAGTATAGAAGGTATGGTATGAGCTTTCAATGCTGCCAGTGGAGCTTGTGTCACCCAAATCTTTTTTAGTTAGAAAATTTGTGTTGGGTAAAGTGCGAACGGCAGGAAGAAACGCTTGAGCACGTTCTGTGTTCGTGTCCTGCGCTCGCCAGGTTAAGGCTATTTGGGGCGGCAGAGTTGCCAGATCTCGCGGCAGCAATTAAGCTATGTTCTAGAAAACTTCTAGCATTCTCCAAAAGGAAGGAGTTATTCTATAACATAAGTCCTGTTACCTGATTGGGGTTTTTCTGTTTGGTCGTGAAACAAATTCTCGTAACACTATGGACACATTCAGTCTATGTGAGGTCTTTATTGACCGGCCAGTCCAACCTAACCTAGTACTGACTAAAAATTTAATTCAAATGATTAAATCGGAACTATTTTAAATTTATTATATATTCCTATTCTAAAACCAATAACATCTATCTATATACATAACACAAACCTGGTTTTTAAAGAATCTTAGTCGGTCAGTGTTATATTTGCAATAACTGCATACATACTAAATCAACTTCTAAATTATCACTTAAAACATAAACAAAGACTAGAAAACAAAATAAAAATAGCATGCTTAAAGGTTCTAAAAAATGTATTAATGTATATAAATAAATATATTTATTTAAAGAGTATGTAATCCAAAGCTTTAGAAAACAAATTAAACCCAATCTTATGCAAATGCCGAAACTGTTTTATCTATTTATTATTATTATTTTTTTTTCATTATTTTGTTATTTCGATCAAATGTCATTCAACCGCCACCCAAGCATTTGTAGCCGCGCATATTGGAATTAGCTTTTTTCTTCAATTCAATTTTATAATCCCGTTTAATGCTTATGTTGCATAAAAAGTCTTCATTTTACGTTGTTAATTCCAATTTTCAATTTAAATTCATTTTCAAATTCGTTGTGTTTTCTTGCATGTTAAATTTATTTCGAATAATTTCAAGTTCGAAACCATTTTGCCCACAATAGCGGTATATCGTTCGACGTAAACATATATTTTTTATGACTTTTTTTTTTACTTTTAGCGGTATTTGCTCTTTTAAGTGATTTATTTCACATTTTTTATTTTTTTTATGTGTGTGTGTGTGTTTTAAGTATTTTGTCGACGCGACATCCTCTTTTGGATTTGATTTTTAAATTATCACATATGTACATTTGTTGACATTTATTGTTTATTTGTATTTGTATTTGTATTTCTGCAGTATTTCTTCATTTTGTGATTTTAGCTGGACATTGCCACAGGAAAAGGAAATCAATTAAATGTTCAAATTTTATTTAGCGCATAATTAAGGTTTTCAAATTTAATAAGTTCCTTCTTAACTACAGCAATATTTAGATTCTTAACAGAGCTTGAAGTTGTTTTAAGAATTTAGCTTTGAGAAATCCTGTTTAGTTAGATAGTATAGAAAAGTTTTTGTTTTTATAGTTCATTAAAGGCAAACCATGGAAACCCCAAATTCAATTAATATCCCAAATGCTCTCGGAAAGGGAAAGGAGCTTTGAAACTTTCTAAAGCTCTCTAACGTACAGTTTGAGTATTCCTCAAACTGTTTGTACTCAATTTTAGACACTTAATACTTCGTAAGCTTTTTCAAATTCGAAAACTAAATGAAAGATTGGCAAAAAAATTATTTTTTATATAAAAACAACAAAAGGAAACCCTTATAATCGCTCTCGTAGAACCCATGTGACGACGGCATAGAGCTTTCAAACTTTCTGAAGCTCTCAGAATATTTCTGCACCAAAAAATATGCAAAAAAGTTTCAAAAAAGTGAAACCTATCAGAAATTTTGCTCGAAAGAATTAATTGTTATGTTCCAAAGTAGTAAATTAAGGATGATATTTTTGCAGTAACATTGATCAAATCAAACTTAAAATGTCGATACCAAACATACGATAAATATGAAAAGATCGGCTTATCGCACAAAGAGATAAATTATCGACAAATTTTCTATTACTATATTGATTTTGGGTACTCAGTGCTCTTGATCGCCTTAAATTTCATAATATCGATACCAAATACAGGATGCATCTATCAAATATTTCTTCACCGATGCCCAAGATAGCTGTTATCGACGGTTTTGTTTTAAATATATAGATAAATGGTAAAAAACTTGCTTCACAGTATCAAATATTGACAAAAATTCGGCAATGCCGGTAGTAAACACTGGATAAAATTGTCAAAAATGTGTTCACTGATCCAATTTATGGCAGTTATCGACTACTTTTCTTATGGTATATAGATTTATGATGCTAAGCTTGCTTAGTATTAGTAATGTTCGTTTGAAAAACCACAACATTGATATGAAATACACCTTAGACAAACCAAAAATTTATTTATCATTCCCAAATATAGACGATATAGACTATTTTGTTTTAAGTATGTCGATTTATAATAATAAAATTGCTCCATAGGTAGCAGTTATCGGCTCATAGTTTTCAATATCGATACCAAATTTTCAATACCGCTGTCAAATATAGCTGTTATCGACTCCTATGCTTTTAATATAGCGGGTTATGGTACTAAGCTTACTTGATAGCAGCAATTATCGGCTCAAATTATTTAATCTGGTTGGTTTATCGATAAAATTTTAATTATTAAACGATGTATTTCAAATTCAAGGCGGCCACCGTGGTGTGATGGTAGCGTGCTCCGCCTGTCACACCGTATGCCCTGGGCTCGCACCCCGGGCAAAGCAACATCAAAATTTTAGAAATAAGGTTTTGCAATTAGAAGACAATTTTTCTAAGCGGGGTCGCCCCTCGGCAGTGTTTGGCAAGCGCTCCGGGTGTATTTCTGCCATGAAAAGCTCTCAGTGAAAACTCATCTGCCTTGCAGATGCCGTTCGGAGTCGGCAAAAAACATGTAGGTCCCGTCCGTCCAATTTGTAGGGAAAATCCAGAGGAAAAGAAGCTCGGCCTTAGATCTCTTCGGAGGTTATCGCGCCTTACATTTATTTCAAATTGACTTCCAATGTTGCATTTTCCCGGGGTTGGTATGCCTGTCGTAGGCAGCGACTAAAGTTCACAGTCCTAGCAGATTCGACGTGGTCATATCAAATCGTTCCCAAGACGGTCGGGCTAGTATCTTAATGAAGCTAATTTGTGGAACAGACCGCATCAATTTCGGCAAAGGACCATCATCATCGATAACACGATGGTTAGAGAAAGATTGATTAGAAAATTTCGTAGTAAGGATTATACCTTTTAATGAAAAAAATCGAAACTTACGATGGTGATACTATCGACAATTTGACACCTCTGCAAATTAATATCGACATCAAGTTGATTTTATTCTATGACGAATATTAAAACTTCACACATATATCTATAGAACTCTTCCACCCACCTAGTATGCAATAAAACGGTGAGATGAAGGCAATATTACAAAATGGAGTCACATTTGATAATATTCGCCGTTATAAATTCAAGTAGCCGTTTTTTTTGCAGGCGAGTGGAAATAAAACGCTATGTAGTTTAGCGAATTGCATAGAAAGCAACAACACAAAGTAAGCTAGTTCAGTTGGCTAAGCGGTCTGAGAAGAAATCGCTTAACCCTAGAAAGATAACGTTATTTTTTTACCCTAGAGAGATAACGTACGTCTAAGAGACGTGTTCAAGTTTATGGACCCTAAAGCTTTAAAAAAAAAAAACTTAAATTTTTTTGTTTTTTTTTTATCTTTTATTTGATATATATTCACTTGTTTTAATTGTTTTTTAAAGAAAAATATTGTTTTTTTTAATATATTAAATCCTTACAAAAATCAGGGGAGGTTGTGGTTTAACGAAGGCTATTGAAATCAATGTTTCGAACGCAAACATCTGCAAATTTTGGTCTGCATTTAAAAAAAGTTATCCAGGGTGTAAAATTTAAATTAATTAGGATTATAATATTTTCACCCATGAGTTACGCAATGATATCCACTTGGACTGCTTATAATTTCGAGGGCGGTATTCTTGGCCGAATAGTTACTCCCTAACGTTTCAAGGTGTTTCTCTGGTAGTGCTCGGCAGCATAGCGCAAAAAAAATTCGTTACAAAGTCTTCGGAGCTACACCTAGAGTTCGAAGTCGTAGTCCTATAGCTTCTGTGATGGCATGTGGTGTGAGGGCCAGGAGGCGTGGTAGCGACTGGTGGTGACAGGATTGCTGCTCTTTACATATCGGGATTTATAGTTCTTAAAACAGCCGAAAAAACAGTGTAGCGCGTTCATCAATAGGCCAGCGTTGGTGCTAATCGTTAACACTGGTCCACGAGAGTCATGAGTATTGAAAGACCATTAATAGCAACCGTAAGTCGCCTTTGTGCGTGACCAGAAAGGAGCCACAAATGATGTAAAGAAATCGTGTCGACAACGAACATTAGCAACGAACATCTCCTTTGGTGAAACTACGCTTTGCACGAGACATACAGAAAAAAGTGTGACCATTTTAAGTACTTGAATTTTTTCGGCAGACGCAGCAGTACCAGTCCCTTAGACCAGGGTTAGGTTCGGAGGCTCCCTGGAGTAAATGAACGAAGAACAGTCTCTCCGCAAGGAGCCAGTCCTGAAAGTTTTGGAACGATCCACGAGACTTTGATGAAAAAAACCCCGGATCTTTCCGAAATGGCCAAAATGTTGATTTCCTTAAATACATACAAACAAAACCTTATTTAAATAGAAAAATTAAGCTTTTTAAAGTAAGGATGCCGGCGTACGACGGCGCCCCGTCCACGCCGCCGCCGCCGCCGATAAAGTGATCGGCGTAAACCGCTAGTGGGAACTATACACAACCATTTACAATGAATTTTCCACATTTCATAGCCATTCATTGCTACATGCCATCGGAACTTTCCGTGCATAAAACGCTGACAACCATAATTAAAAACATGTTGGGGTAGAGCTGAACGAAACCATATTTTTATTTTTTTTTTTAGTTTTTGTACACAACGTAAAAATTTACAAAACACAAAAACTAAACTAAAAATACTGCAAATTTAACAAGAAATTAAAATAAATGAGACCAACCACAGAAGACACAACAAAAAAAACTTTAAGTAGCAACAAATTAAAATCAACGCAATTCTTTTTAGAAGCAAGAAATGAAAAATATGAATAGTTGGGGACAACAACTACAAAAACAAAAAAAAAAACGGAGTACAAAAGAAAAATAGCACCAACTAACACCATTCAGACGGAAAAGCAGCCAAAAGCATTTTGAATGGTGTCAAACCAAAAATAAAAATGCCTATTTTTTTTTTTTGAATTTTTATACTTAACAACAACAATGATGAAAGCAGCAATATATTCATATATAAAAGTATGCATAGCATTAACATCAACTCTGCGTCACATAGTGGTTGTAGTAGAAAAGAAAAATAATATTTTATTGCTTATGGCTTGAGAAATGAATTGAATAACAAGTGGCTGTAATCAGTTTAATTCATGCAGTACCATATAAAAGTTCGACAATAGAATCAAGACACTCCTAAGCTGCTCTGCATTGCAAAGTAAGCTTTGATCTCATTGAGGATTTCTTTCCGCTCATCCCCAACATAGCGATGACTGCTTGAGGCTAGCCCAATATAGACTACTTTATTCCAAAAAGCAAGATATTTTTTGCTCTGTCGAAGAACACCCTAGACCGGGTGATGCTTTGAGAACGCTACCTAGTAGAATTTGGCTAAAAAACTTCCTACCATCGTTCCTGCTTAGAAGCTGTCATTATGAATACAATACATCAGCAGCTGATTTTATAAATTTTTTTCAAAAAGCTTGCGGTACAATCATGGCTCTCATGTTTAAAGTCTTTTAAGCGATTTTATCTTCATGGAAGTAAATAATATGAGTCGCTTCATGTGATTAATCAGCATTCAATAAACGTTTATTACAACACTTCGAGCACCAGCGAAGCAAAAAAAAGAATGTATAATCAATCAAAGAAGTGCAAGTTTTTAATTCCTCAAGTAAAAAAAAAAAATTAAAAATTTATAATGAAAACGTCAATTACAAGAAATAATAATAATTTAAAACGGCATCAAGCCATGCAGCCAACCAACCATCCAGACAATGCAGAACAATGTCAGTCAAATTGAACTTAATTTATATTGAAGTACAATATGAATGCCAGCTGAGCATTAATAGAGGGGTAGCATATTGAATGAAGCGAACACTCGATAGTTGGAAAAGTAGAAGAGCGAGATCGAAGTAATGTTTTGAAAATGTAGTAAAATTGTTAAAGAATACCTTAAAAGTATTTCGCCGATATTACAAACCAAGAAAGGAAGAGTAAATTCATGTGGCCTTTCGTGTTCACTGGTCGTTTGTCTCGCCATAAGCAGAGTTGATGGGTTGCCTGAGTGAGTGCCAAAGAGTGTGTATCGTTGGCGCTACACGCACGCCAACTTTAATTGCATGCTGATCCAAGTGAAACGTAACGAGTGGGTGTGTGTGTTTTTTGCTCTAAGCAAAAATAAATGAAAGGAGGAAGAAAGCGAGAGGTAAGCGCATAGAGGGTGGACGTTAGCGTGGCATCGGAAAAACTAACTCTTAATATGGTAGTAATTATAAAAAAAATATAACAAAAATAAAAAAACTCTGGTGTCAGAAAAATTGTCTATCTTCTATTCCAAAATTAAAAAATATTTTTTCATTTATAGAAAATTAAAAAAAAGCAATAATCATCATAGGCCTTGAGCTCGAGTCGATCCTGGAATACTTTATCAATAGGCCGATAAAACAAAAATATAAAATAAAAATTCAATAAAATGATAACAATTAATAAAACAGTTAATTAAACTAAACCACTTACAATTAAAAATAAAATAAAATCATCCTTATAGAAAAAATGTTTTTTTTTAAGTATGAAATTAAATATTAAAACCCTAAATATTAAATACGAAAAAATAAATAAAAGTAAATATAAAATAAAAAATTTTATGAAATAAAAGAGCGGCCTGAAAGAGTTTGGAAGTAAAAAATAATACAGATGGAAAAAACAAAATAATTTTAAAAAGTTTATACTTTATACTTTACTTTTATTAAATCAATCATTATTTAATAAAAGTAAGAAAATATAAGCATACAACTAATATTTGATAAAAATTAAACATAAGTTGATAAAAAATTAAAACATCATAACAAATAGTATAAAACAACGAAATGTGAGGCAATATTATAAAAGAGCGACTTGGGAAGCTTTGGAAAAATAAATCAATAAAAATTAATAAACATAATATTTAATCAATAAAAAAATAATAAAAAAAAAAAATAAAATAAAAATTTTAAATTAAATGAAATAAAAAAAAAAATTTATTAAAAAGAATAATAAAAAAAATTTAAATAACAACAAAAAAATGTAAGGCGCGATAACCTACGAAGAGATCTAAGGCCGAGCTTCTCTTCCAATTTGCGTCGTGCTCCTCTTGATTTTCCCTACAAAATGGCCGGATGGGACCTACATGATTTTATGCCGACTCCGAACGACATCTGCAAGGCAGATGAGTTTTCACTGAGAGCTTTTCATGGCAGAAATACACCCGGAGCGCTTGCCAAACACTGCCGAGGGGCGACCCCGCTTAGAAAAATTTTCTTCTAATTGAAAAACCTTATTTCTAAAAATTTTGGTGTTGCTTTGCCCGGGGTTTGAACCCAGGGCATTCGGTGTGGTAGGCGGAGCACGCTACCATCACACCACGGTGGCCGCCAATAAAAAAAAAATGTTATATTATTATAAAATTAATGTTATATTTGATTAAAATTTGACAAAAATTTAGACAAAATTAAACCATCATAAAAGTCAGTATAAATAAAAAAAATATAACTTAACAATATAAAAGAGCGACTTAAGAGTACAAATAAAGTCAAAATTAAAATTAAGTTAATATCAAATAAAAAAATCGTTTGGAAAATCATAAAATATAGACTTATGGAACTTTGGAAAAATAAAAAAATTAAAAGAATTAAAACGTGAAAATAATTAAAATTAAATTAATAAAAAAAGTATTTGATTCAATAAATGAAAAATAGAAAATAAAATATATGTGACCCGGTCTATGAAAAGGTTACTTATGACTCAAAAAAGAAATTGCGGGAAACAGCTGTTAACAGCTGTTTTTTTTTTTAGTCATAAGCCACCTTTTCATAGACCGGGTAATTAAATTAAATAAAGAAGATAAAATTAGCTTAACCTAATAATTGAAACAAATTTATTTTAATTTAGAAAAACCTGAGCCATCATATGTTTATAATTAAAAAAAATGTTTATAAAATACTTATAATTAAAAAAAAAGTTTCAAGTTTTCATTCGATAAAAAACTTCACCAAAAAAAAGACCAAATGCAACAGCATGAAATAAGTTCGACAGAAATTTGCGATAAACTGAGTTTTCTGAGGTAATCGATAAAAACGCCACAGCTTAATTTTTGCTATTACAGATTAAGAGAATAGGTGATTTTTTTTAATACATAATTTCCAATTGTTACAAAATCCCATCCAACGTTGGGGTTTACTTATTTTGAGCAACAAAAATTTAATGATGCACTATTCATTAAATAATTTAGGGCATTCATAGTTTGCTAAAAGTGCCCGGAAAAATTATTTAAAATTGGGGCTGTTACTATCACAGTCATTTGTAGAGTCTACATATGTTTTAAACTAGGGATGGAATTTCTGTTGTAAATCTTAAACGTTACTCAGGTCGGAGACCGAAAAATACATAGGCAGGAAAGGCCTAAGTGATTTTTAACATAATTCCTGATTTATAGACTGGGATGGGTTCCAAATATGTTTCATTGGTTTTCGTTAGTACGAAACCAGCTATAGAACTTTTATTACACCGCCATAAAAAAAAATAAAAATTGTCGAACCTGGTAATGCAACGCATGCATTCCAATACGTTTTTATGCGCTGAATTCGAATCTGCTGCCAGAATTCGCCCAGTGGATTCCAGTTCGGCCGTACGTTCAAAAACAGTGATTTGCTTGTGATATGATGGTAGGTATGACTGAACCACAACCAGTTAGGTAAATTTTAGTAGCGGTTACGGATTCAGCGCGTCTATAGAGGAATGCGTGAGTCACATTACCACATCGAATATTTTTTTTGTGTTTGGCAATGTTATTAGAAGTTCGATGGATGTTCTACTGGGTCACGATCAGTACACAAAATTTACCAACCACAATTAGTTTTTATGATAAAACATATTGTGATTGCCCAGTTTACTGTGTACAAAACTAACGTCATTTTGATTAATTGCAAAATTATTAATTTTGTGCCGGCAATGATTCTTTCTGATTAATTATTCAATCAAATATTGAGTAGTCGATTCATAGATTAATCGCGCATCCCAAGTTAATACGGTATACGAAAAAAGGAAAATTTATTCACGTCGATGAATCAGCAATGATTTTTTCGGATTATTTACTTATACAAATGGCGCTACTTATCTATTATTTGCCTAATCGCAAATAGCTATAAATTCGTTTTGAAAAGTAATTCGATTTTTTGATATTGGTTTTTAGACTATGATTATGGAAATTTAGATTAATCGGAGAATAATTTATTTTGATTATCTTCAGTGATTTTTTCGGTTTAGTAACTTAATTAAATATTGAGTAGTTCCATTCCATTATGTGCCTAATCGCACGTTCTGAGTTAGTTCGTTTTGGAAAGTAATTGGATTTTTTAAATTGTTTACGCTATTTTTTTATTTTGGTGTAAGTGAATACCTGTTATTTTAGAGAAATATTTGACACGAGTATATATGTATACGAGATACTTCTATAGCGAATTATGGCGACATATCTACCTACACTGTGCACTACTGCAACTGCAAGCTAAGCTACTCATTTAATGAATTGACAATGAAATAGTACAAAGTCAAAAAGGAAAAAATGAATTGACAACTGCTGTCAAAGTCTGTAGATCATACAGTGCCAACATTCTTTTTACTATAACTTATGTGAATGGAGCAATATCCGTTGATTTGTAATATTAAATGTATATACATAACTACAAACATACACATTTACAGTTGTGCTTATAGTACGTACCCCGCAAAAGATTGTGCGATTAATCCCTAAAGAGGTTGGTCTCCGACTGATCTCCATTGTCTACATTTGGGCATAATTGAACCCCTTAAGACCCTTTCGGGTACAGTTGGGATTAGTCAGTTTGATGTAGCCCATTTTCAAAAATATTAAAAAAAACGGCAACTAAATGAGTAAAATAAAAAAGATTACAGTTAATTGAATCCAATTATTTCAGAAAAATGCGGAGCTCTATACCGAACCCAAATTACTTGGACTTAACGACTACGACGGAGTTAGGGTTAAATTTTCGGAGAAAATTTTTTATTCCATTTTGAAAAACGGGCGAACAATTTTCATCAAATATATTTTGTGGATTGGCAAACCTTTCGATTGTGTTTCTGCCATGAAAAATGCGACTGGGCCCTATTTGAGTCCTTATAGAATCAAAACGGGAATAGTCTTCATATGTTTCCATATGGATACAAAGGGGATTGGTCCTATCGATCCCTTTCAGGTATAAATGGGTACAATTAGTCTCTTTATAGTACATGCTCAAACAAAACGGAACAGTTCAACTTATAGAAAGAAATCAAAACTGGCATTGGGCGCATACTCCTTTGCGACTCATCCCGGATACGGCAGCCGGTTCTACGTATCGGAGCGACTAGGGATTTTTCCCGAACAAGGGATGTCGTTTCAGTGTAACCCCATTTAATTTGTTGCGTCCTTGGTCGAACGTATTGGATGGGGCTAAGCACTGTTACAACAACAACAGCAACTCATCCCGGATTCATCCTAGACCAATCGCATTTTTTGCAGGGTATATAAAAAGGAAATGAAAATAAACTGCAGTCAAATAGACAAACAAATGAGCTACAAATTTATCTGTTGTGGGTAGTAAGTCAGAGCTGAACTAGAGGAAGAGATGAGCGAGGGAGAGTAAGCGTGTACGATGGAAGGTAGGTAATGAAGCCTACAAATAGACAATTGCAAGCAGTTTACATTGGATATGTATGTACATAAACAATCAAAGCAATTGCTTCACTGTACATACATAGTGAGGGTTGGTCTTTGTTTACTATTTTTTCGTGTTATTGTTGTTGCAGTTATAAATTTGTGTTAGCTGCAACAGAAAACAGCAAAACATCACGGGTACAAAAGAACAAAGAGTAGCTAAGCTGAGGAGTTAGAAATTACATAGATTGCTTGCAGAGATGTACACTTCTATGTATATATGTGTGCAAGTGCATATGAAAATTCACAAAAAGGCAAGCGCAGGCTGTGTCTTAGCAGGTAGTCAAGAAGCAACACTGCAGGCGGCATTTGTGCAACAACATAACTCAGACAGCAGATTGGAAACACATGACGAATGATGAGCAGGTAAAGAAAGAAAGAAAGAATAAAAAGCGATGGAATAAAGAAAAATAGTTAAATAAACGGAATTGGTATAAATAATAAGAGAAAGAAAAATGAGGCAGCGCGCAAGAGTATGAACTCACAAAGGGCACAAGAGCAAGGAACTGACTATATTTTGTTGGACAAATAGAATGTGTTTATATGTATTTGACTGCTTATTGTTCCTTTTGTTGTATTTAAAATCCTGCGCTATTTATAATATTTTTTTTGCATTATCATTCTAAGTGCCTGATAAATACATTATTGTCCTTAACGCTGCGCTGAAACGTGATTTGGCGCAATTGCTGCAGCTTAAGATATCTCATTACATTAGAGTTGAAAAATGTGGAAATGCATATGTTGACAGATGAAAGGCATTAAAAAAACAAAACCAAAAAAAATTTGTTTTAAAAAATAAGAAAAAATGCAATATGAAATTTAAGTCATAGGTCGAATATTATTGTTGTTATATTTGATATTTTTTGGACACAGCACTTAAAAGGTGACGAAATTGTGAAGTAGGTTTAATGCATTGCTCACATCACACGTATTATACGTATTAACATACGCGCATTCAAATATGTATTTCAAGACAAACATTTGTGTAGTATATTTTTAGGCGCCTGAACTTGTGCTTATTGGGTCGGGCCTCAAATACGGGTCCATATTTTTACGTAATCAACGTTGAATAATGCAAATATACAACTTCGAAGTCATATATCTGCATCATTTTTTATTTTTTACAATATAAAAGGTATAATTTTAGGCGCTCACTAAACGACGACGGTTACTGTGTAAAAAGTTGAGTTAAAGGAGCGCAGCCCTGAAGAAATAGTTTCATATGTCCAGTTTCTGCCAGTTATTTTGGGTTGCTTAAAAATGTAGTATACTTTCAGGCGGTTGCTGAAGTATTGTGTATGAGGAGTATAAGTGACTTCGTTTCGTTTATTAGCGTTGATTATCGTAACGAAATGATATCGTTTCGTTCGTTAAGCATGCCTGAGTTAAAGAAGCTAAGTACTAGAAAATCAGTTCCTTATGTCCACTTCTCGTCTGCTTCCCTGAGTTGCTTAGAAATTTAGAATAAGCTTTTGTATAAAATATTGACTTATAATCCCAAAACTACTGTAATGCTTTCTAATTTGTCACGAAGAACGAAAAATTACACTGAAGATGCACATTAATCAGGTTTCCATCAAAAATATGAGGCTCTTAATTTTTTTAATTGACGTATTTTTTAGAATACTTTAAGGCTTTCAGCTAAAACTATGCGTGAAATAAGTCCTTTCTGCATATTTAAGGAAGTTATTTTATTAATTCTTAATACCTGGACTACTTTCAGGTGCTCTTTTACGTATTTTGCTAAAAGAAAGCTTGATTTCACTCATTAGCAAAGATATGAGCCCGAGGTCTTTACTGATCAGCCAGTTCAACCTAAGAGCCCATGAGAGGTCGCCAAGGTACACTCAATATAGATTGTGAGTTTTGCTAGGATGTCATGTATACCGATTTGTCATCTTACATGCTATAAAAATTATCCTTTTCCTGTACTAGAACTAGCAAATAGGAAATTGTATAAAAATTAAAAATTTAGGCTAACTTTTATATTTTTAGGCGCACAATAGAGGCAATACTACTAAAAACCTGCGAAAGGCACAACAACTTTTTCATATTTGCTTAGTTTTCCCTAAAATGGCAAAAATGAAAATTGTGAGTGCAGCAAAGGGTAACCTTTTAGCCTTCAGCAGCCAAAAAGTATGCAATATTTCAGGAAGAGGGTTTTCAGAAATTTATAAACAAACTATCAGGCCTGCTTTGTTTAGCGAATTCGAGAAAACTTGTATCATATGAATTGGGTGTGGATAAAAAATTTCGATAGTGGACTTAAACATCAAAAAAATAATTCATACGATTTGGTGCTCGTTTTTCATAATAAGCGTTTTGGAGCTTTTTTGCATCTTCTTCAGTGAGTCTGTGAAAATCCTTGAAATCCAAGACTGAGAGCACAGTGCTTGCGTGAAGCTATGCTAGGCGTAAAGTGATATTTGTTTTCATATATTTTACAGGCTTCAAGCACTCTGCTGGCACTCTGACAACATTCTGTGTTTGTATTATACTAACGCTTCTAGTTCGGTCTTCAGTGTAAAAAGCAAGATTCGAAACCTTACAAAACTAAAGAAAATTAAAATTTATTCTGATAAGTCGATATTTGTATCTCAAAAGCAGAAAAGCAAGCAAAGGAAATTAATAGTTATTGTGGCCCTTTTTGAAAATTAATAATAAGGGAATTCAGGATTTTGTGCATATGGTATAGCATCATTGTATTTGCAAACTGGTGTAGTATTTTTTCACAAAACGCCAAAAAAATATACGGCTATGCATTTGCTACGTCACGGCATATACGTAACATCAAAAACCATAGTTTATTTTTTTTCAATTTTGAATAGCAAATTAACAATTTTCAAAACAAAACAAAATATGCAAAGAAAAAATTTAAAACGAAAAAAAGTTGTTCACGATCCGCAGCTTTCATTTGCAATAGCAACGTTTCCAACACCAAATACACAAAATGCTCAACTCCCTTAATGTTGTTTTTTTTTTTTTAATTGAGCTGTAATAAATACAGGGTGCTTAGAAGAGTAGTTTGGAGTTTAAATTTATACTGGACAGCCTTCAAAGCTGACGATTTGGTAAATAAATAATGAAAAACAGGTACCAATGACGGTTTTTTTTTAAATAAATGCTACACCCACTATATCACGAAGGGCACTGTAAGCAAATTTTCTCTTATTTCATAACTAATAAATTCTTTCATATGCAATATATTAGACCCTTCAAGCACAAAGCACCCTATAAATAAAATAAATAATAATTTTCAGAAGCCCGAAAAATTCAATTAAATGATTATGCCGTATCAACCTCACTATTAGACTATTTTTTTTAGCACAGAAGCTGCTTTGGGCACTATAAAAACCACACACCCACACATACACAAACATCGGTCCTTATACACAGCAAATAAATATGCGAATCCTCCACCATGTTGCACAATCACCATAGCAACTGTCAAATATGCAAATTTCGGCGAAAATTTATGAGCATAAAATAGCAAGGCAGCAGTTCAAAGAAAGCTTAGAAGTTACAAAAATAAAAATAAAAACGATTTAAAAAAAATCAATTTATGCGCATATGAAATGTGAAATAAGAAACTTAACTAAATTTGCAAAGCGTGATCGGTTTAAATTTATGCGTAGCAACTTTTAGTTGACAGATAAGAGCTGGATTGTTCATTGAATTTTTCATTTTATCTTAGAATCTGTATTTATTTTAAAAATAGTAAAAGTATATGTATGCATATGTAAATGAAATACCTATTTCAATGACAACTTCTGTGCTACTTTTATACTAAGCACAACATTTTCGCTAATTGAATTGGTAAATAAAAATTACAATTGCATATTTTGCAATGTGTGGAGGTGTAAATTGCGTTTACGAAATTATTATAGAAATTGAAAAATGTTGTGAGTTAGAGAAACTTCGAGACTTGTAAGATATGAGTACGTAAAAGTTAGATAATATTTGGTTTTACAAATGAGGAAAGCACATATTTATGGAAAATGTTTTAAATTTTTTTATTAACAAATACATTTTTCTTTTATTCACAATACATTAACATTATTACCGAAAAAGTTTGCAACATTACATTATTACCGAAAAAGTTTGCAACAAAAAACTAAAAAATTTTTTACATACATTTTTTGCATAAATTTTTAGTACTAATTTTAAAACATGTTTGCTTATATTTTGAGTATAAATCTTTAATACGATTTATGGAAATTTTTTTAAAATTGATGCTATAGTATTTCCAACTTTGTAACATTTTTTCCAAGTTTTTTTCACCAAATAAAAAAATTTTTTTTTTTTAATATTTCTATATACATTTGAAAATATTTATTATTGTATATATAAAGCAAACATTTTTTTTACAAAGCAAAATATTTTTTTTTTCACAAAATTGTTTGCTTTATAATAAGCTTTTCAAACAAATATTTTGAAATAGAAATAGGTTTTAAAAAAGAAAATTTCAAATTTTGTTTAAAAAAAACTTCGTTACATGTGAGATATAAATACGTAAAACCTAGATAATATTTGTTTTTTTTAAATTAAAAATTTATGGAAAATGTTTTAACTTTTTTTATTAAAAAAATTACCGAAAAAAATGTCCAACAAAAAACTGCATTTTAAAATATTTGTTTGAAAAGCTTATTATAAACAAAAAAATTTTTTTTTACAAGCAAACTTTTTTTTACATAATTGTTTGCTTCATTTTAATGTTTTCAAGCACTTATTTGAAAAAGCATATAGAAATACGTTTAAAAAAAATGCTCCAAAAATTTACTAAAAAATATGTACACCAAATAAATGCAAAGTTTAAAAAACAATGTAACTAGTTACTGATAAAAGTTATACAAAAATAGTGTGCGCAAACCTTTTTCCAAAAATGTACTAAAAACTAAAAAAAAGTTATACAATGAACTAATGTAAAAAAGTACTAAAAAAATTGTATGAAATGTATTATATGCCAAACAAATGTACTAAAAAAAAGTTGGCAAACATTTTTACGTACAAATTTAATCAAAATATATTCAAAATTTAATTTTTTTTCAATACGAGTACTAAAATGATTTACTAAAAAATCTTATAAGCAAAATAAAATATCTAAAAATTCTTTAAAAAATGTCTACAAAAGTTTGCAAAAGAAAGTTCATAGCTATTTTGTATGAAACCCGTAAAAAACGTACTAAACATTTAAACAAAAAGAATTACTGAAAAAATGTTTTAAAAAATATTGCCTAAAATTTGTTTTGCTTAATGGCAAAGTACCTTGCCGACCAAGCTTTACTCGGCAACGTTTCGTTGTGCTGAGAAATCTTTCTAATATTAATCTATGGGAAATTGCAATTATTCATTTAAAAGAAAATTATTTAAAATTAAGTCGAATCATGTGTAAGATTTTTTACGACGATTTTTAACTTTAATGTTCTCCTTTAAAGCTTTAATAGAATATGAGTAAATAGAGTACTATTTCGTCAAGCTACCCCAACCCTAAATGGCAACCCTACTCAAAAATGTCCATATCGGCATACCTCATGCAATTTTTTTTAATTTCGAATAGGTGGCAACCCTAAATGGCAACCCTGCTCAAAAATTTCCCTATTGAAATGCGGAGTGAAATACCTTTCGTTTGATACCCATATCGGTATATCTCATGCAATTTTTTTTTTAATTTCGAATAGGTGGCAACCCTAAATAGCAACCCAGCTCAAAAATTTCCCTATTGCAATGCGGAGTGAAATACCTTTCGTTTGATACCCATATAGGCATATCTCATGCAATTTTTTTTTAATTTCGAATAGGTGGCAACCCTAAATGGCAACCCTGCTCAAAAATGTCCCTATATCAATGCGGAATGAAATACCTTTCGTTTGATACCCATATCGGCATATATCATGCAATTTTTTTTATTTCGAATAGGTGGCAACCCCAAATGGCAACCCTACTCAAAAATGTTCCTATTGTAATGCGGAGTGAAATACCTTTAGTTTGATACCCATATCGGTATATCTCATACATTTTTTTTAATTTGGAATAGGTGGCAACCCTAAATGGCAACCCTAAATGGCAACCCTAAATGGCAACCCTGCTCAAAAATGTCCCTTTTATAATGCGGAGTGAAATACCTTTCGTTTGATATCCATATCGGCATATCTCATGCAATTTTTTTTTTAATTTCGAATAGGTGGCAGCCTTGTGAAACATTCTGAGTGGCAACACCTAGATAGAAAGTCTTAGAAGGTGATACATTATCTCTGTGCCAAATTTCATTTAAATCGGTTGAGCCGTTCCCGAGATCGTTCGGCTATACAAACAAACAAGAATTGCTCGTTTAAAGTAATAAGATAAATGACAAAGGTACATCTTTCTTTTCCCGACCACGAGGTTTTGCGCTTATACGTCTTCTTCAGGGAGTCTGATCGTCGAAACGCATAGATGAAATTTTAGTTTTGCCCTCTCATTTATCGCACGTCCGACTTCAACCCAGCAAAAATGTATGAAATTGACCCAACAAGAAAATATAATTTATGTATAAATTTTTTTTGAAAACCATTTTTAAAATGTAGTAAAAATTATTTTAAAAAAAAATTATAGAAGCAATCTAGTAAGCCTATGTGTAACAGTATGCCCAACAGTATTCTATGACTACTTGTGCAACCACATTGGGAAAAAGGTCAAACAGTCTTCTTTGTTGATCTAGTACCGACACCTATAAATTTATAGCAGTCAGACTTGACTTGGCTACAGGCACTCATGAAAAAGGGGAGTGCATCTCGCATAAAGACCTTTGCTGTAAAGACATATGCAACTAACACAGAAATTGTAACACTCTTTCTGCGGTTAAGTTCCAGTTATAGATAGGAACACGCCTAAAAACTTTCGGAAGCCTCTTTTTGCAAAGTATGGACAGCTTATCAAAAGCAGAGACTCCTTAAATTCTTTATTATATTAACAACTCTGTCTGGTTGTGTTAAACCTAGCTAAGAAATCTCTGACATATAGGGATTCAAGGGATTGATACGCACAATGCACAGTTTCTGCAACCCAATTTTCAACCTTATCTGTGCGAGGCGAATCTTGTAACAAACATGAATGTATCATACACATATTTAGCAGGCAAGGCTGTGGTGACCCCAAGTTCATCCTGTAACAAGGGGATGGTCATTATGGCCTACAAAGTTCAACGTGGTCATACTAAATCGTTCTGGAGATGGTCGGGCTAGTACCTTAATGGTGCTTGTTACCGGAACATAATGGATCTATATCCAGCAAAGGACCATCAACTTTGATAACACTCACCAAAACCTTCGGTAAGGTAAGTAATTACCTTCGCGTCTAGCTTCCCCACCACGAATATGCAACAAAAACAAAGTACTGGATAAATTTTAAACATAATTTTTTCAGCACATAAAAGTTGTTGAGAAAAAATTTCGTGTTAAATTGATTGAGAGCGATTTATTAATTTTACAACAACAAAGTTGTATTACAACTTTTAATGTTTGCAACTTGTTTTTTGACAAAGTTATGACTGTTTAAGAAATATTATACAGAAAAAGAGCAAACCGAATACAAACAAAAGCTGAACAGAGCTTCAAATCAATTGCTACCCACACTAAGCCCATAATTTTTACGCTATAAAAGCAATAAAAACAAATTTCTGTAAATGAGTGAAAAAATCTCATTAACCAGCAAACAAAGGAAAATTGAAGGACACTTAAGGAAAAGAGAAGGAACTAACTAATATTATTAGCAAAGTCAGGGAGGCAAGCAAATTAACAGCCACAAGAGAGCTTACAAGCAAGTTGACAATAATTATGGATTGACGAAGTAACGCTGATAAAAGCGAATGTAGTACAGCAAAGGCTTAATAGATGGCGTTGGAGCTACATGGCGTATACGTAATTACAGATTTGATGGAAGCTTAAAGTCTTATAAATGAAAAATTAACGTAGGTTGACTTGTTAGCTGGTAAGTCAATGCTAAGGCAAAAAAAACATGACAAGCAAATGTCAAAGAGCACCCCACAGTAGTTAGTGTTGAGGGGTTTAGTAGAGCTACACAACAAAAAAAAAAACGAACATCCAAGCAATGCTGAGTATGAACGCAAAGAAAGCAATTAATTATAATTAACATGTGAAAATAGCGCACAGGCAACTAACATGGAAAAAAGAAGTAGTATTAAGCAAAATAAAATCAAATATAAAAGTACTAAAAAACCGGCGACGGTAAAGCAAAACGCGTATCCTGTTCTGGTGTCATTCAAAGTTTCAATGATGTTAGCGATAAAACATGTCTCCAGAGGCGAATTTTTCAAACACCACAGAAAAAATGAAATTAAGTTGAAGAAACAACAACAACAATACTGCTTATAAAGAATTGGGCGGTAGGTGCGATAACATAGCACAAAAGCTGTAAGAAAACTGCGTAGCGCTATATGGCGTATGAGTAACACTAAAAGTAGATATTTTATTGCTTGTAAGCTTTTGAAGTTCAGGATTTGAATATGTGTGGGTGAGTTCAATTTTCGCTGGTTAAATAAATTAAAGTACAAATCCACAGTCAAACGAAATGTGTACATACAGCAGCGAACACGAGTGTAAATTTTTGAAAAAATTTCTTCACTTTAATTTCTCCTTATTATTTTCGCTAGTTTAAAACTAAACTTCCATGAATTTTGTAACTGAAACTATGCAAAATAATATCAAAAATACTGTAACGAATTTACTGAAATTCCTCTTATTTGCAACCTTCTACTAACGTTCGAATCCTAAACTGTTGAATAAATAACTCCACTATTCAATAATGCAAAATGGCCTTTATTCAAGTACTTCACAATAACACTACTACTTCTCGACAGATAGCGTGCTTAAATCGAACTGATTCATCGTGCCTCAGCTGGTGCTGCTTTTATACTGTTTGGTTTCCTCGTTGGCATATTTCTAGGCGTTTCTATTTCTATAATTTAGTTACCAGCTATAAAATTACCAGCTATAACTATGTTTATATCTTCTCATATGCGCGTGCATATGTGAGTGGTACTTGCACAAATTATTGCCTACTTTTGTGAGCATCTCAGATAAGATATATGCATGTGTCTCTCTCCTCTGCGTGCACGTACATATGTGTAGACATAATGATTGATTCGTTTATGTAGATACAAGTGACTGCATGCTTTATTGTTGTTGTGGCTTCATTTACTTAGAATCAAACTAGTGAGGTGAGTATTACTTTGTGTCACTAATATTCGTCACAATACTTTCGAAAAAATTTGAAAATTGATGAAAATTTTACAAAAATTTAGAATATTTTTTTTCAGCGTTTTCTAAATTTTTTTGAGTGTGCAATTTTGTGACCCACCCAATTTTAGTTTAAATACAGTTAATAGATCTCTCAAAATTAGCATTGATTTTTGGCAATTTTTTCCGAAGTGTGAATTTTCCTCCCATATGAAAACTAAGAACATGTTCCCTTCGTATGGATGGAAATATAAAACACCCTTCATAAAAAAAATTGTTAAAAATCCATGCAAGTTTGTAGAGATATATAACATGTTCTTTGCTGGACTAAAATTGATTGCGCCACAAAATTGTATGCGCAAAAAAACGCAGAGAGCACTAAGTAAGAAGTTTGCAATTTTTATAAAACTTGCTCGTGAAACATTTTGGGGATTTGCATAGTTTCAGTTACAAAACTCATGAAAGCTTTTTCATACAAATTTAATTGAAGAAATTTTATAAAAATTGTCACTGCTACATTTTCTCGCTGCTGCATATGAGATGTAGAAGAACACTTGTAGAAGCAAACTTTATGAAGGCGATGAGAAAAAACGATAAAATATTGCACATAATTAAAATGTGTCTGCAGCGTTGACGGCGATAATTAATGTTGGCAGTTGGTTAATAAGTAATAAGAAAGGAAATTGTAGGGAAACAAGGGAATAGAAATTTTATGTGAGGAGGTAAAAAAAAAAAACTAAAAAGAAAGATGAGTTTAGCTTTGTGGAAGATAAGACAAACTTATCTGTTAGAGAATTGGCGGCGAAGAGATCAAAGATTTTGAAATTAATGAATGGTCTTAAAAACAAATAATTGAAGAATTGAGGAACTACCTTAAAAATAGATACCAAATCATGAGATCTGCAGATAAGACAACTAAAAAAAATAATAATATAATATAATAAATAAAAATGAGTGAGAAGCCAAGGCAGAATAAAAAAAAACGTCTTAGATAAATCATATTTTTAAGTTAAAAAAAATTGTGCGTAAAACAACCTTAAAAATTCAAAATGAAAAATATTCAATAGATGAACACATGATGCTGACTAACGAATAACCAAAGCGATTTAAGTTGACTGTAGATAAGCTCAGTGTCGAGGTTTAAGGTCAATATGCAGACAATTAAAAGAATGGTCTTATAAAAACTTAAAGTTATAAAAAGATGTACTCGCTTTATAAAAGCAACACAACAATAATAGTAAGAAGAAACATGCCCACCTTTTTTTGCGTCCCACTTTTAAAAAATTTAAATACTTATTCATCCAATAGATGAATTTATAACTTCTCATTAAAGATATGAATGCTGAATGGTTGTTCAGAGATAAAAACTGAACACTTTTTGAAAAAGGTATAGTTGTGCTACACAATTTTTCACCGTAATACATAGAACAATCAGCTAAACTAAATATATAAATCCAAGTAATGAATGCCAAAATCCCGAGTCGCTACCCTTGTAACGGACAAAAAACAGCACATTTCTTTTAATTGTTGCTGTACGCCACTATTTTGGCTATAGCGTAATGACCATATAAAGAAGTCATCGAAACAAAAAATATTCATCCGAATAATGAATGCCAAAATCAATTACCAATTTTGCAACGAAAACAAAAGGAAATAGTTTCAAAAAGATTTTGTCTGAGCGGAAGTACAAAAAGCACCAACCATACAAGTATTCATCAAATTAATGAACTTGATAGCTTTCTTTAAACATACTTCTTCCAAAAGGGTGTAATTGTGCCTCGTTTATTTGTCATTTGGGTTAATAACCAAGCATTCCTTCAATAGACGAAACTTACTTATTTCTATCACAAATATATGAAATGTGATTAAATATTGAATTGATGAACTTAAATCATATGCTGAAATTCATCAAGTATTTAAGTAATTGATATTCATCGATTTGACGAACCCAAAAAAATTTCATAGAACAGATGAACTCTAGTATACCTTAGCTCTATGAATTTATTTATTTGTATTTCTCTAATGGATGTATTTCATCTTTTTCAATAAATGATTTCTAATGTATCAAAAATTAATTTTTGTGGCATGATATTTTATTTATGATCTTATAAATAAATACATCAAAAGGCTGAATTTTTAGCTGATGGCATTTTCAGGGAAATGCAGGTAAACTAAAAAAGGAAAATTTTGCGTTAAAAATTTTAAACTATCGATTCGTCTTTCTGAAGTTATTCATTCACAACTCCCTTATTCGTACCACTAATAAATTTTCTAATTGATGAATTTTCAACGCCGCTATTAGCGTAGGTGCAACACGTTTTTTGAATACAAGATTTTCCATTTATAATCTTATTAACGTATTCATCCAAAGGACGAATTTTACACCGAACGCGCTTTGTTTTTTGGAGCAGAGGGGTGCATTAACTCATACATCAAGCATAAGAATATTTAAGCTGCAACTTTATTCGTTTATTGATTTAAAGTTTAAAGTGTTTATTGATTTTTATTGTTTGTTAATTTTTTTGTTTCTCGCTACGATTTAGCAGCAAAAACCTGGTTTGACATCCCACTTTAGTTTTGAAAAAGCCTAATTCCAGCTTACCATCAAAGGTTCTTCTAAGCGTCGAGTATATTTATTTTCGAACAAACCATAACCAATTAACTAATGCAAAAGCAATCTAACTGGTTGTCAGCTTAATTAAACAAAAATAATAATTTATGGGATTTACCAAAATATTAATCTTCCAATGCCAAGTTATAAATAAACAAATACGTATATATGTATGTATACTGACAAAAATTCACTGTGATTATAGAAAAATGTATAGTAGGAATAACTAAAACATAAAAACTAAAAAAAAGTATTTTCAATCACACAAGCTATAAAACAAAAAAACAAATTTAACCAAACGTTTATCAAAAACTAAATAAACAATGAAAAAAAGTTAACACAATCTTTATCTAAAAGCGTAAATTATTTAATTAAAGTTCGACTTGAAAGTCCAATGTTCGAATTATGAATAAATAAGAATTCTTAAAAATGTCAACCAATTAAAGGACTGCGGAGAGTTTTAATACTTAAAAACAAAATGAAAAAAAAAAAATGTTTAACAAATAAATACTTTGTTCGATAATAGAAAAAAACTATAAAAATATGCTTAAACAAACGAGATGCATTGTAAATATTATATAAAAAGATAACCGAGGATCAACTCTTCGAAAGAAAGTTTTCAAGAAAAATTAACCATTATTTCCTGAGCGGAATTATAAACTTCAAAAATAAATTTTATTTTCTTAGCGAAATAAAAAACTCAAATAATGTCATGGTTTAACTATATAGTTGGCTCATCTGTACAAAAACAAAATATGTTAGTTCAGATTGTCAAAATCTACGTGTTGGTGTTATGCGAATGGAATGAAATGAAAACAGAAATCTTAGCAGTTTTTGTGTGTAGTAAGGAAATGTTTTGAATGTGTTGGTTTCATTTTGCGTTTGCCATCTCCTTTTGACAATCCCATCGACCATGCAATGACAAAAATAATATCAGCTGATGAAATGAGCCAACCATATAATTGAGCCATGAATAATAACTATTATTTCTTGAGCGAGATTAAAAATCTCATAAAGTAACTCTAACTTTCCGAGTGAAATAAAGAATTCAAAATAGAATATATATTTTTCGAGCAAAATAAAAACTTAATAATTAACTTTTATTTTCCGAGCGAAATTAAAAATTCAAAAAATTATTTTTATTTGCCGAGTAAAATAAAAAGCTAAAAAATAACTGTTATTTTACGAGCAAAATGAAAATTTCAGAGAATAACTTTCATATTCATTTTGATAGATATAAGAAGCAAGGGAAAAACTTGTTAGTTTTCGAACGTTGTAAAAAACTTAGAAAAAGCTATTATTTCATGAGCAAAAAACAAAACTCCGAAAGTTACCTTAATTTTCCGAGAATAATAAAAAACTCAAAAAATTATAATAATTATTGATATAAAAGTGAAAAGCGGAAGCATTGATAATTGTTAACTGCTAGAAAATGCAATGTCACTCAAGTTCTTTTGAGCGACCCACAAAATATTCCCCAAAATGTGGATTAAAAACATGTAGTATAAATGTACCTAATTGTGCGTTCATATGGCTGAGTGCATAGAGGCACCTAACTTTACACCCCGTGTGAATGCAGAAGACTTCGAGTTCAAAACTCTACACCCAAAACGCCGGCTGATGGAGAAGTGATCTTCAGACACAGTTCAAGTTGTCATCGCCGTACCCAAATTTTTCAATTTTTCTCTTATAGCAATAACAAATGCAATTGTATAAAGCAATATGAGCCTGTCTCATTAATTAAATACCTATAAATAAAATTTATATCATAGTGAACAGCGGTAGCATTGCTAATAATGCAATGCTAGAAAATCCAATGTCACTGATCAAGTTCTGTTGAACGAGCCTAAAAAATTCCCCACATACGATGTGAAATAGCAATACAACTTAGCTCCCGAAAAGCCGTCGATGAAGAAGTGAAATTCAGAAGCATGTCGATCGCCCTGTGCAAATTTAGTAATTTTTCACATTTAGATGTTACTAACCCTGCTTTCACAGAGAGAAATATTGACAAAAGAGTTTATTATTGTTTACAAAAAATACAAAAAAATCCGCTTAATGTAAGCTATAATAAAATTAACTAGCGTGAAAATGTGCATACCACTGTCAACAAAAGTCAGCAGCTAATTAAAAGGAGAGTGTATTTGGCTTATAGAAAAACAATTACGCTAATGAAAAGCGCATTAAACATGTTTACTTGCAATGCATTTCGTTTGTTTGGCTAATGATTTTGTATTACTAACAATTTTTAGGTACATTGCAAATTTTGTTTGCCAAACTTAAAAATGCTGTTAAAAATGTTTGAACAAAAAAAACTTTGATAATAAAATATTTCATATGTAAAAGTAGTAAGCATATGTGTATATTTACCTCTATCGTTGTAAAAATCGAATCCACGCTCCAAACCAATACAATCACCGAAATTCGTTGCTGTTGTTGTTGTGGTCGTAACCGATGAGCTATCACTATTGCTATGATGATTATAGTGATTGTTGCTATTGTTATTATTATTATTGTTGGTGCCGTTTATATTATTATTATTGTTGTTGTTGGTGTTGTTGCCATTCGTATAAATATTATTGAAATAGATGTTTGTATTATTGATGCCGGCACCGCCATTGTTGAGACCATTGTTGCCGCCGCCGCCATTGCTATTTTGCAATTGATGCGGCAAGCCAACGGGATAATCCATAAGTGAGGCGGGTGGAGTTGGTTGATAACAGTACAAATCCATTTAAATTTATTTTTTTGTTACCATTTTTAATCTAAAAATATTTTTAACTTTATTTTTTTTTTTTTAATTTTACTTATTTATTAAAGGTAGTTGCTTGGTTGTTGGGAGCTTTTTTTTTTGATTTCATGTACTTTTTGGTAAACTGAGGTTGTTGCTGCAGAAACAGCAGGTTTTTTGGTTTTTGTACAAAATAAAACTTTTTGGTTTTTTTTAATTTTGTGCTTTGCTAATTTTTTAATACATTTTTTTTTTTATCTTCCATATTATTATTTAAGGCCATTTTTGTGTGTTTGGTTTGTTGTGATTATTTATTATTTTTTTTTTAATTTTTTTGTTTTGTGCAGGTAACTCTGGCAGAGTATAAGAAGCATTTTCAAGGAGTTTTGGAGAGGTATTTTTTTTTTTGAGCTGACTGAAGGCTTTAGTTTAGTTTTGTAGCTTGAAAGTGGTTAATAGTTTTTGGGAGTTGTATTTTAGCTCTAAAAAGGGATTGAATTTGATGTTTTTTATTATTTTTTTGTAATGCATTCTTTTGGTATGCAATTTTAATACCAATTATTTTTTGTTATTGAAATTCATATGCTTCTTTGTTTTACTAAACATTAAAGTCTGTACAAACTAAATAATTTTAAAACATAAAATATATATTTTTACTTATTTTATTTTTTTTTTTTTTGTAAATTTGATTTGAGATTTTTTGAAATTATTTAGTCAAAACAAATTTGTTTTTAATTCCATTTATATTTCATTAAGTTTAGTATTTTCTGTTATATACATATGTAAATTTTTTAAGCTTGCATTTTTTCAAATTGTTTTTAATATGGAAACATTTTTTATTTTATTTTTTGATTATATTTCTTTAGCAAACTGAACGATTAAACTATCAAGAAATTTTAAAATATAATTAAGATTGTATTGTTTTATCTAAAGTTTAAAATACATTTTTTTCTCATGAATCTTGATTTTGTTTTTAATTTGAATGTTATAATTTTTCAGGTTTTTTTTTAAATTGTTTAATTTTATCTTATTTTTATTATTTTTTTTATTTGATTTAAATCGAATTTACTCAAATGTTTTCCGTTTGATTCCATTATCAAAGAATTTTTAAAACACATATATTAAGATTGTATCCTCTTACCTAAATTCAAAATATATGTTTATTTTTTACTTTTATTTTTTGTGAAATATTTTTTTAATTACTTAATTTCTGTTTAATTTTTTTCTGTTATCTAAATTTGAAATATATATTTTCTCTAATTTTAAATTTTTTTGAAAGTAAGAAATTATTTATATGTGTTTGTTTTGAAGCTTGAGAAGTAATATTTCAATGTTTTTTAAATATAAAATTATTATTTTTTTTTTTATTGCGAAACCAATTATTTTTTTTTTAGAAAATTAAAGTTATCAAATTATTTTTTTTATTAAATAGATCTTTTTTATTTTTTTTTTTATAACTTTTTTCGTAACAGTTCTTTTTTTAGTGTTTTATTTCGCTTGAAAAGTTATAGTTTTTTTTTAAATCGCTTAGTTTTGAAGAAAACTCAAAGTTTCACAATTAGAATCGATGTTTAAAATTATGCTCAAAACAATTAAAATCAATCTAGACATTATTTTCTTGTGCTTTTTTTGAGTCGGTCACCTATAACTTTTGTGTGTGGTGTGAAAAACTTAAGCTCAAGGTTGACGTGTTCATTGAACGTCATTAGACAGTTTTAAAGAAAGACTCCATGAAAACCCTTTATTTATATTTTTTATTTGATATTCATTGCTCTTAGTCTTACATTTCGGATTATTAAAATTAATTTTTTTTGGTATTAAGCTTATCGAATCATTATTAAGTTACTCATCCTAGTAGTTGGTTTAGTGCTTTAACAAAATCTTTTCTGTTGTCTCCTAAATATTTCAAAATCGTTATGATTCTTTTACTTCTTTAATAGAAGTTCTAGGAAATTTGAACTTTTTTAGTTAATGTTTGCTTTTTCTTTTACTATATTTTTTCTGCATTTCTAAAGAATTCTACACGCTTAAAGTCTTCTTATTGTTTTTTTATACTCAGTTGAGCAGAGCTCACAGAGTATATTAAGTTTGATTGGATAACGGTTGGTTGTACATATATAAAGGAATCGAGATAGATATAGACTTCCATATATCAAAATAATCAGGATCCAGAAAAAATTTGATTGAGCCATGTCCGTCCGTCCGTCCGTCCGTCCGTCCGTCCGTCCGTCCGTCCGTCCGTCCGTCCGTCCGTTAACACGATAACTTGAGTAAATTTTGAGGTATCTTGATGAAATTTGGTATGTAGGTTCCTGAGCACTCATCTCAGATCGCTATTTAAAATGAACGATATCGGACTATAACCACGCCCACTTTTTCGATATCGAAAATTTCGAAAAACCGAAAAAATGCGATAATTCATTGCCAAAGGCGGTTAAAGCGATGAAACTTGGTAGATGGGTTGACGTTATGACGCAGAATAGAAAATTGGTAAGATTTTGGACAATGGGCGTGGCACCGCCCACTTTTACAAGAAGGTAATTTAAAAGTTTTGCAAGCTGTAATTTGGCAGTCGTTGAAGATATCATGATGAAATTTGGCAGGAACGTTACTACTATTACTATATATGTGCTAAATAAAAATTACCAAAATTGGATGAAAAACACGCCCACTTTTTAAAAAAAAAATTTTTTAAATTCAAATTTTAACAAAAAATTTAATATCTTTACTGTATATAAGTAAATTAAGTCAAAATTTAACTCCAGTAATGATATGATGCAACAAAATACAAAAATAAAAGAAAATTTCAAAATGGGCGTGGCTCCGCCCATTTTCATTTAGTGTGTCTAGAATACTTTTAATGCCATAAGTCGAACAAAAATTAACCAATCCTTTTGAAATTTGGTAGGAGCATAGATTCTGTGACGCTAACTGTTCTCTGTGAAAATGGGCGAAATCGGTGAAAGCCACGCCCAGTTTTTATACACAGTCCACCGTCTGTCCTTCCGCTCGGCCGTTAACACAATAACTTGAGCAAAAACTGATATATCTTTACTAAACTTAGCCCACGTACTTATATGAACTCACATTATCTTGGTATAAAAAATGGCCGAAATCCGACCATAACCACGCCCACTTTATCGATATCGAAAATTACGAAAAATTAAAAAAATGCCATAATTCTATACCAAATACGAAAAAAGGGATGAAACATGGTAACTGGATTGGTTTATTGACGCAAAATATAACTTTGGAAAAAACTTTGTAAAATGGGTGTGACACCTACCATATTAAGTAAAAGAAAATGAAAAAGTTCTACAAGGCGAAATCAACAGCCCTTGGAATCTTGGCAGGAATACTGTTAGTGTTATTGAATGTATAAATAAATTAGCAGTACCCGACAGATGATTTTCTGGATCACCTGATCCACATTTGGTCGATATCGCGAGAACGCCTTCACATATACATCTAAGGGCCACTCGCTTTTAAAACCCTCATCAATACCTTTAATTTGATATCCATATCGTACAAACACATTCTAGAGCCAACCCTGGCCCACCCTAATGGCGATATCTCGAAAAGGCGTGCACCTATAGACCTAATGCCCACTCCCTCTTAAAATGCTCAGTAACACCTTTCGTTTGATACCCATATCGTAAAAACATTCTAGAGTCACCCCTGGCCCACCCTAATGGCGATATCTCGAAAAGGCGTCCACCTATAGACCTAATGTCCACTCCCTCTTAAAATGCTCAGTAACACCTTTCCTTTGATACCCATATCGTACAAACATTCTAGAGTCACCCCTGGCCCACCCTAATGGCGATATCTCGAAGAGGCGTCCACCTATAGACCTAATGCCCACTCCCTCTTAAAATGCTCAGTAACACCTTTCGTTTGATACCCATATCGTACAAACATTCTAGAGTCACCCCTGGCCCACCCTAATGGCGATATCTCGAAAAGGCGTCCACCTATAGACCTAATGCCCACTCCCTCTTAAAATGCTCAGTAACACCTTTCGTTTGACACCCATATCGTACAAACATTCTAGAGTCACCCTTGGTCAACCTTTATGGCGATATCTCGAAAAGGCGTCCACCTATAGAACTGAGGATTACTCCCTTTTAAAATACTCATTACCACCTTTCATTTGATACCCATATCGTACAAACACATTCTAGAGTCACCCTGGCCCACCCTAATGGCGATATCTCGAAAAGTCGCCCACCTATAGACCTAATGCCCACTTTCTCTTAAAATGCTCAGTAACACCTTTCGTTTGATACCCATATCGTACAAACATTCTAGAGTCACCCCTGGCCCACCCTAATGGCGATATCTCGAAAAGGCGTCCACCTATAGACCTAGTGCCCACTCCCTCTTAAAATGCTCAGTAACACCTTTCGTTTGATACCCATATCGTAAAAACATTCTAGAGTCACCCTTGGTCCACCTTTATGGCGATATCTCGAAAAGGCGTCCACCTATAGAACTAAGGATTGCTCCCTTTTAAAATACTCATTACCACCTTTCATTTGATACCCATATCGTACAAACACATTCCAGAGTCACCCCTGGCCCACCCTAATGGCGATATCTCGAAAAGGCGTCCACCTATGGACCTAATGCCCACTCCCTCTTAAAATGCTCAGTAACACCTTTCGTTTGATACCCATATCGTACAAACACATTCTAGAGTCCCCCCTGGCCCACCCTAATGGCGACATTTCGAAAAGGCGTCCACCTATAGACCTAATGCCCACTCCCTCTTAAAACGCTCAGTAACACCTTTCATTTGATTCCCATATCGTACAACTACAGACACCCCTGGTCCACCTTTATGGCGATATCTCGAAACGGCGTCCACCTAGGGAACTAAGGATCACTCCTTTTCAAAATACTCATTAACAGCTTTCATTTGATACCCATATCGTACAAACATATTCTAGAGTCACCCCTGGTCCACCTTTATGGGGATTTCTCGAAAAGGCGTTCACCTATAGAACTAAAGCCCATTCCCTTTTAAAATACTCATTATCACCTTTCATTTGATACCCATATCGTACAAACACATTCTAGAGTCAGCCCTGGTCCACCTTTATGGCGATATCCCTAAATGGCGTCCATCCATAGAACTATGGCCTACTCTCTCTTAAAATACTCTTTAATACCTTCCATTTGATACACATGTCATACAACCACATTCCAGGGTTACCCTAGGTTCATTTTCCTACATGGTGATTTTCCTTATTTTGTCTCCATAGCTCTCAACTGAGTATGTAATGTTCGGTTACACCCGAACTTAGCCTTCCTTACTTGTTGTTTTTATTTTTAAAAATTTTTCTCACTTTCTTATTATTTCACGTCTACGTTGCGTTACTTTTACGCATACAAATGAGTCCTGCAGTGTAAGCGTCCTCCCCTACTATGCGCATTCTGCAGACGCAATCAAACGAAAGCACTATTAATTTCAAATTCTTATTTATTTTTACTTCTGTCCTCTTCGCATATCGTCTGTATTTTTGTAAAAGCAGATTTTATGGATGTGTCTCGCTGACTTTCTTCTGCTTTCCATACAGCGTTTTTGCACACCAGACAGCCATCTAAACAAACCTTTAGCATAATTTTGTTCAGCTCGTGCTGTCGCTGCTCTTTTATTTATTTATATTATTATGATTGCTTGTCTTGTTGTTGCTTTCCTCAGCTTCTGGTTATTGTTATTATGTTTTTGTCGTACAGACCTTGAGTAGACAGTTATTTACATGCATCATGCCACATTTCTGTAGATGATAACAAGTTTAAGGCAGATTGTGTAAGAAAAGCAAAAAATGATAAAAGAGGCAAAATTGCTCAAATGCCAGACGCATCTTCAAAATGCCGACACATACGCCAACAACAAACAAATGGTAGTCAGCCAAACTTTCTTGCCACCCACTCGAGCACAGTGTGCTTTGTGTAAGGAATGTTATGCTGTGAATATTTTGATGAAGAAAAAGATATCAGACGCCATTAACGTTTAAATAAAAAGTTGACGAAGTTCAGTATAAAAGGATGCTGTGGTAACGACGAGCGAGACGCCTATCTTGGGGGCGATGAGGCGTGTTTTGGGAGAAAAAATCAGCAGCTAAAGGGGCGTTTTTCGTACGCAACATCTGCATAGTTCCTTTACTCACTTCGCAGCGCATTAATTTTGCGAGTAAGTGAGAATAATTGCCTCAAGCTCTAATGGTTATTTGCTTGCCTGAGTTGCACTGTATACTTGATGCACTTTTTCTTTATGTATAAACTCGTTTATTTTTTGTTACCTTTTCCCGGCTATCGCTATCACTTGCGATCTATGTCTCTACCTCTGATCTTCCTGTTAGGCCGTAACTTTCTCCACGCACGCTAACTGTCTGCTGTCTTTACCTTGTGTGCTTATAGCACATAAGCGGCTAGCGCTTCTCACCAATTGAACTAGGGTCTCGGAAGGTGCTACAAACCCCCATAATTACTAAGGGTTTTTGAAGTGAAAACATCTTTATCAGCGGTTAAATTTGTATCCCGTGTGTGATGATAATCATAGTTAGCTACAGTGAAGTGGTGTTGTTAGTTTTATATTTTCGTCTTTTCGAAGAGCCGTACGAAAATGGACAGCAGCTGGCAAATAGCAAAACCTATTCTTTTTTAAGTTTATTGATTTATCTTTTAAATCGAATTTTAAAATACAGTTTTTTAAATTAAATTTAGTAAATTTATATTTTTAAATGTTTAAGCTTTTTTTTAATTTTATTTTTGTGTATATTGATTTTGTAATTTTTGTTTTATTAATGTACTTAGTTTTTCCACATTGAAATGCAATTTTATTAAATATGGTTGTTTTTTTATTTTGCATTATTTAAATTTGTACAGTTCCACAGTTTCTTTTTTATATTTTATGATCAATTATTTATATTTTATTTTTTTGTTTCAATGCATTTCATAGACCCACAAAATTGTTTCTGAAACAATTTTTTGCTTACGAATATTTAAATTTAAGCATATTTTTGCTTTTATAGCTTACGCTTTTCTGGGCTTCAGTAAAATTTAGTTTTTATATTTTGTTGATTTTAGAAAAACTCGTTTAAAATCTTTTTTAAGAAAATTTTGAAATAGTAAATTCTTTGAAATATTTTTGTCACTGAAAAAGTGTTTATTGTTTTTTTTTTTTTTTAATATAATTTTAGCTTTTTATTGTACCTTAATTTTATACAGTTTTTTATTTCATGTTTTTTATGTTTATTTCAGTTTGAAAAAAAATGTTGTATTGTATTTCAAAGTATTCAACTTAAGAATTTTTCTTAATTAAACTTTTTTTAATTTTAAAATTTTCTGTATTACTTTTGTTTTTTTTTTTTATAAATAGTTTTTTTTTATTGGACCTTGATTCTTTGATTCTTCTTTCTCTCGGTCTTCATGTTTTTGATATTGATTTTTTCTTGATTTTTTCAATGAATTTTTTTTTTACATTTTTGAAACGAAAAAAATTAGAAAAATTTATTTTTCAATAAATCTAATTTTTTTTTAACTGAAGAAATTAAAAAAAATTATTTTTGAGCCCTAGCAACACGTTTTTGCATTTTTCAGCTCAATAAAAATATAAATTTTAAATTAAAAAAACTATTTTTTAATTTTTGTCGATGTTCATATTTTTCAGTTCTTTATTTTTAGTTTTATTTCACTATCAATTAAAATTTTTTAGATGCGATTTTAAAAGTACTTTCGAAATTTTCATTAGTTGAAACTATTTTTCTTACGAAAATGTAAAGGGATGCTTCTATATGTTGATTTTGTTCAAATGTATCTCAACAATATTTTTTTATTAATTATTATTTTTCACACGAAAATTTAAAATTAAGCATTTTGATTATAGTTTTGGAATGTTTATTTAGCTTGTAAGATTTTGAAAATTAAATTTTGTATATTTTTGAACATTTTTTAGGTCTATATTTTCCACAATTTTAACTTTAATGTTCTTTCAAACATTTCTTTTAAATAATACCTTTTATAAAATCTTTTTCGCAAAATTTTTTTTCAAAAAATAGTTTTCTATATTAATGCGAATTTACCGAACAGAACAAAAAACTCACCAAGATTCTTTCCCTGTTTTAATTTTTTAACATAAACAATTTTTTTTTTTACTTTTTGTATAATTTTTTTCTCAGATTTCCACAATTTTTTTTTTTTATTATTGATATTAAATACAGTTGATAATATTTTTTGTCAATTATTAAAATTTTTACTTTTTGGAGGGCATCTAAGACCCCACAAATCGAACAAATATTTATTATTTGTTTTTTTAACTTTTATTCATTTTTTTTATTTTTTTTTTATTCAAAAGTATTTCACTTAAGTTTCTATAGCACGCGCATTTCAATGGAAGTACACTTACCACACGCCCTGCAGCGTTCTAGCTATTTTTGCTAGTTAGATTTACACATACATAAACATATTCACATATACATAAATATTTCGATTTACAAGTTAACAGAAGCACACACACATCCGAGCCACGGGGTTGCTGTGGTCGCTGAAATTGCACTTTGTGTTGAAATTTCAAAAAAATACTGAAAATTTGCTCAAATATTCAAATAATTTGTTGTTGCTGAAAAAATTGCATTTTATATTTGCCTTAATAATTTTGCATGGAATAGCAAACGATTTGTGCTGATTAACACGCTCGCAGAAACAACACGCCGCAGTAATAACAATAACTGTTAAATATTAAGAAAGACTGCCGAGATAAAAAAAATTTATTTAAAATTTACAAACGAGTCACAAACTGCTGGGAACTTTTGCATGTATTTTGTTTAAATTTGTATTTTTTAAACATTTTTGAAAGTTGTTTTTTTTTCACTTTTTGTTTTTGAAATTTTCAAACAAATTTTTTCTGAATTCTATCTTTTTTGAACTTTGTCTGAAAACTTTTTTTCACAAATTTTTGTTTTTTTTTTTTTTTATGTTGTAGGTACTTTGTATTTTTTCAGCTACATTTTTGCAGGTTTCAAAAATATGTAAATATTTTTTCCACTATTTTTAAAGCACCACCAAAAGGTTTTAAAAATATTTTTTTTGTTTGTTTTATGTTTTCCCACTTGTTTCTATGCAATTTACATATTTATGCATGTTGTATGATTGCATATTTATAGTGGCATAGCACTAGGTGGTGTATATTTTTTTTTTCAATTTTGCTATTGTCGAGTAGCGGTCTCGCCTCTACTTCCACACGGCCGTATACTAAATACAATATTCATTTGTGTACATATGTATGTATGAATGTATGTCTATATCTATGTATATATAACTTTAATTTATGTTTGTGTATCAACCGAATTATGCACCACTAACGTTGAAGTCCAAACAAACACTGAAATCAATGAAAGCGATTTCGGGCAGAAAATACAAGAAAACAAGAAAATATAATACAGAGAAAAAATAAATAAATAAGAATTGTATAATTTTAAATTCACCACACATACTTGCCGCCTCTCACAACCACACGCACACACATTTTCGAATGCATTCACGCAAAGGCAAGCGGCTGACTTTATCCGCTCTGTTGTGTTGTGACTTTTGAGTTGATTTTTCGCTTATTTTTCTTTTGTGGGGTCTTTTTTCATCAATATCACACTCCCTTACTCACATAGCCGCATGTACTTCATTATAATCGTGTTTACTTATCGCAATGTTCTCTCTGTTTCTCAGTTTTAATCACTCTTTGCCGCTCTTTACTTTCTTTCAAGGTTTATTGCTTATTTTGCTTTGTACACCATTTTTTTTCTTATTTTACACCTTTTTCGTCTAGTTGTCAAACCAAGTGTGTACGTGTCTCTCACCTCACACATGCGCCAGTGCTCTTAAATACATTCATAAAATACCGAAACTCGCCACATGGCCATATAAAATTACACCTCATATTAAATTTTAGTTAAACTTTAAAACGTGTTGAATTTTTTCCAGCAATGACTAAAGTGGTTATAACAATGTGGCGACGTTATGCTATCGTAGGATGCAATGTTAGCCAGCTTTGTTTTTGTATTTTCTTGATGATTGGATTTTGTAGTGGTATTTGCTCACACACACATATACAAACCAAGTGGTGGCGGTTGGAGCGCGATGCGCTCTTTGCTTATCGTTGAGCTCTCAGTTCTTCAAATGCGATAAGCTGATAAGTAAATATCAACACATCACGTATAGCAATATTAAATCGCATGTATACAGTTTCAGCTGTTAATACAACAATAAGAACTGGTTTGTAAAAGTACCACAGCAATGATAAATCTCAAAGAAATCAAAACAGATGGTTTTGATAACACATCACATGATATAACCACCTCTTCATGTGGTATTAAAGGGAAGTTATAACCAAAGTTTAATACTCATTTGCCGTATTTAACAGGTGCTGTTTATATCGCACCACATGATACAACCCGCTCATCATGTGATATTAGAAGGAAGCAATAACCTAAGGGCCGTTTTCTCATGTGAACTTAAAAATTAATTTGCCCTTTAAATACAAATTTTGTATAAAAAAATGTTTTACCGGGCGCATAAACTTTAAAGTTAACTAGAGAAAATTATTGTAAATTTTTTACTCATTGCTCTCTTTATTTAATTTAATAAATCTCAATAAAGTTATAACAGGTGATATCGCATTAGCCGATATAACTTGCTCATCATGTGATTTAAAAACAAACTACTGCCAAAATTTGATTATAATTTGTTGTCTTTATATATTTGCAATGAAGTCGTATGGCGAGAACATGGTTGAATAATGCAATATGCCATGGAGTGATATCGCCTTTACATCAAGTGATATGGAAACGCATCACTGGATACTTTAAATTAAAATGTTTTTGGTAATTTTTATAGCCTTATGCGTTTACGTTATGTTAATAATAATGAGCTTAAAGGCCGTGGTTAAATAAAACACAATGTTTAAAATTTCATTGGTTTTTTTAATTTGTCAATATTTCGGCTTCAGTCTGAAGCCATCTTCAGGACTGTAAGTAAACACAAATGTATAAAAAGGGGGGCATTCATTTCAGATACATGGTCATTAAAATTTACGTTATGCAACTAGGTATACATATAAACGAGACACAACTTACACTTGTGGTTATTCTTTATCGACTGATCATATGTTCGGAAAACAAAAGTAAAATAAACATCAAAAATGTATACAATTTTAAAGTACAGTAAGTGTAAACTAAAATATGCACAAACAAATATATAGGGATACAAACAATAGATCAACGAATATGTCGTCATCCAACATTATGATTTGTTGATCCCAAGTATGCTGCTAGCGGAATAATTTCTGTACGCTGCTTTCTTTCATGTGCGCCGTGAGACTTGCATTTTGTGTTGTTGCTTAAGCAATAAATTGCGATATGCATATGCGCATTGGTCTGTGTCACTTTTAAAATTAATTCTCTTATCATTAGGCGTGTTCATAATGTGGAGCATTTCCATGGTGAAGCGCTTATTATATTGTTTCTCTATGTCCAATATAGTAACATTCTGGAAATCGGGATAGTGGCCCGTATCCTTACAGTGGGCCGTTAAGGCCGTTTTTATTTTCCGAAGCGTTGTTTCTAAGTTTAATATTGGACTTATGGCCGGAAATCCTTGTCTTTAATTTTAATTTTGTTGTCCCCACATATACCTTCTCGCATAAGTGAGACCCGTCACCGTTGCATGGGATTCTGTATATTAGGTTGGATTTCTCATCCTTTGGAATTCTGTCCTTTGTATTACTGTAAATTTGTTTCAATGTATTGTTGTATGTGAACGCTATTTTGACCTTTTCTTTGTCATATAAATCCGATCTCTTGATCCTCTCTGCTATTCTTGGGACATAGGTTATCGCTTTGTATATTTTGTTATTTGCTTCTTCAGGTTTACGTTCATTACGTGCTCTGGTATAGAAATTTCGGACCAGTTTATTGACCAAGCTACTTGGAAACTCATTATCCTCTAGAGTTTTTTGATGATCGTGATATTCTTCTTGTGGTACATTCTGTCGCTTATTGTAAGTACCCGTCTTATGAAGCTTTTGGCGGTATTTATTATTGTACTTTTTTCGTGTTTTGAATAATAGTTAATTAGTCTTCCCGAAGCTGTGGGTTTTCTGTACCAGTCAATATATAATTTGTTGTTTCTCCTATTGATATGGTCAACTACCGTACTTGGACACGTTAATCAATAGGAGAAACAACAAATTATATATTGACTGGTACAGAAAACCCACAGCTTCGGGAAGACTAATTAACTATTATTCAAAACACGAAAAAAGTACAATAATAAATACCGCCAAAAGCTTCATAAGACGGGTACTTACAATAAGCGACAGAATGTACCACAAGAAGAATATCACGATCATCAAAAAAACTCTAGAGGATAATGAGTTTCCAAGTAGCTTGGTCAATAAACTGGTCCGAAATTTCTATACCAGAGCACGTAATGAACGTAAACCTGAAGAAGCAAATAACAAAATATACAAAGCGATAACCTATGTCCCAAGAATAGCAGAGAGGATCAAGAGATCGGATTTATATGACAAAGAAAAGGTCAAAATAGCGTTCACATACAACAATACATTGAAACAAATTTACAGTAATACAAAGGACAGAATTCCAAAGGATGAGAAATCCAACCTAATATACAGAATCCCATGCAACGGTGACGGGTCTCACTTATGCGAGAAGGTATATGTGGGGACAACAAAATTAAAATTAAAGACAAGGATTTCCGGCCATAAGTCCAATATTAAACTTAGAAACAACGCTTCGGAAAATAAAACGGCCTTAACGGCCCACTGTAAGGATACGGGCCACTATCCCGATTTCCAGAATGTTACTATATTGGACATAGAGAAACAATATAATAAGCGCTTCACCATGGAAATGCTCCACATTATGAACACGCCTAATGATAAGAGAATTAATTTTAAAAGTGACACAGACCAATGCGCATATGCATATCGCAATTTATTGCTTAAGCAACAACACAAAATGCAAGTCTCACGGCGCACATGAAAGAAAGCAGCGTACAGAAATTATTCCGCTAGCAGCATACTTGGGATCCACAAATCATAATGTTGGATGACGACATATTCGTTGATCTATTGTTTGTATCCCTATATATTTGTTTGTGCATATTTTAGTTTACACTTACTGTACTTTAAAATTGTATACATTTTTGATGTTTATTTTACTTTTGTTTTCCGAACATATGATCAGTCGATAAAGAATAACCACAAGTGTAAGTTGTGTCTCGTTTATATGTATACCTAGTTGCATAACGTAAATTTTAATGACCATGTATCTGAAATGAATGCCCCCCTTTTTATACATTTGTGTTTACTTACAGTCCTGAAGATGGCTTCAGACTGAAGCCGAAATATTGACAAATTAAAAAAACCAATGAAATTTTAAACATTGTGTTTTATTTAACCACGGCCTTTAAGCTCATTATTATTAACATAACGTAAATTAAAATGTTCAACTGAGCTTTAGGCTGAAATAGCCTGCATATCTTTCTGTTAGATTGTTGCATATATTTTGAGCTTTGTTGATATATACTTCAAATATAACACTATCACATCAGATGATATAAAATCATATGTTATCACATGCTTTGATAAATAAAGTCTGCACAGTAGATGATGTGGTAAAATAATATATCTTTTTTTTATCATTTAGTTAAGTAAAGTAAATAAAATGCAAATATCATGATATATGCGAAAAACTTTGCCAATATTCATCCTTCTGGGACATCATTCTCATATAATATGATTCAATTTAATTAAATATCATAGCATGTCAAGGCACCTAAACGTCACGTGATATAATATTTCTAAAGTCATTCTGATATATGTATATCATATCACCGGCATATCATACCACATTAATCCGTACCACTCATATAATTTGTTTAGGGCTTCTGACCGTTTGTATTTCCCATTTTTCTCGGCATCATGGTTACTTTTATCACCGCGAAAATATATCGCATCACATAATACAAAAAGGAGGTCTTTACTTACTTTTGACTTTGATTTTTGAGCTCTGCTTCAAACTTTTTTTTTTAACCATCTTAAAGGCATACCATCAACTTAAAGGCATATAAAATCAACATCACATCATACAATTGACACTCTTCCAGCCTCTCTAATTTCACGCCTTTCACTCATTTCGAATACGTTCTCACCCTCAGTATCTCTCTTTTTCTCACTAGTGTACACCTCAACTTAGCTCACTTCATATTTGTTATATTTTCTCCCACACATACAAAAACGTCTATTTACTTATTTCACAGGTTTAGATATCTCAAACTTGAACTCGACCGTAACTTGCCTGTAACGCACTGTGATGAATGAAAAATGCCGATGCAGTCCGACACACTACTACATTGACCGTAAGTGAATACGACTGCACACATAAGCAAATATGCGAGAAAATCTACACGAAGAGAAAATTGCACCCAAATTCATATTACTTTTATTTATCTAAAAATTTGTATGGCGGTGTGTATATGTATTGATTATCCTAACATGCATTCTTGTATGTATTCATGCCTACTATTTGAATTACGTGCGCAGTGAGAGTTATGTGGTTCCATAATATAATTTCAAATGCACTCTTACTCCTACTTTATTTACAGTTGCAGTTAAAAAAAATAGCAGTAAATTTTATGATTTTCGAGGCGTGACGCGCGCTACGTGAGCTTTACGCCAAAGGTCATGACATAGAACCATTGACTTTTCTTACAATGTTCAATCTATAGGAAAAAACATTGCCTTTTACGCTTGATATACGAGTATTTTTTACGAAAATATCAATAATTTAAGAATTGCTTTATTTAATGACAGTTCGATCGTTTTTTTGGAAAGTGGGCCCACGCTTCTAGGAGTAGTTATATATATTTTTTGAACCTTGTTAGTCGCAGTAAATTTGACCTATCCCAATGTTATTTGGAATATACATAGGTTCTATAGGCCGAAGTTTGAGCAATGCTGTAAAGTCAGCAGTGCCTTCATTCTATCTTCCTTCTGGAATAAGTTTTTCGGGCTATTTGACCTGGAAAAATAGTATTTGGTATACAAAGACTGAGTTCTTAGACCGCAAAAGAATAAACGCTGCTTTAACGCGACAAACGCGTTTACGTATTTCAAGCCTTAGAAATGCAAAATATTTACAAATATGAAAGTCAAGAAAGTCTAAGGTCGAGTCAAACCTAACATTGCATACCCAGCTGTGCACTTGAAACGCTGCTTTTGGTAGAATATCAGTCAAATGTAGTTAAATACCATCGAGTTATAGCAAACGATGTTAAGGTTAGACCTTTAGAAAAAGTGAGCGTGGTCTTAAACTGATTTTAATTCTCTTCACTTCATTATATAATTTAGCAATGATAGTGTCTCTGCCAAATTTCTATGTAATATCTTTAACGGCTTTTAAATAACGGCTTGCTAAACTTCAAAATTTTCTTCTTCTAAATGTGTATGGTACCACGCCGATATTCCCAAATTTTTAGGAATTTATGCTTAGCGTCATAAAACCAATCCACCTACAAAATTTCATTAGCTTAGCGGTATTCGTTTTTAAATAATCTCATTTTATCCATTTTTCAAAATTTTCGATATCGACAAAGTGGACGTGGTTATCATTTTCAATACCAATCTATTCTGGGTCCAGATAAGCCCGTATATCGAATTTGGTGAAGATATCTCAATATTTGCTTGATAAGATGACGTTACACCGTCTCTGTCATCCAACCTCTGCTTCCGTGATGAACTTGGGGTTGCCAGAGCGTCGCCTGCTAAATAAACAGGATTCGCTGCAGATAGGAAAGCAGACAATTGGTTTAAAGAAGCTATACTTTGCGCTGGCAACTTTTTGAAAGGGTTGCGCTAACTCAACAACCTATTGATTCCCTTGTGTAACAGGTCTTAGAGATCAGCATCTAAAAAATGTTGGATTCGTGCTCACTTCTCAGGAGAAAGGTTTCTCAAAACGTTATAGCTCTGAATCAATTTGACCTAGGCAAATAAATTTGATATGTGTAGGTAAAGGTCATACGAATCAAGGTCGGCGTGTTGCCGGCCTAAGTTTTTATTAAGTCGTTGTGACCAACCGTATTTACTGTGCGAAAAATCGTGCGATTAATTCCTAAAAAGAGAGGTCTGCGATTGATCCTTTTTGTCTACATTGCAGTTTAATTGATACCCTTTATTGCCTTTTGGATATAAATGGCATTCGCCAGTTGGACATTTATAAAGCGAATTGACAAAAAAACGGCAACTAAGTGGTAATATAAAAAAATATTAAATGGAATTGAAGCGAGCCTAAAATACTAGTACAATATCTTCCATTATCGTAATATTTATTTTATTTTTATTTTCTACAATACAAATACAAAAAAGGGCCTGTCGTACAGTAACCGTGTGGGTATAAAAGAGAGGAGCAATATCATCTCTGCGACAGTACCCTACCCTTAAGGGTATAAAGGGAAACAGTACGATACTACGCATTCAGGCATAAGCAGGTAAAATTTGTATCTCCATAGGACATGCTCAAATGGAATCACTTCATCACATATAATAAATCAAAATTGACTATAGACGCATACTCCTTTGCGACTCACGCGGAATTCATAAATAAACTAATCGAATTTTTTGCAAAAATTTAGTAGATATGGGCACGTTCGGTGTTCATGTCCTGCGCTCGCCAGGTCAAGGCTCCAGCTATTAGGGGCGGCAGAGTTGCCAGATTTCGAGGCAGCAATTAAGGTGGCTCCTAGAAAACTGCCAGTTTTTGCCCAGAGGACCGTGTTATTCTATAACGTATGTCCTCGCACCTGATTGGGGTTCTTCCCTTTGGTCGTCAAACAAATTCTGGTCACACTATGAACACATTCAGTCTATGTGAGGCCTTTATTGACCGGCCAGTTCAACCTAACCTAACCTAGTATATGGGTCATATACAACCAGATTGGAACAGTTATGGAAAAGTAGGAAGACCATCATGTCGTCTTTTTGAAGTTAAGCTGCTAATTTTTCAAACGCCACTGTATGAATGCTTATAAATTCTCCAGCCGTCAAACGCACAACTACCTTCCCCCAATTTACCTTTGATAACTACATACATATATGTATATTTACTTTTTGCCGGCGCAACATACACATACATACATATACACAAACAAAAAATTTTAGTGTTAGTAAAACTGACTCGAAGCCGTTTTTATACTTTTTTTCACTTCTAAAGTATTTGAATTCGTATGTCGGCATCTATGTATGTATGTATATATATGCTATGCAATAATACAACAAAAGGCAGCACAGTTGATTGAAGAAAAAAAAAAATACAAAATTGAAAAAAATGCAAATATACTTGTAGAATCAGTAGAAAATATACATAAATTTTTTATACACCTATAAATATCAATCTGTGCATATGTACATGTGCACGTATCACCACCAGGTATATTATACTTTAGCATGCACTCGTATATATGCATTATATTACAAATCGTTGTTTTTGTATTTGTATGCCTAAGCATTTTGGCGACGATGACGCCGACAGCAAACAGTGAAACAATTTAATGGAATTTGTCTGTAATACATTGAACTCGTTCACCTGACGTACTTAGAATGGCAGCTAGTCAGGCAGTCGGGCAAATATTGAATGATTAGACAACAACAAAAATAAAAAACAGGCTAAAATAAAACTTTTACTCTTTTCTAGCGCAAAATGCATTTGAATGTTACGCCTTGAATAAACATTTGGAATAAAAAATTTTAAATGTAAATATCGATGAACTCCAGTACAAGAGTTTGTTTATATGTATGTAATCTTCAGAGTTCATACCAGGCCAATTGAAAATATTTCGATATTGAGATGTGAAAAGATTTATGACCTAATTAGATTTTATGGGCTTTTGGACCTTCAGGAAGTTGCACAACATTTTGAACGATGTTACAAAGGACACAATCTATCCTAGCCAAATGGTAGCATTTTATATGGGTCACGAGACCACCAAGAGAGGTTTGGTTTCAAGGAATTGTGTGCCTAGATAGATGTTTTATCCAGTCCAAGTGCCAATCTTAACTAAGACAGATGAATCGACTCGTCGAGGCTCTAGTAACGACGTCCTTTGTGAAGTGGTACCGGTTATCGGCAGCAAACTATTAGTGAATTCAATGGATTTCTGATGAGTATTAGAACTGGAGTCAATGAAATCGGGTATTGGTCATTACTTTACTTGTGTCAGAGGGAAAGTTTAATGGTTGAAAGCGGCTCGCGTTGTCGATCTCGGTGAATAGTTAACAGTTTGTAGGGCTAGTGGTGAGAAATGGATGCTTCACCGACAATAGAGTTATCGTTAGATGGAATGCTGATGCTAGCCCAATTTATGTTTGACGATCTACTGATGACGAAGTTAACCATGGAAACGTAGAAAAATGCACAAAGTACTCGTGAAGTTAACTCGAGATCGTCCACAACAGAGTTAACTTAACTAGAAACAAGTAATTTCGGGCTTTTAGAGAAGATCTTCATCGGCTTTTCATAGGTAGCACCCAGCAAGTTATTGTTTCATTATCGGCTTATTATTGATAGCGAATTACGTCTTTGTATGTTATCAGCTTGTAGTCGCCGAGTTATGAATTTCTCATTGGTTTCTTATCAGTTTGTTATCGACTGGTTATTGATGTACCGACCTATAATATGTAGTTAAAAAGTCGATAATACGCCTATAACGAATTGGGAGCACTTCAATAATAAATCAGCTTCAATAAGAAGAAACTTTTCGATAAAACGCTGATAAAAATGATTAACACTCTTATAGCAAATTGAAAACTATTTGATAGAACAACCGATAAATTATCGATAAAAAATCGATCATTTTTTGATCGAAATCGAAATCTCATCTATAGAACGCTTATAATAAAGCTTCCCTTTCCTTGCCTTGATCTGCTGTCTGATTGCGCGCCTATCGCACATCTAGTTCAAAAGGGAGCTAACCCAAAAATTTGAAATTTCAATGTTATGAGTACCACCCAGTTCAATACCTACCGAACTGTATACTCGATTTGTTAAAACCTCCACTAATCGGCCAGAAAACGATACGCCTAAACAGATTTAAAAAATCAGCATAAGTAAATAATTTGAGTGCTTTAAATATAAGCCGACGTGGTTGATGAAAATAACAAATAAGATTGGACCGAGAATACTACGTTGTGGCACCACAGATGTTACTAAGAACTCATAGGACCTCACGTTCTCCTTTTCAAAAAAAAAAAAAAAAGGTTCAAGTCAAGTATGACTTAAGCCATCGCAGAAAGGTTAAATGGAAACTAATGTATTCAAGTTTCCACAGAAGTATTTTCTGAGAAACTGGTTTGATACAGTATATATAGAATATATAGTATCAACTTCATAGCCATCCCTGAACGCGGCTTCCAGTGGACAATGACATATCAAGGATTTGACACGCAAAGCAAACTAACCAAACTAGAAAACAGCTAATCAATGTCTTTTTTTGTATTGTAAGGAAAAGACGTGATCCCATTAATAATATCTAATTCTGAACCGACAACGATTTAAAGTCCAAGAACCTGGACGTACCAGAAAAAAAACCCTAATATCAGAAATATTAGAGCCAACAACAAAGTTAGATTTGAAAAAATCGGCAAAAAGGTTCACTGTTTCCGCTAAACTGCTTGAACTAATGCCGTTAGAATTGACAGAAGTTGGAATATTAGAAGAATCTTTTTTTGAATGGATACAGTTTCAAAAGGACCTGGGGATTTTATTTTACCTCTTGTTCCAAACGAGAAATGTAGTTATTATATAAAAATTTATTAAGTACATTGAACTGTTTCATGTAAAATAAAAATGGATATCTAAAAGAAACATTTATTTTAAGATTTCTATATAACTGAACGATAATAAAAAGCAATCGTTCTTATTCTGCACAAAAATATGTATTTCTTCAAAGTTGCAATTTTTTTACAAACAATTTTTTTTATGTCCAGAAGTAATAATTTTTTATTTCATCTTTATGATCGTCCCTAATGCAATAATAAATGTGATGTCCATGATTCAATTACTAGAGGTTTGTTCTCCAATGATGACAGAGCGTTGACACTACCAAATTTAAAAATCTGGACGAGTTGCTTTTACGAAGTAAGGAAAACGGGGAATAATTCTATCCCCTTCAGAGAAAATTGAAAAAGCACCGTTAGTAGTAATAATAAATTTGTAAATGCCAAAAGGTTTTGAGAAAAATAATTCATTTTCTAATAAATATTTCGTGAAATGAGACAGAGTTATGTTGGTTTAGTAATTCTGTCAGAATTTGTTTGAAGAACGCCGTTCGTTAGAATTTTATTCAAAAATACACTATATCAAAAATTTTTTTCAAAACTCGCTATCTGAGCATAAGGTCAATGCATTTTGGCATAAGAGGGAGTTAATGAAAAGCATTCTGAGATAAGGCGTTCTAAAATCGCATTCTAATATATCGCGTTCTTGTGGCAAATCCTGAAATGGGAAATTTTTAAAAAATATTTTCAGATAGGACTATTTCGAACTGGCAGCCAACATGGGGTGATACTCTTCTCAGCGGCCGCAATGAACTGACAAAAAAAAAAATAAAAGAAAATGGCTTATTGTCTTAGAACTTTATATTCCGGCTTTGACTTTGACAGGAGAGTTAGGCTTTTGTGCGTTCCTGCTACACAGGGAGTATTCACCTTTTTATTCTGATATTTCGGAAAGCTCCTGTATTCATGGAAGTGTTCCGGATAAAACGTAAATTTAGACTATTCGGAACACGTTCAGTACAAGTGAGTACATTTCGTTATGGCATGTCCATTAATTATTAGTGACATTTTTACGTGAATCCATTTACAAGTCGAGTTTTTGACGTTAAGCGATGAGTTTTCAATTGGTTTAGGTTTCGTATGTTCATAGGTTTACGAAGGTGCACGATTCCTTGGTGTCCGTTCTTTTCATAAAAATACCTATGTTCAGCCACACTAATAGATCGTGGCGTAGTTAATAAATCTATATACATATATAAAAACCAAATTATGTGTGGGAAAAAGAGGCGTGGCACCTTCCCTACAAATAGGATTTTTCACAACTATGGCTGCCGTACAAACTTAGGTTATTTCAACACCTATTCTGCCGCCGTTAAAAAAATTTGTTAGCTTCAGTCTATATACATCTTCTATAAAAATCAAATTCTGTGTGTGTTACCTATGGAAACGTATTTCCCACACTTCAATCATCACCAAATTTTGGCTATAGGTTCCTTCGATCAAGAAGAAGGTTTTTCATATTTCAGAATTAAGAGTTTTAAATAAAATTTTTTTTTGGCTATGCGAACGAGCAATCTTAGCTCCCAAAAATGATCATGTTAACAAAATCAATGATCGCATTCAAAACCAAATTCCTGGTGAAGTGACGAAATATAAATCGATCGACGCAGTTGCAGATGAAGATCAAATTGTGAATTATCCAATTGAATTTCTAAACTCTTTAGAACCACTTGGAATGCCGGCGCATATATTAACTTTGAAAATTGGCTCACCAATAATGCTTCTTCGGATATTAGACCCACTAAAATTGTGCAATGGAACCACACTTTACGTTATGAAATTAATGCCGAATGTAATCGAAGCAACAATCATCAGCGGTAAAAGCAAAGGTGAAGATGTGCTCATACCACGGATTCCAAAGATTCCTACAGATTCGGTATTCAATTTTAAGCTCTTACAGTTACCTGTACGCCTTGCTTTTGCATTTACAATCAACAAAGCACAAGGACAATCGCTTACTGTTGCAGGATTAAATTTAGAGAGTCCGTGCTTTTCCCATGGCGAGCTAAATGTTGCTTGCTCTAGAGTTGGAACGCCAAAAAATTTGTTTATTTTCGCACCGGACAAACCTCATTTCAATTTACAGAACAATAAACTAAATTATCAACAAACAAAACATAAAAAATAACGCAACATTCATTCGATCTCGGGCGTTACAACGTACGCCGGGTAAAGCTAGTTCAACATAAAATTAAAAAAAAATTGTTCTAAGGAATTATGTAGTTCAGTATTTATCGGGTATTTGTAAACTGATTGCTTCCTGTTTCTCCTACTAATATTTTTCGAAAAATCGCAAAGAAACAACACAGTTACCGGAGGTCAATTCGATTTGGGAGCAAAATGGCTGCAATTGTCAAAAAAATATTTGTCAGCGTAGGAAACCCCTTGTGATTGAAACACAGTTGATGTCAACAACATAACCTCACTTTTTCGGCAGCTCTATTTGCCAGTATTTACGTGGATTTTAAAAATAATAAATTTTGATTGCTTAATTTTTCGTACAAATTCTTCAAAGAAATAAATTTTCTGCAAAATTTTTTCTACATTTTGTTAGGGAATACAAAGTCACGTTAATCCTTTTGTCTAAAAAATTCTGGTAGCAGCCTATATAGTTATTATATTTCTAAACGTTTAGTAAAATCTACTCCGATCGTAGTAGAATTCAAAGGCAGTTATGTATGATAGACAATTCAATTCAAGGCGAATTCATGCCAGGTGTTGGCAAAGCGAATTCAACCAATTCGCCGTGCAGAAGAATGCGAAGTCAAAAGAAAATGTTCATACATTTTGATTAACTGAGATATTGTTGTACAATGCGTTGTACGGAAGAGTATCAAGAAGAAGCAATCAGCTTTTGGTATAACAACACCTGGTACTGAATTCGCCTTGCACGCGATCGACAAAAAAAAACATGCTTATCAATTATAGAATACAATAAAAATAAAAATAAAGGTGCGTAACTGTATTTTTTATTTTTATACTTCTAAATTCTTTCACTTAAGTCAGCAATGGAAGTAAATGTGTGAATGAAATTAATTAAGACGTAATACGCCGTACACATTTCTTTCCCAACAAAAAAGTAAAAACAAAAATAATGCCTAATGAAAAAAATAAACTACAAAAACTACAAAGGCTTGTCAGCGCACATAATCGTAAACAAACAAACAAATATTGCAAATAAAAAGGAGTGCAAAAAAGTGAGCAACCAAGTAAGAGTAGAAAGGAAATTAGCAAAAATAAAATTAATTGCACTTTTAGTCAAACATTGTGTATACTTTGTACGATCGTTCATTAGTGCGAAATGCTATAAGTATAGAATTTTATGACTATATACATAAAGTAAAAAATATGCATACAATTAAGTATTCATGTATTTGGAAGGAATTTTCATGAGCGCCGCATTTTTATTTAACGGGTTCTATACATAACATTTTTGTCTATATTTATGTTTTTATACTCAGCTGAGCAGAGCTCATAACGGTAATCCGTAACGGCATAAACTAATCAGATAGATATAGACTTCTATATATCAAAATGATCTGGGCGAAAAAAGAAATTCATTTAGCCACGTCCGTCCATCCGTCCGGCCGTCTGCCCGTTAACACGATAACTTGAGTAAATTTTGAGGTATGTTGATAAAATTTGGTATGTAGGTTCCTGGGCACTCATCTCAGATCGCTATTTAAAATGAACGAAATCGGACTATAACCACGCCCACTTTTTCGATATCGAAAATTTCGAAAAACCGAAAAAGTTCGATAATTCATTACCAAAGACGGATAAAGCGATGCAACTTGGTAGGTGGGTTTACCTTATAACTCAGAATAGAAAATTAGTAAAATTTTGGACAATGGGCGTGGCACCGCCCACTTTTAAAAGAAGGTAATTTAAAAGTTTTGCAAGTTGTAATTTGGCAGTCGTTGAGGGTATCATGATGAAATTTGGCAGAAACGTTACTCCTATTACTATATGTGTGCTAAATAAAAATTTGCGAAATCGGATGACGAACACGCCCACTTTTAAAAAAAAATTTTTTTTTAAGTCAATTTTAACAAAAAATTTATTATCTTTACAGTATAAAAGTAAATTATGTCAACCTTCGACTCCAGTAATGAGATGGTGCAGCAAAATACAAAAATAACAGAAAATTTCAATATGGGCGTCGCTCCGCCCTTTTTCATTTAATTTGTCTAGAATACTTTGAATGCCATAAGTCGAACAAAAATTTACCAATCCTTGTGAAATTTGGTAAGGGCATAGCTTCTATGACGATAACAGTTTTCTGTGAAAATTGGCGAAATCGGTTGAAGCCACGCGTTTTTATACACAGTCGACCGTCTGTCCTTCCGCTCGGCCGCTAACACGATAACTTGATCAAAAATCGATATATCTTTACTGAACTTAGTTCACGTACTTATCTGAACTCACTTTATCTTGGTAATAAAAATGGGCGAAATACGACTATGACCACGCCCACTTTGTCTATATCGAAAATCTCGAAAAATGAAAAAAATACCATAATTCTATACCAAATACGAAAAAAAGGATGAAACATGGTGATTGGATTGGTTTTTTGACGCAAAATACAACTTTAGAAAAAATTCTGTAAAATGGGTGACACCTACCATATTAAGTAGAAGAAAATGAAAAAGTTCTGCAGGGCGAAATCAAAAGCCCTTGGAATCACGGCAGGAATACTGTTCGTAAATAAATTAGCGGTACCCGACAGATGATGTTCTGGGTCACCCTGGTCCACATTTTGGTCGATATCTCGCAAATGCGTCCACCTATAGAACTAAGGCCCACTCCCTTTTAAAATACTCATTAACACCTTTCATTTGATACCCATATCGTACAAAGGCATTCTGGAGTCACTCCTGGTCCACCTTTATGGCGATATCTCGAAAAGTCGTAGACCTATAGAACTATGGCCCACTCCCTTTTAAAATACTCATTACCACCTTTCATTTGATACCCATATCGTACATACGCATTTTAGAGTCACCCTTGGTCCACCTTTATGGCGATATCTCGAAAAGGCGACCACCTATAGAACTAAGGCCTACTCCATTTTAAAATACTCATTACCACCTTTCATTTGATACCCATATCGTACAAACACATTCTAGAGTCACCCCTGGTCCACCTTTATGGCGATATCTCGAAAAGTCGTAGACCTATACAACTAAGGCCCACTCTCTTTTAAAATACTCATTACCACCTTTCATTTGATACCCATATCGTACATACGCATTCTAGAGTCACCCTTGGTCCACCTTTATGGCGATATCTCGAAAAGGTGACCACCTATAGAACTAAGGCCCACTCTCTTTTGAAATACTCATTACCACCTTTCATTTGAAACCCATATCGTACAAACACATTCTAGAGCCACCCCTGGTCCACCTTTATGGCGATATCCCGAAATGGCGTCCACCTATAGAACTAAGGCCCACTCCATTTTAAAATACTCATTACAACCTTTCATTTGATACCCATATCGTACAAACACATTCTAGAGTCACCTTCCATTTGATACCCATGTCATACAATTACATTCCAGGGTTACCCTAGGTTCATTTTCCTACATGGCGTTTTTCCCTTAATTTGTCTCCAAATCTCTCAGCTGAGTATGTAATGTTAGGTTACACCCGGACTTAGCCTTCCTTACTTGTTTTTTTTTTTTTTTTTCTAGTGCTGGGCCCGTATTTCGTTTTACGATCTGTGATCTAAGCCATTTTTTAAATCGCAGTATCTCTGAATCTTGCCTGACCTACATACAACATGCTTCGTTGTGAAACCAGATAAAATAACGGCGACGTAAGTTATAATTACTGAGAAAACTCGCTGTGTAGCAACGATATAGTACCAAATATTACTGTGGTTGCACTCGTTCGTGAGGACGTTGCATAGGCTAAATGAGTCCATAGTAGTGAATGATTTTGATCTTGGATAAATCCACCGAATATGAAAGCTGAACAGCGTAGTATGTAGCGACTCGTTTGCGTCCATACGTCTGCAGCAGGAAGTGTTTTCCAGTATACTGCAATATATCGCATGGCCTCTTATTGTATAGTGTCCCGTCAGAACTCCATGACTTCGGTAGATCGTCTACGCCCACTTCCGTCCAGAAGGATCTCGGCGCTTTGCAAGACATATGTAGTTTGCACCCAGAATTTTTTTAAAGCGTGCTCAGGGACTCATCTTTACAATATCATACATTCAAGGAATGTACGGCCTAATGGCGACGATTGTTGACGCTCAATGTGCATAAAAGTACGCCGAAAAAGCGCGTCGAATAGGCGTAATTTTCATATTAGAAAAGCTTTCAGTAGTCGTACTGCATCAATGCCTCTATGAAAATATACTCCTCCAGGCAACTCTGTACAGTTTGATTCGATCACGTTTCGCATGCCTTTACTTTTTACCTTAGAGTGTGTTAATTGCCAGCTATTCTGGTTTGGTTTATGCACACTCACTGAGTCTTTTACTTTTCGTATCTAGTTGCGCTCAAGCTTGTTGTGTTACAATTTACATTCAAGTTACAGGTTACATATTCCGCTGCTGGGTTATCTCCAAAGGAAAATCGAGGAATATGAGATTAGTCCAACGTAACCGCTGTGCACCAAACGCAATTACCTTCCTTCGCAAGCTAAACAAATCTGCGGTTACCTTACGGGCATAGTCACAGGTCATTGCGTTGTTGCATCAATGCTCCGACGGTGTCGCATACCAACAAGGTCGCTCTGCAGCAGCTGTCAGGATGAGGAGAAAGAGAAGTCGATTCATCACTTTCTCTGCCGATGGCCAGGACTGCAAACAATACAACTGAGATTTCTGGGCGCATGGTTTTTCGATAGTCTCAGAGGTAAAAAAAAACGGAAAATTAATAAATTTTCCAGCAGGGTACTAACTAGTACAAGCATGCAAAGCGAAGTTATCACATATTTCCTTTTATTTTGTTTTCTGCTGGCGCATTTCGTTAGAAAACTGCACGACAACAATGGCTTTTATATATGGTATACATATGTGAACTATGCTGAACTTCAGACACATGGACACGATGACTAAAGGAGCATGCGCCTGTAGAGGAATACTTTGAAAGGCTATTCGATGAATAATTTGGACAATAATAGAACGGCGAAATGGCATACATATGTGAGAATGCCCCTAAGGGGGTAAAAAGGAAGACCCATATATTCTAAAAATTTACCATTAATTTTTTTGACTGTGTACACAAGCGAACACGAAAACAGCAGTGGCAAATTTTATCAAATTTTTTTTAAATTAAATTCTTTTTTTATTCTCTTCTTTCATTTATAGTCAATAATTCAGGAAAAAACTTTTATAAAGTTTAAAGCCGGAACCATGCAAAACAAAAAATTCAAAAGCCCCTAAATTAGTTTGCTAGCTTCAGTTATAAAATTCATGGAAGTTTTTTCACGAACAATCAAAAACAAGGCGAATCCATACCAGATGGTGGCAAAGCGAATTCAACCAATTCGCCGTGCAGAAGAATGTCAAGTCAAAAGAAAATTTTAATTGATTTCTATTAACAGACATATTAAAGTACAAGGCGCTGTATGGAAAATAATCAAGAAGAAGCAATCATCTGTTGGGATAACAGCACCTTTACTGTAAGGAATGCTTCGAAGAAGTTGGTTGAGGACCACGCCCACTTTTATATAAAAGATTTTTAAAGTGTTCGATGTTACCTTACAAAAAAGAGCTTTATATCAATTATATTGCTTTTCCCAAGTAGCAAGAAATAGGAAAAATTCAAATTTTTGGAAAATGGGCGTGACACCGCCCTTTTATGACTAAGCAATTTTCTATGTTTCGGGAGCCATAACGCGAAGAAAAATTACCGGATCGTGATAACATTCGGTACACACATTTTCCTAATAGCATTATAACAAAAAGTTAGAAAAGAATAAAATTTTTGAAAATAGCCGTGGCACTCCCCCTTTTTTGACTAAGCAATTTTCTATGTTTCGCGAGCCATGACTAGAAGAAAAATTAGATATATAGATAGATAACTGATTGTGGATCGCACTGTGACCATTGGTCTATTGTGACCTCAGCTTCTTCACAGCATCTCATTCAATCCGACATCTCTGATGATCCCTAGCAGTTCACCTGGGTTGAGGGATTTAATGTGAGAATGCTTTGGCCATGGTGAGCCCATAAACTTAGCCCTGTGTCTTGAGATTGCGTCACACTCCAGGAGGATATGATCCGCCGTCTCCGCTGATCGATCACAAAATCGGCATGTGTTGTTCGATAGTATGCCAAGCTTCTGCAAGTGGCTGTTCAGTCTGCAGTGTCCTGTGAGAATAGCTGTTAGGTTTCTTATGTTATCTTTAGAGATTTTATTTCAAACGCCGAGATCGCCTTTAAGGGGGCCTGAATGTCACTGAGTATGGCGATTGTTTCATTGGAGTATTCGCGCTGAAGGTTCATGTCAGCGCACTGACTTATGGCTACTACTTCCGCTTGAAAAATGCTCCGGTATGCTCCCAGGGGTATCGATATCTTGGCTCTGTGTCCAAAGACTCGAAATACAATTCCCTCTGGCGTCTGCGAGTCATTGGTGTACCATACTATTTTATGTCGCTGCTGAATGCTCTCCATTCTGCTTCCATGTACCCTTGTATCCCAATTCTACTTTATACCTTTCCTGAAAAACTATTTGCCTGAGGATATCATCCCTCGGGAGTTGAGAGATTGGGATCTCAATTCCTCCATGCTTTGGGACGATATGAATTTACCTTTGCCCCAGCCCTCCTTGGCGATATTCAGGAGGGTTCGTTTGTCTGACTGGTCTATCGATATCTGCAGCGGGGTTTGGTAGAGGATGACTTCCAGCTCTGTTGTATGGCATGTGCGCATAGTACCTGATGCACACACATGCCAGTCGCTGAAGTTTTGACAGTGCTTGCCTCGTCGTCGCCCGAGTTGTTTTCGCTGCCTAGGCTATCGAGCCATATGTTATCATAGGTTTTACTATTATGGTATACATCCACCTTAGTACAAGTGGGCTACAGCCCCATAATTTGCCTGCTAGGCGTTTGCATACCATGATGGACTTCGTGGCCCTAGTTTTCATGGAGTCAAACATATCGTAAAAAAATTGGGTACACATATTTGTCTTATAGCAGGAAATATTTCTAGTAAAAATGGACGGGTTAAAGGCAACACCTACTTTTATCTAAAAGAAGTTTTAAAAGGTAGTAGACTAGAATAATAAGCTATATCTTAGCAAAAAAGTTTACATCCGATCTTGGGCACCCTTAATTGTTTTTGGATAGAGTTGGAAACGCTTTCTTATGATATGACGTATTGCATTCGTAATAACGAAAGAATATCCCTTTAATCAACTTAAATTATCCACCATAAAATGAATATAGTACATATACAACTACTCAAAAATAACTCAAGTTAACGCAGCAGATTATTCTCAAATAACTTAAGAATAAACTGTAGAGAAAAAAATTAAGTCACACAACATCCCTTGTCACCTGTCAGCATTGAGTAATTTAATTGTTCCATTTATTTGAGGGTAGAAAAGAGGGTTGCGAAGTTACAAAGCCTAGAACATCAAACATGTATTAGACAAACAAGAACATCAATTGGGGATGGGTAATCAAGCAAACATTGATAACCCAAAAGCATTAAGAACTCAATATTTTTTGGCGAGTAAAACTTACCCCTACGTAGGCAAAAAAAAAGATACTAGAAAGATGTTGATGAAAAGGTGGGTAAAAAATTCCAATAAGTCCTCTGCATTGCCATTGAGCTTGAAAATTTATGCGAATAAACGAACAATGATAAGTGGAGCATGCGACTAAATTGCAGATTGGCGGGAGAATGTTTTGCAGAGTAAACGGTGAAACAAGAAAAAGGGCATACAAACTTTGAAAATAGAATAAATATATAAGACATATCTATAAAGTCTAATTTTTGTTATACCCAGTGCATATTTTCATAAAATATTGAACTAACGACTAAGTAAGCTTTTCGAACCACTTCCAAACAAGCGAATTGTTCAGTTGACTGTGGTGTGCTCATGGTATCCATGACTGACCGAAGTATATCTTAAAAATCTGTGTGCAACGTTTCTGTTGTTGTTTTATTACGAATTGTAACCTGTGTTACCTGAAAGGCTAACTGAGAAAAGGCACGATTTGATAGTTAGGAGGGCTTTATGTTCAACTTTTCCTTTTATGTTACTAAGTGGACTGTTTTGAGAAACTATAGATTAACAATATGGATCTAATATATCACAAATCATATTATATCATCATTCCATCAACTCAAATGTGAACTTTCGCTTTTAAATGGTGCTAAAGGAATTGCGGCGGCCACCGTGGTGTGATGGTAGCGTACTCCGCCTACCACACCGTATGCCCTGGATTCACATCCTGGGCAAAGCAACATCAAAATTTTAGAAATAAGGTTTTTCAATTAGAAGAAAAATTTTCTAAGCGGGGTCGCCCCTCGGCAGTGTCTGGCAAGCGCTCCGAGTGTATTTCTGCCATGATAAGCTCTCAGTGAAAACTCATCTGCCTTGCAGATGCCGTTCGGAGTCGGCATAAAACATGTAAGTCCCGCTCGGCCAATTTTTAGGGAAAATCAAGAGGAGCACGACGCAAATTGGAAGAGAAGCTCGGCCTTAGATCTCTTCGGAGGTTATCGCGCCTTACATTTATTTAGGGGATTGCTATGAATTTATTGATCTGAGCTCATAAGCGACCAACCAAATGTGAAAAAGAGATGTGCAGGGATCTAAACGATCTAGTTTCCTAGATAAAAATTTGATAGCAAAATAAACTGTAGACTCTGAGATTGTTTCTCGATGAAACCAATTAAAATAAGTTCAGGGACTGCTAAGGCCCTGGATCATGAAGTAAGAGTATTTTCCTCAAGAAAATTTTTGGCACAGTAATTACCCGCATGAATGGAAGACAGTCACTCAAGCCACCAGTTTTTTACTACAGGTTTAACGACTAATACCTTCGAACTGGTGATAGTCATATGCCAAGCAGAACAGTAGGTAGCCAGATGGTGCTTGTTAACGGAACGTACCGGATCTGCATCCGGCAAACGACCATCAGCATCGGTAACACTCTCCAAGGCCTTAGGGTACTTTGTGATTAGCAAATCTGTTTAGACCCTAGATTAACCGAGATATGCATCTCTCTCTAAATCATTATATAAGATCGTCTTGATGAGGATTTCAATGTTTCTTCGATCTTTCCGATAGTACCGTTAATGCACTTGAATCGGTGCCTGCCTTTTCCAAACTAGATTATGTATTCTAATGGAGCTATGAGAAACACTTATTTAAGTTCTTAGTTTCAATGACCTTGAAGGTGGTATTACATAATTTTTTCTACTTTGCGATTAGTTAGGTAGCTCTCATTCTGCGAGGATATCGACGTAAATCGATGGGTTTTGTTGAACAGCGGATGCCAAAATAAGTCAGTCAAAGTACTAACATTCAGACACGTGAACATAGTTTTTTATTGAGCGACATATTTATTAGTCCTTATTTACACATAAAATTAAACCATTTCATCTTTGTGCCAGTAGCAAAGGCAATAGCTACAAAAAACAACAACAATAATGCACACAAAACATATTGTGCAAATAACAAAAATAATACTTAACATAATTTAGAGTCAACAATCAACCACAGACAATGACAGCCGTATGGCCAGTCTGACAACTATCGGCTCCGCTAAGGAGTAGAGCGTACAAAGCGTGTAGGAGAATGAAGAATGAGAGCAATAAAAACTGTTTATAGCAAATGGCAAATGACGAAGTGCAAGGCAATTGGTGAAAACTGAAATATTCCAACGACCAAAATGCACAACGTAAATGGTAATAATATAACTAAATTATATACTTTTTATACCTTTCATGAACATGAAATGGTATATTAACTTTGGTCCGATGTTTGTAACGTTGAGAAATATAGAAGATAGACTCACCATTAAGTATACCGAATTGATCAGGACGACGAACTGAGTTGATATAGCCATGTTCGTCTGTCCGTCCGTCCGTCTGTCTGTTTGAACGCAAACTAGTCCCTCAAATTTTGAGATATTTCAATGAAATTTGGTTGTATGGATGTATGCATTTTTATATTATATTAGACATTTGTGGGATCCGGTAGGATCGGACCACTATAACATATACAACCGATCGTTCAGATAGAAAGATTTTTGGCCATTTCTCCCTTAATTTAGAAAGTATAAACGTGAAACTCGGTGATATATTTTTTAATATATCATAGAAGATTTTCTGAAAAAATCACTTTGATCGGAGCTCTATATAGCATATATCCCATACAACCGATCGTTCAGATAGAAAGATTTTTGGCCATTTCTTCCTTAATTTCCAATATAAAAACGTTAAACTTGGTGATATTTATTCTAATATATCATAGAAGATTTCATGAAAAAATCATTTCGATCGGAGCTATATATAATATATATCCCATACAATCGATCGTTCAGATAGAAAGATTTTTGGCCATTTCTCCCTTAGTTTTCAATATAAAAACGTGAAACTTGGTGGTATATATTCTAATATATCATAGAAGATTTCCTGTAAAAATCATTTCGATCGGAGCTATATATAATATATATACAACCGATCGTTCAGATAAGGGGGTTTTTTGCCATTTTTTATTTTATATTTATCTTAAAAATCGTTTAGGTATGTACATCTGTTCACTATATATTTCTTATCTTATACATCGGATTATTTGGAGATTACGAACGGGATAAGATTATTATTCAGCCCCATTCATGAAAGGTATGAAGTCTTCGGCACAACCGAAGACAGTCCCGTCCTTACTTGTTTTTGATAGTGTGTTAGTATGGAACGTGAAAGGGATGTTGCAAGTTGATATGGACCATTTGGTGTGAAAATTAGATAATTGAGTGCGTGGTGTTTATTGGGAACAATTCTCTGTAGGCAGCTTTTTTTGGAATAGTAACCAAGCCCGTAAATGTGTCAAGAGATTCGCTTGAAGGTGGGAGAGTAGAGTGATGGTCTCTGCGATTGTCACCAGTCTGGGTTATCTTAGTAACGACTGTTTCCTGGGTAGGTAAATCAATAACTACATAAAAACCAGAAGAATAGTCAAATTTGAAAATCTTGGCTTAAACTAAAGTTTTGATAAAAATTTTTAGCTATTTTACATGTAGCATAGAGCATAGTGGATAGTTTGCAAGGCCCATAACAAGTGTATAACATACGATAAAACTGGAGAACACAGTAACAAGTGATGGCGCAATCGATAGATTGGTAAACAAAGAGATGAGCTGTGAAATATTCTAGAAAAACAATAAAAACCATTTTAAACTTAGCAAATCAAAGCAAGAAAACAATTACAAAAACAACAATAGGAACCAAAAGTAAAGAGTAAAGGAAATTTACAGATAAAAACCCAAACCAGTAACAACAATCCTTTCATGGGCTAAACAGACATGCTGCGGGCAATTCTGAGACAACAACACTGCAAAAAACAACAACATATTCCTTTATCTGAATGCAACACATATGTGCTACAACAAAAAAGAAAGAAAAAATTATATAGGTACCAGTATGTCAGTTTAGGCGAAAAAGAACACCAACAAAATCTCAAGCGCAAAAAAGTAAATAAATAGAGAATGAAGTAAAAATACAAATAACAAGACAACAATAACAAAATGACTGAAAAAGGCTGCAAAATGCCAAAGAGCCATTAGACGCCGACATCAGCGCCAATGGAGTCGCCACAGACAGACAGACAGACACAATGCATAGCAGCAGGTTAAAGGGGCAGCAGTAGCAAAAAACAGAAAGAAGTATGACATACATAGAAAAGAGCAATAAAAAAAAAACAACAGCAGTAACAACAACACTTTTATACATATATATAAACAAGCCCATAAGACAGTAGCATGCAATGTCGAATAATATATACCATACCTACTATGTGACTGCAAAAAGCGATTAGTCGAAAGGGTCATGCTTTTGGGTTTAGTCGGAAGAGCAATGCAACACATTTCACTTATAATCTTTTTATAAGAATAAAGTGTTCCATTTTTTAGTTTATTTCTTACGAAGCTAATAATTAACTCCTTGTCATATTCGTGCCGTTTTAAAGTGTGTCTAATATGTTTCTTAGAAAATCCACAGCAGTCATTCCTAGGCTTTTAACATTTTGTAAACCTTTATTTTAGTCCAATGCCTGCTTAAGGAGGATAAAATCTTTCTAGTTGCATAATCAATAAAATGAATCACAGACATTCAAAATTGCCCTTATTTTTTAAATTATTTTATGTTGCATACGAAATCATGAGTAAAACAAAAAAACACAACTTCCTATTTTATCACTGAAGCAATCGATCTTTTCAACTCATCAACATTAGATTATTAATTAATTGGAGAATAACCGTTAACCGTTAATCAAAATTATTAATATTCCGATTACTCACAACTTAATTAAATGGATTGCTGGGAAAGCTGTGCATTGACGACTTCACTAACTGAATTAATCGGAAACTGCGTCTTGATTAGTTTAATTATTCGTAAAACTGAGAAATCACGACTGTATTACTTAGAGATTATTTATTTAAAAAAAAAAACTTGTTTTAAACAGTTATTATGCAAAGTCTGTTCAATCATTATCTGATTGATTAAACTTGTTAACTGATCAGAAAAAGTGCATGAACAAATTTTTTTTAAATCTTGTATGTTGTACACAATCAATCACCAAAACTAGGTTTTCTAATTTATGCGAAAATAATCGTTATAAGATATTCAAAAATACTAATTTTCCGATCTGCCAATTGATTGAATTAATCGAAAAGCTGTGAACAAAACTTCATTAATTGTATTATTCGGAATGTTGAATAATCGCGATGTGTTTAGTGAGAGAGTTTATTATTTTCAAAACTGGTATTAAACAGTACTTATTCATAATCTATTCAATTTATTATATTAAATAATCAAAACTAGCTTACTTAATTAATCCCAAAAAAATAATCAAAAGTTAATCAAATTGTTAATATTGCGATTATTCACAGCTTTATTAATGGATTATTGGACGGCCGCCGTGGTGTGATGGGAGCGTGCTCCGCCATTCACATCGAAGGGAAAAGCAACAGCAAAATTTTAGAAACAAGTGCTTTTAATTAGAAGACAATTTTTCCGAGCGGGGTCGCCCATCGGCAGTGTTTGGCAAGCACTCCGAGTGTGTTTCTGCCATGAAAAGCTCTCAGTGAAAACTCATCTGCCTTGCAGATGCCGTTGGGAGTTGGCATAAAACAAGTAGGTCCCATCCCGCCAATTTGTCGGAAAAATCAAGACGAGCACGACGCAAATTGGAAGAGAAGCTCGGCCTAAAATATCTTCGGAGGTTATCGCGCCTTACATTTATGTATTATTATTTTTTTTTTTTTTGGAAAACTGAGCGATGACAATTTGATAAATCGGAAAACTAAGTAATCACAACTTGATTGATTTAATTCTACGGAAAACTGAGCAATCACGATTTGATTATTCAGAGTTGCTATAAACAAATATTAATCAGTCATTATTCAAAATCTGTTCAACTAGTTTATGATTCATCAATCTGATGGTTTCTTCTGAAAACTTGTTCTGCAATTGTACTGATTTTTTTAATCTTTTATGTTGCATACCAAATAATGCGTAAAACAAAAATATTACAAATCCCAATGTGGTTACGGAGTTAGTCGATTATGCTATATTCATTAGTCAATTCAAAAAATAGTCATTGAAAGCTATACAAAGTTAAAAATTTCCGATTGATTAATTGTACTGTTTGGAAAACTGAGCAGTCACAATTAGATGGAATTGATTATTTAGAAAACTGAGTAGCCACAAATAGATTGAATTGATTATTTAGAAAACTGAGTAATCACTTGATTTATTGGTTTGCACAAAAAATTAAAAAATATTATCACTTTAATTAATGTGACTTTTTGTATTTTATATATTGGAATAAGTCGCTTGAAAGATCAACCACACAATTTTCTCTGCAGGGTTAGTTCTAAAAATACATACATATATCAGTCTATGTGTCAGTGTGGGAAATGTGTGGCATGCAAAGTCAGGTTTAATGTCAACGGCATGGAAAAATTTACACAAAACAAAAGGCGAGAAAAAATATAGAAGAAATAAAATATACATAATAAGTATGGCTATGGCAAAGCAATCTGCTTGGGGTAGTCTAAGCTATAGTAACAACAATAATAAAAACAAACAACAACAACAACATACGAATTTGTTGGGAAAAGCCATGGTTGCAGTGGAAATAGCAGCAACAAAACCAACAACAACTCTAAACAAATGCGTCAGCAAATTGTCTGCTGCACTTAAATATTGCTGCTCTTCTGTTATGATCGCTGTTGTTGTATTTTTGTTTTTTTTTTTTTGTTTATTTATTGCTGCTATTTGTATAGCTATCATTGCTTTTAGTGCACATTTGAGTTGTTACTTCTTTGTTGTTGTAATTTTTCTTTTTACTGCAAAATTATTACTGTGGCATGACTTTCCATGCAACATCGCCAAACGCTGCTGTTGTTGTTATATATACGCAATATGGTTGTTGTTTTTGTTTGTGGTGTGGTGAGGTATGGCAGCCGTGCATGTTATAATGAAATTGAAAATGTCTTGATTGTATTGTAGTATGTGCAACGAAAGGAAAAATGATAATTAAAAAAGAAATAATTTGAGCTAAAGTTCGCCTTGAGAAAATTAAAAAATTAATTTCAAGATTGGCTGCTTTGAGTATTGAATGTTTAAATTAATGGTTTTAAAGTGATAATTCACCCTATGTTCTGTGATGTTATGTTGTGTCATGCTATGCTGTAGAAGTAAAATATAATAAATTTTTACGGATTTAATATTAGTGGTATTATTGTGACTATTAAAGCACTTCTGCTGGTATATTGTACACCAAACGAGTAATTCTTTTCGTATTACGCGTTTCGAAGAATTTGTTGCCCCCTCATCAAGGAAGATCTATATTATTGTTAGAAATGAACGTATATGGTTCAAGGGATGTTATTTATGTCTGCTTTGGTTTTTCAAAGGAAGAAAATGTAAAATTTTTCTTTCTATCATACCTTTTTCCTATTTTCCTAGAATATAGGTGGGAGAACGCGAAGTTTGTGGCATATGCTGATGGCGTAGCTATTGATTGCAGAGGCAAGTACCCTAAAACTTTTCCTATCGGGCTTGCGATGCGGGCTCAGCATCAATTTCGTTAAATTTGAGATTGTCTTATCTACCAAACGATACAAAATACCAACGTTAAACTTACCAGAACCAAATGGTGTGCGCCCAAGCCTGGCAGATAAGGCCGAGAAGTACAAGGCAGGAAGTACAACGTCGTTCAGCGCCGAAAGAAAGCTAACATTGTAATACATACTTTACACGTATGTGGTGCTCTGAGAACAACGCCTAGCAAAGATCTTCAGATCATTCTTGACATACTGCCTTTGGATCAAGCTGGTTATCGAGCAGCGGAAACGTCAATCCTGCGGATAAGATTGTTGTCGAATTGGAACAAAAAAAAAAAAAACCTAGCGCGCATCGCTATGCGACAACAATAGTTGCGGAAAGTAACTTTATGATACATATTCTCATTAGGGATGATTGGGCGGTGTCGGATAAGTGCCTCGTTTTTGACAACAACATTTCCATATACACCAACGGTTCTAAGCTAAACGACATAGTTTGCGGTGGAGTAAATTCAATGGGCATAGACCTACAACTCTCCTTTAGACTACCTCATGAGTGTAGTGGCATCCAGGCAGAAGTATCAGCAATCATGGAAATTCTAGTTTAAATTCATTCATTTTTCAGCGACAGTGAGGCTGCTGTCAAAACTCTTGGCTTATACTCATTCATTCTGAACTAACACTATACAGTCGTCGATTTCTTCAACAGATGGCCCAACAAAACCGTGTGCCACTTACATGGGTGCTCGACCACAAGGACATCAAGGGAAACTGCATTGTAGACGAGCTCGCCAGGCAGGCACGACCAAGCAGATTCTTCCAGACCAAGAATGTTTAAATATGTTCCTTGTCCCATGTAAAATAAAGGTAAAGGAGCAAATTCGGCTTGTCGGAAATCGAAGGAAATCAGGACAAAATAAGATCCAGTCACATTTACACCCTAATTAGGGATAAAATTTCCACACTTGTAGGAGTACCAACCGGGCACTGCCTTATATGCAGGGCTGTAGAAAGATTGGGAGCGCATTATCGTCGTTGCTGCACGAGTTGTGAAGAATATGAAGAGGAGAAACGGTGGTTGACATCATGTGCAACTGTCCGGCGCTGAGTGTCGCAAGGCACCACTTTCTGGGTTCTCCCCTTCAGGGTTAGTATGCGCGTATGTTCGTGGATTGTGACATCAATGACTTGGTAGCCTTTATCAGGCCTTCAAAATGGTTCGAAAAGGAGAGCTAATGAATGGTGTATTTTCGTTGTATCACAACGGGCCTAATAACACTGGCCTAAGTGTGCTCTCGGGCAGCGACTGCAACCTAACCTAACCCTCCTAGCATATATGCATTAAATTGCGAACCAAAAACTCATTAACTCAGCAAGTTAATTAGTAAAACCAGATTAGCAATATCTTCAGAGCTTTTTAATTTCAATATTCAAGAAAAATGGGTAACCACTGCATTAACTGACAAATAAATAAATCAAAAATATCTTAATAATCAAGTGTTTACAATATAAATCATAGTAAAGCAATTAATTTAAAAATTGTCTTATATAGACACAATTATAGAACTTTTATTAGCAATGAAATATCAAATATGCATATAAATTACGAAACTTCCATTTTTTCTTAGCTTTGACATACAGATAATAAGTACGTAACCTTACTTCTGTCAATGCACATTCTATTAATCACAAACAAATTCCCACATACATACATACGTATTCATAAGTATATATTTACTTACAAATCACTGATTAAAAGATATTTTCCACACTTCATTAGGTTCTATGTTGAGTGCATTTGCAAACCGGAAACTTACCTGCAAAGAAAAAATAGAAAAATTGAGAAAAAATTATTTTCATGTCAAGCTAAATAAAATTTACATTAACATTTGTAAATTTAACATGAATTTGAATATTCATGAGTGCGTGGCTAATAGACACTATAAAGCAATATTTAGTTCCTTATGTATAATTGTATAAACGCCTATGTGAACTATTTTAATATGCTATCATAATGTGTTACAAACTTATATTCTAGTATGTTTATCTAGCCCTGAGAGCTAGCAAGTCTAAAACTTTTTTAATATAAAGCGACTTTGCAGAAAGAGGTTGGTGAAATCTCAGTAACAAAAATTCCTGAGGTAGAAAAAAAATATATATTACTAGCAGACCCGGCAGACGTTGTTCTGCCCTAAATTTGGTCTATCTGCATACATTTTAATAAGCTTTTTCCGTCTAACTCTGCGCTCGCCCCTCTACACTTTTTCCTAATTTTTGTATTCACCCCTCCCTCCGTATTTTTCGCTACATCTATCTCCATCTTCTCTCTCAGGATCCTTCTCTCTTTTATCTTCTCTCAAGTTTTTCTCATTCTTCTTCATATCTTATTGCCAGTCCCAAAGGGTGGTATGTATTTTGTTCCAGTCCTATTCCGAGTCTCAGTCCCAGTCCCACTCCGAGTCTCAGTCTCAGTCCCAGTCCTAGTCACAATCCCAGTCCGTCTCTGGTCTACTTCCCGGAAAAAAGCATCGTAAATACTAATATAGGCAAATTTATATACCAAATTTCAGGCGAATCGAACAGGACGTATGTAAATAGGTATGTGGGTATTATTAATTCATGTCTTTATTTCGGCTTCGCATGCATATTTATCAGTTTTGCCAGGTTGATGCGACTAAATTGAATATCACAATGAAAATTACTTTAAAGCTCTCAGCAACAGCTTTCATTTGATATCCATAATGCAGACACATTCTAGGGGTATCCGGGTCCATGTTTTGGCCTACATATATCTCGAGACACTAGTCACCCAGCGGTGTAAAACTTACTCTGTACTAAAGCATACAGCAACAACTTCAATTTGATACCCATAATGTAAAAACACATTCTAGGTGTATCCGGGTACACGTTTTGGCCTATATCTCGAGACCCTAATCACCCAGCGGCTTAAATCTTACTCTGTACTAAAGCACACATCAACTGCTTCAATTTGATATCCATAATGTAAAAACACATCCTAGTGTTACCCTGATCCACATTTTGGCCTATATCTCGAGTCCCTAGTCACCAATAGGTATGAAAACTACCCTCTACTAAAGCTCTTAGCAACAGCTTTCATTTGTTATCCGTATTCTATAAACACATTCCAGTGGTACCCGGGTCCACGTTTTGGCCTATATTCGAGACCCTAGTCACCCAGGGGTATGAAAATTACCCTCTACTAAAGCACTCATAAACAGCTTTCATTTGTTATCCATATTCTATAAACACATTCCAGTGGTATCCGGGTCGACGTTTTGGCCTATATTCGAGACCCTAGTCACCCAGGGGTATGAAACTTACCCTCTACTAAAGCACTCATCAACAGCTTTCATTTGTTATCCATATTCTATAAACACCTTCCAGGGGTACCCGGGTCCACGTTTTGGCCTATATCTCGAGACCCTGTGCGTCGATCCTGAATTTTCTTTGCTATAAACCTCACGGAGCCCGAGACCTTTCCAACGAATGCAAAACTGTGGAAATCGGTTGGTGCGTTCTGGAGTTATAGCGTCAGGAAGGAAAACCCGACTTATTAAAAAAAAATTATTTAGTAAAATAAATTTTAAAAGTAAAAATTTTGAATTTTTTTGACATGTTAAAAATGTAAAATTGAAGAACTTCATTTTAAAATAATTAATTAAAGAGTTGTAGAAAATTTGCCATTCCAAAAGCTTTTTGAAATAAAAAGCAAAAAGTTATAAATTTTAAAAAAGTTTAGATCTTATTTTAAGTTTTAAACAATCATAACTTTGGGAAAAAAATCTTTTCGAGACAAAACTGCAATAAAATAATAGTTCCCAGCATAAAAGTTGAATTCAAATAAGTAAGGAAGGCTAAGTTCGGGAGTAACCGAACATTACATACTCAGTTGAGAGCTATGGAGACAAAATAAGGGAACATCACCATGTAGGAAAATGAACCTAGGGTAACCCTGGAATGTGGTTGTCCGACATTTGTATCAAATGGAAGGTATTAAAGAGTATTTTAAGAGAGAGTAGGCCATATTTCTATGGATGGACGCTACTTAGCGATATCGCCATAAAGGTGGACCAGGGCTGACTCCAGAATGTGTTTGTACGATATGGGCATCAAATTAAAGGTGTTAATGAGTATTATAAAAGGGAATGGGCCTTAGTTCTATAGGTGAACGCCTTTTCGAGATATCGCCATAAAGGTGGGCCAGGGGTGACTCTAGAATGTGCTTGTACGATATTGGTATCAAATGAAAGGTAGTAATGAGTATTTTAAAAGGGAATGGGCCTTAGTTCTATAGGTGAACGCCTTTTCGAGATATCGCCATAAAGGTGGACCAAGGGTGACTCTATAATGTTTGTACGATATGGGCATCAAACGAAAGGTGTTACTGAGCATTTTAAAACGGAGTGGGCCTTAGGTCTATATGTGTACGCCTTTTCGAGATAGCGCCATTAAGGTGGGCCAGGGTGACTCTAGAACGTGTTTGTACGATATGGGTATCAAATGAAAGGTGTTAATGAGTATTTTAAAACGGAGTGGGCCTTAGTTCTATATGTGGACGCCTTTTCCAGATATCGCCATAAAGGTGGACCAGGGGTGACTCTATAATGTGTTTGTGGGATATGGGTATCAAATTAAAGGTATTAATGAGGGTTTTAACAGCGAGTGGCGTTTTCGCGATATCGACCAAAATGTGGACTAGGGTGATCCAGAAAATCATCTGTCGGGTACTGCTAATTTATTTATATATGCAATACCACGAACAGTATTCCTGCCAAGATTCCAAGGGCTGTTGATTTCTCCCTGCAGAACTTTTTCATTTTCTTCTACTTAATATGGTAGGTGTCACACCCATTTTACATAGTTTTTTCTAAAGTTATATTTTGCGTCTATAAACCAATCAAATTACAATATTTCATCCCTTTTTTCGTATTTGGTATAGAATTATGGCATTTTTTTTTTTTTTCATTTTTCGTAATTTTGGATATCGAAAAATTGGGCGTGTTTATAGTCGGATTTCGGCCATGTTTTATGCCAAGATAAGGTGAGTTCAGATAAGTACGTGGACTAAGTTTAGTAAAGATATGTCGGTTTTTGCTCAAGTTATCGTGTTAACGGCCGAGCAGAAGGACAGACGGTGGACTGTGTATAAAAACTGGGCGTGGCTTCAACCGATTTCACCCATTTTCACAGAAAACAGTTACCGCCATAGAATCTATGCCCTTACCAAATTTCAGAAGGATTGGTAAATTTTTGTGCGACTTATGGCGGAGCCACGCCCATTTTCAAATTTTCTTTTATTTTTGTATTTTGTTGCACCATATCATTACTGGAGTTGAATGTTGACAAATTTACTTATATACAGTAAATATATAAAACGTTTTGCTAAAAAAAGCGGGCGTGTTCTTCATCCGATTTTGGTAATTTTTATTTAGAACACATATAGTAATAGGAGTAACGTCTCTGCCAAATTTCATCATGATAGCTTCAACGACTGCCAAATTATAGCTTGCAAAACTTTTAAATTACCTTCTTTTAAAAGTGGGCGGTGACACGCCCATTGTCCAAAATTTTACTAATTTTCTATTATGCGTCATAAGGTCAACCCACCTACCAAGTTTTATCGCTTTATCCGTCTTTGGTAATGAATTATCGCACTTTTTCGGTTTTTCTAAATTTTCGATATCGAAAAAGCGGGCGTGGTTGTAGTCCGATTTCGTTCATTTTAAATAGCGATGAGATGAGCGCCCAGGAACCTACATACCAAATTTCATCAAGATATCTCAAAATTTACTCAAGTTATCGTGTTAACGGACAGACGGACGGACGGACGGACATGGCTCAATCAAATTTTTTTTCGATACTGATGATTTTGATATATGGAAGTCTATATCTATCTCGATTCCTTTACACCTGTACAACTAACCGTTATCCAATCAAAGTTAATATACTCTGTGAACTCTGCTCAACTGAGTATAAAAATTTAAAATTTTAACAAATTTCTCTTTAAGAAAAAAAAATTTTTTGGGACAAAAAAGCAATGAAATAACACAAATATAGTTTGAAAAAAAACCTCAAAAACACACCGTTGCACAGAGGCTCGTGCCTCTGCTATTAAGCACAACTCGTTTTGTAGCGTGTCATTTAACCACTGCCGCGAGCCTTCAATAGTTGCCGCTAGATGAGTATAACTCTCATTTGCGTGCCTAGAGAGTTACAAACAAGCATACATACAAGTGAAGCTAATATAAGGGTGCTAAAAACAGCACTATTTAGCAGAAACGTTTAATTTAAAACTTTCCAAAATAAAAGAATTTTTTGAATTTTTTTGGAGATAAAAGAAATTTAATCTTATTAAATAAATATGAAATATTTGGTTATCAAATATGAGATTTTCGTGAAACTACTCCAAAAAAAAAATTGTATTTCTTATTTAAAAGATTGCATCTTCAAATTTTAAAAACTGAAGTTATAGAAAATTTGTTTACTAAAAAAGCTTTTGAAACAAAAATTTTTAATCTTGCATATGTTTTTTAGGAAAAATTTTCTACTTCAAATTTAAAAACAAAATATATTCGAAAATTTGTTGTTTGAGACGGCTTTTTTAGACAAAAGTTTCAGAAAAACTCTGGCATTTCATAATTTGATTTTTAAGCCTTTAAAAATTTGGTTTTCGATGTTAAATAAAATTCAACCTTATTGAATAAAAAATTTAGTTTTTAGAGTATTAAATACGAAATTTTTGTGAATATGACAGTTTTCGTTTAAAATATTTGATCATAAAATTTCAAAATTTAAAGTTTTTGAAAATATGTTTACTAAAATAGATTTTCTTTGTAAAAAGTATATTTTTTCGGATTTCGAAAATTTTTGAGATATGAACATAAGAAAAGTGTTACTTTTCAAAAGAAAAGTTAATTTTTTTAATTTTGAAAAAAAAAGTTTTTGAAAAGTTGTTCGAAAATTAGCATTGAGATGCATTGTACTCTCAATTTCAGTTTTGAAAAAAAGTTTTCGACAATGTTTTGTTTGAAAAACCGCTTGAGATAAAAATATGAAAAAAATTGTAATTTTTTAGGAAACTATTTATTTACAAATTCCAAAGTTCAAATTTCCGACGAAAAATATTTTTGTTAGTAGAGCCTCTCTAGCTTCTATAAGTCATCTCAATGTCTCTCTTTGCTGGGTCCCTGGGCACAGCGGCATTAAAGGAAATGAACTCGCTGATGAGATGGCTGGGAAAGGTTCCGCTTTGGACATAAGTCAGGTGGACAGCTCCGTCCGACCTCCGCTGAGTTATCTCCTGGGGAGAATTGAGGAATATGAGAACCGGGCAACGGGCTTGCTATGGACCAAAAGGGTTGACTGCGAAGTCTTAAGGTCCTTATGGCCATGCTTGGATAGGAAAGAACCCACTTTCTTCTCAAACCGGACAAATTTGCGGTGAGGGTACTTACGGGTGTCATCACAGGTCATTGTGCTATCGCACCCATGCTCCGACGGTGACGAATGCACAAGCTCCCTCTGCAGAAGCTGTCAGGATGAGGAGGAAGAGGAGTCGATCTACGACTTTCTCTGCCGATGACCGGCGCTTCAAAGAAGAAGGCTCAGATTTCTGAACTCACGGTTCTTCGACAGCCTGGCAGAGGTTGGGAAGGTGGACGCCTCGCTTCTTCTCGGGTTCATCAGGGAAAGCAAGTGGTTCCTTGAGGACCACTAGGAGGTAAAGGAGTTAAACGAATGTGCCGCCACCTTGCACTTACTGAGGGCACGCACAATGGACAAAAATGTCTCCTAGTGGAAGTGTGGGTAATACATACGCACGCATTCTTAACATAACCTTAAGTAAATTGCAAAATAATATGGCGTTTCTTGATAACAAAAGTTTTGAAAAGCTTTAAGTGAATGAAATACGAAAAATTCTGATGTTTCGGCTTAAATTTTCAATAAGAAAGGACGTTGAATGAAAACACTTTTTGGAGTAAACAAAATATAAAAAAACGAGTATAATTTCATAATTTATTTGATAATTTTTATAATTTCAATTTAAAGAATTACTTTAAATTTTCAAAAATGATGTTTTCGAAAATGTGTTGTTTGTTTATGTAAATTATTTGTTTATAAAAATTGCAAAAAAAAAATCTTTAAATTAATATAAAAAAATTCAAAGTACAGGTTTGGAAATTTTTTTGCATTAATAGATAATTTGCAAACATTGTTGTTTTTGTTATTCTCCAAAATTTATTTTTATATATTTAAACCCAGTTCAGCGCTGTTTTTGCACCATTACGTTTTTAGTTAAGAAAAAAAGTAGTTTTCGAGATAAAAAATGAAAAAGAAAATCAAAAAAATTAAAAATATCAATTTTGAAAAATAAAAACATACCAACAACATTTTCATACATTTATGTATAAATAAATATAATATCACCGGCCCCGGTTATTGTGAATGGTTTCTTCCGTATGGCAGGTAAGCCGCATTGCCTACATATACATATATACTTGAAAACTGATATATTTACATTTATGTCGACTGATTGGCAGACAGATGTTGTCTAGATAATAATGAAAGTTGTAAACGAAATAAAAGCTTTGAATATATGCTTGCGTAGAATTGAATGGAAATACGCTAAAAGAGCAATCAATAACAAAAGGCATTACTCATGCATAAAAAAAACATTATTGACAGGTACATGGTAGATTTGTAACATTGTAGATTTGTGGACAATTACATACGTAAGTATATACCCTGAAGGAAATGGCAAGAGTAAAGTGCGGTATCCACATCATAAGAAAACGCTCATGAATTTTTTTTATTTTCTCCTTGTAAGCCAAAGCTGCAGCTGTTTCATTTGGAAAAGGAAAATTAAAAAATGTCTTCAGCGTTGTCTCGTGATCTGGAGCGCGGTATCCAGATCAATGGTGCAGATTCCTCTTTCTCTTGTTTCTCAATACTTCTTGACATTTGTCTGACAACAATACATTCTGACGTAGATAACATCAGTTTCATTCTATGGTCGTTATGACGTCATAAGAATGTTATGAACAATTTTTGACTAGTCACGACTGAAGCCACGCAGCCCCATTTTTTTCCTTCAGGCTTAGTAAGTGTATAAGCGTCATCAATCACAAGACGAACAGACTACCTGATTGCCTATCTGCGCTTCGAGGGCGATCCTAAGGCCACAATAGAGGTGGACGATTGAAGGAGTAGGGTCTGCGGTATACTCTGCTGATCCGGAAATAAACAGATCCTACAGGCTGCCGTATTACTGTAGCGTTTTCCAAGCGGAAATAGTAGCCGTAACCAAAGCAGTAGAAACCCTGGAAGAAAATAGCCCAAGCTGCAATCGTGTTAACTTTTATATTGACAGCCAAGCAGCAATTAAGGTAATAATCTCGCATACCACAGCATCTAAATTCGTGTTGGAGTGTAAGCAGTCCCTGGAGATAATCGGGACAGGGAGAAGCATACATCTATATGGGGTTCCAGGGCATATGGGAATAGATGGGAATGAAAAAGCGGATGAATTAGCCAAAAAGGGCGCATCCCTTGAAGCTTGCTCCGCAGACATCCCAATTAGACTGAGCGAAATTGAGCGAAGGCGAGAGGTCCACATGATCGACCAAGCAGGAAAGGCGTGGGTTCAAGCGCGGGGCTGTAAAGTGTCGAAGATTATGTGCAGGTCTTACAATCTGAGACTAACAAAGTTGATTCTTTTATTAAAAAGATAGGACTGTAGATTCATGACGGGTATTATGACTGGGCACTGCCTTCTGGCGTCACATGCCTTTAAATTAGGCTTGGTCAGTGATAGCAGATGTAGGAAGTGCGGGCTGGAGGAGGAAACGATCGAGCACGTTCTGTGCTCTTGCCCTGCGCTTGCCAGGCTAAGACTCCAGCTATTAGGAGTGATACAGCTGTCAGTTCTAGAAGCAGCAAGTGGCTTAAATCCTAGGAAGCTTCTAGTATTTGCCAAGAGGACAGAGTTATTTTATAAAATAGGTCCTGGTTTTTGATAGGGTTTTTCAGTTTGGTCGTTAAAACAAATTTCTGGTAACACTACGGACCTGTTCAGTCTATGTGAGGTCCTAGTAAGTGTATATTATATAATATCTATTTGGCTGTACAGAATAAGATAAGCACACACATTTTTATAAAAAAAAAACATTTAAAACTAAATTTAATAGCTATGCATTTGATCGAGTGAATTATTTATTATTAGATACCTCACGATTAAGAACAAGTATATTATACACACATTAGCATAATATAAGAACCCTATAAAAAAAAATGATAGGCACAGTAGGTAAAATTTTTTATTTTTTTTTTTTTTATTTTTGCAAGACTGCCATACATATGCACAAATTGTACTACTTTTGGAAGCATAGCTTGCGACCACAACAAAAGATATGTGAGACCGCTGTAAAACAAACTTTATAAACTTATAAAAGTCGTCAAATGTTGCTATCTGCTTTTTTTTTTTATTTCCACTGTGCCCAAGACTTCATACCTTTCATGAAAATATAGATCAGTTATGCTCACACTAAGTTTCATGTTTCTTGTTGTCTGCATGAGTTAGCTATCACTATGAATCACTGAACTATGTATGACGTAAACGTAAGTATTTTATGAAAATTGTATTATTAAGGGGGCAGAAATGACGACAAGATCCTTATCTGAAAAATCGGTTTATATGGTATATATACTATATGTACCGATCTCTACGATTTTTTCATACAACAATGAAATTTGAAGCTTTTAGCTGTTAAAATGGGGAAGAAATTACGGAAAGGCTCTTATCTGTTGTATGGGATATATACTATATATACCACCGATCTATAAATTTTTTTCAGACGACAATGAATGCCCTATACGTAAGCATTCGATGAAATTTGAAGCCTCTAGCTGTTTAAATGGGGCAATAATTACGAAAAGCTTATTATCTGAACAATCGGTTGTGGGGGATATATGCTATATATACGACCGATCTCATCCATTTTTTCAGACAACAATATGTAAAATATACGAAATCATATGGTGAAGTTGGAACTTCAATCTGATAAATTGAGGAAGATATGACAAAAATCCTCTTTTCTGAAAAATCGGTTGTATGTGGGATATTTGTTATAGTGTTCCGATCAGGCCGGTTCCGACAAATGTCTAATCGGACACCTAAATGTACCCGTTCACTAAATTTTATCAAGATACCTCAAAACTTGAGAGACTAGTTTGTGTTCAAACAGAAAGGCGGATAGACAGACCGGCGGACGTGGCTAAATAAACTCAGCTCGTCATCCTGATCATTTGAGTATACTTATTAGCGTGTCTATCTCTTCTCCTTTAATGGCTTACAATTTTGAGATTCGTGACAAATTTAATGTACCATTTCATTTTCATGAAAGGTATAAAAAAAGTAGAATCTGCAGTGCCATATTGTAGAAAAGACATTAGTAATGTATTGTAGCATTTTTTAATAATGACACAACATGACTTGATGTAAAATTAACAAGGACCACTATGTCATTTCAACATTTTTAATGTTAAAACAACATGGTACGATGTGAAATTCACAACAAAAAGTACGTTTTTCATTTACGTTAAAAATTGCCGTTTTAGTGTTAAAAATTGATATTATCATTCAATATTTTCACTATCAACTTAACGTAAAGAATGTGAAGTTAACATTTCCTCTCTAAAAACTTAAAATATTTCACTTACACTGGAATTAACATGACAAAACGTTGGACTTCAATTGTCAATTCTTTTTTGTGTGAATGACATCTAATTTATATTCTTTCAAAAATTTAATCCGATACAATAAATCATGACTAGATTTAAATTTTTTTTTATTTAAATATAGAAAGGTGTCATCATATTCACATCACGTTCAAGCGATTTTTATCTTGCTGCTCAGCTAAGAAATTTTGCGAAATATTGGACATTTAATGGACTTATAAATCACACCAGTTTCTTATCTAATATCAACGTTCGACTAATCATCAAATGTACAATTCACGAAAAAAATATATACTATATGTATGTGTATGTATCTTCAATAAAAAATAATTTCAATATTTTCAATTCATATATGACGCTTATAAAAATATTTGGAGCTTCGTTTATCTCACTAATTTATTCATTACACATCTCTTCGTTGTGATTTTATTGCGATATTTGTTGGCTGATCACACTTCCCTTAGTGTCTACATTTATTATGAGTCGTTTTAACTACGTTTTTTCCTACCTAATTTATAAGCTTTACTTCACTTCTCCGTCGAAGCAATGAAACTGTCAAATTGCATAAATAACATGCAATAATTTCAGCATAAAACGCAGACGTCGCTGCCTCATTTCCTTGATGAATGCGATGTACAGGTAACAGAAATGTGCTGCTGCCAACAAATGACAGTCTGTCATTACCATTACAGTCAGTGTCAGTGTGAGTGACAATATTTTCTAATACAAAATTTACCTTTATGTAATCCTTTGAAAACATTGATTTCAAAGCTTCATGATTAGTTAAAGCATTTTCCGTAATGGTAGGGAAATTCAAGGGTCTTCAAGGCACGAACAGCTTCTAATAACCTTGCAAACCACTTACAGCACAGAGCAGAAAAATAGCAGTGACAATTTTTATCAAATTTCAGCAACCAAACTCATCTTTTTGGTTTCGATAATTTACGAAGAACTGAAAAAAGCAAACTCAAAAAGATTTTCGAAAAACATTCGAAAATTCGAGAAAATGTTATGAAAATTTCGAACTTTTAAATTTGGAGTTTTCTGATTTTTTAATTTTCCAGTGATTCGTTAATTTTTGAATTTTTTTTTCTGGCAGAGTGTGTTAGAATTTCCTTTCATACAAGTGTGATAATTTTGTTTTATATAGAAAAAATATGAAACACCCTTCGGAAAAAAAATTGTCAAAAATCAATGCGAATTTTGTACTTTGCTAAACTAAAATTAATTGGGCTACAAAACTGCACACTCAAATAATTTCTGCAATGAAAACCTCGAAAATAATTTCTGCAATGAAAACCTCGAAGTTTTCGTAAAGTTTTGCCAAATATTCGTGTTGTTTCGAAAATGTTTTTGTGATTTTTGTTGTTATGTGATTTGTTTGCAGTTTCAGTTTTTTTTTAAATATGAAAAGTAAATAAAAAGCGTTAAATTGCTCAAATTTCAACAATTAAATCCTTTTTTATATTTTCCATATTTAAAAGAGCTATTTTTATTTGGTAACTGAAACTACTTACACAAACGTCAAACATTTTTTTGAAAAAATTCCTCCTATTTCTTCTATTCGCTGCTGTAACTTCAGTAAGATTTAGTTTAGAAATGATGAAGCTAGCAGGTGGACCAGTCGTTAGACACAATGGTCTGTTTTGCTTACGATGTAGTCGAACTTGCTAAAGTACCCATGCTTATCATGTTCGCAGCCAGTTTGCTAAGGCAAAATTGTCTATATTGACTATTTAGATTGAGATATTTTGTCAATTAAACGAAATATACACAACTGGTGTGAAACGAAAGCTAGTTTACATATTATACTCAGCTGAGCAGAGCTCACAGAGTATATTAGTTTTGTTCACATAACAGTAATCCATAATACTGTTTTCACACAGAAACTTAATGATCTCATTTCACCTGCTAATGAAATCGTAAATTTTTTGCTTTCACACAGAAGTAACTGCTCGATTAGTATGAAGGATGAGACAGACAATCATGGCGGAACGATACAAGGTGGGAGCATGTTGACATACCTACAAACAAAAAAAATTCCATGTACTTGTAAATTCGATGGACAAATGTCAAAATCGTACTGCGCCGGTAGTTGATGTATCAAATCAAATAAAAAAGGTTATAATCAGCTGTTCGATGCGGCCACCTTGTATCGTTCCGCGATGCAGACAATGACATTTGCTTTGAAAACTAAGAAACGGAAACGGAAGCGGAACGCTGCCAACAGAGTTGCATTGTGCTTTTGACTTCATTAGGCATTCGATTAGCTACTAATGAAATAATAATAGATTCGAATTTTGTAGGGAAGATTGAGCTCAATAAGCGTTTTAATGTAGAAAATTGCCTTTATTATTCAATAAGCCGTCTGTGTGAAATTAGTATAACGGCATAAACTAATCGAGATAGATATAGACTTCTATATATCAAAATGATCAGGGCGAAAAAAGAAATTCATTTAGCCATGTCCGTCCGTCCGTCTGTCCGTAAACACGATAACTTGGGTAAATTTTGAAGTATCTTGATGAAATTTGGTATGTAGGTTCCTGGGCACACATCTCAGATCGCTATTTAAAATGAACGAAATCGGACTATAACCACGCCCAATTTTGCGATATCGAAAATTTCGAAAAACCGAAAAAGTGCGATAATTCATTACCAAAGACGGATAAAGCGATAAAACTTGGTAGGTGGGTTTACCTTATGACGCAGAATAGAAAATTAGTAAAACTTTGGACAATGGGCGTGTCACCACCCACTTTTGAAAGAAGGTAATTTAAAAGTTTTGCAAGCTGTAATTTGGCAGTCGTTGAAGCTATCATGATGAAATTTGGCAGGAATGTTACTCCTATTACTATATGTGTGCTGAATAAAAATTAGCAAAATCTGATGACGAACACGCCCAAAAATCGATATATCTTTACTAAACTTAGTTCACGTACTTATGTGAACTCATTTTATCTTGGTATAAAAAATGGCCGAAATCCGTCATAGTCCACTTTTTCGATATCGAAAATTACGAAAAATGAAAAAAATGCCATAATTCTATAACAAATATGAAAAAAGGGATGGAACATGGTAATTGGATTGGATTAAAAAAAAATAAATAAATGTAAGGCGCAATAACCTCCGAAGAGATCTAAGGCCGAGCTTCTCTTCCAATTTGCGTCGTGCTCCTCTTGATTTTCCCTACAAATTGGCCGGACGGGACCTACATGTTTTATGCCGACTCCGAACGGCATCTGCAAGGCAGATGAGTTTTCACTGAGAGCTTTTCATGGCAGAAATACACCCGGAGCGCTTGCCAAACACTGCCGAGGGGCGACCCCGCTTAGAAAAATTTTCTTATAATTGAAAAACATTATTTCTAAAATTTTGATGTTGCTTTGCCCGGGAGTTGAACCCAGGGCATACGGTGTGATAGGCGGAGCACGCTACCATCACACCACGGTGGATTGGTTTATTGACGCAAAATATAACTTTAGAAAAAACTTTGTAAAATGGGTGTGACACCTACCATATTAAGTAGAAGAAAATATAAAAGTTCTGCAGGGCGAAATCAAAAGTCCGTGGAATCTTGGCAGGAATACTGTTGGGGGTATCACATATATAAATAAATTAGAGGTACTCGACAGAAGATGTTCTGGGTCACCCTGGTCCACATTTTGGTCGATATCTCGAAAACGCCTTCACATATACAACTAAGGGTCACTCCGTTTTAAAACCCTCATTAATACCTTTAATTTGATACCCATATCGTACAAACACATTCTAGAGCTGGTCCACCTTTATGGTGATATTCCGAAATGGCGTCCACCTATAGAACTATGGTCCACTCCCTTTTAAAATACTCTTTAATACCTTCCATTTGATACCAATGTCAAACCACATTCTAGGGTTACCCTAGGTTCATTTTCCTACATGGTTATTTTCCCTTATTTAGTCTCCAAAGCTGAGTGTATGTAATGCTCGGTTAAACCCGAACTTAGCCTTCCTTACTTGTTTTTTTTTTATAATTTTATATATCTGTTATTCGAAAAGGGCAAGGAATAAAAAAAAAATACTTGACTCGATTTACCTCCGAGGATATTTAGGCCGAGCTTTTCTTGCAATTCGTCCTTTTAATTTTCCCTACAAGTTGGCGGGACCTACATATTTTATGTCGACTCTGTACTGAATTTTAATTGAAACGCTTTTCATGACAGATGTACACGAGTGTTTGCGTACGCAATTAGAAAAACCTGCTCTAATTGAAAAAACTTTCTCTAAACTTTTGAAGTTACTTTGCCCGGCAGTTGAACCGATATGCCGAGCACGCTACCACCACAGCACGGCGACTGCAAAGACATATTCGAAATTTTCTTCCTTATTGTGAAAATTTTTTAGAACAAATTACCAAAATCTATTGTGAATAAACGAAAACCAAAAAAACAGCTGACTTTTGTTTACAGCGTTCCCTTGAACATGGAGAAAATAATTTCGATAACTTTATCCTTCAGATAGCTTCATTTGAAATTTTTATTTTCCCAACACAGGGTGACCAACTCCAAGTTAAAACGCTAATTGTGAATGTTTAGAATAAATCGCCAAAATCTATTGTGAATACAGCGAACATGACAGCTGACGTTTGTTTACAGTTGAACATCAGTTACATTGGGGAAAAGGAGAATTTCTATAACTTTTAGAAAGGTAAGTGGCTAACTGAAGACGGTGAAATGTCTTTTAGATGATGATACAATGTTACCACCTATTTGAAATTTGAAAAAAAAAAAACTATTATACAAAATATGCGAATATGGGTACCAAAGGAAAGGTATTTTACAATAACATAATTTTTTAGTTAAATAATTTGAAGTGAGTTTGCCGTTTTACCTGTAACCGTTCAAAAACTAATTGAAATGTTTTCAGAGAAAAAACGTTATCATTTGTGGCAATAATCGATTGCGTATATATTTATAAATATTTATACTATATATACATGTGTGCTTTCATCACCTTACATCACCATACATATATTACATTAATGACTAATTTTCTCACTACAAAAAATTAATTCTAATAAATGACTCTAATTTGCACGCCTTTCTCGTTGTTATTAATAATAATTTATTTGCAGTCAAGTTCAATGCACGAACTGTCTCGCCAAAAGCGTTTGCTATGACTAAATTCAATTAGGCAAACGAACTTACAAATATGAATTATATATTTAATTTTACTAGATTTTGTTTAACCAGGAACATATTGAATTAGTTAAAAATATAATTTACGTGCGTGGTTGAGACTAATAACTTTATAAAGAAAAAAAGAAAATAATTTCATTAACAAATTTCAACAATTTCGTTGAAATTTTCATAAGGTTTTCCTTTTTGTTCTTTTTTTATTTTTACACTCATTAACACGATTATAATAGTAAGGATGGGTCTTAATATGCTGTAATTTCGCGACCACCCTTAGAGGAGCAATGTTGCAAAAACTTATAATAAATTTATCGTAACTTTCTACGCCAGCTAAATATTTCGCGACTCTATAAATAATAAATTCTGGATCACTTAAGACCAAAAAAGGGATAAATGGGGGATTGCTTTCGTGATCAATTCAGGAATTTCACGATTAATTCGTTATTATTTTAGTATCATTTCAGCATTTTTGTCAAGATCGTGATAACCTCACAGCTACTTCAGGATCCATTCGGTATAGTTGAGAATATTTTATGGACTATTTAAGGATTATAGCGGAATCAATTCCTAACTACTCGGGGATCATTTTAAGTCTTTTCGGCGCTGTTTAGGCATAATTCTATAACCGTTTAGGGTTTGTTTCGAAAATCTTTAGTGGCGGTTTTCGACATAATCTTGGGATCATTTCAGAAATGTTTCGAGATCACTTAAGAGCAATATAGAAATAATTTCGATATTGTTTCGGAACTATTACGGGATCCCTTCGAAAGCATTTCGAGAAAAGCTCGTGATTATTTCAGAATAATTTCAAAATTGTTTTCGTGATGATTACGGTATAACCTAAGAACTATTTCGCGACCGATTCGGGATGTTCCAGAGTACTTCATGGTCTAATTCATGATCACCACGGGAACAGTTCCGAACTATTCCGGTATCATTTTAATGTTATATTTCTTTTTTATATCAGGCTTCGTTTCGGCTTAAGCTTATACAAAATTTTATCAAAATAAATATCATATAAATATAAAATTTAAATAATCCTGAATCCTAAACGCGAGAATCCTAAACTCAAGAAATCAAGAATGAGAAAAATGTTAATGGCATCTATTGCGGAATCAGCTATGCACACATTTAGGACTACTCCAATTAAGTAGTAAAAAATTTGTTCAAAAGTGATTTTGCAATGGAACCTATTAACATATTTTTTTGTTCTTAAGTGGGCGGTAATAACAAGAAAGCCAAAAAAAGTTAGGAATTTATAATACAAATCTACCGTGGCGGACCGAAAATTGGCTTACCCCCCACTTTTAAAAATTGTACTTTTCCTCTCTCTCTCACCCTTGATCTTCTTCTCTATATTCCATTTCTGCTTCCTATTCCTGTTCTGCCTTATTTCGATATATACGTCACTCTCACCCACTCCTACTCTCTTTAACACTACCATTACAGCTCTCGCTCTCACTCTCATTCCCACTCCCACTCTATTTTATGACCACCCCTATTTTCGGGAACTTTCTACTTAATAGCTTTTCATAAGGCTACGCATACTCTGACATTAACAGCCTGATTCTAATGTGGTAACAACTTTCTTCACAACGGCAACTTTCTTCATGTCATAACTTTTGTACCCTTTTGGTATTCTGCCCACGAAAGTAGCCGGATAATTGTTTACACACTAAAATAGGTGGTAACATTGATGTAACCACACAAAAGCTGTTGTTTAGAAAAAGGCAATACTGAACAAGTAAGGAAGGTTAAGTTCGGGTGTAACCGAACATTACATACTCAGTTGAGAGCTATGGTGACAACATAAGGGAAAATAACCATGCAGGAAAATGAACCGAGGGAAACCCTGGAATGTGTTTGTATGACATGTGTATCAAATGAAAGGCATTAAAGAGTATTTTATGAGGGAGTGCACCATAGTTCTATAGGTGGACGCCATTTAGGGATATAGCCATAAAGGTGGATCAGGGTTGACTCTAGAATGCGTTTGTACGATATGGGTATCAAATGAAAGGTATTAATGAGTATTTTAAAATGGCGTGGACCTAAGTTCTATAGATGGACGCCTTTTCGAGATATCGCCGTAAAGATGGACCAGGGGTGACTCTAGAATGCGTTTGCACAATATGGGCATCAAACGAAAGGTGTTAATGAGTATTTTATGAGGGAGTGGGCCATAATTCTATAGGTGGACGCCATTTAGGGATATAGCCATAAAGGTGGATCAGGGTTGACTCTAGAATGCGTTTGTACGATATGGGTATCAAAAGAAAGGTGTTAATGAGTATTTTAAAAGGGAGTAATCCTTAGTTCCATAGGTGGACGCCGTTTCGAGACATCGCCATAAAGGTGGACCAGAGGTGCCCCTAGAATTTGTTTGTACAATATGGGCATCAAACGAAAGGTGTTAATGAGTATTTTAAAAGGGAGTGGGCCTTAGTTCTATAGGTGGACGCCGTTTCGAAATATCGCCATAAATGTGGACCAGGGGTGACTCTAGAATGTGTTTGTATGATATGGGTATCAAATTAAAGGTATTAATGAGTATTTTAAAAGGGATTAATCCTTAGTTCCATAGGTGGACGCCGTTTCGAGATATCGCCATAAAGGTGGACCAGGGGTGCCCCTAGAATTTGTTTGTACAATATGGGTATCAAAAGAAAGGTGTTAATGAGTATTTTAAAAGGGAGTAATCCTTAGTTCCATAGGTGGACGCCGTTTCGAGATATCGCCATAAAGGTGGACCAGGGGTGCCCCTAGAATTTGTTTGTACAATATGGGTATCAAAAGAAAGGTGTTAATGAGTGTTTTAAAAGGGAGTGGGCCTTAGTTCTATAGGTGGACGCCGTTTCGAAATATCGCCATAAATGTGGACCAGGGGTGACTCTAGAATGTGTTTGTACGATATGGGTATCAAATGAAAGGTGTTAATGAGTATTTTAAAAGGGAGTAATCCTTAGTTCCATAGGTGGACGCCGTTTCGAGACATCGCCATAAAGGTGGACCAGGGGTGCCCCTAGAATTTGTTAATGAGTATTTTAAAAGGGAGTAATCCTTAGTTCCATAGGTGGACGCCGTTTCGAGACATTGCCATAAAGGTGGACCAGGGGTGACCCTAGAATTTGTTTGTACAATATGGGCATCAAACGAAAGGTGTTAATGAGTATTTTAAAAGGGAGTGGGCCTTAGTTCTATAGGTGGACGCCGTTTCGAAATATCGCCATAAATGTGGACCAGGGGTGACTCTAGAATGTGTTTGTATGATATGGGTATCAAATTAAAGGTATTAATTAGGGTTTTAAAAGGGAGTGGTGGTTGTTGTATAGGTGGTCGCATTTTCGAGATATCGCCATAAAGGTGGACCAGGGGTGACCCTAGAATTTGTTTGTACAATATGGATATCAAAAGAAAGGCGTTAATGAGTATTTTAAAAGGGGATAATCCTTAGTTCCATAGGTGGACGCCGTTTCGAAATATCGCCATAAAGGTGGAGCAGGGGTGACCCTAGAATTTGTTTGAACAATATGGGTATCAAAAGAAAGGTGTTAATGAGTATTTTAATAGGGAGTAATCCTTAGTTCCATAGGTGGACGCCGTTCCGAGATACCGCCATAAAGGTGGACCAGGGGTGACTCTAGAATTCGTTTGTGCAATATGGGTATCAAACGAAAGGTGTTAATGAGTATTTTAAAATGGAGGGGGCCTTAGTTCTATAGGTGGACGCCTTTTCGAGGTATCGCAATAAAGGTGGACCAGGGGTGACTCTAGACTTTGTTTGTACGATATGGGTATCAAATGAAAGGTGTTAGTGAGTATTTTTAAAAGGGCCTTCGTTCTATAGGTGTTCGCCTTTTCGAGATATCGCCATAAAGGTGCACCAGGGGTGACTCTAGAATGTGTTTGTACGATATGGGTATCAAATTAAAGGTATTAATGAGAGTTTTAAAAGGGAGTGGTGGTAGTTGTATATGTGAAGGCGTTTTCCAGATACCGACCAAAATGTGGACCAGGGTGACCCAGAACTTCATCTGTTGGATACCGCTAATTTATTTATATATGTAATACCTGTCAAGATTTTAAGGGTTTTTTTATTTCGCCCTGCAGAACTTTTTCATTTTCTTCTACTTAATATGGTAGGTGCCACAACCATTTTATAAAGTTTTTTCTAAAGTTATATTTCGCGTCAATAAACCAATCCAATTACCTCACCATGTTTCATCCCTTTTTTCGTATTTGGTATAGAATTATGGCATTTGTTTCATTTTTCGTAATTTTCGATATCGAAAAAGTGGGCGTGGTCATTGTCGGATTTCGTTCATTTTTCATACCAAGATAAAGTGAGTTCAAGTAAGTACGTGAACTAAGTTCATTAAAGATATGTCGATTTTTGCTCAAGTTATCGTATTAACGGCCATGCGGAAGGACAGACGAACGACTGTGTATAAAAACTGGGCGTGTCATCAACCGATTTTTTTTTAAGTGGGCGTGGTCCTTCTCCGATTGTGCTAATTTTTATTAGGCGTACATATAGTAATAGGAGTAACGTCCCTGCCAAATTTCATCATGATATCTTCAACGACTGACAAATTACAGCGTGCAAAAGTTTTAAATTACCTTCTTTTAAAAGTGGGCGGTGCCACGCCCATTGTCCAAAATTTTACCAATTTCCTATTTTGCGTCATAAATTCAACTCATTTACCAAGTTTCGTCGCTTTATCTGTATTTTGTAGTGAATTATCGCACTTTTTCGGTTTTTCGAAATTTTCGATATCGAAAAAGTGGGCGTGCTTATAGTCCGATATCGTTCGTTTTAAATAGCGATCTGAGATGAGTGCTCAGGAACCTACATACCAAATTTCATCAAGATACCTCAAAATTTACTCAAGTTATCGTGTTAACGGACGGACGGACGGACGGACATGGCTCAATCAAATTTTTTTTCGATCCTGATTATTTTGATATATTGAAGTCTATATCTATCTCGATTCCTTTATATATGTACAACCAACCGTTATCCAATCAAACTTAATATACTCTGTGAGCTCTGCTCAACTGAGTATAAAAATAAAGAATTGTGAGCGCAAATAAGTAAACATAATAGTAAAAAAGTGTTGCCTCTTGCTATACTTATTTGTTTCCATGTACTTTCACAGTATATATTACAATATACATAGCTATGTAAAAACGTATGCATGTATGCACATATGTATATACACATCGTCCCGTTTATTCGTTAACATCGTATCTACGAGTGACACATTTTCGGTAGTCATGGCGGAACCATACACGGTGGCAGCATGGTGGCATACCTACAAATATAAATAAAAATTCCATGTACTTTGTTTTTGTAAATTCGATGGACAAATGTCAAAATCGTACTGCGCCGGAAGTTGATGTATCAAATTAAATAAAAAAAGTTTATATTCAGCTGTCCCATGCTGCCACCTTGTATCGTTCCGCCATGGGTAAAGCGAAGAAAACCATCTTTTAAATTTCACCAAAGACACTGGTGAGTTTTTCGGTGATGACAGCGTTACCACTTTGGCCAGAATCGCGAATAAAACAACTGGTAACGATTTTCGGTTACATAATGTTCTGGGTACTATTTTACCGGTAACACTAAGAATCGGGTCGTAAGTGAAATATTTGCAAGATAAAGAGTCGTGAGAATGAGAAAAAAGTACAATCAATGCATACTAGCAGCTGTCATATGACTATCAGCAACCAAATAGCAATAAACAGCAAATAAATCTGTAAGTACAGGGTGAGTAAATGAAAAAAATCAAAACACATTATTACAATAGCAACAAATGCAAAAAATGCCAGTGTCTGATATCGTTCAGCTACGGGTGTCAGTTTATGCAATTACTTCACTTCCCATCCCCTGAATACTTATCTCCCACTATCTTTTTTTCTGAGCCTCGCATTCTAAACAAATCTTATGTAAATCACAAACACGCTGATAAACAGGCTGACGGATTCTATCAGGAGCAATTTCAAAAACGCATATTCGCTATGTAGGGTACAATAGGCGTCCGGCCTCCCACCACATTATTTTCATTTGTGGGGTGCATGTTGTAGGTCGCACGGTTGTCTGCAGCTCTCAAGGTTATCGCACGCGCAACACGAATGAACTCATGCAAACGTAGCAGCAGCAGAACTGGAGTACAGCAACAATGGCTATTACAAAAAAATAAGAACAAAAATCAAAAACTCAACAATACTTGTATTATAAAATAAGTGAAAAAAAAAATTATTAAAACAGGCTGTGCAAGCAAAAATGACAAGCAGCTTATTTGCTCGTTGGAAAGTATTATTTGTTTTCAGCTGCTAGATGTAAGCCACAAAAACCCACATGCCTGCAGCGGTAAGAATGAAAACAACGCAATAAAGGTGTTAATACGAACTGAAGTGAAAAGATCTGAGTGATATTGGCAGTAGGGCCGCTAAGTCGTTTGCTACAAAGGGCTTTAGAAAAATTTATTATTTTCTTAGGCTGAAATCAAACGATGGTTCGAAGAAACTAGAACGTTTTAAATATTTTCAAAATATTTTATGTAGAAACTCAAGCTCTAATATATTGAATTGAGCTAGATTACCCGGCAGATATTATTCTGCCGGAAAATTGGTTTGCCTACATTTTAAAATCGTGTCTCGCTTTCCTCCCTCTTCACTCTCTATCTCATTATCTTCTACTTTATTTTCTTTTTTCCATTCTATTTTAGTTCATCACTTATTCCATTTGTCTGCCTCCTACTCCTTTACCCATTCCCACTCAAACTACCGCTTCCACTACCACACCCACTCGTATTACCACTCCCACTCCCTCTACCTCTCTCACCTAAATTTATTCATATACGGAATCTCTATACGAAATATGGAATACCTGCGTGACATGACCCGTCGATTGCAACATTTTTGTTTTTATAAAGCACTACGTAACTATGTACAACTAGGTTAGGGTAGGTGGTAGCTGTCCTGATAGGGCAAGCTCACTTGGACAACATGAAGGTCCGTTGTGATGCCACATACAATAAAATTACGTTGTCCTTGGATAAGTCCTCCGGAGATCCGAGTGAGTCGCGACCGAAGTACTTTCGCCTAGTTCTGGAAAAAACTGTGCAATCAAGCATAAAGTGATTTGATGATTCCACCTCATCATCCTCCATACAGCTACAGCAGGATGGGGTTTCCAGTATATTTGGACGTACCGCATAGATTCCCATGGGGCAGTGCCCTGTCAAAACCCCAATGACCATTGATAGGTGAGCCTTAGTGAACCCAATTATTTCGGCAGACGTCCTGCCATTCACTTCCGGCCAGAAAGATCTTGCTACCCTGCAAGAGGTGGTGTCCGTCCAACGTTTTCTGAGCTGACTCGAGGCACAACTATGTATGAGCAAACCACAGGTGGCCAGCGGAATCCTGAAATCCCTACAGCTATCTTCATCCGGTTCAGTTGTACCGATGGGAGCTAAGAGATCCGCTTGACAGTTGCCCGGGATATCACTATAGCCCGGTACCCAGATAATCTTAATTATAAAATAGTTCGCAAGCGAGGTTTGGCAATCCCAGAACACCTTCAATCGTACTGTAGTTGAACTCAAGGCCTTGATAGCTGCTTGTAACTATGTAACACTAACACAAATATATTGATTAAAACCGCATTCATCTTTATATATACGATATAGATAGATGATTGGGACATTCTCCTGCCCGATAATACTCTTATCTTTGATGCATCTATCTACTTTCTCAGTAAACGGAGGCATTTGTCATACTGTAACTTCATCAAAAAAATTTGTAAATTACTCCCTTCTCCTCGCCAAGTTTGATCACGGTCTCACCACCGTATCTTCCCTCTTTAATTTTCTCGATTTTTCTTTCTTTTACATTCACTTAATTCCTCTCCCCAACCTTTTATTTTTTTCTTCTTTTCCCTCCCTTCTCTAGGTTCAGCTCCTTCCTATCTTACCCTCGCACTTTCTCCATTTCGTACTCCCACTTTCTTTCCTCTCCCTCAACATCTCTCTATTTTTCTTATATTCACCCTTCTTTTTCTCTCCGTCTCCGATTTCTTATTTTCCCTTTTTCTCTTTTTCAGCCTATGGTTTTTTGTATAATTCTCCCTTTCCCTTTCGCTCTTCTTCTTAATCACCATCCCTTGTTAAAAGCCTTATAAATACACTATTTAATACCCACATAGTCAAAACACATTCTGGGATCACCCTGATCCACATTTCGTTCTACATTACAGAAATAAGTTCACATATGGAACTAAAACTCACTTACAAACCATCTACGAAACTCTATGAAACTAACGTTGATATTGTAACGAATGTTAGCAGCACTGAGCGCTGCTATCGTCTCTAAGCCGATGCTAAGCAGTGACGTGAATTCACATCCATAGATCAATCATTATGTATCTACATAAACGAAACAATAATTACGTCTACACATATGTACCATGTAGGTTAGGTATACGAGCAGCGGAGAGTCAATGCACAAACACATGCATATATCTGAGATACTCCTATAAGTATGCAATGAGAAAAACTATAAAATTGTGCAATTCTAGTTACAGCTGAGAAGTTTGAGAGCTACTGGACTAGTAGATTCTGGAAGCGCCTAGAAGATGCGAAGGTTGAAATCAAAGAGTATAAAAGGCGGCAATTGTAGAGGCGCTGGAATTCAGTTTGATTTGAGTTGTCAAGCAGTTTCGATTAAGACGATATCTAGCGAGTAATAGCAGTATTATTTTGAAAGTCAGTTTCATTTAAGCTATCAGTTTGGTTATTAAGCCAGCTAATTGCAAAGTATAAGTGTTATTGTACTTTAATAAAGGCCATTTTTCCATTATTCAATATTGGAGTTATTTATTCAACAGTTTAGTGATAAGAACAGAGCAAAAAGGCAAATAAGAGGATTTGCAAGCAAATTCGTTACAATTGGTGTCAGAAGAGGAATTGTTGAATAAATTCCAGAGGACAACAACATGGCAAAGTTCAGTGAATTGAAGATTCAGCAACTGAAGAAGGAGTTGGGACAGCCGTGGATTGAATACAACCGGCAATAAACTCGAACTCCAGGCACGACTACGAGAGGCAATGGAATTAGAGGGAATTAACGTAGAAGAGTATGTCTTTCATCTTGATGACGAGAAGACAACAAAAATTGAAGAGAAAAACGAAACATCTCAGACAGTTACCAGCACAGACTTGAACATGATATTGGCTGCAATATCTGCACAAACATCGACAGTAGCATCAATGTCGTCGCAATTGGCATCCCAGCTGGAAGCGCAAGAGGCACGTATAACAGAAATGTCATCACAAATATCCACAAATATGGCATCCCAACTGGAATCGCAAGAGACACGCATAACATCCACGATGGAAACTCAGCTGGAATCGCAGGAGAACCGTATAACAGCGAAGATTGAAGCACAGGGGGCACGTATTTCGAAATTTCATCGCAAATGTCATCTCAACTGGAAGAGCAGAAGACATATATGGCATCCCAGCTGGAATCACATGAGACACGTATTTCAGAAATGCCGACACAGATTACATCAAAGATTGGAACACAACTGAAAGAGCAAGAGGCGCGTATATCATCAAAACTCGAAGCGCGTATGGACGAGAAAATAACGCAGTTTGAAGAAAAATTCGAGGCAGAGGTGGATGCGTTGAGAGGTCGTATACAGGAATTGCAACTTAATCGGCCGGCTGCTTCAGCGAGTAATACGAAGGTAAAAACTCCATCTTTTGACGGTTCTGTTCCTTTCCAGGTCTTCAAGCTACAGTTTGAGAAGACCGCAGCAGTGAACAACTGGAATACGGAAGATAAAGTTGCTGCACTGTTCGTGGCATTGAAGGGGCCAGCAACGGAAATCCTACAGACGATTCCCGAAGGAGAGCGGAACAATTATGAAGCATTGATGGCTACTGTAGAACGACGTTATGGAAGCGACCATAGAAAACAGATATTCCAAATTGAGTTGCAAAACCGCTACCAAAAAGCAAATGAGATATTGCAGGAGTTTGCTTCAGATATTGAAAGATTGGCTCATCTTGCAAATGCGGACGCACCCGTGGAATACACTGAAAGGGTAAAAATCCAGAGCTTTATAATTGGCATACGGGACGTGGAAACGAAGCGAGCTACATACGCAAACCCAAAGCTGACATTTGCAGAAACGGTATCCCATGCACTGACTCAAGAAACAGCATTGCTTCTGTGTAAGCCAGTTTACAAAGCACGCCGTGTGGAGGTGGAAAGACCAGATTGGGTAGACACAATTTGTGAAGCACTGAAGGGATCACAACAGAAAAATGTCGGAGTTATTAAATGTTTCAAGTGCGGCAACCCAGGTCATATTGCACGACATTGCAGCAGCAGTCCCAATAGTTCCAACAATGTGGGTGGCCGTAAACGCAAAGCTGGAGGAGATGAGCAAGAGCGAGTAGGAGGTAGAGATCGAGAGCTAGATCCAGCTATTGAATGCCCTGTGATATCTGTGTTGCAAATTGGTAGGAAATTGAGCAGTCTTATCGTCAGAGGGAATGTGGATGGCAAAGAACATGTACTGACTGTAGATACGGGCGCATCTCATACCTTGATTCGATCTGATTTGGTCTACAGGAGAGTAAAGTCATTACCTGGAGCAAAGTTGCGTACGGTCACAGGCGAGTATAACCAAGTCCAGGGAGAAGTGATATGTGAAGTCCTAATTGGGAAGGTCATGGTTTTACACAAATTCGATGTGGCGGAGATCGTTGATGAAGTCATATTGGGAGTGGACTTCTTGGTTGACCATGACATCAGGATCGATATGCGGAGAAAAATTATGCGCTATAAGAACCAGGACATACCATTTAACTTTAGTTTTGAAAAAGGGTTCAGCAGTAATAGGGTACTGGTGGAGAAGACTCGACAAAGGCCACGAAATTCAAAGGTAAAGGTTGATGGAACAAATGGGCCAAACAAATCAAAACCGAAGGTACCTGTGAGAGAAACACTGGCATTGAAAAGCCCTAACGGACGTACTAAAACGAAGGAAAGGATTTCGCAGAAAGAATGCAAGGGTGGTTTCAAGCCAAGGCACACTACTGTTGTGAAGCGTCGGAACGATACTGATTATGCAAAGCAAATCCGTCCAGCGCAAGCTCTACGAAGTAGTTCATTGGCCAAACAACAGAGTGTGAAGGAACGACCCAGGGTAATGAGTAGTAAGATGAAACACTGGCATGATAAGAACTTTAATTCGGAAGGTTTCTTGGCGGGAGATTTGGTACTGTTAAACAACCCTCACCGGCGGAAATGTGTTCCAGCCAAATTTCGGTGCAGTTGGGAAGGCCCGTACAAGGTTGTGAAGAAGATCAGTGATACCATCTACCGCATACAAAGCATTGAGAAACCACGGAGCAGAAGAGTGGTACATTTGGAGATGCAAGCGACGTTTAGATCGGGAGATTTGTCTGATCGGGACGATCAGACTTAGGTGGAGGGCAGTGTAACGAATGTTAGCAGCACTGAGCGATGCTACCGTCTCTAAGCCGATGCTAAGCAGTGACGTGAATTCACATCCATAGATCAATCATTATGTATCTACATAAACGAAACAATAATTACGTCTACACATTTGTACCATGTACGTATACGAGCAGCGGAGAGTCAATGCACAAACACATGCATATATCTGAGATACTCCTATAAGTATGCAATGAGAAAAACTATAAAATTGTGCAATTCTAGTTACAGCTGAGAAGTTTGAGAGCTACTGGACTAGTAGATTCTGGAAGCGCCTAGAAGATGCGAAGGTTGAAATCAAAGAGTATAAAAGGCGGCAATTGTAGAGGCGCTGGAATTCAGTTTGATTTGAGTTGTCAAGCAGTTTCTATCAAGACGATATCTAGCGAGCAATAGCAGTATTATTTTGAAGGTCAGTTTCATTTAAGCTATCAGTTTGGTTATTAAGCCAGCTAATTGCAAAGTATAAGTGTTATTGTGAAGTACTTTAATAAAGGCCATTTTTCCATTATTCAATATTGGAGTTATTTATTCAACAGTTTAGTGATACGAACAGAGCAAAAAGGCAAATAAGAGGATTTGCAAGCAAATTCGTTACAATATGATTTTGAAAATTGGCTCACCCGTTCTTCGTTTTTATATATAAGATTAAGATAAGAATTCTGGGGATTTCTGATAAATATGCACTTCTACTAACGTTTGAATCGCTGAACAGTTGAGTAAATAACTCCAATATACAGTATTCCAAAATATTCTTTATTTAGACTACTTTGGGACTAGTACAATTATACTTTACAATTTAATTACTACGTGTTTCACTAAAAGCGTGTTAAAATCAAACTGATTACTGATTCTTCAGCTTGTGCTGCTTTTATTCCCTCGGTTTTTTCGTGCACCCATATCGCCTAAGGTCTAGTCATTTCGCGAACAGTTGTATCTCATGCTTGGTTACCAGCTATATACATGTATATTTGTAGTTTATGCTTTTCTACTAGCCATATGCGAGTGTATGTCTGAGAATCAATTTCTGCGCTTAGCTGATGACTACACATGATGACTACATGTGTGTATGTGAGATATTCTTCGTTGCCTTCTATGTGGCTGCTTGCCGTTTTTGTTGTTGTGATTATTTACTAACAGCATAGTGATGCCAATATTCGCAATAATATTTCAAACAAATCGCACCATCCTGGCCTATCTTCCGGAAAGAAAGTATCTTGAAAATTAAGCTTGTCGATGAGGAGCCTATTCAGGGGTTGCACCATAAATTATATTTTCCCAGCTTTTATGTTATATGGAATAAATAATTTTAACGGATTGGCTGGCCGCTTACACAGGTAACCGGACGCTTTACACTAGTCCGATTGAAATAGACGATATAGGTATGTCTGAAGAGCATTAGCAGAAAATATATCCCCACCGGCTGAAAGATCCATCGCTAAAACTGAAACGCCATTAAAGTAGCCTGTTAAAGATAAATGATATCAAAACAAAGAAGATAACTGAAACAAGCACAACCGAAATGGCTGCAGACAACAATAATTCAATAAGTAAAGTATAAATAAACATCAACAAAAGACTTCTTCAATTTGCAATAACATATCAATAAATAGTCTAGTAAAATTCGATAATTAAAGAAGCTGAGTAGAGCAACTTTCAACTACTCAAGCACAAGCAAATTAAAGTTGATGCAGCCACCAGGCACAGACAACAGAAAATGTATTGACATTTAATGGCGTCATTTCAATATTTCAAGTGCATGCGCACGATGGCGTAGTACATACATATGCTCCGCATATATACTTATTTATTATACGAAAATGAAAAATTACAGAAAATATTGTTATATATAGCAGAGCTGCAAATTAAGAGTTAACAGCAAGATCATAGCGATTTCCCACTAGGTTAAACTTTTATTATAGGTTAGGTTAGGTTGAATTGGCGGTCAAAAAGGCCTCGCATATTTTTTTGACCACCAAACGGAAGAACCCCAATCAGGTGCCAGGACATACGTTATAGAATAACTCCGTCCTCTTGGCAAAAACTAACAGTTTTCTAGGAACCAGCTTAATTGCTGCCTCGAGATCTGGCAACTATGCCGCCCTTAATAGCTGGAGCCTTGACTTGGCAAGCGCAGGACACGAATATAGAACGTGCTCAACTTTTATTATAAAAAAATAAAAATATTTATTGAGAGGAAATTTTCACTTCATAAAATAAATTTTTCTCTGAACTTTGTGGCTTTATGGTCTTTATGGCTGTATTTAGTTTTCTCTCTTAAACCTAAATATATTTCCCTGTTATTTATTTACTAAAATACGCCGTGATTCGAATTTGGGCCACATTTTTTATACCTACTTATTTCTTCATTTTTTGTTTTTTTTTTTTTTTTGCTTTTTTAACTGAAAAAACATTTTAAAATTTTGCTATTAAAATATTTGTACAAATTTCTTCAACTTTAGTCCGGGTTGGCTTAGAATATCAGTTTTTAGTGGGAAATATATCTAATAAAATTTCTCGTTGACTTCTTTCTAGCAAACTACCAAGGTTGGGGAAAACTTATTAAACATTTTTATATTTTAGTTTATTACATTTTTTTTAAATAATTGATTTTTTTTATTATAATATTTCGTCGCTGCGCGAATGAAAACAAAAAAAAAAAATAGAAAAGTGAGAGTAAAACCGTGCAATCATTTAGCGAAAAAAAATACGGAAATAAGCTTTGTTTGTGGAGCTGTTGACGAGGATGCTCGAAATGCTTTCTTTAAATATTTCTGGAAATTACCATCGTGGGATGCGAAGAAGGCGCATGTTAATGGTTTAATCCATTCCCGCAAAGTTATCCGACGCCGTTCTACGGAAAGAAATGCACGGAAATTATTTGGATTTGATTGTTATTTAACAGCATCAAATGGGCAGAAATTTCGAGTGTGCAGAGAGTTTTTATTAGCTACTTTCGATGTAGATAAAAGCATTTTTCAAAATTGGATAGGAATGAATGCAAAGGCATTCTTACCAAAGAAACAAAAATTATCGACATGAGATTCCGTACTAAAGTGGCTGAACGAAATACCAAAAATGCCTAGTCATTATTGTAGATCGAATACTAAGCAAATCTACGTAAAAGATGGATTTAAATCCAAGACTCATATGCATAAGGTATACACCGAATGGTGTAGTGTAAATGGTGAAGCTTGCGTAATGAGTAAAAAATTTTGTGAAGTTTTTAATACCAAAAAAATATCCATATTTAAACCAAGGAAAGATCAATGTGATACTTGTGTTAAATTCAAAGAGGGCAACATGACCGTACCGGATTATGAACTGCACATTAGGAAAAAAATGAAGCCAGGGAAGCAAAGAAATTGGCTGTTGATAAGATGTCTCCTGAAGTGATGGTATTGACAATGGACATGCAAAGTGTGCTACTATGTCCGAAGCTCCTTGTTTCGGAACAATATTATAAGACGAAGTTGGTAATACATAGTTTTACGTTTTATGTCAAAAATACCAAAGGTGTTCATTTATATGTATGGCATGAATGTGATGGAGGTGTTACAGCGAACAATATAACAAGCTGTACAGTTCATTTTATAAAGGAACACTGCAGCTTATTTAAAAAAGTTCTTATAATATCAGATGGTTGCTTGTACCAAAACAAAAACAAGATAATTTGTAGTGCTTTGGCAAACCTCTTATCATTAAATGAACTGGAAATAGAGCAAATTATTTTAGAAAAAGGGCATACATGATGGAGGTAGACAGCGTGCACTCAACCTTAGCAAACTGTTTTAAGCCACCGATATATTCGCCAATGGACTACATAAGCCGTATGCAGCAGGCAAGGCCATCACATCCTTATATTATTAATTACTTAGAGTACAGTTTTTTTTTTTTAATTATGAGAGTGTACCTGGTAATTTTACAACAATAAGGCCAGGAAAAAAATCCGGGGAAGCACATGTAGACAGTATCAGGGGATTACTTTACACAAATGGTGAAGTCAGCTTTAAATTGCGTCATACAGATAACTGGACATCATTGCCACACTTTTTCACGTTGCATCGGCAGTATTGCGTAAAAAAATGCATACATTTCCCTGCCGCTAAAAGCAAATTTGAATCATGTTTGAAAGCAGCTATGTGCTATAAAACGGCGCAAATATTTATCACGTCGTAATGGGTCTAAAAACATGATTTTTTCCTTCACGCATCAATAACATATTATTGATACAATATTTCAAAAATATGACATTTGAAAAATTTTGCAAATGGACACCAGAAATTAGTTTTTTTGCTCTCCTGTAAAGTTACTGAAAAACACATAACTGTTCTTGTGAGCGCAGCGACGATTTGTAGTTTTTCAATAATACTCTCGAAGGGAATTCATTTTATTTTTTTTTTTTGTATAAATCTACGTTCTAATAGTTTTTGAAAACTCTAAAACTTTATATTTTTTTTTATGGCTCCAGTCTCATAAAGCGAAGGTATTAGGTCGCGTAAAAAAAGTAAACAACTTTTAAAAATTTTTTTCTGAATGCATCATCCATATATAAATTGACGTTGTTATGCCTTTTATAGCGAAGTTACGACGAAAATAATTCTAGAAACTTAAGAAAATTTTTCAGCACCTTCAAAGTGTCATAGACTAGAATTTAATCGGCCAAAAAAATAAGTTTTCTGTTTTTTCAATTAAAATTAAAAAAAAATAAATAAAAATAAACGATTTTTTTTTTTTATTTTAAGGGCCAGTTTGTTGTTTTGAGATTGATCAGTCCGATAAAAATATTTTTTGTTAAGAAAATATGTGTTTACGGATAAGATAAATTTAAAGTTCAACTGAAAAATTGGCCCTAAAACATATGAATAAAGTTTAGATTTTAGATTTATGCAGCTGTGAAGAAAACATTTCTATGAAAAAATATTGAAACTAAAAAAATTATTTATTGTTGATGGGCGCTCATTAAATGTACTACTGAAGTTAAAATGTTACTCATACGTCCTGTATTTCTATATCCACACGATGTGGTCGCCTCAGAACAGTCAAACTACGCAATTACTTACTTCAAAGATTATTTTAAGCGTTGAGCTATTTTCAAGTAAAAATACATACTTGTCGCTTCTTCTCTCATCCAACTGGCGCCAATACGTCACACCAAGGGAATTTATATCGTTTTCCACATGGTCCTTCCAGCGAAGTTGAGACCGCTCTCTTCCTCTGCTTTCGTAGGCGGGTTCCGATAAAAATAATTTCTTAGTCGGAGCGTCATCTTTCATTCGGATAAAATGGCCTAGCCGGTGTAGCTGCTGCGTTTTAATTCGTGCACTATGTTAATGTCTGCGTAAAGCTTATACAGCTTATACTTAAATCTTCTTCGGTACTCGCCATCGCCAACGCGCAAAGGACCGTAAGTTTTGCGAAGAACCTTTCTCTCGAACACTGCCAGAGCCGCTTCATGTTTATACTCAGTTGAGCAGAGCTCACAGAGTATATTAAGTTTGATTGGATAACGGTTGGTTGTACAGGTATAAAGGAATCGAGATAGATATTTGATTGAGCCATGTCCGTCCGTCCTGAGCACTCATCTCAGATGGCTATTTAAAATGAACGATATCGGACTATAACCACGCCCACTTTTTCGATATCGAAAATTTCGAAAAACCGAAAAAGTGCGATAATTCATTACCAAAGACAGATAAAGCGATGAAACTTGGTAGGTGGGTTGAACTTATGACGCACAATGAAAAATTAGTAAAATTTTGGACAATGGGCGTGGCACCGCCTACTTTTAAAAGAAGGTAATTTAAAATTTTGCAAGCTGTAATTTGGCAGTCGTTGAAGATATCATGATGAATTTTGGCAGGAACGTTACTCCTATTACTATATGTACGCTTAATAAAAATTAGCAAAATCGGAGAAGGACCACGCCCACTTTTAAACAAATTTTTTTTTAAAGTAAAATTTCAACAAAAAATTTAATATCTTTACAGTATATAAGTAAATTATGTCAACATTCAACTCCAGTAATGATATGGTGCAACAAAATACAAAAATAAAAGAAAATTTCAAAATGGGCGTGGCTCCGCCCTTTTCCATTTAATTTGTCTAGGATACTTTTAATGCCATAAGTCGAACAAAAATTTACCAATCCTTTTGAAATTGGGTATGGGCATAGATTTTATGACGTTAACTGTTTTCTGTGAAAATGGGCGAAATCGGTTGAAGCCACGTCCAGTTTTTATACACAGTCGTCTGTCTGTCCTTCCACATGACCCTTAAGACGATAACTTGATCAAAAATCGACATATCTTTACTGAACTTAGTTCACGTACTTGTCTGAACTCACTTTATCTTGGTATCAAAATTGAACGAAATCCGACTATGACCACGCCCACTTTTTCTATATCGAAAATTACGAAAATGAAAAAAATGCCATAATTCTATACCAAATACGAAAAAAGGGATGAAACATGGTAATTGGATTGGTTTATTGACGCGAAATATAACTTTAGAAAAAACTTTGTAAAATGGTTGTGACACCTACCATATTAAGTAGAAGAAAATGAAAAAGTTCTGCAGTGCGAAATAAAAAACCCTTGAAATCTTGGCAGGTATTACATATATAAATAAATTAGCGGTATCCAACAGATGATGTTCTGGGTCACCCTAGTCCACATTTTGGTCGATATCTGGAAAACGCCTTCACATATACAACTACCACCACTCCCTTTTAAAACTCTCATTAATACCTTTAATTTGATACCAATATCGTACAAACGCATTCTAGAGTCACCCCTGGTCCACCTTTATGGCGATATCTCTGAAAAGGCGTCCACCTATGGAACTAAGGATCACTCCCTTTAAAATACTCATTAACACCTTTCTTTTGATACCCATATCGTGCAAACAAATTCTAGTGTCAACCCTGATCCACCTTTATGGCGATATCGCTAAATGGCGTCCACCTATGGAACTAAGGATTACTCCCTTTTAAAATACTCATTAACACCTTTCATTTGATACCCATATCGTGCAAACAAATTCTAGAGTCAACCCTGATCCACCTTTATACCGATATCTCAAAACGGCGCCCACCTATGGAACTATGACCCACTCCCTCATAAAATATTCTTTAGTGCCTTTCATTTGATAGACATGTCATACAAACACATTCCAGGGTTTCCCTCGGTTCATTTTCCTACATGGTTATTTTCCCTTATGTTGTCACCATAGCTCTCAACTGAGTATATAATGTTCGGTTACACCCAAACTTAACCTTCCTTACTTGTTTTTTTTTTTTGTTTTTTGTTTTCTTTTTAAACCCCGCTCAGCGTTTGAAATTAAACTAGCATATAGATAACTTTAGCAGAAACAAATATTTTCGGGCTGTTTGGGATGAGCTTCGTCTACCTGTTCTCGGTAACAAGAGACACCGACAAGTTCTATTATCAGCTTACTACCGAAACCGACCTATCGTGGAGCTATTGATGTTTATCTAGTCATCGGATTCTTATTGGTTTCTTATCGGCTTGTTGTCGACGGGTTACCAAAGCGTATCGATTTAAAATTGAAGTTTCATCGGTATCTGTTTCACAACAAAAACTTTGTGATAATAAATCGATAACTGTTGGATACAAAATCGATAACACGCCGATAACAAGCTGGTAGCACTCCGATAGCAAACCGAGAACTTGTTGCTAAATAGTTGATAAGTTTTCGATAGATAAGCGATACATTTTCGGTAATAAACCGATAGCTTTTCGTTAACAAATCGATAACTTGTGATAAAAAATCTACAACCTTTTTGATAACAAATCGATAGTTCACCGATTACAAAATATTTAACATGCCGATAACCATTCGATAACTTTTCTTTAGAAAATCGATACATTTGTAATGACATATCGATAGCTTTTCGATAAATGCCCGTTATCGGCAAGCCACCTAAGAAGCTATCTCAAGATTCCAAGCTGGAGTTTCTTCTCATTTTTTGGCATTTTTAATGTGTTCTGAAATTTCTGTAAGGTTTCTATATTCTGGTCCAATAAGAAATTACTAAAAAATTGATCGCAAGTTTCCCCAATTTTGTACTAAAAGTTCACAGGCAAAAATGAAAAAGACCGTATATAGAGGAATATAAATGATTCAAATCGATTCACCGATCGAGAGCTATTGTGATTTATAAAATGGATTCGATCACAACCAAAGGGCCGCGGCCCAAAGTTTGAAAACCACTAATAGGAATATGAGTAGAAATAGGAATGGGACTAGGAATAGGAGTAAGAGTAGGAATAGGAATTGGAATAAAAGTAGAAATAAGAATATTAATGGGAGTAGGAATAGGAATAGGAATAGTAGGAGGAATAGGAATTCTAAATAGGAATTGGAATAGTAATAAGAATATAATAGGAATAGGAACAGGTAAAAGACTAAAAATAGTGATAGAAGTAGGAAAAGGAATTTAAATAGTATTGGGAATAAGAATAACAATATGAATAGAAATATGAGTAGGAATTGAAACAGGGACTGGAATGAAAACCACTGGTGTTGCAAATAGGAATATGAATAGGAATAGGAATAGGAATATGAATAGCAACAGGAATAAAAGAAACTGAAATAGGAATGGAAACAAGGACAACAATAGGAATAGCAATGGAGTACGAATTGAAATAGGAGCTGGAATGGGAACTGGAATGAAAACGATATTGTAGCAAATAGGAATAAGAATAAGAATATTAATAGAAATAGGAACAGGAATAGCACCAGGAATAAGAATACCAATAGGAATAAGTGTGCGAATAGGAATAAGAATGCGAATAAGAATATGAACAGAAAGGGGAACAGAAACTTGGAGAGTAAGAAGAAATGTAAGACCGAGGTATAAGAAGAAATAAATTAAGAAGATGGGTGGGTGGAAGATAAGAGAAATATGAAAAGGGTGACGAAGAGGAAAGACTATAAAATTAAGCCAGCTAATGTCGATGATTTTATGTTATGGACTCCCGTCAAAAACGAATGATAGCAAAAAGTGTGGCGTAAGTTTATTTGCGGTTATGGTTCGAAATGCATAACGTTGTCTCATTGTAAAAGCATCGGTAATAGCATCCACTATGTGCAAAATACGCTCCTCACCTCAACTCAAAAGCCTAAAAGCTCTAAACCACTTAGCTCACAATTCAATTCTAAACGTGTAAACTTTCTTGACGCCAACTCATCTCCAAATGTTTGTGTGTGCACAATTGTTGATTCTTACAATCGGTCATTTACTTTTCATTGAAAATAAACGAAACAAACAGAAGAAAAAACAAGTAAAGGTGTCTAAGTTCGGGTGTAACCGAACACTATATACTCAGCGTGAGCTTCAATTGTACATTTCATTTCAGATAAATTACTTTTCTAAATAACACGTTCCACCGCCCGTTAAAAAAATAGAAGAAATATCATTAATTCAAAACTATTTTTTGCTAAGTTATAGCTTATTATTCTAGTCTACGACATTTTTAAATTTGTTTTATATCTAAGTTGCCGTGGTCTTTGACCGATCACGTGCATTTTTACTAGAAATATTTTCTGCTATAAGGAAAACATGTGTACACAATTTCATTACGATATGCTAATTTTTCTTCGAGTTATGGCTCCCGAAACATAGAAAATTGTTGAATCATAAAAGGGGCGGTGCTAGGCCCATTTTTCAAAATTTGAAGTTTTCCTATTTATTGTTATAAATCCACTTGGGAAATGAAATACCATTGATATAAAGCTCCTTTTTGCAAAGATATTCTTTATTTTATTCGTCCATATTCGTATTTTATATAAAAGTGGGCGTGGTTTTCAAACATTCCCTATGGTAAAGGCAACCTCTCTGCCGAATTTTGTTACGATAGGTTTAACGATTTCTGATTTATGATTAATAATATTTGTAAAATTGATTTTATCACAAGTGCGGTGCCACGCCCATTTTAAACAATTTTTTCAAATTTTTATCAAGTCTGAATATCAGTCCACATGTCAAATTTCAACATTCTAGGTGTATTATTTACTAAATAATCAGGTTTTTTGTGTTTTCCAAAATGTTATATATATAAAAAGTGGGCGTGGCTATCATCCGATTTCGCTCATTTTCAATACCAATCTATGCTGGGTCCAGATAAGCTCGTGTACCAAATTTGGTGAAGATATCTCAATATTTACTCAAGTTATCATGTTAACGGACAGACAGACGGACGGGCATGGCTCAATCAAATTTTTTTTCGATACTGATGATTTTGATATATGGAAGTCTATAACTATCTCGATTCCTTTATACCTGTACAACCAACCGTTATCCAATCAAAGTTAATATACTCTGTGTGCAAAGCACGCTGAGTATAAAAAAAAAACAAAATTGGAAATAATAAAAAATGACAAATTAATTCACATTATTCCTTTTCGCTTAATTATTTTTATTTTTATTTTGTTCATGTTTTTTGTTGTTGTTATAATTGTGTGCGGAGGCACTTTATTTCACGATGCTGATGGCGTATATAAATAAATATTTGTTGATTGCTATTGTATTCTGGATTTTTTTTTTTTATTGTTATATGCATGTGTTGTTGATTTAGATTTATCGCCCATTTGTGCAAAGCGCGACTGACTTAATTCGCCTGTCGGGCCGCTGCTGTAGCTATTCTTTGGAGTCTACCTTTTGCTTGTATTGCTATACTTGATATTTGTACTTGCATTTCATCTCACTGTTATATTATTTAAATACATATGGTCATGTGAGTATTTTTTGTAGTTATTTTTATTATTGTTGGTGTTGCTGATGCTGCTCGTACTCTACAGTCACTGCTGTCAATCTTCGCTGTCATGGTTTCAACTACAGCGTTAAATGGTTACTTTGCAACTGTTGTTGTTTTTGTCACCACATTGCAATTGACTTCAATTGAAAGCGAAATTTTTATACTCAGTTGAGCAGAGCTCACAGAGTATATTAACTTTGATTGGATAACGGTTGGTTGTGCAGGTATAAAGGAATCGAGATATATATAGACTTCCATATATCAAAATCATCAGTATCGAAAAAAAGTTCGATTGAGCCATGTCCGTCCGTCCGTCCGTCTGTCCGTTAACACGATAACTTGAGTAAATTTTGAGGTATTTTGATGAAATTTGGTATGTAGGTTCCTGGGCACTCATCTCAGATCGCTATTTAAAATGAACGATATCGGACTATAACCAGGCCCACTTTTTCGATATCGAAAATTTCGAAAAATCGAAAAAGTGCGATAATTCATTATCCAATACGGATAAAGCGATAAAACTTGGTAGGTGAGTTGAACTTATGACGCATAATAGAAAACTAGTAAAGTTTTGGACAATGGGCGTGCCACCGCCCACTTTTAAAAGAAGGTAATTTAGAAGTTTTGCAAGCTGTAATTTGGCAGTCGTTGAAGATATCATGATGAAATTTGGCAGGAACGTTACTCTTATTACTATAGGTATGCTTAATAAAAATTAGCAAAATCGGAGAACGACCACGCCCACTTTTTAAAAAAAAATTTTTTTTAAAGTCATATTTTAAAAGAAAAGTTAATATCTTAACAGTATATAAGTAAATTATGTCAACATTCAACTACAGTAATGATATGGTGCAACAAAATACAAAAATGAAAGAAAATTTCAAAATGGCCGTGGCTCCGCCCTTTTTCATTTAATTTGTCTAGGATACTTTTAATGCCATAAGTCGAACAAAACATTACCAATCCTTGTGAAATTTGGTAGGGGCTTAGATTCTAGGACGATTACTGTTTTCTGTGAAAAAGGGCGAAATCGGTTGAAGCCACACCCAGTTTTTATACACAGTCGACCGTCTGTCCTTCCGCTCGGCCGTTAATAAGATAACTTGAGCAAAAATCGATATATCTTTACTAACCTCAGTTGACGTACTTATCTGAACTCACTCTATATTAGTGTAAAAAATGGCCGAAATCCGTTTATGACCACGCCCACTTTTTCGATATCGAAAATTACTAAAAATGAAAAAAAAATGCCATAATAATATACCAAATACGAAAAAAGGGATGAAATATGGTAATTGGATTGGTATATTGACGCAAAATATAACTTTAGAAAAAAACTTTGTAAAATGGGTGTGACACCTACCATATAAAGTAGAAGAAAATGAAAAAGTTTTGCAGGGCGAAATCAAAGGCCCATGGAATCTTGGCAGAAATACTGTTCGTGGTATTACATATATAAATAAATTAGCGGTACCCGACAGATGATGGTCTTGGTCACCCGGTCCACATTTTGGTCGATAACTCGAAAACGCCTTCACATATACAACTACCACCACTCCCTTTTAAAACTCTCATTAACACCTTTCATTTGATACCCATATCGTACACACACATTATAGAGTCACCCCTGGTCCACCTTTATGGCGATATCTCGAAAAGGCGTCCACCTATAGAACTAAGGCCCACTCCCTTTTAAAATACTCATTATCACCTTTCTTTTGATACCCAAATTGTACAAACACATTCTAGAGTCAACCCTGGTGCACCTTTATAACGATATCCCGAAAAGGCGTCCACCTATAGAACTAAAACCCACTCCCTTTTAAAATACTCATTAACACCTTTCATTTGATACCCATATCGTACAAACAAATTCTAGAGTCACCCCTGGTCCACCTTTATGGCGATATCTCGAAAAGGCGTCCACCTATAGAACTAAGGCCCGCGCCCTTTTAAAATAATCATTAACACCTTTCATTTGTCGTAGAAACAAATTATACAGTCAGCCCTGGTCCACCATTATGGCGATATCCCCAAATGGCGTCCATCTACAGAACTATGGCCCACTCCCTCTTAAAATACTCTTTAATACCTTCCATTTGATACACATGTCATACAAACACATTCCAGGGTTACCCTAGGTTCATTTTACTACGGGGTGATTTTCCTTTATTTTGTCTCCATAGCTCTCAACTGAGTATGTAATGTTCGGTTACACCCGAACTTAGCCTTCCTTACTTGTTACTTTTGCGTTTACTCGCTCATACAACGCCAAACCCCCATTCTCTTGATTGTTCCTGCGACACTTTTTGTGTCATAGTGACATACACACATTCACATATGTACATTCAGCTGGGTCGATTTATTAACCTATATCGCGCCATCGATTTTTCGATAGGTTTTGGGCTCAGGAAAAAAAGTTCCACTAAGCATACCCAAAAAAATAATTTTCGAGCCTGCAAAATTTGAGTTTTTTGACTTTTTTTCTGTGATTTTTAAGGTTTTTTTCATGTCCTACTTAAAAAATTTTCATTTTATTTTAAAATTTTCATGTATACCCTGTCCGACTCAAAATTGTCCGCTAAAAACTTTGGCGATAACAGTTTTTTGAAAAAAAAAATATTTTTTGGGTTTTGAGGAGTGTTTTGGTGAAAAAATTTATTTTTCGCCATTTTTTTTAAGGGTTTCTTTAGAAACGTGCAAAAGTGTTGTCGATGAAAACGAATTTGTCTCATATTTCCATATTTTGATAGGGGATTTGACATTCGTCGGAATGGACCGGATCGGACCACTATAGCATATACCCATTCAATCAATTGTTCAATAAGAGGGTTTTCGCCATTTCTGCCCCATTTCTGCCTCATTTTAACAGCTAGCAACATCAAATTTTACCACAAGCTTACGTATTGGGCATAAATGGTTGTCTGAAAAAATCGTCAAGATCGGACGTATTTATAATAAAAATCGATTTCGAAAAAAATGATGAAAATCCTCTTACCTGAACAGTCGGTTATATGATTTGGAGCCTTGAAAATGAAAAAAAGTCGATTTCGACCAAAACAAGTCCCAAAAACCAAAAAACATTTTTTTTTACAAACTGTTAATGCCAACGTTTTTATCGCATAATTTTAAGTGCGATAGGAACTATGAGACAAATTCGTTTTCATCGGCAACACTTTTGCACGTTTCTGAAGAAACCCTTAAAAAAAGATGGCGAAAAAATAAATTTTTTCACTAAAACACTCCTCAAACCCCAAAAAATATTTTTTTTTTTTTCAAAAAACTGTTATCGCCAAAGCTTTTAGCGGACAATTTTGAGTCGGACAGGGTATATATGAAAATTTTAAAATAAAATGAAAATTTTTTAAGTAGGACATGAAAAAAACCTTAAAAATCAAAGCAAAAAAAGTCAAAAAACTCAAATTTTGCAGGCTCGAAAATTATTTTTTGGGTATGCTTAGTGGAACTTTTTTTCCTGAGCCCAAAACCTATCGAAAAATCGATGGCGCGATATGGGTTAACTTTCGTCCATCCAAATTAACCCAGCTTAATGTACATACAGCGCACGTATGCACCCATGTACGAGTTTTTAAATGAATCCAGAAATAATCTAAATAATAATGAAAGAAAGATTTTCAAATGGAAAAATATGCTTTTATGAATATGTAATATAAAGTACGCCTGCAAACTGGTTAAAATATTTAAAAAAAATGACAGTCGCTAAGTGGCCATTAATATTATTATTTTATGTTAACACAAAAAACTCTAAACTTTGAAATTTTGTAAAGTATTTGATTGCAATTCGTTTTGGAAGCTTATATAAGCTAAACTTTGTAAACTCATACTAAAGCCTATTTGGCTAGTTAAATAACGATTAAAAATTTTAATGATTAATAATTAAAATCTGTTTGTTTTAGAAAACTAATTTTTGAAATGCTGCCTTTGATTAATCATTGACTAATTTATGATCAGTAATTTAAATTTAACAAAAAAATATCTTTACCATTTTAACTGATTTTAAAAATTGTTTTTCACTTCGTTTAAGCACATATTAATTTAATACCTTGATTTTTCTGAACTATGATATTTTAACTAATTGATGAAAATATTTGATTACTACAGTTATTTGATTTATTAGATGATAAAATATAACTTTGCGAATGTTTGCAACTAATAATTACTTATTTTTTATCAATTTCGTGACTTGATTATTCTCAATTGACTCCGCTTTTGGTATTATTCGATTAATGTTAACATTTTTTTTTTTATTAAAACTAATAACATTATTTTTCTTATTATTCTTAACTCATTCTGTGTTTCTAAGGAAATGGTACATGTAACTAATTCAATATATTCCGTTCTTTTCAACTTTTAATTGCATTGAAAAATTATCTTATCAGAGTTTTTTAATTAATTACTTTTCAATTAAGGGATTAATATAAATAGTTGGAATTTTTTTTTTAATTCAGACTACTTTATAAAAATTGTTTCGTTCTTAACGCATTCTTAATGTTAAATTAAAGGATTAATATAAGTATTTGACTAGCGCCATTTAGTTATTTTCAATTTCTTTATTTTAACGATAAAATGTAAATATTTGAACTTTTTCATTTAATACATGATTAATATACATATGTAATAAGTTAACTATTTTATTTATTCTTAGTTGTTCATTATATGATGAATTACCATTAATGTGAGTGCCATTTGATTTCTCTTATTAATTAGTTGCAGTTGTTTAATTATGCTATTCATTCAGATTTATTTCAATTAAGTGTTGTATTATTACCAAATTTTTCGCCATCCGCTAGAACGTAATTTTTACTCTTCCATTATTTTCAATTAAAGGCTTAAATTTTTTTTTTGGTTACATGACTTGCATAACTAGTTGATTACTTTTAAAAAATTCTAATTTTTTTTTTGCCAATATAATTCCTTTTATTTTTAGTTTCTTAATTACATGATTAATCAATTTTTTCAATATTTTCTAGCAGTTTTTTTTTTCAAATGACTCCAATGATCTTTTGATTTTCAAGTTTAATTTCAAATCATATGAGTTTTTCAATTAATTACAGAGCTGAACACATAATAAAAACTTATCAAATAAATAAAAATATACAAAGGACTAACAATAAGCAAATATAAAATTATCTTATAATAAAAAATTGGAAAATTATTAAGTTCATCACATAAATAAAATATTGTTAAAATTAGTCAGAATACTATTAAAATTAATCACATAAATGATAAAATAAAATAACAGTCGTTTTTTATTAGTTTTGTTCAATTGAGTTTTCGATTATTTTGAGTTATTTTTTATTATTGTTTTTTATAATTTGATTCTTATAAAATTATAAAAACAATAGTAAAAAGGCTAGAAATAATCAAAATCTCAATTTAATGAAATTAATCGTAAAAAACGGAAACAATTAAGAGTCTAACAACAATCAAATGATTAGGAGTACCCAAATATAATAGTAATCATACTTTTCCCAAAATGAATCAAATATCTAAAAATAATGAAATTATTAAAATTAATTAAATGGTTAAAAGTTATAGAATGAAATGAGTTCAAAAAAGAAAATAAATCAAAAGATTAACAACAGTCGAACAAAGTGGAAGAATGAAATCTATAAATCTTATAAAATAAAGTCGTTAAATACTTCACACAGAATGCTCCGATTTTAAAACGGTTTTTTGCATTCGAAAGCTTAGCTACGTGAGATGGTACAGTTAATATAATTTGAAGATATATATTATAGGGGCGTGGCGAATTGCCAAAATGTAGTAAAAAATCATAAAATTTTTGTTTGCACAGCTATAACTCATAACCGGATGGATGGATTTAAAAACTTCTACTTTTCAGTAAAACTTTGAAATATTTACTTTCGATCTGCATCAAAAAAAATACTTGATTCCTTTCTTATATCAGCCAAATTGTTTAAACAAAAGTAACATTTTTATCAAAAAATGCGTATGTGTGTTTGTTCGCTGTGAACTGTCCGCGCTAATTGCTTTTGAGTGAGGCATGATGCGACACATACATACGTATATATATAGCATTCGCTGCGTTATTTAACTTCGGGCGTAGGTTTATAGGTATGTATGGATGTACATCACTATATAGTATAAAACAAAGTCGCTTTTTCTATCCCTATGTCCATTTGAATGTTTAAACATTTTAAAATACGCAACGGATTTTGATGCGCTTTTTTAATGGATAGAGAGTGATTGAAGAGGAAAGAATGGATGAACATGTTTGGCTGAAAATTGGTGGAGGGGTAGCTTATAACCAGGAGACAGACATAGGATAATTTTTATCCCGTTCTGGCTAGGGTCTTGAGATCAAAACGTGCACCTGGTTAATCCTGGGATATGTTTGTACAATATGGGTATTAAATGGAAGCTGTTTATGAGTACTTTGATACGAGGTATTTTTCGTACCCGAGGGTGACTAGGGTCTCGAGATATAAGCGAAAACGAAGACGTGGGTACCCCCAGAATGTGTTTATAGAATATGGATAACAAATGAAAGCTGTTGATGAGTGCTTTAGTACAGGGTAGTTTTCAAACCTATTGGTAACTAGGGTCTCGAGATTGAGGCCAAAACGTGGACCCGGGTACCCCTAGAAAGTGTTTGTATAATATGGATAACAAATGAAAGCTGTTGATGAGTGCTTTAGTACAGGGTAGTTTTCATACCTATTTGTGAAGGGTCTCGAGATATAGGCCAAAACGTGGATCAGGGTAACACAAGGATGTGTTTTAACATTATGGGTATCAAATTGAAGCAGTTGATGAGTGCTTTAGTACAGAGTAATTTTTATACCGCTGGGAAGGTCCCAAGATATAGACCAAAACCTGGACCCGGATATCAAATAAAAGCTGTTGCTGAGAGCTTTAAAGTAATTTTCATTGTGATATTCGATTTAGTCGCATCAACCTGGCAAACCTGATAAATATGCATGCGAAGCCGAAATAAAGACATGAATTAATAATACCCACATAACTATTTACATACGTCCTATTCGATTTGCCTGGCAAGAAAGGAATGAATAAGAATGGGAAAAACTTAAGAGAAGAGAAAAGAGGGAAGGAGAAGGAGACTGAGAAAGAGATAGAGTGAGATGAAGATAGAGATAGATGAAGCGAAAAGACGGAGGGAGGAGTGAATAAAAGGATTAAGAAAAAGTGGGGAAGGGGCAGAGGTAGACGGAAAAAGCGTATTAAAATGTATGCGGATAGACCAAATTTAGGGTAGAACAACGTCTGGCGGGTCTGCTAGTAAATAATAATAATCAAATGATTACCAAAACTAATCAAATATTTAAAAATAGTGATATGATTATTTTTAATTAAATAAGTAAAAGTTATTAAATAAACGGAAATGAAAAAAAATTAATAAAATAACCGATAGGAAACATTTGTCATTTAATTTTTTAGCAAGGTAAAAAATATAAATAACTTTATTTTGTTCAATTATATTGTTCTTTTTAATCGGTAAATTTTTTTCTTTATGACACTGCGTTATTTTCGCAATAATTTTTAATTATAGTTGCGTAAAATACATATCTAATTTGTTATCTCTACTTTAAATTAAAAAAAAATATACACTGATTGATATCCATAAAGTCAGAATTATTATTTTATACATACATATGTTTAGAGAAATATAACTATCTGACTCAAGCCATATGCATTTGTTTACTTAATTTTGTGAAATAACATGTGCCCAAATATTTCAAAGAAAGATATAGCAACAAGAAAAATAACAACAAAGAACGTAAGAACAATAGAAAACACATGTATTTTTGTCTACGTCGCAGTTAACAGTTAAACAAACCCTCAAATAAGATATGACATTCACCAAACAATCTAATATAAGAAAAAAAATGTAATAAGGTTTTCGTGTCATTAACCTAGATTAAGTATTTGGATAGATTTGTGGGCAGGAATACTTTAAAATGCGAGCAAAAAAAAAAACATATAAATGAGATATAAGGGAGAAAATAACTAAACTTTTGAAAAGTTAGTTCTGAAAAAAAACCATAGTATACATTAACCTGGGTCGATTTGTATGGACGAAAGTTAACCTATATCGCGCCATCGATTTTTCGATAGGATTTGGGCTCAGGAAAAAAAATTCCACTACGCATACCCAAAAAAAAAATTTTCGAGCCTGCAAAAACAAATGAAGAAAAAAAAACGACCAAAACACTCCCCAAAACCAAAAAAATATTTTTTTCTTCAAAAACCTGTTGTAAAAACGTTGGGGATAACAGTTTTTTGAAAAAAATATTTTTTGGGTTTTGGGGAGTGTTTTGGTCGTTTTTTTTTTTTTGCAGGCTCGAAAATTATTTTTTTGGTTATGCGTAGTGGAACTTTTTTTTCCTGAGCCCAAATCCTATCGAAAAATCGATGGCGCGATATAGGTTAATAAATCAACCCAGTCTAGTATATATAGATGCTTTCGAAGATGTATGTATGTCTTGAAAACGGATGCTTTTAAAATAGCTGGAGCTCGCCCCAAAAACAACAACCGACACGTCATATTCTAATATCGGCTTGTTATCGATTGAGCAAAATAATCGTCAAGTTATCGGTTTGTAAAAAACCATACTCTACAAGTCACTTATTGTACCCGTCCTGCTATATGATGCAGAAGTATGGACCATGACAACATCAGATGAGGCGGCTCTGAGAGTGTTCGAGAGAAAAGTTCTTCGAAAGATTTATGGGCCTCTACGAGTTGGCGATGGCAAGTAGCGAAGAAGATTTAACGATGAGCTGTACGAGCTTTCCGCAGACATCAACATAGTCCAGCGAATTAAAACGCAGCGGCTGCGCTGGCTAGGCCATGTTATGCGAATAAAAGATGAGGCTCCGGCTAAGAAAACGTTTCTATCGGAACCCGGAAGAAGGCGGCCCACTCCGCTGGAAGGACCAGGTGGAAAACGATTTCTTATTGGTTTCTTATCAGCTTGTTATCGATGAGTCAAACCCTTGTCATACATTTCACATTGAACTTTTGTGCGTATCTGTTTTATAACCAAAGGGTAAATCGTCGATAAAAACAAATCGATAATATTGTGATAGCAAATAAATCACTTTTTGATAGCAAGTTCGATAAAAAATCGATAACAAATGGATAGCTTTTTGATGGCAAGTCCATAACTTTAACACGCATAATCTAAATTTTTTCGATAACAAACCGATAACTCGTCTTTAAAAAACCGATAGCTCATCGATAGCAAGTAAGTAACAATTCGATAACAAACCGATAATTCTTTCAAACTTTGTCGATAAAAATCGTTGACAGTTGAAATTTTATATTACTTCAGAAAAAATAATAAATAAATTTGAAACAAATAAAAAGTTCAATATTGACAAGTATTGGCGATCGCCGAAGAACATTTTTTCACATACCACTACACCAACCCATCTGTAAGTATCAATCTATATGTATCGTTATTGTTCTAGGAACACTCACCGAAACACCAACAAACGTGTGAATGCTCGCGTAACTAGGGTAAAATAATATAAAATATTAGAACTGCTAATAGAAGAAAAGAAAAAGCACAATAAAGAACGAAGATCAGCAGAGATGAAAATGCCAAGTATTTATTAATTGAGGTCAGGGTCAGTAAGACCAAAAGTGAGTAGCGCGAGATTCGACTCATACAAATAATCTTATTTTGTAAAAAAAAAGGGGCACAATAGAAATGAGAAACACTCATAGAGCATTAGTACACAATAAATATATGTATACAAAAAATTGTCAAAATACCATACAATAGATTTTTTTTTCTTGCAAAGTATTCCAAAAATATCGCTAGTGTTATGACGCCGGAGCGAATTATAATCAAATTTATTTAAATCATAGATAATTTTTTGACACACAAATTGTGTGCAAAGCTATAGAATTATGAACGTATGCACAGAATTGGTTATTTTCCTGTCTGTATTGTTCGTTTTATTTATTTTTTTTCTGAGAGTTAATTTATAATTTGTTAAATTGTCCTCGTCTGAACTCTGTCTAATGCCATAAAAATATGTAGATTTTAGGATATATTTCCATTATATTAAAAATGACTAGACAGGTAAGGTTAAGTTGAACTGGACGGTCCATGAGGACTTCACATAAACTGAATGAGTCCGACGTATTACCAGAGATTTGATAAAAGACCAAACTGAGAATTCCTATCAAAAACCAGGACATATAATATAAAATAAATATCTCCTCTCGGTAAACACCAGAAGCTTTCTAGAACCTATGCCACCTGCTGCTTCTAGATCTGCCAGCTGTTTCACTTCTTATAGCTGGAGTCTTAGCCTGACAAGCGCAGGGTACGATCGTTTCCTCCTCAAACCTGGACCTCCTACATCTGCTATCACTGACCAAGCCTAAATCAGCGTTTCTAATGCTTTGGTCACAGCTACTATTTCAGCCTGAAAAAACACTATAATACTCTGGCAGCTTGTAGGATCTGTTTATTTCCGCATCAGCACAGTACTCCGAAGACCCCAATCCTTCTACTACTTTGGAACCTTCGGTGTACACGTTTATTGTCTCGTCCGCCATGTGTGCACCCTTGCGGCAACCATGCACCTCTTGTGTGGCTCTAAGAGCCCCTTAAAAGCGCAGATACGCTATAAGGTAGTCTGTTCGTCCTGTAACTGATGACGATGTACTAATATGGCCGTTTGGTCTGCGCTTAAGCTGTCCCGAGGCACTGAGCCTCGTTGCACTTGTTAACGATATGTTCTTTGCCACCAAATCGACGGGTGAAATGTGCAGAATGGCATACAATGCAGGCGTCGGAGTTTGTTTTCAGGGCTGCCGTAATGCTATGCATTTATAGCCTGCATATCCCCTATGATTTTTTGAGCTACGTTCTTTTTTGTGTGGCTGTCCTCCAAAAAAGGACTCCATAGTATCTCATAAGCTTTACAACCGCTGTAAATACCCAGTGAAAGAGAGAAGGCGATAAACCCCACGTATTGCCCAGCATTCTCTTACATGCATAAATAATAATAAAGTTAAAATAGATATGTAACTTTTACCATCGCGGACTTCTCGTTTTGAATTTGAATCGACACTGATACTTTCATGTCTCTATGCGTACAGATTGATCCTAGGCTAGATTAAGAGAACCTAACCGGTCCATAAAGAACTGGCATAGACTGTACCAAGATTTACAGAGGAAAACATATTTGCCGAAAACTCAATCGGAGGTCGAATGGCATAAGTGTGTGGAGCTTAAGTTGCTGGGTAATAGGAATCATCATTTCATCAAATTCGAACTAGAATCTGATTCACCCAATCCCAGGCAAAAGGAATTCCAAAAATTGCCAATGCTCAATATCGCATATAGCGTTCTACATATCTTACTTACTTTGCGAGAGGCTTAAGCCCATTGTTCACGAGATTAAAATTAGATTCAGCAAAAAGAAGATTTCAGTATTCTTCGATATCGAAATTTAAATTCCCTATTAATCTTCAACGGCTTTAATATATATGGTTGAAAGTTTAAACCAAAATTTGTAACCATTTATCAGTTTAAAAAATTGTTCAAACTCGGTTCGCCTAAATCAATTTACTACTATGCTCTTTAATTATCTTCGGTTTAAAATATAAGGGTGCTCCAGAAAAACCTTCACAAGTCTAAGGCAGCCCATCAGCTGCTCTAAGATGCTTGCACTTAACGCTAGCTTTCGTTTGCAGGCCTAATGATGTAGAGGAACCTCCTCCGCAAAGGATGGTTCAATGGTGAAGTTGCGATATCGGTCGTGGTAAGTCACTTTTTGGTTGCCTCTAAAAACGTGTCATAACTGTTTGAAAGCCTTTATGGGCGGATTAAAAAGTTGCGTGTTCTTGAGGGGCACTTGTTCTCAGACTAAAGTTAAATAGAAATAGGGTAAGACTTTCCCATTGAACAACACACTGTGAGGCGTAGACCAAGTAATACAAATTGGGAACTTCATAATTGGTTGGTTGCTGGAGACCTACCGGAAGTGCCCTCACAAAACCGTTCATCAATGGAGGATCTGATAGCGGTATTCAGGTGGGCACTCCCAGCGCCAAGACAACGCGGTAAGCGTAAACCTCACTGGTGGTCTCATGATTTGGACGCATCTCGTAAATCCTATAGGGAACAGTTCAATAGAGCCACCTTGGCCTACACAATGAGCCACACTGGCTATATTCAAAAAACGATGTTGAACAAACGAGGAAGCTGGAGAAACTTTTGCATTGGAGTAGAGGATATCGACGGCACAGCAAGGCTACGGTGCTTGTTATTGTACTTGAAGTAAAATTTTTTAATTGGCCAATTACCATTACCAAGTACATTCATTACTGCCCAGCTCTGATTCTCTCAAAAAACACAACACATTTTTTCGGTTTTCGTTATAATTAGATAAATTTTAAATAAGTTTGGCAAATGTGTTTGCGTTTGCCAAAAAATTGCAACCGCTCTATAATATTATTTATTTTTATAAAACTACTTGTTATGTTTATATTTTATAGCTGTCTAGCCTGACCCATCTCAACTCATTTGTGGCTTACCCTTTTCGTGTGCTACTCAGCCAAAAACACATACATACATGTATACTTACGTATATAAAGTCTGATATATTATAGCAAAATAGCTAATGTATATGTACACTTGATTACTGTTTTTATATGAAGCTATAGGTATCCGCTTCCTTTTCTCCGTCTGTTCATCATTCCATGGACGGATTCAAATATACTTATAATTATTAGGGTTGTCCTTAATTCATATGGCACACATTCAGTTTTTACTTTAGGTGTTTCCATTGCCTAATTTTAATGATTGTTCATGTAACCACGCTAAATTCAAAATTTTAAAAAGTTTATGCGTGCCTCTTACTCCCATTTTTCAATTCTTCAAGTTAGCTTCTTTTCATTCGAGTTCAAAGGAAGTGTGCAATTCTTGTTTTTCCTTTTTATTTCCCCCTTTTTTTTGCATCATATTGGTGTCCTGAGCTATGTATGAAATTACAAGTTTGTAGTTCAATGGCAAGTCTCTTAAAAATTTGTAGATGCATTGATCCGTGTGCCTGAAAGCGGAACTTCTTGTGATAGGTATTGCACTTTCTTCGGTTCTGAAATACACCAAATATTTCAGTTCACTATCTTACCGGAAAGATACTGGAACATAGATCGCAAGATTGGAAGTCTCGCATAATTTTTCTTCTTATTTCGATCCGTGCGCCATCTAGTGAACCTTATTCCTCCTTAAATCGTATTATCTCGGTGGTCTGACCCCAGTGTAAGGTTCAAGTTTGTAGATCAATGGGAAGTTTCTTATAGAAGAACTGATTACCCTAAGTATTTAAAGTGAACAGAATTTTAAGCTACGTTCATAGTTTCAAGTCTCTACCTCACCTTAAAATCGCATAAAACTTCACCGGAAGAAGTTCAAATTCGGATATGTGTTTAACAAATATCGGTCCCTACGCAACTAGCTACAGGTTTTTCCCTCATCTTGCATTCTTATCGGATTACGAAGTATACGTTACAAGTTTCAATATTCTGGCCACAAGGGAAATTACTCAAAAATCTATAGCAAGATTCCTCAATTTGGGCGGCGCCATCAATGCTTAAGAAACTGGGAGATAATTGCCTAAAGTCCGCTAAAAAGAACAAGAATTCGTTAGGTTGGGTTGAAGTGGCGAGTCCAGAAAGGCCAGTTTCCGGGACCGGCCAGTTCAATCTACCCAAACAATCCAATCGTTGATTGAAAAATATTCCTCCTCACCCTAATATGTGCATATTTACAGATAAGAATTTGCTTATTGTTTGCCTAAGGTTTTCAATGTCAATTCCCATTGCAAAGGAATTATTTTATTTTTAAAGGAATCGAGATAGATATAGACTTCGATATATCAAAATCATCAGTATCGAAAAAAAATTTGATTGAGCCATGTCCGTCCGTCCGTCCGTTAACACAATAACTTGAGTAAATATCGAGATATATTCACCAAATTTGGTACACGAGCTTATCTGAACCCAGAATAGATTGGTATTGTAAATAAGCGAAATCGGATGATAACCACGCCCACTTTTTATATATATAACATTTTGGAAAACACAAAAAAATGATTATTTAGTAAATAATACACCTAGAATGTTGAAATTTGACATGTGGACTGATATTCAGACTCTTGAAAAAATTTGAAAAAAAAATGTTTAAACGGGCGTGGCAGCGCCCACTTGTGACAGAATCAATTTTACAAATTTTATTAATCATAAATCAAAAAACGTTAAACCTATCGTAACAAAATTCGGCAGAGAGGTTTCCTTTACTATAAGGAATGCTTTGAAGAAAACTTAACGGAATCGGTTAAGGACCACGCCCACTTTTATATAAAGATTTTAAAAGGGTCGTGGGCGAATAAAATAAGCTACATCTTTGCAAAAAAGAACTTTATATCAATGTTATTTCATTTCCCAAGTGGATATATAACAATAAATAGGAAAAACTTCAAATCTTAAAATATGGGCGTGGCATCGCCCCTTTTATGACTAAGCAATTTTCTATGTTTCGGGAGCCACAACTCGAAGAAAATTAGTTCAGAATAGAACCATATGTATATGTATTATTTCGCAGCCTTGTAACACTATTAAGCACACAAAACAAACAACAACAACAGCATTTCAATTGTACAGCTGAGTATGTAATGTTCGGTTTCGCCCGAACTTAGACTTCCTTACTTGTTGGTTTTCTATTTTCGTCAAGTTTGGTTTATTCATTGGTTGTTATGTATCTCGGTAAGATTTACCGTTAACTTTTGACAAGTGTATTTTAAAACATATATTACATTATTACCCCCTCTCCAAGGTTGTAAAAGAAGTAAAATGCAAAACCGTCTCAGCCAAAAAAAATTGTCAAAACTCAACAGTAAATCGAAGAGTTTAAAATACACCTTTTCCAGTTTAAGTTCAGAAAGACAAAATTCATATTCAGAAATTTCTATATAAATTCAGAAAATTACATTCCAAGTTCAGAATTCCCAATTTAAGTACAGGAAATTCAATTCAAGTTCAGAAAATAAGAATTCAAGTTGAGAATTTCTAATTTAAATTCATAAAATTGCATTTCAAGCTTAGAAATTTGCAATTCCAGTTAAGAGTTTCTCATTTAAGTTCAGAAAATTCAATTCAAGCTAACAAAAATTAAGCTTTAAGTTCAGAATTTATAATTTACTGAAAGTTGCAATTCAAGTTCAAAATTAAGAAAATTGCACTTGAAATTCCAATTTAAATTGGAAAAATTACAGTTTAAGTTTAGAATATTCAAATTAGGTGCAGAAAATTTAAATTCAAAAAATTACATTCCAATAAAAATTAAGAAAATTGCATTTGAAATTCAGCAATTCCAATTTGAATTCGAAAAGTTACAGTTTAAGTTCAGAAATTTCAAATTAAGTTCACAAAATGTCTAATTTGAAAACAGAAGGTCTCAACTTAAGTTCAGAAATTCCACTTAAAAATCAGAAAATTACTACTAAAGTTCAGAGTTTTCATTTAAAATTCAGAAAATTACAATTTAAGTGCAGACAGTTATATTACAGGTTGGTAAATTGGAGTTTCTGAATTTGGATTGTAACTTTCTGAAAATTAATGGAAACTTTCCGGAAAAGGTGTGGTACTTTGTGATACTAAAAAACAGGAGCTATAAAACTGCATACCCGAAACGTTTCTAAAACATAAATCAATTAAAATTAAATAATTTATTTTAATAGGATAATTTTCTTGCACAAGGTTTAAAAAAAATTCTAAAATAGGCAAAGAATGCATTTAGCCCGAAGAGATCCGCTGCGTGTTTTTTTAACTTAAGCTTTTTTATTTTATTATGAGACAAATTTCTTCAAAATATCCCATAGTGCAGCGCTCATGACGTAACTATACGCAATTTTTATCAGTGCAAATATTTATTTGCGATAGACACGCAAAATTCTTGCGAATATGCGTTGGGGGTAAAAGTTTGTTTATTGCTTTTGTTTTCGTTTTTTGCGTAAAAAAAAAGTAATCTAATTTACTATTTTTAGAACTGTCTGGCATTTTAGCATGAATCAGTGGCGCCTGTGAATAAACTATCAATGAAATATTTTTTCGCGTGTTTTATTTATTTTTTCTACTTCTTTCTTTAATAATATTTTATGCGTTGTTTCCAAATAAATGTGATAGTGACAGGTGGGAGCGTTTGTTTGTAGATTGAATGACATGAATGACAGTGATTTGGGTAACTTATTAAAGTGTTTGTGTGTTGCATAGTTTTAAAGATATAATACAGTAAAACCCCTGCTTTATGGACTAGAGAAACAAAAAAGCTTTAAAATTGATGAAGTAGTGACCACCGTTCTATACGTTTTTGTTGTATGCAAAAATAAAGTACTCCCTTTTTCTCCTACGCGTTTTGGAACTATGTTGCACCATCTTCAGGGAGTCAAGTGTATTTGAGAAAATAAGAAAAATTGCAATCTGAAATGTTTTAGACTTCGTGAAAAAGGTGCAAATATAACACCGGAAAGAGTTTGGATTGAATAACAAGCCAAAATATAGGAGAACTTATCTCCGCAGGCAGGACTTTTATGTTTGTCTCATTCTAATTTGTTTTATGAAACGGGACAAATTGTTCGCTAAAGATTTTTCAATTATTTTATTCAGAAAAAGCAGACAACTTACTTCACGATCAAAATTGTTATTTTGATAATTTCTATGCCGGCTTTACATACAACGCTTTGCACAGCGCTTCGCTTTGGCAGATGAGTTTTTATAGTTTAGGTGCGGTATTGCTACAGCTAAAACCTAAACGAACTGAAAAATTGCGAGCTCTCTGACAAAAGTGATGCTGTTGACAGAGCGTTCTTTCTAAATCCGGCCTTATTGCGCCAAGTATTTTATAAAGCCACAGATATATTGAGATCTCATTTGACGCTTTATTATTACATAAATTTGTCTTGCCAATTTAGTAACGATACTTTTAGTATCGAGTCTTCTGGATTCGATACTATCCGGTAGAGCGATACTTGACGAGTACCGTATCGATACTTTGCATTCGATATCGTGTTCCTAATAGACGTTCGCAAAGCCAACAAGACATAAGTCACGTTCACGTAACGTAAATATGTATTTAGACAAGAATATTTATACTTAGTCTCTGGCTAAACAAATCTCAAATTCTATGAGATAACAAAAATTAAAACAAATGAAAACAAGTAAGGAAGGTTAAGTTCGGGTGTAACCGAACATTACATACTCAGTTGAGAGCTATGGTGACAACATAGGGGAAAATATCCATGTAGGAAAATGAACCGAGGGAAACCCTGGAATGTGTTTGTATGACATGTGTACCAAATGAAAGGCATTAAAGAGTATTTTATGAGCGAGTGGGCCATAGTTCTATAGGTGGACGCCATTCAGGGATATAGCCATAAAGGTGGATCAGGGTTGACTCTAGAATGCGTTTGTACCATATGGGTATCAAATGAAAGGTGTTAATGAGTATTTTAAAAGGGAGTATGCTTAGTTCCATAGGTGGGCGCCGTTTCGAGATATCGCCACAAAGGTGGACCAAGGGTGACCCTAGAATTTGTTTGTACAATATGGGCATCGAACGAATGGTGTTAATGAGTATTTTAAAAGGAAGTGGGCCTTAGTTCTATATGTGGATGCCGTTTCGAAATATCGCCATAAAGGTGGACCAGTGGTGACTCTAGAATGTGTTTGTACGATGTGGGTATCAAATTAAAGGTATTAATGAGGGTTTTAAAAGGGAGTGGTGGTTGTTGTATAGGTGGTCGCCTTTTCGAGATATCGCCATAAAGGTGGGCCAGGGTTGACTCTAGAATGTGTTTGTACGATATGGGTATCAAATGAAAGGTGTTAATGAGTATTTTAAAAGGGAGTAATCCTTAGTTCCATAGGTGGACGCCGTTTCGAGATATCGCCATAAAGGTGGGCCAGGGGTGACTCTAGAATGTGTTTGTACGATATGGGTATCAAATGAAAGGTGTTAATGAGTATTTTAAAAAGGAGTAATCCTTAGTTCCATAGGTGGACGCCGTTTCGAGATATCGCCATAAAGGTGGACCAGGGGTGACCCTAGAATTTGTTTGTACAATATGGGTATCAAATGAAAGGTGTTAATAAGTATTTTAAAAGGGAGTGGGCCTTAGTTCTATAGGTGGACGCCGTTTCGAAATATTGCCATAAAGGTGGACCAGGGGTGACTCTAGAATGTGTTTGTACGATATGGGTATCAAATTTATTAATGAGAGTTTTAAAAGGGAGTGGTGTGAAGGCGTTTTCCAGATATCGACCAAAATGTGGACCAGGGTGACCCAGAACATCATCTGTTGGATACCGCTAATTTATTTATATATGTAATACCTGCTAAGATTTTAAGGGTTTTTTATTTCGCCCTGCAGAACTTTTTCATTTTCTTCTACTTAATATGGTAGGTGTCACAACCATTTTATAAAGTTTTTTCTAAAGTTATATTTCGCGTCAATAAAACAATCCAATTACCTTACCATGTTTCATCCCTTTTTTCGTATTTGGTATAGAATTATGGCATTTTTTTCGTTTTTCGTAATTTTCGATATCGAAAAAGTGGGCGTGGTCATAGTCGGATTTCGTTCATTTTTCATACCAAGATAAAGTGAGTTCAAGTAAGCACGTGAACTAAGTTCATTAAAGATATGTCGATTTTTTCTCAAGTTATCGTGTTAACGGCCATGCGGAAGGACAGACGGACGACTGTGTATAAAAACTGGGCTTGGCATCAACCGATTTCGCCCATTTTCACAGAAAACAGTTAAAGTCATAAAATCTATGCCCCTACCAAATTTCAAAAGGATTGGTTAATTTTTGTTCGACTTATGGCGTTAAAAGTATCCTAGACAAATTAAATGAAAAAGGGCGGAGCCACGCCCATTTTGAAATTTTCTTTTATTTTTGTATTTTGTTGCACCATATCATCACTGGAGTTGAATGTTGACATAATTTACTTATATACTGTAAAGATATTAAATTTTTTGTTAAAATTTTACTTTAAAAAAAATTTTTTTTTAAAAGTGGGCGTGGTCCTTCTCCGATTTTGCTAATTTTTATTAAGCGTACATATAGTAATAGGAGTACCGTTCCTGCCAAATTTCATCATGATATCTTCAACGACTGCCAAATTACAGCTTGCAAAACTTTTAAATTACCTTCTTTTAAAAGTGGGCGGTGCCACGCCCATTGTACAAAATTTTACTAATTTTCTATTCTGCGTCATAAGTTCAACTCATCTACCAAGTTTCATCGCTTTATCTGTCTTTGGTAATGAATTATCGCACTTTTTCGGTTTTTCGAAATTTTCGATATCGAAAAAGTGGGCGTGGTTATAGTCCGATATCGTTCATTTTAAATAGCGATCTGAGATGAGTGCTCAGGAACCTACACACCAAATTTCATCAAGATACCTCAAAATTTACTCAAGTTATCGTGTTAACGGACGGACGGACGGACGGACGGACATGGCTCAATCAAATTTTTTGTCGATCCTGATTATTTTGATATATGGAAGTCTATATCTATCTCGTTTCCTTTATATATGTACAGCCAACCGTTATCCAATCAAACTTAATATACTCTGTGAGCTCTGCTCAACTTAGTATAAAAATATAGATGGACGGATAAGCGTGCAAGAGAGTAGAAAAAAAAACAAAAGAAATTAGAACTAATGATTTTTGAGAGAGGAGCTTTTGCATGAAGTTGTGTATGCGCAATTAAATAGTTTCATGCGGGGTATCTATTCCTTATAAAGGGCTATAGAACTCCATACTGCAGCATTCTAAATCTTCTAAAGCCGTTGCATCAAAAAATCAAAGACATGAAGACAAAGCAATAAAGGCTAGATTAGATTGAGAGAAAACGTGCATGGGAGCTCACCACACTTAACCCCGGAGACATTTTTAACCATAGCAAATACCCTCAATGAATGTCAGGTGTCGGCACATTCGTCCAACCAGATTTCATCATAGTAATCATGAATGAACCACTTGCTTTCTCTGATCTATTTAAGATCCACCTTTCCAACCTCTTCCAACTGGCGAAAAAACGTGCACCCAAAAATCTGAGTCGTTCTGTATGCAGATCTGGATGTCGGGAAGTCAGAAAGTCATGAAAATATTCCTCTTCCTCCTCATCCTGTCAGTTTCTGCTTTTTGGTATGCGGCACAGTCGGAGCATAGGTGCGATAGCGCACTGACCTGTGATGACAGTACACTAACTGCAGGTTTGTTTAGCTTGAGAACGCAGCATGTTTCTTTCATATCCAAACATGATCGTAAGGATATTGAGATTTCATAATAAGCCGGGTTGGTATTTGGCAAGTCCGTTTCTCCAGTCTTTTATTCCTCGATTGTCGTCAAGAGATAAGCAAGCAGCGGTCGTACGGATATGTTCGCCGACCATTTCGTAACAGTTGCTGGTCATCTCATATGCACCTTCATTCCTTTCAATAAAGAGAAGGGAGATACTGAGATACCCTTTGATTTTCATCGTGGGTCGACGCCTCCGCACAATATCCGACTGTACCAATTTCGATTCGAATACCTTTAATGCGGGCGATAAAGCTTTTGAGCGAGTTAGAACAGTGAGGGTATATTGAAATATCGGAGAGCATATCAAATGGAATCATAAACAGGTGAGGTGTCATAACGTCAACAGACATAATGTCTTCAAATGGCCATAAGGTCAACGGGCTATATGACCACTTTAATTGACCGTAAGGTGAATTCACTTTTTAAATTTGACTAAATGACCAAATTCAATTAGAAAAAAATATTCAAAGCGGGGTCGCCCATCGGCAGTGTTTTGGCAAATACCGAGAAAATCTTCTCAGTAAGGACCCAGATCGCTGCGGAGGTATATCGCGGTTTCTATTTATTATTTTCTCTAGATATAAAGGGAACTTATTTTTAAGGCTCGTTCTGTTCCGGTATTTTGACAGCAAACTGATAAGTAGAACACTCTGATTTCTCAGACCTAGACTGATGGCTGACCAACAGGAGTAATGCCATGCAATCTCAGAAAAGTGCGCAGGAAGAATTGATAAATCCGAAACGAAGTATTCACCGGTACTGAGGAATACACAACTTTACGAAGGAGTCATAGTTTTCGAAGTACTTTTAAAATTTGATACCGATATTCTTTACTCAACAGTTTCATCATGATTAATTTAGGCATGTAATATTCGAACTATGATATCATAGCGAGTTCGTGCTTGTCTATCTTAATGAAAATAATAGATACAGCTGGGCCTACACCTAGCTTCGTTCACAGTTTGCACCACGTCTTTCATAGACTTTCTAAAGGTTTTCCAGTGATGGGAGTCGCTTACTTGCCGCCTCTATTCATCAAAGGGCTAATTGTATGTGTAACAAAAACGACAACTGCCTACGCCATGAGTTTGACGGTTCCGTCGAAGTGATCTTCCTGCCACTTGCAACTTGTCTGTCTAACATGGTTTCTAATTTTAAAAAATCTGAGCAGTTGAGGACTCGCTGCGATTTGTTATAACAATCGGCTACTGTGCCATCAAAATTAATAAACAAAAATTTTATTTGATAACTATTACTTTCTCTCTCTCTCTTCTACATTTATCTCTTCTACACGCACTGCTCTTCTTGCTAATCTATTTCTTACTATTCGTTAGCACAATTAATTTGTTCTACTACAACACATTTTTTTTATAATCAGTTGCCCTCGTTTTCATAAGCAAGAAGCTTGTATCTATGTCTATAGGTAAGTGTGACGAATTTCTTATATTATTTGCTTTCCTTACCTAGCAACGGCTGCGAGCTTCCTCATTAATTGTTAGTGTAATTTAAGCTTACCGAAACAAACAATGAAAAAGTGCGAGATAATTTAGTGAATGATAAGATTAATTTTAATTTATAAATAGAGTATTATAAAAATTTATTTTATTAAAAAAAAAAATTATATAAAATTTTGCTTTCGCCCGACGTGGGGCTCGAACCCACGACCCTGAGATTAAGGGTCTCATGCTCTACCGACTGAGCTAGCTGGGCTTGTGAAGTTTATAATAACCAACAGCAGACATAAAACAGCAGCAGTAGACTACTTTAAAACACACGCAACTTGTGCGGGTGAGCTGCAGGAACATAACGAATGTAGCAAACCAATAAAATTGAGAACATCCTAGCCAGCATTTTTTGAAAATTTTGATCAAAAAATATTCAAATATCATACCACAAGATGATTAAAAATATTCAAATTTAAAAGCATTTTCTGTTCGAAAATTAATGTATCGTCGGCAGAAAAATGTACCTTAAATGTGATTATTCTTGAATAATCATTTATGATTCCTATTTCGAAACGCTTTTTATTCATATTTGATATCATTGTAAAATTGAGCTTTACTTGTTTTAGAGTAATATTTGACTGCTTTTCACAGTCATTTTCTGATCATATTCGTGAACATATTTCAATAGTTTTGGTTGAGATTTTTGAATCATTTTTGAATGCGATTATCATGCATTTATTCTTCATATCTCATTCAAAATAAGATACTACATAATAATCTTATATCATCAGGGGAAGAAAGCAAGCGAACGTGAGCTATTCGAACCACAGGTAACTAGCAAACAAACTTGACCGATATACACCTGCGACTACAACATCCAACATCAGCATTATCGTCTGCGTCTTAAAATACGGATACGATACGGGATGTTGAACACGTATCTAGGTACATATGTCAAGATAGTTTCACTTACCTGGGGTTCAAATAGCTCACAACCTTTGTATTGTCCAATCATTATGTATTTTCTGGGAAGCCGAAGGTGGAGAAATGGTTGGGGAAATTTTCGGTCACGAGCAGCATTACATAATTTTTTGTCTTGAAGAATATCTTTTGCATAAATAATACAATTTTTATATATTTTTTCTTAGCTTCATGATTGAAAAAATATGTTTATGAGAAAAAAATAAGATTTTTAATGAAAAGTAAAATTTCAGCAAGTATAAAATTCATTATTCAGTCAACAAATATAGTCAGAAAATATTCATAAAGCTGAATGAAAAATGATTATAAATTTTTGATCACCTAAAGTAAACACATTTGATTCAAATATGATTCCAAAATGTGATTGAAAAACTATATTCAGTTTTTGTTCATCGAAAGGTAAGCATATTTGATTATTCTTTTTGAAATATTAAAATTTAATCATCAAAGGACTTCAAAAATGGTTCCAAAAAGTGATCGAAAAATTATTTTCGGTTTTTGATCATCAAGAGTATTCATATTTGATTATTTCTTTTGTTCAATTGTATGATAACTCAGTATTTAGTCAGAAAGAGAAATCAAATTGTATTGATATGTAGGGGAATTCAAAATTGAATCATCTAAATGCTGAGTGGGATCGTACAAATAAGAAACAGTAAGCCAATTAAGAAATTGCATGCGAGCCACCTATAAAAGGCGCAATACAGATAAGATATTTTAGTTAAAGTAATCTGGGGAATATCGCCCATGGAGGTCAATTTTATTGAATAAAGAACTTATGTACGTATGTAGTAGGTGTATGTGTATATCTAAATATGCATGTAAGCCCACTCAGCATTTAGATGATTAAATTTTGAATTTCCCTACATATAAATATAATTTGATTACTCTTTCTGACTAAATAATGAGTTGTCATAAAATGGAACAAAAGAAATATTCAAATATGAATACTTTTGATGATCAAAAACTGAAAAGCATTTTTCGATCACTTTTTGGAATCATTTTTGAAGTCCTTTGATGATTAAATTTTAATATTTCATAAAAAGCAACAAAAAGAGTAATCAAATATGCTTGCCTTTGATGAGCAAAAACTGAATATAGTTTTTGAATCACATTTTGGAATTTTGAATCAAATGTGTTTACTTTAGGTGATCAAAAATTTATAATCATTTTTAATTCAGCTTTCTGAATCTTTTCTGACTATGTTTGTTGACGGAATAATGAATTTTATACTTGCTAAAATTTTACTTTTCATTGAAAATCTTATTTTTTTTTCACATATACACATTTTTTCAATCACGAAGTTCGGAAAAATATGTATATAAAATTTTTATTATTAAGATATTCCATATAATATATGCAAATGCTGCTCGTGACCGAAGATTTCCCCAGCCATTTATCCACCTTCGGCTTCCGAGAAAATACATAATAGTTAGGCAATACAAAGGTAACCCAGGTAAGTGAAACTCTCTTGAAATATGTATGTACTTGGATATGGCTTCAACATCCCGTACCGTATCGTATTTTAAGATATTGACGATCATAGCTGATGCTGGATGTTGTAGTCGCAGGTGTATATCGGTCAAGTTTGTTTGCGAATGACCTGTGGTTCAAATAGCTCACTTCCGCATGCTTTCTTCCCCTGATGATATAAGATTATTATGCAGTATCTTATTTTGAATGAGATATGAAGAATAAATGCATGCTAATCGCATTCAAAACTGATTCAAAAATCTCAGCCAAAACGATTGAAATATGTCCACGAAAATGATCAGAAAATGACTGTGAAATGCTGTCAAATATTACTCTAAAACAATTAAAGCTCAATTTTACAATGATATCAAATATGAATAAAAAGCGTTTCGACATAGGAATCAGAAATCATTATTCAAGAATAATTACATTTAAGGAACATTTTTCTCCCGACGATACCTTAATTTTCGAAAAAAAAAATGCTTTTAATTTTGAACGTTTTTAATCATCTTGGGTATGATATTTAAATATTTTTTGATCAAAATTTTCAAAAAATGCTGGCTGGGTGTGTTCCTCGAGCAAACATTCGTACTTAGGCGTGTTATTTTATAAAATTTTTACAGATTTTTTACATATTTGACAAAATTTCATCCTTAAACGTCTGGTATTACATAATTCGTAAAGTGTATGTAAGTATATGTTTTATGCCAATTTCAGAATTTGTGAAATTATGAATTTGCTTGCTTATACTCATATGCGAATAAACCAGGCATGCTTAACCAACGAACCGATATCATTTCGTTACGATAATCAACGTTAATAAACGAAATGACTTTGTTTCGTTTATTAACGTTAATTATCGTAACGAAATGATATCGGTTCGTTGGTTAAGCATGCCTGGAATAAACGACGTAAATATTATGAGCTGCCTAGGCGTATACGTAATCCAAAAAATCACTCAGACAGAAGAAGACTTTTGTAGGGATAACAAGTAAGAAAGGCTAAGTTCGGGTGTAAGCGAACATTACATACTCAGCCGAGAGCTTTGGAGACACATGTTGGAGTTGAATGTTGACATAATTTACTTATATACTGTAAAGATATTAAATTTTTAGTAAAAATTTGACTTCAAAAATTTTTATTTAGAACACATATGTGACCCGGCCTATGAAAAGGTGGCTTATGACACAAAAAAGAAATTTCAAGAAACAGCTGTTAAAGATGAACAATGCATTTCTCCAGTTTCTTATTGGTTTTTTTTTTTTTTGAGTCATAAGCCACCTTTTCATAGGCCGGGGTCACATATAGTAATTGGAGTACCGTTCCTGCCAAACTTCATCATGATATCTTGAACGACTGCCAAATTACAGCTTGAAAAACTTGTAAATTGTCATCTTTTAAAAGTAGACGGTGCCATTGTCCAAAATTTGACTAATTTTCTATTCTGCATCATTAGGTCAATTCACCTACAAAGTTTCATCGCTTTATCCGTCTTTAGTAATGAATTATCAGACTTTTTCGGTTTTCTGAAATTTTCGATATCGAAAAAGTGGGCGTGGCTATAGTCCGATATCGTTCATTTTAAATAATATTCTGAGATGAAGGCCAGAAACTCACGTACCAAATTTCATTAAGATACCTCAAAATCTACTCAAGTTAACGTGTTCACTGACTGAAGGACGGACGCATGGTGGGGTATTTGATCAATCTAACTGGCCTAAACTAAAAAAGCAGATATTTCTCTTAAAAAAGTAGTTGTCTCACTTCATTGTTATGAAAGGAAATATTTGACAGTAAACTCACGGTGTTCCGCGCAGAATTACTATGGATCGAGCCTCCGGTTTCGGAGGGAGCCGCGTCATTTTTTGGCATTACATGAGATATGCATGTCAATATGGGTATCAAACGAAAGTTATTTTACTCCGAATTTCCATTGATATTTTTAAGTAGAGTTGTCAATTAGGGTTGCGACCTCACCTTCTGTTTTATATTTCTTTCTATATCCACTACCATCTCGGAAACAGGTTAACCGATTTGAGTCAAATTTGGGACATCGATATAGTATTACATTTTAAGACTTTTCACCTAGGTGTTGCCACTGAGGATGTTTTCACAAGGTTGACACCTTTTGCCAATAGGGGTATCAGTGTCTTACAAAATTGATCAGTACTCAAAAAATCGCGGGTATACGAAGCCGTTTTTCTTATTAAGCTTTGAAACAAACACAAGCTTATGTATTGCCAAAAAATTACTAACGTGATATGCCATTAAATAAAGGTATATCTTTTTGTTTGTAAGGTTTTTAAAAAATTTAATATTGAAAAGTAGTAATATTACAAATAGAATAACTCAGTTAAAACATGCGGTATAAAAAATCTAATAAATGAATTAAAAACAGATTTGATTAAGGCCAATCAAGTGCACAAGTATTTAGGTGAGAACGGTGTATTGCTTTTTAATCCGAAAATACATCGAAACGCACACAATTTTTATACAACTTTAGATGTGCACGGTTAGCCCCGTTGACGTTGCAGATCGGTTTTGGGGTATGTATACTATTCCGTGGACATCTAGGAACGCCAGGGAGTATATTTAAAAACAATTGGAATATTTTGAAAAATCGACTTTTGGCCAGGTAGATGGATTAAATACCCCACCGTGGAACGGACGGACGGACATGGCTAAATGAATTTCTTTTTTCGCCAGGTTCATTTTGATATATAGAAGTCTATATCTCTATCTCGAGCAGTTTATGCCGTTACGGGGTACCGTTATGCGAACAACAATAATATACTCTGTAAGCTCTGCTCTGCTGAGTATAAAAATAGTCTAAATTCGTGTTTTTCCAATTTTTTTTTTTTTTTGTTGATGTTGTTGTTGTAAATGTCAAGAAATTTTTAGATTATTATATTAATTTATTGTCTTCAAGATCGAGTTTGTAATTTAAAGTTTACAAGTTATTTATTATTACATTATTATGCATAGAAAAAAAAAATTCCGTTAGGTGGCCCACGGATCGAAATAATTAGATGAGAACTTAAACCGGCTTTTAGGTAACTTCTCGATGAGCTAGAGACTTGAAATTTCAAACTTAATTCAGAGCCCGATGACAGTATAAAAGCATAACAAAAAGTTTCGCTAGGGGCGCACGGATGGAGATATTTAGAAAAATTTTACGGAATGGAGCGAATCTTGCAATCAAATTTTAAGTAACTTCTCATTGAGCTACAAACGTGATACGTTATAGATAGGTTAAGACACCGTTACAAGGGAACAAAAAGAGAAAAAAATTCCGTTAGATGGCGCACGGATCGAAGTATTTAGATGAGACGGGAGATATTGAGAGTTTGTGAAGGAATAACTATATCAACGTGCCAACCAAAAAGTAGGGCTGACGACAGAGTGGAAGGAAGAAGCGTTGCTATAATATAAAGATAGAAAGCTATTAAAATGAATTTTAATGGAAAATTGTAAGAGCGACACTGTGACAGTGCCAGAAACGTTCCAAACTTGTAAAATATATGAAAATAAAAATTATTTCACGCCTAGCATAGTTTATAGTGAGCACTCTGCCGTGGCCTAACACTTTTAAAATTCAAGTAATTCCAGGACTATTGTTAAGCCACGAAGGTACTTGAAAACTAAGTATAAGAACACTTTATGTTTGTTTGTTCAGCTTAAATTAAAGCAAAGTCTTTCCTATATCTACACATTTTCCAGTTTAAGTTCAGAAAATTATAATTCAAGTTCAGAATTTCGAATTTAAATTCAGAAATTTACAATTCAAATTCAGAAATTTACAATTCAAGTTCAGAGTTTCCAAATCAAGTTCAGAAAATTCCAATTGAAGTTCAGAAATTCCAATTTAAATTCAGAAAAATACAATTCAAGTTCAGAAAATTACATTTCAAATTCAAAAAATTACGATCCAAGTTCAGAAATTTACAATTCAAGCTCAGAAAGTTTGTCAGGAATTTTTTCTTTCATGCAATGGAAATTAAAGTATGTAAGATGGTAAATGTTAGCACTACATAATAATTTGATACAAGGATATGAAGACCCACTGTCTGTTAAGGAAGCATTGGACTTCTTAACTTATTTAAATCAATTTTGCTCACATGAGGGAGATAGCTAAGAAAAAACCCTTTCCTCTCTTCGCTCTCCGCCTCTCATTAGAGGTCAGTTACAAGGACATCCAGCTATATTCTAAAGGTCACACGCATTGATCCGCATTGAGTATGACAGCAGTGATGACGAAATCAACGGAGCGTCCACAATCCCGCAAGTTACGTATAAGTAATGTGTGCACAGATCAAGTCTTCCTCTACCTGTCTCTCGCAACTCTGTGGAGCCCTCCCATATCCACTTACTTTCCAAGTTCTTCATGCACTTATTACAAAGAGTTATCCTCCGTTTGATTTCTTAGCGCGGGATGTACACGCCTTGGAGAAAACTTGGGGTACAGTCAACAAAGCATCAACACTTCCGCAAATAACATATAAGTATTATATTACGTAGTATGAATTGGAATAAATAACACCCTACTTATAATTTTCTGAATTTCAATTGTAATTTTCTGAACTTGAAATTAAATTTTCTGAACTTTAATTGTAATTTTCTGAACTTTAAATGAAAATTCTGAACTTTAATTGTAATTTTCTGAACTTGAGTTGTAATTTTCTGAATTTAGATTGGAATTTCTGAACTTTAATTGTAATTGTCTGAATTGAATTGGAAAATCTGAAATTGAATTGTAAATTTCTGAATTTCAATTGGAAATTCTGAACTTGAATTTTAATTTTATGAACTTGAATTGCAAGATTCTGAACTTGAATTGTAAATTTCTCAACTTAAACTGGAAAAGGTGTAGTAAAATTTTATATAAGAAACCATGGAAACATCCTAAAACTTTATATTTTACAATGAATACCATGTCCGTCCGTCCGTCTGTCCGTCCGTCTGTAAACACGATAACTTGAGTAAATTTTGAGGTATCTTGATGAAATTTGGTATGTAGGTTCCTGGGCACTCATCACAGATCGCTATTTAAAATGAACGAAATCGGACTATAACCACGCCCACTTTTTCGATCTCGAAAATTTCGAAAAATCCAAAAAGTCCGATAATTCATTTCCAAAGACAGATAGGGCGATGAAACTTGGTAGGTGGGTTTACCTTATGACGTAGAATAGAAAACTAGTAAAGTTTTGGACAATGGGTGTGGCACCGCCCACTTTTGAAAGAAGGTAATTTGAAAGTTTTGCAAGCCGTAATTTGGCAGTCGTTGAAGATAACATGATGAAATTCGGCAGGAACGTTACTACTATTACTATATATGTGCCACAAAAAAAAAAAATTAGCAAAATCGGATGAAGAAAAAAATTCTTTAAAATCAAATTTTAACAAAAAATTTATTATCTTTACAGTACATATATAAGTAAATTATGTCAACATTCAACTCTAGTAATTATATTGTGCAACAAAATACAAAAATAAAATAAAATTTCAAAATGGGCGTGGCTCCGCCCTTTTTCATTTAATTTGTCTAGAATACGTTTAGTGCCATAAGTCGAACAAAAATTAACCAATCCTTGTGATTTTTCGTAGGAGCATAGATTCTATAGCAATCATTGTTTCCTGTGAAAATGGGCGAAATCGGTTGAAGCCATGCCCAGTTTTTATACACAGTCGACCGTCTGTCCTTCCTCTCGGCCCTTAACACGATAATCCATATATCTTTACTAAACTTAGTTCACGTACTTATCTGAACTCACTTTGTCTTGGCATGAAAAATGGCCGAAATCCGACTATGACCACGCCCACTTTTTCGATATCGAAAATTACGAAAAATGAAAAAAATGCCATAATAATATACCAAATACGAAAAAAGGGATGAAACATGGTAATTGGATTGGTCTATTGACGCAAAATATAACTTTAGAAAAAAACTTTGTAAAATAGGTGTGACACCTACCATATTAAGTAGAAGAAAATGAAAAAGTTTTGCAGGGCGAAATCAAAAGCCCTTGGAATCTTAGAAGGAGAACTGTTCGTGGTATTACATATATAAATAAATTAGCGGTACCCGACAGATGATGTTCTGGGTCACCCTGGTCCACATTTTGGTCGATATCTCGAAAACGCCTTCACATATACAACTACCACCACTCCCTTTTAAAACCGTCATTAACACCTTTAATTTGATACCCATATCGTACAAACAAATTCTAGAGTCACCCCTGGTCCACGTTTATGACGATATCTCGAAAAGGCGTCCACCCATAGAACTAAGGCCCACTCCCTTTTAAAATACTCATTAACACCTTTCATTTGATACCCATATTGTACAAACGCATTCTAGAGTCACCCCTGGTCCACGTTTATGACGATATCTCGAAAAGGCGTTCACCCATAGAACTTAGGCCCATTCCCTTTAAAAATATTCATTAACACCTTTCATTTGATACCCATATCGTATAAACAAATTCTAGAGTCACTCCTGGTCCACATTTATGGCGATATCTCGAAAAGGCGTCGACCTATAGAACTAAGGCTAACTACCTTTTAAAATACTCATTAACGCCATTCATTTGATTCCCAAATCGTAAAAGCACATTATAGAGTCACCCCTGTTCCACCTTTATGGCGATATCCCGAAATGGCGTCCACCTATAGAACTATGGCCCACTCCCTTTTAAAATACTCTTTAATACCTTCCATTTGATAACAATGTCATACAAACACATTCCAGGGTTACCCTATGTTCATTTTCCTACATGGTGATTTTCCCTTATTTTGTCTCCAAAGCTCTCAGCTGAGTATGTAATGTTCGGTTACACCCCAACTTAGCCTTCCTTACTTGTTTAAAGATTGGGTCCTTTTTTTCGATGAATTTTGGTCCCAAATGGAAGCATGGTGTGGTAATCGCGCATGTGATGTAAATATTATGAACTGACCAGGCGTATACGCGATTTAGAGGTACTATGACATTTTAAATTCAGGAGAGTTTTTAGTTGTTCCATGTGCAATTTTTAAGCCGAAATTCAAAAGCAACGAAAATCTGCATTTCGTGTTAATATTATAGTGAAATGTGAAAAATAAAATCTATATATATATAAAGAAGGGCTAAAATGTGTGTTAGTTGGTCGCCGGTGTTTGAAGAGATGCGTCGGTCGATGTTGTTCAAACTTTCACACAAGTTGCGTAAACCCCACGCGGTGCTTACTACATAGGTTTGGTTGCGATCGACGTACAGAGTCTCGAGATATAGGCCAAAACGTGGGCCAGTGAATGCCTAGACAGTGTTTATACAATATGGATATCAAATGAAAGCTGTTGATGAGTGCTTTACTACAGAGTAATATATTATCCAGAGACGGACTGGGACTGGGTTTAGGACTAGGACTGGGACTGAGACTCGGAGTGGGACCGGGACTGGGACTGGAATAAAATACATACCACTCTCTGGGACAGGCAATAAGGGATGCAGGAGAATGAGAAGGAATTGAGAGAAGAGAAAAGAGATAAGGAGAAGGAGATTGAGAAAGAGATAGAATGAGACGAAGATGGAGATAGATGAAGTGAAAAAGACGGAGGGAGGTGTGAATAAAAGGATTAGGAAATAGTGAAGAGGGCGGAAGGGCAGAGTCAGACGGAAAAAGCTTATTAAAATGTATGCAGATATACCAAATTTAGGGCAGAACAACGTCTGCCGGGTCTTCTAGTAGTAATGTAAAAAAAAATATCAATGTAGAATATTTGCCTCAATAACTTTTGGGTAGAAAGTCGATAAACTTTTTATAACAGATCGATCACAAATTCATATATTTTCGCTAACAAATCGCTGATCTTTTGAAAAAAAAAATCGATAAATTTTCGATAACAAATCAATAAATTTTCGATAACAAATCGATAAAGTTTGTTACCTATCACAAATTTAAACACTTCGATGATAAATAGATAAATCGTCTATGGATAGTACAGCGATAATAAACCGATAGCGAATGGGTAGTGAACCGATAACTAGTTGATAACGCGTTTTATCGATAACAAACCGTTAACGCTTCGATAATAAATCGATAGCACGCCGCCGGGTTTCGAATATGTGATCAGTTTTCGTGCTCACTTTCTCGGATTGAAAATATTAACTCTTGAAATTATTAACCCGTAGTGTCTTCTTCGCTGGAATGACCCTCTACTTAAACCAAACAACCAAATAGGAAAGGGCGTGCCCACAAGCATTATTCCACCGTTGGTTTGGTGACTTAAATGCCAACAAAGTAGGCTAGGAAGCATTCTCTAAATCTGTGGACAGGGTTTTAAGAACAAAAGAAGACATTAAGGCTTAATGGGCAATCTTTTAGGGCGCTGATTTGACAACAGAAGAAAAGGCGGTCACGATTTTTTTAGGAAAAGTCGTTGCTGACTTGAAATCCCTAGATCAATTATTACGCAAATATGCGCCTATTAACGAATGAATGTAAAGGAGGTTTGATAAAAACTTAAACAATTTTTTTCATTTATTAAAGCAAAGCAGCTGTTCATTTGGGTTTTTATGTTTTACATATTAATTATTTAAAAAAGTGCTTAAAATGGCCCATGAGGGGATCGAACCCGCGACCTTCGCGTTATTAGCACGACGCTCTAACCAACTGAGCTAATGGGCCAGATGATCGCAGGCTAAATAAAGTGTAAGTTGCACAAAGAGTATTGGTCAATAAATAAATTAAAAACTGGTTTATAAGATTGATAGCGTAAACGAAATTTTTTTAGATTAAGGGCCATATTATGTATGGCGCCGTGACACTTAGCATCGCTGTCACTGGCATTCAGAATAACCCCTATAAAAATTTCACAAAGGCCATCAGGTTTACTTTCACTCACTGAAGAGAATGAAGGCTCACACGAGAAAATGCGACTCGTTGCGTTATACATAATATGCCCCTAACAACGGTATAATCGTTAATTTGGGTAATTCAGATTACAATTACTCATAGAAAAATTTAATCAACTAAAGAGATTAAAAAAAACATAAAATTTTAAAAGTAAAAGTCAAATATTTTGTTACGGCTTTCTAGGAAATATATTTTAATTGATTAAATATCATAAAAATAATAATTATAACGAATTCTTAGTCACTTATTACTTACTAAATATTTTGTGAAAATTTAATCAGCACGGCATCAGTACGGACAAAGCGACAGTTGTTTCGATTATATTTTGTAAATCTCTTTAATCCCTTTTCTCTAGGGAGTGTTATTCAAATCTACACTCCTAGCATGACCGTCCTGTCGTTGTTGACAAAAAAAATCCGAAATGACACCCTTGGCCTATAGTATCGTGGAAATCAGACCTCGGTCCACTAGTTCAAACGGTGGGCCTTTTCATTGCCTTTCAAAGTTGTAAACAACCACCTGTAGTCACCTCAAAGTCGCGTTAGTTTTGCAACTTATCAACATAAACCCATCGTACCACAACCTTGAATTTAGGGATAAATAAATAAATGAAGAGATTTAAGGCCGAGCTTCTCTTCCAATTTGCGTCGTGCTCCTTTTTAATTTTTCCTTCAAATTGGCGGGATGGGAGCTACTCGTTTTATGCCGACTCCGAACGGCATCTGCAAAGCAGATGAATTTTCTCTGAGAGCTTTTCATGGCACTCGAAGTGCTTGCCAAACACTGTCGAGGAGCAACCCCACTTAGAAAAATTTACTTCTAATGAGAAATCTTGTTTCTAAAATTTTGATGTTGCTTTGCCTGGGGCGTGAACCCAGGATCCTCGGTGTGGTCGGCGGAACACGCTACCATCACACCACCATATTAGTTGTGTACAAATGCGCATATATGCACTCATGGGCTGTGTACAAAAACAAAGGCAAATGCCATTTATTTATATGGTGCATTCAACTGTCTAATGAACCTCTCTTGCTTTTGCGCTACCCGCCTAACAATTTAGAGTTGTCATCTGATTACCATTTTAGCATAGTTTTAGTTTATCTTATCTGCACATACAGTAGCGAACAGAAAAGTAGAAGTGACTACACTGAAAGAAAAAGACTGGTAAAATCAACCGAAATTTCTGTAATTTTTCATCCATCGCAACAAGATGTTGAATCAACTACGCACAAAAACAGTTGATTCGTAATTGACCGTTTTAGTAGTCAAATGAACAAAAAAAGTTGTTGCGACACCTTTGTACGAAACAGGCATGCTTAACCAACGAAACGATATCATTTCGTTACGATAATCAACGTTAATAAACGAAACGAAGTCATTTCGTTTCGTTTATTAACGTTAAGATCGTCAAATTAACTAAATGATTTCGTTTCGTTTTCTGCCATATCAAAACGAAATCAAATCGTTTATGTTGATTATTAATTTCAAACTATGCTGGCAAAGCTGATTGATGGCGGAGTCATTAAAGGTGAAAGCATTAGCCAAGCTGATTGCAACTTTTCTCATGAATTTTGACAGTACGAACATTTCCCAGAGTATTTTTGACATTACCACCAACGAATTACACAAACAAATTACATAGAGTTTGTGTGTGTATGTGCGCTCGTTGTTGCCACCTTACGGCTTCACCATGGCTATAGCGTTGCCAGCACAATTCAAACATAAAGTATCACGTTTTTGTTAACGTTTTTAACGTTAACGAAAGCTTTTCGTTTCGGTTAAAAACGAGATACAATTTATCTTGATAATTTCTTTATCGATAATATTTCAAGTGTTTCAACGGAAACGGTGGAAATTTTTTGATAAACGTTTAGCTTAACGTTAAGGTGCATCCCTGGTACGAAAGTACCTATGTTGCCATATACATGCATACGTAAATATGTGAATACATTGCCGTGCGCGGACGTGTTTTTGATCGCTCCTTGAATTGTTATTCTTTTTACTTTGTAAACAAGTTTTATCTTTTATAAATATTCATTAATATAATAGAAAACAGTTTATAAGTTTAATTTCGTATTAAATCCTTACACAGTGCAATATACATAGTGGCTTTTTGTGCAATTTAAACATTCAGTCTGTGTGTTCATATATCATAGATTTTCACAAATATTTGTGATAACTGCATACCTTTTTGTTGGTAGCTGCTATTAGCAAGTCATTGTGTGCCTTTTTTGCTTTCTGTTGTGTTCGCTGCTAGCTATACGCTGTCTTGCGATTTGCATCCAGTGATCCAAAATAACTCTCGTCCATATTTTTCGAACAGCTGTTCAATTTATCCTATACTTATAGTTTCCTTTGCCTATTTTTCTTTTGGGTTTGTTTAACTTTGCAATTATGTTGGATTGCTGTGTCAAGAAGTGCACCAATCAAAAGAAAATTTCCCGTGGTGATACTTATGTTTGTTGTTGACTCTGTGATAATATGGCTCATGTTATCTGTGCCGGTTTCTCTCACATAGGTGGTCGGGTGGTTGACCTAATATCCAGCAAAATTGGACTGAACTGGACATGTCATGATTGTCGTTCCGTAGAAAATGACATGCGAGCTTTTATGAGGCAAACTCAGAAAGAGTTCAACAACATTTTTATTGGGTTTCGTGACCTTAACGAAAGATTCAAAACGATGGAGGCTCACTTTAAAAAATTGAAAGTGATATCTGAATCCCCAAAACGTAAGAAATGTATGCTCAACAATGACTCCAACTTGCCTTCGAGTCAGGGGCAGCAAAGCTGTCCTCCTACGAATGTCCCTTCAACCGCGTTGACTGATACGAACAGGCTTACCAAAGACGCTATGAACAATGCAGCTCAGGAATCTCCACAAGAATCTCCACAAGGCTGTGTCGAGACTTCCAGTGAGACGATCTCTGGCAAATTAAACGATGCCCGAACTAATAGTGGTACCTTTGCGGCCGTTTCTTCTACGTCACCAATGTTGATTTCGCTGGACTCCCCAATTCATTCTACACCTCCACCGGTATCTTTAGCTGCAACAATAACAGTTACCGATACTGGGGTTGTTGCTAGCGATACAAGTGTACCTGAAAAAAATAGTACTTCTTTGACGGGCTCGATAACCAACGCTAGGTCAAGCAATGCGTTTTCTGTCAACTGTTCTATAACGGCCGCACCTTCCCAGCTCTCTGGTGCGCTATCCGCTACTCCTTTGCAGGTGACTGCCGTGCCACCTCGCAGGGCTGTATTTGTGTCCCAATTACACGCCTCGCTTACTGAAAATGACATTGCTCATTACGTTTGCTCTAAACTTGGTGTTGCACCCACTAGTAACATCAATGTGTATAAATTTAATTTTAAATATGAGAGAGACATCTCCTCATTTAAAATATCCCTTTCAGATGAATATTTCGATAAGGTACTTGATTCCTCTTTTTGGCCTAAGCATACTGTGGTTCACTTGTTCACAAGAAAGGCGAGGGCCGAACCTGTTTTATTACAGCCAAAAAACGGTATGACGAACACAGTAATAACAACACAAAGGTAATTGCTGATCTGTCCCGTCTTCTCATTAATTACCAAAATGTTCGTAGTTTACGATCAAAACTTGTTCCATTCTTCCTTAATTCTTTCAACTTTTCTGCACAAGTTGTAGCTTTTACGGAGACCTGGCTAAAGCCTGATAATTACAATTCTGAGGTTTTTTCAAATAAATATGCTGTTTATCGGCGTGATCGCATCTCTAGAGCGGGAGGTGTCCTTATTGCTGTTGAATCTAACCTATCATCTGAGTTGATTTCGCTGGACAATATCTCTCATATCGAATTCATAGCAGTTAGGCTTTCATTCGGTAGCTATAGCGTAATTGTTTGCTGTTCGTATATACCACCTCGTTCGGATATGGATGTTTATGCTAGTCATAGCTCGGCCATCTGCGATTTGCATTCGCAGTTGGGAGATAACGATCGAATTGTTGTTGTTGGTGACTTTAACTTGCCAACAGTTAGTTGGGTTAATATAAGTGATTCAAACTTTTTAACTCCCACTGCTCAACATGAGTTTCTCAATTGCTTGTTAGACTCATCTCTTTTACAGATTAACAATGTTCCAAATAGTGGAAATAAAATGCTGGATTTAGTATTTGTGGATGGCTCGGTGGGTACTGCCCTTACGCAAATACCACCTTTATCCCTTCCAGAAGACCCTCTTCACCCTACGCTAGAGATATCACTTGATATCAGCCTACCCCGTAGGATTCAAGTACAGTCTCGTCCCCGATCTAGATGCTTCTACAAAGCGAATTTCATTATGCTCAATGATCTGTTGGCTTCCCATGATTGGTCGGATCTCTATGCTTGCACTGATGTCGATTCGGCTATATCTATATTTTACAGTACGCTTGATGGCTTGTTTGATACCTGCATTCCTACTCGCTATACCCTATGTTCGAATAAGCCCCCTTGGTTTTCAAGGCAACTTATCAGACTTAATAACATTAAATCTAGGCTTTATAAGAGATTCAAGAAATCTGGAGCATCTGCAGACCTCTCTAAATATCTAATAGCTCGTTCTAAATTTCATCGTCTTAATCAGCTTTTTTATAAAAATTACTTGAGTTGTTGTAAAACCCAATTTTTTAGAAATTCAAAAAAGTTTTACAGTTTCGTAAATTCAAAGCGGAAAACTTCTGGGTATCCTTCCTCATTAACCTTTGGAGGTAAAAAAGCTTGCACTGATGACGACGTTGCTGAACTATTTTCTGAGTGGTTTTCATTCCGGTCAATATCCCTATCGCTTAGATAGCTGGAATTACATTAGGAATCCTGCTATTGATGGTAATATTGTTCTTCAGAGTCTTCAATCTTTGAAGCCCACCTTTTCTCCTGGACCGGACGGTGTTCCTAGTTGCGTGCTTAGGTATTGCGCCGAAAACATGTATGAGCCTATTTTAAAATTATTTGAGCTATCTCTGGGATCTGCGTCATTCCCGGCACTTTGGAAACAGTCATTTATTATACCCCTGCATAAAAAAGGGTAGGTCAAAAGTTGAAAACTACAGGGGTATTGCTAAACTTTCAGTCATTCCAAAATTCTTTGAACAGATTGTTACTAGTCAACTCCAATATCAGTGTTCTAGTATTTTATCTCCATGCCAACACGGTTTTATTCGTCAAAGTTCAACCACTACAAATTTGCTTGTATTCACCTCTATAGTTATGGAAGGATTTTTAGCCAACAAGCAAACGGATGTCATCTACACGGACTTCAGCAAAGCATTTGATACCGTCAACCATGAGTTGCTTTTTCATAAGCTTGATTTACTGGGCTTTCCGTTTCACCTATTAATGTGACTAAAAAGCTATCTTTCTAACCGGACCCAAAAAGTCCTGTTAAAGTGCAATCTGTCGGAATCGTTCGGAGTTTCCTCCGGCGTACCCCAGGGAAGTCATCTAGGCCCTTTGCTCTTTGCCCTTTTCATTAATGACTTGCCACAGACAATATTATATTCCCATACTATAATGTATGCGGATGATGTAAAACTTTGCTACACTTACTGTCCTACCGATTTGAATTCCTTGGATCTTCTTCAGGCCGACTTGGACTCGTTCCAATGTTGGTGCACAACAAATTTACTAGCTTTAAATTGCTCTAAATGTAAGCATATGACATTTCACCGAGTGAAGCCAGCATTGAAATCTTATGTAATAGATGGTACGCCTTTGGAGCGTATATCTATTGCAAATGATCTAGGTGTCCCTTTTGATCCGAAATTGAATTTTAACATGCATATTTCATCTATAGCCAATAAAGCGTTGGGTTTACTTGGATTTGTTAAAAGATGGGCTAAAGAGTTCGATGATCCGTACCTCACTAAGGTTCTTTACACATCGCTTGTTCGTCCAATACTCGAGTATTGCTCATGCGTTTGGTCCCCTGTTTCTCAAAAGCATATAAAGCGTCTTCAGTCAGTTCAAAAGCAATTTTTGATATTTGCATTGCGCGGCCTTAATTGGGACTCAAGTCTCCACCTTCCTCCATACAGAAGTAGACTTCTTCTTATTAACTTCCCCACTCTGGAAAATCGGAGAATATTACTGGGGGTATTGTTCATCCATAATCTCATTATTGGAGAAATTGATTCTGCGGACCTCCTCAGTCGCTTGTTTTTTGCGGTTCCCCCTAGAGTATCCAGACACTACGTTCCTTTCTATTTACCCCTTTGTCGACGAAACTTTGCTAAAAATAATCCTCTTCTTATCTGGTGCGCGCACTACAATGACTTGTATAACTGTATCAGTCTTGAATGTACTTTTGCCACTATACGTAATGCAATACTTGCCTATCTAATTTAAGAGATACAAGATAATTTAATTTGCCGGCATTTTATTCCTTCCATAAAAGACAGGAACTATCTTGCTTAAGGATGGAGGAACATTTATCAACATGTATCATTAAGAAGGAACAAGACCGTACTGTGTTGATTGGAATCTGGTGCATTCCAACAACGTAAAAAACATGCTTTTTCATGAGTCACTGACCGGAATCGTATGCATTCGGGCAGTATAATCTTATGCGTCTGGCATCGAGCTAATTGGAATCCGGTGCATTCCAACAACACAGGTCATGTTACTTTTTTATGCCTTGTGATGGCGTATCCTCATTACACTACTCTTAGCACTGCCGGATTCCCATGACATGCTGATTGGAATCTTGTTGCATTCCAACAGGAAGATTGGAATCCACTGCATTCCGAAATCATGCTGAGCGGAATCTGATGCATTCCGCCAGTTTAAGATTTCGGCATAAGTTCTTATTTCTGCTCATATTTCTTATTATTATTATATTCTGAAATTAAAGAGTAATGTTCATTAATATTTCTTTGTTTGTAATATAACATTGTTGAAATCTCGATATATCTTAAATTTTATCTTTTGAGTTGTATATTTATATATCTTTTATATTATGCAGTCGACCATAGTTTGTCGTCGACTTTAAATAATAAATAAATCTAATCTAATATATATTATAAATGGGAAAGTTTGGATGTTAAGATGTTTGGATGTTTGGATGTTTGGATGTTTAGATGTTTGGATGTTTGGATGTTTGGATGTTTGGATGTTTGGATGTTTGGATGTTTGTCCAGACGTTTGTCTTTGTGACTCAATAACGCAAGAACGGCTGGACCGATTTGGATGAAATTTTGCACACATATAGCCAATAGTCTAGAAGGATCTACTAGCTATATATTTTTCAAAAGGGGCGTGGTCCCCGCCCCCTAGGAACAGTTATAATTTAATTTTTATATTTTTTCGTCTTTGCGACTGAATCACGCCAGAATGGCTACACGGATTTTGATGAAATTTGGGACACAGACAGTAGTCTACTAGCGAAATTTTTTTCGAACATGGAAAGAGGGGTGGGGTCCCACGACCCTTCGAGAAATTATTTTTCATAATTTTTACACATTATAACTTTACGTATACTGGCCTTCACCAATATCACAGACTCAAGGGGTCAAATAAGTCGAGGGCTTACAAAGTAAGCAGTGACACCCTCCGCCCGCCCCCTTTATCTCCCCTCTGGTGTAAAATCCATAAATTGTTATAACTCAATCTAAATTTTCTCCTAAATCAATAATTTTTGGTATCTGGTACATACAGAACGAGATCTAGACAATTTTGGAGGAACGATCAGTGGTCCTCTCCTCTACTCCCGCCATCCGCCCTCCATCAATTGTTTTTATTAGCACGCTTTTATTAGCTTTACCTGTATGTTTCTATCTAACTTTTTATTCGCTCCAATGCGCCTGCTGCCTTATTAACATGGTTTTATAATTAGCTTCACCTTATTTGTAATCCCTTAAGGGTCATATCGAGACCCTTCCGGGATCATTTCTGGATGGTTTTCGGGATCGGTCCGGGATTACGCCGGGGTAATTTCGGGACTTTTTCGGGACTATTTCGGGATCATTTTGGGACCCTTCCGGGATCATTTCTGTATAGTTTACGGGATCCGTCCGGGATCCCGTCGGGGTTATTTTGGAACATTTTCGGGACTATTCCGGAATCATTTCGGGACTATTTCGCGATCATTTGGGGACCCTTCCGGCATCATTACTGGATGGTTTTCGGGATCCGTGCGGGATCTCGTCGGGGTCATATGGGGACTTTTCGGGATCATTTGAGGGCTCTTCCGGCATCATTTCTGGATGGTTTTCGGGATCCGTCCGGGATATCGTCGGGGTCATTTGGGGACTTTTTCGGGATCATTTGGGGGCTCTTCCGGCATCATTTCTGGATGGCTTTCGGGATCCGTCCGGGATCTCGTCGGGGTCATTTGGGGACTTTTTCGGGATCATTTTGGGGCTCATCCGGCATCATTTCTGGATGGTTTTCGGGATCCGTCCGGGATCCTGTCGAGGTCATTTCGGGACTTTTTCGCGACTAATACGGGATCATTTGGGAACCCTTTCGGCATCATTTCTGGATGGTTTTCGGGATCCGTCCGGGATCCCATTAGAGTAATTTCGGGACTATTAGGGGATCATTTGGGAACCTTTCCGGCATCATTTCTGGATAATTTTCGGGATCCGTCCGGGATGCCGACGAGGTCATTTCGGGACTATTTCGGGATCATTTGGGATACCTACCGGCATCATTTCTGGATGGTTTTTGGGATTCGTCCGGGATCCCGTCGTGGTCCTTTCGGGACTTTTTTTCGACTAATACGGGATCATTTGCGAACCCTTTCGGCATCATTTCTGGATAGTTGTCGGGATCCCGTCACGGTCATTTCGGGACTATTAGGGGATCATTTGAGGACCTTTCCGGCATCATTTCTGTATTGTTTTCGGAATCCTTTCGGGAACCCGTCAGGGTCATTTTGGGACTTTTTTGGGGCTAATACGGGATCATTTGGGGATCCTCTAGGGGTCGTTTCGTGACTTTTTCTGTTTTATTTCGGGATCATTTGGGGACCCTTCCGGCATAATTTCTTGATGGTTTGCCGGATCCATCAGGGCCATTTCGGGACCATTTTGGTATCATTTGGGGACCTTTCCGAGATCATTTCTGGATCCGTCCGGGATGCCGTAGGAGCCATTTCGGGATTTTTTGTTACTTTTCCGGGATAGTTTTTGGACCCTTCCGGGATCATTTCTGGATCTGTGCGGGATCCCATCTGGGTCATTTCCGGACTATTTCGGGATCATTTTGGGATCCTTCCGGAATCATTTCTGTATGGTTTTCGCGATCCGTCGTTGATTCCCTCGGAGCCATTTCGGAACCTTTTCTGGAGTATGTCGGGGTCATTTGGGGACTTTTTCGGGATCATTTGGGGCTCTTCCGGCATCATTTCTGGATGGTTTTCGGGATCCGTGCGGGATCTCGTCGGGGTCATTTGGGGACTTTTTCGGGATCATTTGGGGGCTCTTCCGGCATCATTCCTGGATGGTTTTCGGGATCCGTCCGGGATATCGTCGGGGTCATTTGGGGACTTTTTCGGAATCATTTGGGGGCTCTTCCGGCATCATTTCTGGATGGTTTTCGGGATCCGTCCGGGATCCCATCAGGGTAATTTCGGGACTATTAGGGGATCATTTGTGGACCTTTCCGGCATCATTTCTGGATAATTTTCGGTATCCGTCCGGGATGCCGACGAGGTCATTTCGGGATTATTTCGGGATCATTTGGGATACCTACCGGCATCATTTCTGGATGGTTTTTGGGATTCGTCCGGGATCCCGTCGGGGTCATTTCGGGACTTTTTCTCGACTAATACGGGATCATTTGCGGACCCTTTCGGCATAGTTTCTGGATAGTTGTCGGGATCCGTTCGGGATCCCGTCACGGTCATTTCGGAACTATTAGGGGATCGTTTGAGGACCTTTCCGGCATCATTTCTGGATAGTTTTTGGAATCCTTTCGGGATCCCGTCAGGGTAATTTCTGGACTTTTCCGAGACTATTTCGGGATCATTTTGGGACCTTCGCAAGATCATTTCTGGATGGATTTCGGGATTTGTCCGGGATGCCCTCAGGGTCATTTTGGGACTATTAGGTGAGCATTTGAGGACCGTTGCGGCATCACTTCTGGATGGTTTTCGGTATCCGTTCAGATTCCCGTCGGAATAATTGCGGAACTTTTTCGGGATCATTGGGGTCCCTTCAAAAATCATTTCTGGATGGTTTTTGGGATTCGTCCGGCATCCCGTTGGGGTCATTTCGGGACTTTTTCTCGACTAATACGGGATCATTTGCGGGCCCTTTCGGTATCATTTCTGGATAGTTGTCGGGATCCGTTCGGGATCCCGTCAGGGTCTTTTCGGAACTATTGGGAGATCATTTGAGGACCTTTCCGGCATCATTTCTGGTTAGTTTTCGGGATCCTTTCCGGGTCCCATCAGGGTCATTTCGGGACTTTTTCGGCATCATTTAAGATTGGTTTTCAGGATTCGTCCGGTATCCGTCAGGGTAATTTCTGGACTTTTCCCAGACTATTTCGGGATAATTTTGGGACCCTCCCAAGATCATTTCTGGATGGATTTCGGGATCTGTCCGGGATGCCGTCAGGGTCATTTTGGGACTATTAGGTGATCATTTGAGGACCTTTTCGGCATTACTTCTGGATGGTTTTCGGTATCCGCTCAGGATCCCGTCGGAATTATTGCGGGACTTTTTCGGGATCATTGGGGTCCCTTCCAAAATCATTTCTGGATGGTTTTTGGGATTCGTCCGGCATCCCGTCGGGTTCATTTCGGGACTTTTTATCGACTAATACGGGATCATTTGCGGGCCCTTTCGGCATCATTTCTAGATAGTTGTCGGGATCCGTTCGGGATGCCGTCACTGTCATTTCAGGACTATTAGGGGTTCATTTGAGGACCTTTCCGGCATCATTTCTGGATAGTTTTCGGAATCCTTTCGGGGTCCAGTCAGGGTCATTTCGGGACTTTTTCGGGATCATTTAGAGATGGCTTTCAGGATTCGTCCGGGAACCCGTCAGGGTAATTTCTGAACTTTTCCGAGACTATTTCGGGATAATTTTGGGACCTTCCCAAGATCATTTCTGGATGGATTTTGGGATCAGTCCGGGATGCCGTCAGGGTCATTTTGGTATTAGGTGATCATCTGAGGACCTTTCCGGCATCACTTCTGGATGATTATCGGTATCCGATCAGGATCCCCTCGGAATCATTGCGGGACTTTTTCGGGATCATTTGGGGTCCCTCCCAAGATCATTTCTGGATGGATTTCGGGATCTGTCCGGGATCCCGTCAGGGTCATTTAGGGGTGCGTTCGAGATCCCGTCAGGATCATTTCGAGACTTCTTCGGGAATATATCGGGATCATTTCTGGATGGTTTATGGGATCCGTCCATGACCCCTTAAGGGTCATTTCGGGACTATTAGGTGATCATTTGAGGACCTTTCCGGCGTCACTTCATTTGGGATTCCTTCCGGCATCATTTCTGGATGGTTTTCGGGATTTGTCCGGGATCCCGTCGGGGTTATTTCGGGACCTTTTCGGGGCTAATACGGGATCATTTGGGGATCCTCTAGGGGTCGTTTCTTGACTTTTTCTGTATTATTTCGGGATCATTTTGGGACCCTTTCGGCATAATTTCTTGATGGTTTGCCGGATCCATCAGGGTCATTTCGGGACCATTTTGGGATCATTTTGGGACCCTTCCGAGATCATTTCTGGATCCGTCCGGGATGCCGTAGGAGCCATTTCGGGATTTTTTGTTACTTTTGCGGGATAGTTTTTGCACCCTTCCGGGATCATTTCTGGATCTGTGCGGGATCCCATCTGGGTGAATTCCGGACTATTTCGGGATCATTTTGGAATCCTTCCGGAATCATTTCTGTATGGTTTTCGCGATCCATCGTGGATCCCCTCGGAGCCATTTCGGAACTTTTTCTGGAGTTAGTCGGGATAATTTAGGGACCCTTCCTGGATATTTTCTGGATGGTTTCTGAGATCCGTCCGGGAGCCCGTCAGGGTAATTTCGGAACTTTTTCGGGACTATTTCGGGATCAATTTGGTACCCTTCAGGCATCATTTCTGTGTGGTTATCTGGATAAGTCTAGAATCGTGTCTTTGTCATTACGGGTTTTTTTGGGACTACTTCGGGAACTTTTGGAAACACTTCCGGGGCGTTTCTGGATGGTTTTCGGGATCCGTCCGCGATAGCGTCGGGGTTATTTCGTGGCTTTTTCTGGATAATTTCGTTATCATTTTGGGATCCTATCAGGTTATCAGCTCATAAAGTTCTTTTTTTTACTCAATTACAAAAATAAAATGCATTAGACAGAAAAAAAATTTTAAACAGATAACTTTATAAGCAGGCTAACGTGAATAGCCCACATATTTCATTTTCTCCTTGCGGACGGGGCCGCGGGTAAAGGCTAGTATATATTATAAATGGGAAAGTTTGGATGTTAAGATGTTTGGATGTTTGGATGTTTAGATGTTTGGATGTTTGGATGTTTGGATGTTTGGATGTTTGGATGTTTGTCCAGACGTTTGTCTTTGTGACTCAATAACGCAAGAACGGCTGGACCGATTTGGATGAAATTTTGCACACATATAGCCAATAGTCTAGAAGGATCTACTAGCTATATATTTTTGAAACGGGGCGTGGTCCCCGCCCCCTAGGAACAGTTATAATTTAATTATTATATTTTTTCGTCTTTGCGACTGAATCACGCCAGAATGGCTACACGGATTTTGATGAAATTTGGGACACAGACAGTAGTCTACTTGCGAAATTTTTTTCGAACATGGAAAGAGGGGTGGGGGTCCCACGACCCTTCGAGAAATTATTTTTCATAATTTTTACACGTTATAACTTTACGTATACTGGCCTTCACCAATATCACAGACTCAAGGGGTCAAATAAGTCGAGGGCTTACAAAGTAAGCAGTGACACCCTCCGCCCGCCCCCCTTTATCTCCCCCTCTGGTGTAAAATCCATAAATTGTTATAACTCAATCTAAATTTTCTCCTAAATCAATAGTTTTTGGTATCTGGTACATACAGAACGAGATCTAGACAATTTTGGAGGAACGATCAGTGGTCCTCTCCTCTACTCCCGCCATCCGCCCTCCATCAATTGTTTTTATTAGCACGCTTTTATTAGCTTTACCTGTATGTTTCTATCTAACTTTTTATTCGCTCCAATGCGCCTGCTGCCTTATTAACATGGTTTTATAATTAGCTTCACCTTATTTGTAATCCCTTAAGGGTCATATCGAGACCCTTCCGGGATCATTTCTGGATGGTTTTCGGGATCGGTCCGGGATTACGCCGGGGTAATTTCGGGACTTTTTCGGGACTATTTCGGGATCATTTTGGGACCCTTCCGAGATCATTTCTGTATAGTTTACGGGATCCGTCCGGGATCCCGTCGGGGTTATTTTGGCACATTTTCGGGACTATTCCGGAATCATTTCGGCACTATTTCGCGATCATTTGGGGACCCTTCCGTCATCATTTCTGGATGGTTTTCGGGATCCGTGCGGAATCTCGTCGGGGTCATATGGGGACTTTTTCGGGATCATTTGAGGGCTCTTCCGGCATCATTTCTGGATGGTTTTCGGGATCCGTCCGGGATATCGTCGGGGTCATTTGGTGACTTTTTCGGGATCATTTGGGGGCTCTTCCGGCATCATTTCTGGATGGTTTTCGGGATCCGTCCGGGATCTCGTCGGGGTCATTTGGGGACTTTTTCGGGATCATTTTGGGGCTCATCCGGCATCATTTCTGGATGGTTTTCGGGATCCGTCCGGGATCCCGTCGGGGTAATTTCGGGACTTTTTCGGGATCATTTTGGGGCTCATCCGGCATCATTTCTGGATGGTTTTCGGGATCCGTCCGGGATATCGTCGGGGTCATTTGGTGACTTTTTCGGGATCATTTGGGGGCTCTTCCGGCATCATTTCTGGATGGTTTTCGGGATCCGTCCGGGATCCCATCAGGGTAATTTCGGGACTATTAGGGGATCATTTGTGGACCTTTCCGGCATCATTTCTGGATAATTTTCGGTATCCGTCCGGGATGCCGACGAGGTCATTTCGGGATTATTTCGGGATTATTTGGGATACCTACCGGCATCATTTCTGGATGGTTTTTGGGATTCGTCCGGGATCCCGTCGGGGTCATTTCGGGAATTTTTCTCGACTAATACGGGATCATTTGCGGACCCTTTCGGCATAATTTCTGGATAGTTGTCGGGATCCGTTCGGGATCCCGTCACGGTCATTTCGGAACTATTAGGGGATCATTTGAGGACCTTTCCGGCATCATTTCTGGATAGTTTTTGGAATCCTTTCGGGATCCCGTCAGGGTCATTTCGGGGCTTTTTCGGGATCATTTAAGGATGGCTTTCAGGATTCGTCCGGGAACCCGTCAGGGTAATTTCTGGACTTTTCCGAGACTATTTCGGGATCATTTTGGGACCTTCGCAAGATCATTTCTGGATGGATTTCGGGATTTGTCCGGGATGCCCTCAGGGTCATTTTGGGACTATTAGGTGAGCATTTGAGGACCGTTGCGGCATCACTTCTGGATGGTTTTCGGTATCCGTTCAGATTCCCGTCGGAATAATTGCGGAACTTTTTCGGGATCATTGGGGTCCCTTCCAAAATCATTTCTGGATGGTTTTTGGGATTCGTCCGGCATCCCGTTGGGGTCATTTCGGGACTTTTTCTCGACTAATACGGGATCATTTGCGGGCCCTTTCGGTATCATTTCTGGATAGTTGTCGGGATCCGTTCGGGATCCCGTCAGGGTCTTTTCGGAACTATTGGGAGATCATTTGAGGACCTTTCCGGCATCATTTCTGGTTAGTTTTCGGGATCCTTTCCGGGTCCCATCAGGGTCATTTCGGGACTTTTTCGGCATCATTTAAGATTGGTTTTCAGGATTCGTCCGGTATCCGTCAGGGTAATTTCTGGACTTTTCCCAGACTATTTCGGGATAATTTTGGGACCCTCCCAAGATCATTTCTGGATGGATTTCGGGATCTGTCCGGGATGCCGTCAGGGTCATTTTGGGACTATTAGGTGATCATTTGAGGACCTTTTCGGCATTACTTCTGGATGGTTTTCGGTATCCGCTCAGGATCCCGTCGGAATTATTGCGGGACTTTTTCGGGATCATTGGGGTCCCTTCCAAAATCATTTCTGGATGGTTTTTGGGATTCGTCCGGCATCCCGTCGGGTTCATTTCGGGACTTTTTATCGACTAATACGGGATCATTTGCGGGCCCTTTCGGCATCATTTCTAGATAGTTGTCGGGATCCGTTCGGGATGCCGTCACTGTCATTTCAGGACTATTAGGGGTTCATTTGAGGACCTTTCCGGCATCATTTCTGGATAGTTTTCGGAATCCTTTCGGGGTCCAGTCAGGGTCATTTCGGGACTTTTTCGGGATCATTTAGAGATGGCTTTCAGGATTCATCCGGGAACCCGTCAGGGTAATTTCTGAACTTTTCCGAGACTATTTCGGGATAATTTTGGGACCTTCCCAAGATCATTTCTGGATGGATTTTGGGATCAGTCCGGGATGCCGTCAGGGTCATTTTGGTATTAGGTGATCATCTGAGGACCTTTCCGGCATCACTTCTAGATGATTATCGGTATCCGATCAGGATCCCCTCGGAATCATTGCGGGACTTTTTCGGGATCATTTGGGGTCCCTCCCAAGATCATTTCTGGATGGATTTCGGGATCTGTCCGGGATCCCGTCAGGGTCATTTAGGGGTGCGTTCGAGATCCCGTCAGGATCATTTCGAGACTTCTTCGGGAATATATCGGGATCATTTCTGGATGGTTTATGGGATCCGTCCATGACCCCTTAAGGGTCATTTCGGGACTATTAGGTGATCATTTGAGGACCTTTCCGGCGTCACTTCATTTGGGATTCCTTCCGGCATCATTTCTGGATGGTTTTCGGGATTTGTCCGGGATCCCGTCGGGGTTATTTCGGGACCTTTTCGGGGCTAATACGGGATCATTTGGGGATCCTCTAGGGGTCGTTTCTTGACTTTTTCTGTATTATTTCGGGATCATTTTGGGACCCTTTCGGCATAATTTCTTGATGGTTTGCCGGATCCATCAGGGTCATTTCGGGACCATTTTGGGATCATTTTGGGACCCTTCCGAGATCATTTCTGGATCCGTCCGGGATGCCGTAGGAGCCATTTCGGGATTTTTTGTTACTTTTGCGGGATAGTTTTTGCACCCTTCCGGGATCATTTCTGGATCTGTGCGGGATCCCATCTGGGTGAATTCCGGACTATTTCGGGATCATTTTGGAATCCTTCCGGAATCATTTCTGTATGGTTTTCGCGATCCATCGTGGATCCCCTCGGAGCCATTTCGGAACTTTTTCTGGAGTTAGTCGGGATAATTTAGGGACCCTTCCTGGATATTTTCTGGATGGTTTCTGAGATCCGTCCGGGAGCCCGTCAGGGTAATTTCGGAACTTTTTCGGGACTATTTCGGGATCAATTTGGTACCCTTCAGGCATCATTTCTGTGTGGTTATCTGGATAAGTCTAGAATCGTGTCTTTGTCATTACGGGTTTTTTTGGGACTACTTCGGGAACTTTTGGAAACACTTCCGGGGCGTTTCTGGATGGTTTTCGGGATCCGTCCGCGATAGCGTCGGGGTTATTTCGTGGCTTTTTCTGGATAATTTCGTTATCATTTTGGGATCCTATCAGGTTATCAGCTCATAAAGTTCTTTTTTTTACTCAATTACAAAAATAAAATGCATTAGACAGAAAAAAAATTTTAAACAGATAACTTTATAAGCAGGCTAACGTGAATAGCCCACATATTTCATTTTCTCCTTGCGGACGGGGCCGCGGGTAAAGGCTAGTATATATTATAAATGGGAAAGTTTGGATGTTAAGATGTTTGGATGTTTGGATGTTTAGATGTTTGGATGTTTGGATGTTTGGATGTTTGGATGTTTGGATGTTTGTCCAGACGTTTGTCTTTGTGACTCAATAACGCAAGAACGGCTGGACCGATTTGGATGAAATTTTGCACACATATAGCCAATAGTCTAGAAGGATCTACTAGCTATATATTTTTGAAAAGGGGCGTGGTCCCCGCCCCCTAGGAACAGTTATAATTTAATTATTATATTTTTTCGTCTTTGCGACTGAATCACGCCAGAATGGCTACACGGATTTTGATGAAATTTGGGACACAGACAGTAGTCTACTTGCGAAATTTTTTTCGAACATGGAAAGAGGGGTGGGGGTCCCACGACCCTTCGAGAAATTATTTTTCATAATTTTTACACGTTATAACTTTACGTATACTGGCCTTCACCAATATCACAGACTCAAGGGGTCAAAAATAAGTCGAGGGCTTACAAAGTAAGCAGTGACACCCTCCGCCCGCCCCCCTTTATCTCCCCCTCTGGTGTAAAATCCATAAATTGTTATAACTCAATCTAAATTTTCTCCTAAATCAATAGTTTTTGGTATCTGGTACATACAGAACGAGATCTAGACAATTTTGGAGGAACAATCAGTGGTCCTCTCCTCTACTCCCGCCATCCGCCCTCCATCAATTGTTTTTATTAGCACGCTTTTATTAGCTTTACCTGTATGTTTCTATCTAACTTTTTATTCGCTCCAATGCGCCTGCTGCCTTATTAACATGGTTTTATAATTAGCTTCACTTTATTTGTAATCCCGTAAGGGTCATATCGAGACCCTTCCGGGATCATTTCTGGATGGTTTTCGGGATCGGTCCGGGATTACGCCGGGGTAATTTCGGGACTTTTTCGGGACTATTTCGGGATCATTTTGGGACCCTTCCGAGATCATTTCTGTATAGTTTACGGGATCCGTCCGGGATCCCGTCGGGGTTATTTTGGCACATTTTCGGGACTATTCCGGAATCATTTCGGCACTATTTCGCGATCATTTGGGGACCCTTCCGTCATCATTTCTGGATGGTTTTCGGGATCCGTGCGGAATCTCGTCGGGGTCATATGGGGACTTTTTCGGGATCATTTGAGGGCTCTTCCGGCATCATTTCTGGATGGTTTTCGGGATCCGTCCGGGATATCGTCGGGGTCATTTGGTGACTTTTTCGGGATCATTTGGGGGCTCTTCCGGCATCATTTCTGGATGGTTTTCGGGATCCGTCCGGGATCTCGTCGGGGTCATTTGGGGACTTTTTCGGGATCATTTTGGGGCTCATCCGGCATCATTTCTGGATGGTTTTCGGGATCCGTCCGGGATCCCGTCGGGGTCATTTCGGGACTTTTTCGGGATCATTTTGGGGCTCATCCGGCATCATTTCTGGATGGTTTTCGCGTTCCGTCCGGGATATCGTCGGGGTCATTTGGTGACTTTTTCGGGATCATTTGGGGGCTCTTCCGGCATCATTTCTGGATGGTTTTCGGGATCCGTCCGGGATCCCATCAGGGTAATTTCGGGACTATTAGGGGATCATTTGTGGACCTTTCCGGCATCATTTCTGGATAATTTCTGGTATCCGTCCGGGATGCCGACGAGGTCATTTCGGGATTATTTCGGGATTATTTGGGATACCTACCGGCATCATTTCTGGATGGTTTTTGGGATTCGTCCGGGATCCCGTCGGGGTCATTTCGGGAATTTTTCTCGACTAATACGGGATCATTTGCGGACCCTTTCGGCATAATTTCTGGATAGTTGTCGGGATCCGTTCGGGATCCCGTCACGGTCATTTCGGAACTATTAGGGGATCATTTGAGGACCTTTCCGGCATCATTTCTGGATAGTTTTTGGAATCCTTTCGGGATCCCGTCAGGGTCATTTCGGGGCTTTTTCGGGATCATTTAAGGATGGCTTTCAGGATTCGTCCGGGAACCCGTCAGGGTAATTTCTGGACTTTTCCGAGACTATTTCGAGATCATTTTGGGACCTTCCCAAGATCATTTCTGGATGGATTTCGGGATTTGTCCGGGATGCCCTCAGGGTCATTTTGGGACTATTAGGTGAGCATTTGAGGACCGTTCCGGCATCACTTCTGGATGGTTTTCGGTATCCGTTCAGATTCCCGTCGGAATAATTGCGGGACTTTTTCGGGATCATTGGGGTCCCCTCCAAAATCATTTCTGGATGGTTTTTGGGATTCGTCCGGCATCCCGTCGGGGTCATTTCGGGACTTTTTCTCGACTAATACGGGATCATTTGCGGGCCCTTTCGGTATCATTTCTGGATAGTTGTCGGGATCCGTTCGGGATCCCGTCAGGGTCTTTTCGGAACTATTGGGAGATCATTTGAGGACCTTTCCGGCATCATTTCTGGTTAGTTTTCGGGATCCTTTCCGGGTCCCATCAGGGTCATTTCGGGACTTTTTCGGCATCATTTAAGATTGGTTTTCAGGATTCGTCCGGTATCCGTCAGGGTAATTTCTGGACTTTTCCCAGACTATTTCGGTATAATTTTGGGACCCTCCCAAGATCATTTCTGGATGGATTTCGGGATCTGTCCGGGATGCCGTCAGGGTCATTTTGGGACTATTAGGTGATCATTTGAGGACCTTTTCGGCATCACTTCTGGATGGTTTTCGGTATCCGCTCAGGATCCCGTCGGAATTATTGCGGGAATTTTTCGGGATCATTTGGTGTCCCTTCCGGCATCATTTCTGGCTGGTTTTTGGGATTCGTCCGGCATCCCGTCGGGTTCATTTCGGGACTTTTTCTCGACTAATACGGGATCATTTGCGGGCCCTTTCGGTATCATTTCTAGATAGTTGTCGGGATCCGTTCGGGATCCCGTCAGGGTCTTTTCGGAACTATTAGGTGATCATTTGAGGACATTTCCGGCATCATTTCTGGATAGTTTTCGGGATCCTTTCGGGGTCCAGTCAGGGTCATTTCGGGACTTTTTCGGGATCATTTAGAGATGGCTTTCAGGGTTCGTCCGGGAACCCGTCAGGGTAATTTCTGAACTTTTCCGAGACTATTTCGGGATAATTTTGGGACCTTCCCAAGATCATTTCTGGATGGATTTTGGGATCAGTCCGGGATGCCGTCAGGGTCATTTTGGTATTAGGTGATCATTTGAGGACCTTTGCGGCATCACTTCTGGATGGTTATCGGTATCCGATCAGGATCCCCTCGGAATCATTGCGGGAATTTTTCGGGATCATTTGGGGTCCCTCCCAAGATCATTTCTGGATGGATTTCGGGATCTGTCCGGGATCCCGTCAGGGTCATTTAGGGGTGCGTTCGAGATCCCGTCAGGGTCATTTCGGGACTTCTTCGGGAATATATCGGGATCATTTCTGGATGGTTTATGGGATCCGTCCATTACCCCTTAAGGGTCATTTCGGGACTATTAGGTGATCATTTGAGGACCTTTCCGGCATCACTTCTGGATGATTTTCGGTATCCGTTCGGGATCCCGTCGGAATCAATGTGGGACTTTTACGGAATCATTTGGGATTCCTTCCAGCATCATTTCTGGATGGTTTTTGGGATTTGTCCGGGATCCCGTCGGGGTTATTTCGGGACCTTTTCGGGGCTAATACGGGATCATTTGGGGATCCTCTAGGGGTCGTTTCGTGACTTTTTCTGTATTATTTCGGGATCATTTTGGGACCCTTTCGGCATAATTTCTTGATGGTTTGCCGGATCCATCAGGGTCATTTCGGGACCATTTTGGGATCATTTGGGGACCCTTCCGAGATCATTTCTGGATTCGTCCGGGATGCCGTAGGAGCCATTTCGGGATTTTTTGTTACTTTTCCGGGATAGTTTTTGCACCCTTCCGGGATCATTTCTGGATCTGTGCGGGATCCCATCTGGGTCAATTCCGGACTATTTCGGGATCATTTTGGAATCCTTCCGGAATCATTTCTGTATGGTTTTCGCGATCCATCGTGGATCCCCTCGGAGCCATTTTTCTGGAGTTAGTCGGGATAATTTAGGGACCCTTCCTGGATATTTTCTGGATGGTTTCTGAGATCCGTCCGGGAGCCCGTCAGGGTAATTTCGGAACTATTTCGGGACTATTTCGGGATCAATTTGGTACCCTTCAGGCATCATTTCTGTGTGGTTATCTGGATAAGTCTAGAATCGTGTCGTTGTCATTTCGGGTTTTTTGGGACTACTTCGGGAACTTTTGGAAACACTTCCGGGGCGTTTCTGGATGGTTTTCGGGATCCGTCCGCGATAGCGTCGGGGTCATTTCGTGGCTTTTTCTGGATAATTTCGTTATCATTTTGGGATCCTATCAGGTTATCAGCTCATAAAGTTCTTTTTTTTACTCAATTACAAAAATAAAATGCATTAGACAGAAAAAAATTTTAAACAGATAACTTTATAAGCAGGCTAACGTGAATAGCCCACATATTTCATTTTCTCCTTGCGGACGGGGCCGCGGGTAAAGGCTAGTAAATAAATAAATACGCATGCTTGCTACATAAACATACATACATATGTACGCACTTACTAACCGAACTTCAATTGTGCTAGCACACATTAAACATTATACACTTTATTATTTTGTTTTATTAAACGCACTTTCACCGAATTTCATATTTTATAATTTATTTAGTTTATAGTTTTGAACTTTGCTTTGCAAATAGAAATGAAAATAGTAGTCACAAAACTGACTCTCAATTCTTTCCGTTGCAGCTCAGCCCATTCTCAATTTCTTCTCTCGCATGTAGTTGCTACACTTGATTGTTTCGAAAAAAACTTGTAGTATAAATGTTTGACATAACATTTTAAATAGAGAACTTGAAAGTTATAGAAAAGTAAAGAATCAAATCGCAGGAAGGTAATTCACCACTGGAGTAACTTTACATGTAATTCGGCAGGTTTAATTTTCGTAACACTTTAAGTTGAAACGATTCCAAAACAACTCAAACTGTTATGTTGTCGCAAACATCAACATTAAAAAGGGATGATTTTTATTATCTTATTAGATTCGTTCGCGTGAGTGAAAATTCGTAAAAACTTGAACAAAATGTTACTAACTTTGGAAAAATCACGTTTGTTCAAACAAAACTTTTGCAGAAAGAGGGCGCAATTTTGCATTTCGCTTGGAGGAGAAGTTGCAAAATTGTACCCGATAAATAGGTGTCCCGGTATCTCATAATTTTTTGCACAGTAAATTCAAAAAAGGGTTTTTCGTTTTGTGTTGATAACTAGTGAAAAACTAGTTTTTGTGGTATTCCCATTTTGTGTGTTTCTTCGATTTGGTGGTTTTCTTATTTTGGTGTTTTTTTAACAAGTGGCACCATCGTCATAAGTACAAAGTAGAGAGCGCAGTGAGCGTAAAATTCTCTTTGAAATTTGCTCATGTATTGACTGTTGATCGCTGTTGAAATGATCAGTGAGATCAGTTGTGTTAACAGAAAAATCAGTTAGATTGATTAGGAATCTGTCAATTTTATAGAATTTTGTTAACTTAAGAGCGACAATTTATCTTCTGTTGAAATGACTAAACTAATTTGTTCGCTCGACTCGGTCGAATTAACCATAATTCGATCAATTTCACCTAATCTCCGTTAAGTCAAGAACAACAGAACCGATTTGTTGATTTTACTAGCACCATTTCTTTCAGTGTATTAAATTCTTGTTAATTAAACTTTCAAAGATCAATAACAGTTCTAAGAGACTTAAAACTTTCACATTTTAAATTAAAATTGATTGGATTACCAAACTGCATACTCAGAAAAATTCTTAGAGCTCCAAATAAAAAGTTCGAAATTTTTGTAAAACTTTCTCGAATTTACAAATTTTTTTGAAAACGTTTCTGAGCTCGGCTTGCATATAGTCTGCTACAAGAGACATAGAAGAAGAACTTAACTGACGAAATTTGAAAAAAAAATTGCCACTGCTATTCTCCTGTTCGCTACTGTTTCTATAATATGGACGTAATACTTGTGTACTAAAGTTAATAATCACCATTAGCTTTTTATATGACACAAAGGTTTATAACGGATAACACATTCTAAAAACGTTTTTAAATTTGAAGAAGATTGTTGAGTTAGATTATAAAAAGTTTTTTCTTTTTTGGAATTTCTAAAAGTAAATAATTTTGAGATGTTGAAATTTAAGTATGAACTGTAAACTATACATAGATTTGAGCAATTTTTCAAACTTGTTTAACCTTGTTTGGAAACCTGTCATTTTACTACTACGTTTTTTTTTTAATTATTTCGGTTTATGTTTGAAACTTCTTTAAACAATAAGTGTAAAATATCAAAATTGTTCCAAACCAGCCAAATTTTTTAAACTTTTTGTACTAAGTTGGACACTTCTCAATTTACTACAGCGTTTTTTAAGTTTGTTCTGTTTAAATTTTAAACTTAATTTCAAACTAAAGCAAAATTTAAAAAAAAAACTATAACTAGAAACTTGTGTACACTTTTGATTTTAAAACAAAACCAAAAAGTTTAAACTTGGTGCTGAAAATCTAAAAATAAAAACTTATTTTGTAAATTTTGTAATTTGCAAAAATGTCACAACCCTGCAGTCAAACGAACTAGTTGTATACTAGATGCAGACTAGTTTGTAAAGATCTCAAATAGTTCGGGTTCTGTCTTTTTATAACACTTATCATCGTCTGCGCCAGCATTTTACCCGATGCCATACTAGTTTTAATATATGGGGTATTCCATCCCATTTCGACCAATTTTGAACCCAACTCCTTTAGAATTGGCTGAAAGTTTTTCTTCTTTTTCTAGCTTACGAAAGATGTTTTTCAGAATTTTTTCAAATTTTTTCATCCAACTCAAAAAAAGTTATGAATTTAAAAAAAAAACACCGTTTTTGTTTTCAAAATGCTATAACTTTTTCAAAAATTGACCGTTTGGGATCCTTTTATTTTAATTTGTTTTTAAATGTACTTTTCGGAAAAAATACAAAAAAAATTTTAAAGTTTTTTTTAATTTTTCAGTTTTTCGAGATTTTTCGAATTTCGCCATTTTTGTTTTTTTTTCTCATAAAAAACTTCAATCAATTCTGCAATCCCTCCACTAATCCCGGAGTGGGCCGATTTTTTTTTATATTTTTTTTTTCTTTAATTGAAAAAAAAAATTTCGAAAATAAAAATTTTTTTTATCAATTTTATTTATATAACAAAAAATGTAAGAAAATGATTTTTAAGTATTATTTTCTTTATATATTATGGTAATCTACGATTTAAATGACATGTTTACTGTGCCAGTCATTAATCCTGGTTATTTTAATAGTAGATTACCATAATATATAAAGAAAATAATACTTAAAAATCATTTTCTTACATTTTTTTGTTATATAAATAAAATTGATAAAAAAAATTTATTTTTGAAATTTTTTTTTTAAATTAAATTAAAAAAAAATATTAAAAAAAATCGGCTTACTCCGGGATTAGTGGGGGTGATTGCAGAATTGATTGAAGTTTTTTATGAGAAAAAAAAAAAAATGGCGAAATTCGAAAATTTCGAAAAACTGAAAAATTAAAAAAAAAACTTTAAAAATTTTGTTTGTATTTTTTCCGAAAAGTACATTTAAAAACAAATTTAAAAAAAAAAGATCCCAAACGGTCAATTTTTGAAAAAGTTATAGCATTTTGAAAACAAAAACGGCGTTTTTTTAAAAATTCATAACTTTTTTTGAGTTAGATGAAAAAATTTGAAAAAATTCTGAAAAACGTCTTTCGTAAGCTAGAAAAAGAAGAAAAACTCTCAGCCAATTCTAAAGGGGTCGGGTTCAAAATTGGTCGAAATGGGATGGAATACCCCATATACACCAGTATCATACCAATAGACATACTAGTTAGTTTAACCTATTTCAGTATCCAGAGCGAGGTCTGGCCAGCGTGACTCGTCGAATTTACATCTACGACGTCCAATATTCGTCTCATCTTTTCCTTCCGTTTCGTGAACAAAGTGGGCGTGGACTTGGTCGGTTACATTGTATCGACTCCTGCCAGCCAATCAGATAAAATGCAGCGCACATATTAATACATCGCGGGAGGGGTGAGCCTCTTATATCTTGGAATAGTGTACCGTGGTTGACTGCATCAAAAGCTTATAACAGGACAAGTGCCACTAGCACATTCCTATAATAAGGTTTTGGCTGGTTATGTCCGAAGACTTGCGTTTAAATGAAGAACGCAAACTGTATGATATCGGTAGAATAACTCACCATCGTTAGCTAGATTTCCCGGCTTTGGTAGTGGAACTATCCTTGCTATCCTCAATTATTCTGGAATGATACAGGTTCCGAAATGACAAGTGGAAAACATGCGTTGCGTAACTGATGCCCTTATGGTGTTTTAGCATTCGAATAGGTATACTGTCTAGGCTTATTTATTTAGAAGGCTTTGCCTTATTAATGGCTTCTTTAACCTCTGTGGAAGTAACGGTGAGGTGTGACGTGTCATGCTTATGTTTATGTGCCCGTTGATTTGTAGGACATCAAGCCTTAAAGTATGCATTGCGAATTGCCGGCAGAAAGTGCTCGCGCATTTTCTCGATCCCGACAAACAAAATTCTAGTCAATGAACTATTCAAATACTAACTAGTACACTATGAATAACCCCACAAAATTCTAGTTGATGAACCAGAATGTTTGTTGAATACTTTGGATTTTTACTGCAGGATTCTCAATCTCAACATTTTCTTATTCATATGATGTGTTATGATATGTTATGTCATACAGACCTCATAGCTCAGTTAGTAAAGCACACAAGTCTGAAACAGAGAACTTGGACTTGAAACCTGCCGACGGAGCTAAAACTTTTCTCTTATTTGAAAGTTTAGGGCCACATTTGAAACTTTTTAAACGTTCAAATCTTGGTTTAAAATTTATATAATAACGATTCTCGACAACTTGGCTTCAATTTTAAACCAGTCAGGTTTCGCGCTCGGATTTTTAGCAGTATGTTTAAACTTTTTGGCCTTGTTTTATAAATAGAAGTGTCTATTTGTTTTCTTTTTTCTTTTTTCAAAAAAAAAAATTTTTTTTTCAAAAATGGTTATCGCCAACGTTCTTAGCGGACATTTTTGGGTCGGACAGGGTATAAATGAAAATTTTACAACCAAATGAAAGTTTTTAAAAACCTTAAAAATCGAAGTCGAAAAAAGTCAAAAAAATCAAATTTCGCAGGCTCGAAAATAATTTTTGTGGGTATGCGTACTGGAACTTTTTTTCCTGAGCCCAAATCCTACCGAACAATCGATGGCGCGATATCGGTTAATAAATCGACCAGTCTAGTCTACAAGCTGCTATTTTAAATTTTCTCTAACTTCAAGATTTTGTTTTAAAACGATTTGTAGATTTTATTTTGCTAATAACACTGGATCACAAATTCCAACTTTTTTTCTGCACCAGAGACGCCATTATGAAATTCTTATGTAAAATCACCCCCTGATTCCGAAAATCAAGGTTATTTTTAATTATATGGTAACGTTTTTGAGATATTCACGAATTACCGTTTTTCAAAAAAAAAAAAAAAAATTGGGTCCACTTAATCATATATGTATATCTCAAGAACGAATTGAGCAATTCCAAAACGGTAATAAAAGGTAATAAAATTTGCTATAAACTGTGCATACAACATTTTTTGCTAGGCCCTGCAGATTCAAAGTTAACGAACAGTCATTACGGATTTTTTCAATTTTTTTTGTAAAAATATAAAACAAGTAAGGAAGGCTAAGTTCGGGTGTAACCGAACATTACATACTCAGCTGAGAGCTTTGGAGACAAAATAAGGGAAAATCATCATGTAGGAAAATGAACCTAGGGTAACCCTGGAATGTGTTTGTAGACATGGGTATCAAATGGAAGATATTAAAGAGTATTTTAAAATGGGGTCGGCCATAGTTCTAAAGGTGGACCAGGGGTGACTCTAGAATGTGTTTGTACGATATGGGTATCAAATTAAAGGTATTAATGAGGGTTTTAAAAGGAAGTGGCCCTTAGTTGTATATGTGAAGGCGTTTTCGAGATGTCGACCAAAATGTGGACCAGGGTGACCCAGAACATCATCTATCGGGTACCGCTAATTTATTTATATATGTAATACCGCGAACAGCATTCCTGCCAAGATTCCAAGGGCTTTTGGTTGCGCCCTGTAGAACTTTTTCATTTTTTTCTACTTAATATGGTAGGTGTCACACCCATTTTACAAAGTTTTTTCTCTTCTAAAGTTATTTTTTGCGTCAATAAAAAATAAAAAATAAATGTAAGGCGCGATAACCTCCGAAGAGATCTAAGGCCGAGGTCTCTTCCAATTTGCGTCGTGCTCCTCTTGATTTTCCCTACAAATTGGCCGGACGGGACCTACATGTTTTATGCCGACTCCGAACGGCATCTGCGAGGCAGTTGAGTTTTCACTGAGAGCTTTTCATGGCAGAAATACACCCGGAGCGTTTGCCAAACACTGCCGAGGGGCGACCCCGCTTAGAAAAATGTTCTTCTAATTGAAAAACCTTATTTCTAAAATTTTGATGTTGCTTTGCCCGGGGTGCGAACCCAGGGTATACGGTGTGATAGGCGGAGCACGCACCATCACACCACGGTGACCGCATCAATAAACCAATCAAATTACCATGTTTCATCCCTTTTTTCATATTTGGTATATAATTATGGCATTTTTTTCATTTTTCGTAATTTTCGATTTCGAAAAAGTGGGCGCGGTTATAATCGGATTTCGGCCATTTTTTGTACCAAGATAAAGTGAGTTCAGGTAAGTACGCGAACTGAGTTTAGTAAAGATATATCGGTTTTTGCTCAATTTATCGTTTTAACGGCCGAGCGGAAGGACAGACGGTCGACTGTGTATAAAAACTGGGCGTGGCTTCAACCGATTTCGCCCATTTTCACAGAAAACAGCTATCGTCATAGGGTCTATGCCTCTACCAAATTTTAGAAGGATTGGTAGATTTTTGTTCGACTTATGGGATTAAAAGTATTCTAGACACACTAAATGAAACAGGGCGGAAGCACGCCCGTTTTGAAATTTTCTTTTATTTTTGTATTTTGTTGCACCATATCATTACTGGAGTTGAATGTTGACATAATTTACTTATGTACAGTAAAGATATTCAATTTTTTGTTAAAATTTGACTTTTAAATTTTTTTTTTAAAGTGGGCGTGTTCTTCATTCTTAGCGCATATATAGTAATATTAGTAACGTTCCTGCCAAATTTCATCATGATATCTTCAATGACTGCCAAAGTACAGCTTGTAAAACTTTTAAATTACCTTCTTTTAAAAGTGGGCGGTGCCACGCCCATTGTCCAAAATTTTACTAGTTTTCTATTCTGCGTCATAAGTTCAACTCACCTACCAAGTTTCATCCCTTAATCCGTATTTGGTAATGAATTATCGCACTTTTTCGATTTTTCGAAATTTTCGATATCGAAAAAGTGGGCGTGGTTATAGTCCGATATTGTTCATTTTAAATAGCGATCTGACATGAGTGCCCAGGAACCTACATACCAAATTTCATCAATATACCTCAAAATTTACTCAAGTTATCGTGTTAACGGACAGACGGACGGACGGACGGACATGGCTCAATCAAATTTTTTTCGATACTGATGATTTTGATATATGGAAGTCTATATCTATCTCGATTCCTTTATACCTGTACAACCAACCGTTATCCAATCAAGGTTAATATACTCTGTGAGCTCTGCTCAACTGAGTATAAAAATGGGTACTTTGCGAGGAAGGATCTCGAAAACTTTTTATTTTTTTGCAGATTTTTTTTTTCTCTCTAAGCTCTGTTTTATTACAAAAAAAATAAGCTTTCATTCAAGAAAATCGATGTACTAATACAAAAGTTATAAGCATTCAAGTAAATATATCCATTTAATACTTAAGTACCCTACTGGTACATATGTGTTAGTTCCTCAGTTCGTTCTTGAGATATATATGATTAAGTGGACCCAAGTTTTTTTTTTTTTTTTTTTTTTGAAAAAACGGTCATTCGTAAATATCTCAAAAACGTTACCATAGAATTAAAAATAACCTTGATTTTACATAGGAATTTCATAATGGCGTCTCTGGTGCATTTTGGCTGTAAACCAGTGTAAGTTTAAAATTTAAACCGAATAAAGTTAAAAAAGGTAACAGTAAGTTCAGAGGTTTCCTGTTTAGCATAGTTTGAAAAATTGCCTAACTCTATGAATGGTTTAAAATTTCTAGGACGTGTGCCACTTGCTGCTTCTAGATCTAGCAGCTGGGTACGAGCACAAAATGTGCTCGATCGTTTCCTCCTCCAACCCGCACTTCCTACATCTGCTATCATCGACCAAGCCTAAGGCAGTGTCCAGTCAGAATACCCGTCAATAGAAAATTACAAAAGCATTTAGATAAACTTTTGAAACCATAAAATTTAAAAACAAAAAATTTAAACTAAAATATGAGCCACCATAAATAATTGTCTGAGCCAAAATTACAGACAATCCAAGGACATAATAAAAATACTCGGTTAAGACGAACACCAAAAGGACCACAACTGTGCAAATAACTTGTTACAGAAACTTCGACAACCTTGCCTTTTTGTGTGTTCTGCTTTTTTTTTGTTTTTTTTTTTTTCTTTATTTTATGTTTTGCTTTTGTGTTTAAGTTTAAAGGTCGACGACGTACTGTCTGGCCTAGCAAATCCACATAAATAATAGACAAAAAATAAATAATTCTATAAGATTAACACTCTGGCAAACATCTACGCTTATTACATCCTTGGAAACCCCACGAAAGCCGAGTAAATCTTAAATAATGAAATACACATTCACACCTTTTAGGGTGGATATGTGGGTGTTAGCTGACAAGTGGGAAAGCAGAACCTAATCAAAACACAAAGCCAACAACAAAAAAAGCTCATGTACGCATCAAAGCAGAAAATTTATATAAAACACAGCGACTGGGGTAGAGAGCGACGGGGAGTTATGTGAAACAACAAAGCAAGGTAAGAGGATGAACCTAAATATTAGCTAAGACGGCTTTGATGTAGGCGGCGAAAATGTCGGCTGTTAAGAAATAAAATACAATAAATACAATTTGCCATATGTAAAAAACAAAATAAATAAATAAAATACAAAAAAAAGTGTTTTGCACCCAAACAAAGAAAAATCGATACGCACAACGAAGTAGAACGAGATAGACAGACGACTGCCTAAAAAAGGTAAGAAGAAGCAGCAGCAAACATGAGAGTCCGTCAGAACGACAAATAAAGTAAAATGGAGTAAGAATGTAAATGGAAAATACAGCAAAATTTGAGTAAAACATGAAGCTAGAAAAAAGTACGAGCAAACACAACAACAAATAAAATGTAAAGTACAAAAAAAACATGCAGAGAAAATCAAATGACAATAACAAACAGCCGACAGTAAGAGAATCGAGAAATTTTTGACATGCCGCTTTAAGCATTTGTGAGTTGCCTATTGACAGGCGCTATGATGGGCTATCAGACAGCTGAGTAGGTGCGTCGACACTTTGATGAATGAAAATGATAGCTGATATGTTGGAAAATATGCTGAAGGTTAGGAAGGGAGTTGGATAAAAAGTTTGATTGTATGTATTTTTATTGCATGTACATATGTATGTATGCTTTGTATTGTAGGTGCATGTAGCCCTTAAGCTTGAGGAGAAATAGAAACGTTATAGAAATGGAGTGATATGAAATGTATGTTATAACTTTCAGTAAAATTCATGTAAAAGTTAAAATTTATTACATTATAGCAAGTTACATATACATATATATGTGACTATGTATGATAATTTAGTTTAATAAGGGAGCGGCCAAAAAACCTGATGGCACCACTAGTAGTACCAGTGTGGATGAGCTTAGCTTATGACTTAAATTTGTGGCAGAAATTATACAGTTACGCGGTAAACAGCAGTGAAGTGTCAATTTTCATCAAGTTTCGTGAATCAAAATCTTCTGTTTTTATTTTCCATAGTTTTAGAAAAACTCGTTTGAATTTTGTAACTTGCATATAAAATCCAATTTCGATAACAATTTACAAAAAATTTCATAATTTTTTTTCTTTCAGTTTCCCTGAATTGTTTTGAGTATACTGTCTTGTAGCCCAATAAATTCTAGTCTCATAAAGTACATGTTAAAGGTCTCCCAAAATTCGTATTCATTTTTTACAATTTTTTCTGTGAAGCGTTTTTCTGATTTTCTTCCATCTAAGAGAAAAAACTCTTCACATTTTATATCGAGGTAAATCTAAAACACCATTCGAAAAGAATTTTCAAAAATTAATGCAAATTATGAGAAACTTAGATCGGGTTTTTCACTGTGAGTTTAAACTCTAATTAAAGTTGACTAGCTGAGATGAGCAGCAAAATTGTATATTATCGAAGAAAGTGACAAGGTTAAGCTCTAGTTGACTTTTTTAATAAAAATAGGAAATTTAATTATTTAAATCTTTCTAGTGAATTATTTTATTATTTCTAGTTAGTGTTTTGATTATTTCTAGTTAATTACTTGATTGCGTTTAGTTATATTTTTATTTTTAGTTAGTTGATTACTAAATATTTGAGTATTTCTATTTTATTATTAATATCTTAATTACTTGATTATATTTAGTGCAATAATTATTTTTAAATAATTAATTGTTTGTAAATGTTTAACTATTTGTAGTTAATTGTTGGATTACTTATAGGTGATTGTTTGTTTATTTTATTTTAACTTCTTGACTATATTTAGATTTATGATTATCTTTAGTGTATTGATTATTTTTAAAGGTTCGATTATTTCAACTTCCATATTTCATTGTTTCCAGTTAATTATTCAATAATCTTCGGTTAAACACTTGTTTTTATTTAGTTTATTGATTATTTTTCTTTAATATATTATTACTAATGCTTGACAATTTCAGAATATTATTTGATTGTTTCTAGTCAATTATTCGATTATTTATGCTTATTATATTTTGCTATATAACTACTTTTAGATAGTTGAATACTTCTTTGACTATTTCAAGCTAATTATTTGATTATTTCTAGCAAATTGATACTTTACTCGATTATATTAAGTTACATGATAATTTTTAGTAAACATATTATTTCTAGATGTTTGACTATATCCAGTTAACGGTTTGATTTTTCCGGTTAATTACTTGGTTGTATCAAGTTATATGACTATTTATAGTTAATTTATTATTTCTAAACATTTTATTATTTCTAGTTAAATACTTGATTATATCAAGTTACATTTTTATTTTCTTTCAAAAGATTATTTCAAAAGATTGCTTAATTGATTTAGTTCTGTGATTATTTTCAGTTAATTATTTTTTAGCGTTTGACCGTTGCGAATTATTAACTTTATTATGTCTAGTTATTGTTTGAACATTTCTGATTAATTACTTGATTAGTTATATTTAGTCATATGATTATTTCGTGTTTATTTATTTTTTCTAATTGTTTGCTTTTTTGTTCTTTATTACTTAATTATTTCTGGTTGACGAATTGATTATACATATTTAGCTGTATATTTTTCTTAGTTGCTTTACTTTTCTTTAATGTTTGACAATTTCTGTTTAATTATTTGATATTTCTAATTAAATATTTTAGTATTTTCGGTTAGTTACTACAATATTTTTAGTTCTCTGACAAAGTTTAGTCTATTGATTATTTTAAATGCTGGACTAATTTTTGAAAATTAATTGGTTCTTTGTGGTTAATTATTTGAATATTTTTGGTTAGTTGATTATTTATAAATATTTGACGGTTTCTGGTTATTTATTTGACTACATCTAGTAAGTTATATGATTATCTTTAGTTAACTGTTTTTCTCGAAATATTTGATAAATTCTAGTTAATTATTTGATTATACATATTTAATTATATGATTATTTTTATACATTATATTTTATTATTCTTACTGTTTGTTATTTATTTAATGAAAAATTATTTTGATAATTTTTGAGTATAACATTCTTCGGATTTTATGTAATTTGGACGTATTTGAGTACTTTTAATCAATTGACTGCTGATTGTATACATTATTAGATTATTATTTAACTGAAAATTTCTCATGATTTTATTTGCATTGTTTTCATTTATTTTACTATTTTAAACTAATTGGCTGCTTCCATTTATTTGCCGTAATTAATATTGATTAAGTTTAAATACTAATGCTGAAAACTGCTTTTGACTATTTGAAAATTGCATTAATTAATACAAGAAGAATTTTGAAACAGATAACGATATCATATCATAGATAATTTTGAAACGGATAACAATATCATATCTAATTTTAAAAGTAAAAACTCGTAAAAAAGATTAAGCATTCTCTTAAGCAAAAATCGAATGAAACAAATAATTTATCGGGTTATCGGGTTGCTCAGCCGAAATTCAAACTATTACAAAAAAACCTTTACAAATTATTTGAAAAAATATTTTCCCCTTTTCTCAGTAATATTTCATTTACTGCGTAATTAGCACAAAATGTATACACACAATCACATGAAAGCAGGCAGGAATTAAAAAACACTAAACAAGAAAAAGTAAACAAAAAATTGATATATATTGCAAAATCCACACACAACAAAAAAATAAAAATAAACGCAGATTATCAAAATACACACAAATAACAAAACATGCACATATGTGCAAGCAACAGCACTTAACAAGAAAAAAATTATTTAAAAAGCTGAAAAAATATATTTAAACAAAACTTATCTCCAAACAAAAATTCAACACACACAAAAGTGAGTGCACTTGCGCTTGACGAGAAGGGCACGCGGAGAAGCAGCAACAGCCTCGGCCAGCCGAAACGTTGCTAGAAGACGCAGTGGTCGTCGCCAGCAAGACAGTCTAAGTCTGTGCACAATGACCTTGAATGCGGTGAGTGCTTCATTTTCGGCTACATTACGACAGTACCGATGACGGCAACAACCGACCTCCTTCACATGTCCGCCATCATTCAATTTGCACGAGCCGTGCAAACAACCAGCCCACAACCCGATCTAGCGGAGTGGAGTGCTAGCAAAAGAACCGTATTGCAAACGCAACTGCTGCTACTGTTGTTTAGAGCTCACCGACCTTTTGCTGCTGCACAAAAACTTAAACGCGCAAAATAAAAAGTGGAAATTGTATGGAGACAAAACGGGTAGAAGGGGGAGGGCATGTTGTACGAAAGTGGGAGTGTGGCAGGGACGGCGACGGGTATCTAAAACAAGACGCAAAGTTCGATCAACAAGCAACCAATGAGGAGAAGTGCACATTCACGTCTGAAACACACACTCTGCTCACTGAATAGGCAATAAACGAATGATACTTCCCCCCCCCCCCCCCCCCCCCCCCTCTTCATGCTGATCAAGACCACACTGTCTGCTTTGCATTAATCTGCGTGCTGCAAGCTTATTTTGACTGCGTTTAAGCGCTAACATACAGCTATGAGCTAGAATGAGGGGAGCGTGTTGGGGGTTGGCTGGCACCTATTTTACTGCGGTGAGGCAAACAAATAATCCAAAAGTAAAAGTTCTGCCAAAAAAAAACGAACGCAAATAAACAAAGTGGTAATGTGCGCAAATACTTTCGAATGTGTAGGTTTTATTGATATTTGCAATATGTGTGCAATATGTATTTGAGTAGATAGCTAAAAAAAATGTAGAAAAAATTACAAATGATAATAAAAAGCAAACGTGATCTTTAAAGCCAACTTTTACTCAATTTATGTGTAATAAAAAAACTAATTTTATGTGCCGTTAATTTACGTCTAAGTATTCGCGAAAAATCATAAAATTAGCAAAGCGTCTAATCAATTTTATTTAGTGTATTCACATTATTAAGAAATTAAGTTTACAATCTTGGTTTTTGCTTTTTTCTTCTCATTTTTTCAATCTATCAGCTAAATCATAGTAACAGTGACACATGGTTTAATGTTGACGATGTCATGCTCGGGCGCCAGCACGAGTATCTTGAGACACTTAAAAACGATTTTTTATTCCTGGTATTTACTGGTATTTATTTCTCTGCTTTATAGTCAGTTGGACTCGAACGCTGAGGATTAGGTGAGTATCGCTATTGACAACCCGAAACAACGGCAATCACATATTACCCGATCTTATCATATTGGACTTGAAGTTTCCTTGCTCTCGCATTATGCAGAAGTCCGGTGAGGTAAAATTCGCACGATCGCGCGATGGTCTAGAAGGTTCAATGTGGTCGTATTAAATCGTTCCCGAGATGATCGGCCTTCAAACTTAATAGTACTTGCTACCGGAACGTACCCGATCTATATTCGGAAAAGGACCATGAACATTGATAACACTCCCCAAAACCTTCGGGGAGTTTCTTTATCGCTACAACAACAACAGCAACAATTTCTTTGTTTAGGAAAAAAATCGCAACTACTTTATGACCCATTTATATAAAGGCAGTCTTATAAAATTTTTGTATCATCTTTTTATTTTATTTTTCGAAATGTTTTCGTTTAATTCTCCAAAAAAATTTTAAAATCCTCTGGATTTTTGTGCAAATATGCGTCATTCAATGTATATAAACAGGTATCAAAGAGCAGAGAAAAAAGTAAAGTCTTGAAAAAAAAAATTTTAAAAACAATCGTACAATAAATTGTATTGTTTATATAATATTTAACTGAATTTATTATCTGTTAATTTTTTATTTATTTTTATTTGTGATGGAAGTGTTGTTCTTAATGTATGGTTGATGACAGTATGTGGTGGATTTGATTTTTGCCGCTCATGCTTTACTGCAGCTAATCGTTAGCGTAGCTGATATATTTGTTGTTATTGTGATTGCTTTCACTGTAATCGCAATTTCACTTCGTTTTTTTTTCTTATAAATGCATTGCGTTTATTATATGTATATTATATATGTATAATTGTGTATGCGTATACAATCAGTTGTTTTTATGCATATACATACATACATTTTAATATATTTAACTGAATGTTCGTTTACTTTCATTTTGCGCTTGGCCTTGAATTGATACAGTGACCTTTAATTTTGTTGCGCAGCGTATAATGCACGTAAAAGTGCAAATTTGTATGTACAAAGATATGCAAGTAGGTGCATCATCTTCAAGCCATGCATACAGCAGCGAACACGAAAATAGGAGTAGAAATTTTTATCAAATTTCCAGAATAAAATTCTTCTTTTTTATTTTTTACAATTTTGGAAAGACTTCTATGAATTTTGTAACTGATACTATGCAAAACAATCTCAAAAACGTGTGCGAAAAAATTCGAAAATTCTAGAAAATTTTTCGAAAATATCGAACTTTTTATTTAGAATTTCCTAAACTTTTTTGAGTATGCAGCTTTGCAGCCCAAACAATTTTTATCTAAAAAATATAATTTAAAGGCTCTTCCAAATTTGCATTGATTTTTGACAATTTTTTCCCCGAAGGGTGTTTTTCCTCGAATTTTCGAATTTTTTCGAAAAAGTTTCTGAGACTGATTTGGATATTATCAGTTACAACATCAATTGTAGTTTTTGCTTAAATTATTGAAAATATGATAGTGCTATTTGCTATTTTCGTTTTCGCTGTTGTACATACTAAATATCTATGTAAAACACATTTCAAAAATTTTTTTCTTTAAATAAACAAATGTAAGAGTGCGAAAACCAGAATATGAGGGTCTTTGTTTTTTTTTTTTTTTGAAAGTGACCTAAAATTGACATGTTGAATGCGATGTGCTTGATATATGTGTCATGTGATGTGATAACAACATGTATATCTCCCTAACTTATGCTGACAACACAAGACGTGATTTGGCAGAAATAAATGTTGTTGAGGAGGTAAAAATTAATGTAATAACAAGTAACATATAATGTGATGTGATATAATATCACTTGATATTACATAACTTATGCAAAAAAAAATATGTGCGGCAATAATTGTCTAGGAGTTCTTTTTGCAAGAAAACTTAGAGTAACCTAAAAGTAGCATATTGAAGTGCGATGTGATATCGATGTCAGGTGATGTGATTCATACACACATGGGAGTAAAACGCGCTAAGATAAGAATGAAAGTAAGACTATGTAACAATAAGCAATCTGACATATTTTTCTAACTTATGCTGATAACATAAGAAATGATGTAACATAATATTACTTCATGCAACACAATGTGACATGATAAAACATTAATTGCAGAAAAAGACTTGTCATTCTTATAAAAAGGCATAATCTGATGTTAATCGGAGCGATGTTGATATGATATATCATATTTTTATTTTTTACTGTAATTAGCTCAAACGTGATATCATATAGGACGATGTGATGTGATATCAGATGCTATGATCTAATTTTATACGATATGCTGCGATGCGACGTGATTTTTTATAAATGTACCGCAAGTCAAATGATGTGAAGTTGTTGAATGCGTTTTAATGTGATGGAATGTAATGTAGTAAAAAGTGAGATAAAATTGATTAAACTTTATATGATACATGATATTGCATAAAAGCTATTTTAATTTGATACTGTATAAAGATCCCCTTTGTCCAAATCTAACTGGATTTTTGATACAATTTCAAGAGGGCCTTGCCGTGATTCGATTGCGTTGCAATGTGATGCAACCTCGTTTGAAATGTTATGATATGACAATAGTGAAAAGAACCATATCGTCGCCCACTAACCAGAAGCATGAATGTGCAATTTTTCCGATTTTGTGTTATAGGCCTCGTTATATTACCCTTTAGATTCTCTGGGTTCTACTTAAATCTAGAGCTTCCTACGCACATGGAAACCCCAATAATTTGCAGGGCCATTTTCATGAATGTAGAATTCAGTCACACAAAGTTGAGCCAGACAAATGAATGTAGCACATTCATGTAGCATATTCATGTTTCTGGCTGGCAACAACGTAATGATTTTCCTGTTTGTATGACACATTCGTTGATATGGCTAAACAATTTTTGAAAAAATGTAAGAACAGCACACATTCGTATGTTCGAATGTTCCGGTATACGTGCTTGAATGTTGGGCACCAACTCGTAACTCACCAAAACTTTTCGAGGTTCACACACAATTGTATGACGATTTTTATACCTTTCATGAACATGAAATAGTATATTAACTTTGGTCCGATGTTTGTAACGTTGAGAAATATAGAAGATAGACTCACCATTAAGTATACCGAATTGATCAGGGCGACGAACTGAGCTGATATAGCCATGTCCGCCTGTCCGTCCGTCTGTCTGTTGGAACGCAAACTAGTCCCTCAAATTTTGAGATATCTCAATGAAATTTGGCACAAGGATATATTTTTGTATTATATTAGACATTTGTCGGATCCGGTAAGATCGGACCACTATAAAATATATCTCCCATACAACTGATCGTTCAGATAACACGATTTTGGTCATTCCTGCCGCAATTTAGAAAGTATAAACGTGAAACTCGGTGATATATATTCTAATATATCATAGAAGATATCCTGAAAAAATCACTTTGATCGGAGCTATATATAGTTATATCCCATACAACCGACCGTTCAGATAGAAAGATTTTTGGCAATTTCTCCCTTAATTTCCAATATAAAAACGTTAAATTTGGTGATATTTATTCTAATATATCATAGAAGTTTTCTTGTAAAAATAATTTCGATCGGAGCTATATATAGTATATATCCCATACAACCGATCGTTCAGATAAGGGGGTTTTTTGCAATTTTTTATTTTATATTTATCTTAAAAATCGTTTAGGTATGCACATCTGTATGTACATATTTCAATATACCATAGAAGATTTTCTGAAAAAATCACTTTGATCGGAGCTATATATAGTTATATCCCATACAACCCATCGTTCAGATAGAAAGATTTTTGGTAATTTCTCCCTTAATTTCCAATATAAAAACGTTAAATTTGGTGATATTTATTCTAATATATCATAGAAGTTTTCTTGTAAAAATCATTTCGATCGGAGCTATATACAATATATATCCCACACAACCGATCGTTCAGATAAGGGGGTTTTTTGCAATTTTTTATTTTATATTTATCTTAAAAATCGTTTAGGTATGTACATCTGTTCACTATATATTTCTTATCTTATACATCCGATTATTTGGAGATTACGAACGGGATAAGATTATTATTCAGCCCCATTCATGAAAGGTATGAAGCCTTCGGCACAGCCGAAGACAGTCCCGTCTTTACTTGTATTATTTATAATTATTTTACTCAGGGATCTATAAAACTACCCATGCGATATATATGCTAGTTGAGATACACAAAAGATGAGCTGTATAAGGTATTCTTCATAAAAAATTATACCGATGAAGAATTTTTAATAGCTGAATATCCGAAAAAAGATAGTTGTTTAATTGAAGACAAACCGATTTATTCGAAGCCGTTGCCTCTTCTCGAATCAAAACTAAGATACTTGAAAAAATTGTGTGAAAAACGGGTTATATCAAAAGAATATAATTCTTTTTATAAAAATCTTGAGGGCAACGCGTTAGCCAAACCCAATATTTCAGAAGATTCTGATTCTAATTCTGATGAGAATAAGAACTTGTTCTAAGTTTGCAATAATATCTTAAATAAAAACACATTAGTTTATATGAAATTGAAATGAATGTGTAACTTTTTCATTTACATACATACTTTCGATAAATCAAAGCCGCGGATGTTTTCCCAAGTACTGTGATGCTCCGAATCCCAATTCGCCAACAGAATTGGCCTAACAGGTATTGGCTTGGCCCTAACATTATTTAAAAATCAATCTGCAGTGATTTTTTACGTGTTTTGAGGTTAAGGCCATACCATGACCACTTGGGCCTATTCTTATAGCGTATTTGGATTCAGCGCATCAAAATGTATAGAAAACATGAGTCGCATTACCTGATCCGACTACTTTTCATTTTTTTTTTGTATAGTGTTAACAAAAAATTAGATCAGTTTTTAAAATTTTTGTTGTGCCAGAAAAATTAATGTGCTAAATCTCGGAAAATTGAAGGGATGCGAGCAGAGCAATTATCTCAGTTGAAAGAGCATAGTGTGAATATAATATATAGATACACTTTTACATTAGAAACTAATTTTCTAATTTTTAGGGAGCATAAACTTTGAAACTCGATTTCCCATTTTGGCACATTCATGCTTCTGGCAAGCGGGCGACGATATGATGCTATAGTCACTAGACAACATTTACATGATATGATTTTGGTATCATATATGAGATTATGCTGAATTGTGACTTAATATATTATGGTACGGTAAGTTGCGTTCTGATATGGCTATTATATCAAAAAATATTCTTCTTAATCACTATAGCACCAAGTTTTGAGATAAATTGACTTAATTTTTTTCACACCTGAGCGGAGAAAATGTGATGAATGAATTAATGTTAGTGTGATTTGATGTAACAGACCATGAATTTGTATATGATGTGATTTGATTTAGTGTATTGTGATGTTGGTGCTAGGTGGACTGATGTGGTAGGATTTATAATGTAATGCATTGTGTATTAAATTCCGAAAAGGCATAATAATTGTACACACATAATCTGGTAAGATGTCATCTCATGACCAATGTGGGGAGACGTGATATGATGTATTAATAAAGAGCCGTGCTATGATTTTATGATATATGAAAAAGAAGATAAAAAATATAAAATGATGTGGAGATTTACAGAACTTTACGGGTATATGCATGTATATATCGTCAAATTTGGCTGTGAAGCGACGTTATGCATTTCGATGTGACTTTATTAAACAGTGCGATGTACTGTGCAGTCATATCACTTGGATTCATGTTGAGCTATACACTTTTAAGGTAATGGTGATGTGACTTCATGTTGAGTAATAAATTTTAAAGGAAACCGTAGAGAATACTGTGTACGAGCTTAAGGGTAAAGCAGAAGTTATAAATTTGCGCAATATAGTCATGTGGTGCAGCTCGATATCAGCTTAAGTCGGGTCACATTAAGTTTTCTATTAAAATATTGAACTTTTTATATGCATGTGATAGAATGTGACATGGTTCATGAAAACTTATTGTATGTTAAATATCACATATACATTTATTAGAAATGACATCGTAAGTTATGAGAAGTCATGAAAACCAATTTGACATGTACGCAAATCACATGCATCCTCTACATCCGAATCACCAACATATCGGCTAGCACATTTAATACTTTGATTTTGACATACAATCTTTGTACTGACCTTGAACTTTAATTTGCATTAAAACAATTATTTACTTTGACAAACCTCATATTTTACAGTTCTTTTTACATGCACACAGTCACATTTTCTTCTATATAAACATAGGCACCTGCATACCTATATATTTATTTAATTTATTACCTAAATACCAGCGTGCGTTGTAAGATCACGTTATGGAAGTGCGCCAGGGTACATATTGGTAATCAGAAAGACAGAATGGTAATCTTACAAAAGAACAAAAACAATATAAGCACTGAGCCAACCCGAAAAGCCAGTTAGTTTCAACGTACATAAACAAAAACAACATCATATGCAAAAAAAACCTTCGCTGGCATATAAATGGCGGCCACCGTGGTGTGATGGTAGCGTGCTCCGCCTACCACGCCGATTGGCCTGGGGTCAAACCCCGGGCAAAGCAACATCAAAAATTTTAGAAATAAGGTTTATCAATTAGAAGAAAATTTTTCTAAGCGGGGTCGCCCCTCGGCAGTGTTTGGCAAGCGCTCCGGGTGTATTTCTGCCATGAAAAGCTCTCAGTGAAAACTCATCTGCCTTGCAGATGCCGTTCGGAGTCGGCATAAAATCATGTAGGTCCCGTCCGGCCAATTTGTCGGGAAAATCAAGAGCAACACGACGCAAATTGGAAGAGAAGCTCGGCCTTAGATCTCTTCGGAGGTTATCGCGCCTTACATTTTTTTTTTTTTTGTTTTTTGCATATAAATGAACGTGCCTTCAGACGAAGTAATTGGATTTTCCTAAAAGCGCTTACATCAATACTTGAATTTAAAATTTGTGATTAAATAATTGGTTGCTTATTTAATTTAAAATCACTTGCTGCGAGTATTGGGTGACGCAGTTTGAGTTGTGCCGCTTAGAATCATATGAACGGGTTTTCTATTCAATTTTAGTGCCAAACTCACGGCTCTGAGAATATCTTTTATCAATTTTGCCTTGGTATCTTTCATCCAAATCTTTTGCTTGATAAATCGAAGTCACGTAATTGTTTAGAACTATCAATTACTATTGAGTGTCAAAGTAGGCACAGCTTCAAGACCTTAAAGTGCAAATATACAATTAATTCAGACAGAAACTGCAATCAGATGCGATTTGTCAGCATGAGCTAGATCAAAGCTGAAGTCTCTACAAGCGAAAGTATAAGTCTTATAGTCCTAAATGTTTCATATGTTTCGATAACACAAATTCGTAATTTTTACTCCTTGATAAGTGGATCTCATGATTCGTTAGTGTTCCAAGGGGAGCTTAATAACTTTTTTGATTATTGTGTTGTGAACAGTCTATCTCGTAAAATAAATAAATGCCACAAAGTGTCTTATTCGAAGATGATTACACCGTTGGAGATGTGCTATTATTTAGCGGACTCATACTATTTTCACACAGACGGCTTATTGAATAATAAAGGCAGTTTTATACATTAAGACGCTTATTGAGCTCAATCTTCCCTACAAAATTCGAATCTATTATTATTTCATTAGTAGCTAATCGAATGCCTAATGAAGTCAAAAGCACAATGCAACTCTGTTGGCATCGTTCCGCTTCCGTTTCCGCTTCTTAGTTTTTGGTGTGTTCAGTGCTTAAAAATGTCATTTGTCAAAGTAAATGTCATTGTCTGCATGGCGGAACGATACAAGGTGGCCGCTTCGAACAGCTTATTATAACCTTTTTTATTTGATTTGATACATCAACTACCGGCGCAGTACGATTTTGACATTTGTCCATCGAATTTACAAGTACATGGAATTTTTTTTGTTTGTAGGTATGTCACCATGCTCCCACCTTGTATCGTTCCGCCATTATTGTCTGTCTCATCCTTCATACTAATCGACCAGTTACTTCTGTGTGAAAGTAAAAAATTTACGATTTCATTAGCAGGTGAAATGAGATCATTAAGTTTATGTGTGAAAACAATATCATGCCAAACCCAGGTTAGTGAAATTAAGGATCTAGGAGTGTACTTTGATAGTCGACTTAGTTTCAATACACATTTAAATTATATAATTTCTAGTTCCCTCGGTACACTGACCTTTCTCAGGCGCCACTGTTCTAACTTTTCAGATCCATATACTTTCAAGACTTTGTATTCTGCCTTTGTTCGTTCCAAGCTGGAATACGCAACGTACATATGGAGACCATACCGCGGAGTCCATATAAATCGATTGGAGAGGATTCAGAAGCGCTTTATTCGTTTTGCATTACGCTCTCTAAATTTTTCTGACCCGATTCCGACGTACGTTGCTCGTCCCAGATTAACTGGTTTATTATCTTTATCTGATAGAAGATCGCTCTTGTCAATATCTTTTATAGTTGACCTTGTGTCTGGCAAGATTGATTGTCCTTCTATGCTTCAGCTTATTAACTTTAATGTACCGTGCAGAAACTTACGAAATTCTGATGTTTTTTGTGTTGGAGTTAACAGAACAGTTTATGGTTCCAATGCCCCATTGTACAGAACGCTGTCTGTTTCTCAAATTTTTTAGATTTAGATTTAACCTATTCTAAATCGGTAATTCATTTAAAATTAAAAACTTATTTTTTAAGCAATCTTTAACTATCGTTTTATATACTTTAATCTTAAGTTTCTGCTCTATTTTTTAGACATAAATAAATAAAATAAAAATAAAAAAATAAAAAAGAAGTAAAAAATTATCACAGTTAGGGATCCGAATAACGGAAAAATGATTCTTATCGAAAGATAAAATGATTTCAGCAAACAAGAACAATTAATAAAAAATATATTTTTCCTGTATCTTTTATACATTTCGACGCCACCGCGGCTTCTTCAGGAATATGCATTTTATTAGGTTAAGCGTTTCTGTTCTAACTGTAAGCCCTTCGGCAGCGTAACAGTCACCTAATGTTCACTAGAATCTCCTCTGTCTTAATAAAAAAAAATGATCTGAGACACCTCTAGTTTCTTGTTACTTCTCAGTGACGAAAAGGCTAAATAACCACAACCTTCATAATCAACATGTCTGGGTTCAGACAGCATCCAGTTTAGAGTACGTCGATGAATAATGCGGCTCTCTTGGAGCGTGTTGCGTTACTCCTTTACAATAGCTGATAGCATGTTTGCATCGGAATAGACAGATGTTTCGCAATTTCCTCATCGTGCGGTGCGTGAAGATGGCCTTATGTTGGAGTATTCTTTAGTAGAAGTCAATAAGGTCTCAGGCTACAGACATTGGAACTTTTCACTCTGACTTTGGAAGGCAATTGCACATATCTGAGTTCCGGGTAAACACAAGTAGGTCTCAGACTTCAGTCAGGTCGATATTTTGATATCAAAAATAATTGGTATAACTCTAGAAAGAACTTACTAAACCGCCATATTGGTGGAGGTCTAAGTAAGTCTGGGTAGGACCGAGTAAACCGCCTTATGAAGAAAACTTATTAATATACATTTTGAAGTGAGTAACAATTGATTATCTCTTTTGAAATCTAAGTCGGGATTCGCATATTATTGCGGTCGTTTATTAGTGAATATTGGAACATTTTGATTTAGAGACGAAACTCTCTCTCAATCTTGGTAAGATGCTAAGTAAGTCTCGCAGGGAACGCGGACTTCACTTATTTTGTCAATGAGTGGATGTCAGAAACGTTGAGGATGCCTTTAGAAGGAAATCACTTATCGAAAGTTTTCATTGAGTTTAAAATTACTCTAAGCAGGGTAACGTACTTCAGTCAGGTCTCCAGTTGTCGGAAATCGGAACCTTTTAGTATGAAGTTCGAAGGCATACTCATCACAAGTTTATATAGATCCCATCTAATACACTTGGTATCAGTTTCGAGGCACGTTTCAGTAGGATTGCCGACTTAAGGCTAGTCGTTAATTGGTGGACGAAGCGTTTATTGATGCATAATCTGAGTACTGGCCAATGTCTATCTTCTTTTTGGTATACTTGCCTAAGCCGATGTATTTAGAGTTAAAAGCGCCACCTAACGTGAAGGTAAGTATGAGATTGATAGTGAAAAGTGAGAAACGTAATTTCAGCAACAGAGTAGCGCGTTACCACCTCCTGTGACACCAAAAGCCTTCCTCCTGTAGTAGTCGTTTAAAAAATGCCTACCAAAAGTTTTTTCTCGATTCTTTCATTACAAACATCATTCTACCTTCCCGCGCACAACGGACGCTTTTGCAATGCCAAATCGTTTGTTTACTTCTTTTCAGTCGCATTCCTGCTTGAGAGCTGCTTTTTTCCCAATGACTGCAGCAACCCTCCAAAAAAAATGCACATGCATTTACCCCTTTTTGCTTTTGTTTTGTATTACGAAATTTTTGGAACGTTTTTGTTTGTATGTGTGCGTGTGTGTGTGTGTGTATGTGGCTTTGTACACCAATATAATGCACATGTTTCTACTTCCTTGTCACACAAAGCTGATTCCATTGTTGCATTACATAAGTTTTGACCTTGATCTTGAAAAAAAATACACGTGAAATTGGGCACAAAGCAAAGGCACGAAAAAACATTAAAAACAAATCACACATACTTGGGTACATACATGCACATACGTATTTATGTGTAAGTGTGTATGTATATATTTAAAACGCAGCTATAAAGTGCAAACCAAAGGGCAGTATTTATTTCGAAAATGAAGCATGAAAATAAGGCAGCAAAGCAATCAGCAACAACGAATACAGCAAATAAGGGAATATGCACCACCAATGGATTTATCTTTTTTTCAGGCGGCACTGGTAAACTGGTAAACAAATTTGCACAAAAAATTAATTTTGAAATGGCAAACAAATAAATTTGACCGTACATATGCATGTGTGTGGTGTAGGTATGTATGTATTGAAGAGAATGTGAGCTTGCATAAAATGTTTTGAGTACACGGTTAAAAAATTGAGCCTGAATTTTAAACTAGTCATCGATTTAAGTAATTTTCAAACCTTTTTTTTACTTAATTTGAAACCTGTTAGTTTACTACGTCGTTTCTTAATTATATTCGGTTTAAATTTTAAACCTGAGTTGAATTTTCAAACCTTTTTCTACTAAGTGGAAAACCTCTCAACATTTGCTACATGTTTTTTTTAAGTTTAATCGGTTTAATTTTTAATTCAGCAATAAGTCTAAAATCCGAAAACTATTCTAAAAGAAACCCATAAATGTTTAAAAAATTCTAAATAGAAATTTGTATTCACTTCTAGTTTTAAAACAAAACCAAAAGGTTTCAACCAACTCCTTAAAATCGAAATATATAAATATTTAGTTCTTGAATAAGAACGCTATGTTTCGCCATCGTTTCTCAAGTCGTTCTCCATTATTGGAGATTATTGAACGCAACTAGTTCTAATAGTCCTTTTATCTACATCTGCATTGTTTTATGGGCACTTAACCGCTTATAATTTAAGCCGCAAGTTTAAGTTGGCTGATCACTGCAGTGTATTCCAAGCGGAAATTGCTGCGATTAAGGATGCGGTGGATGGAATGCTATCCAGTGCTACCACGGTTAGGGAATTTAACATCTACTCTGATAGCCAATCGGCTATCAAGGCCTTGAGCTCAACTACAGTGCGATCGAGGGTGGTCTGGGAGTGCCTGACCTCGCTTGCGATTGCATCGAATTATTTTACAATTAAGATTATCTGGGTCCCGGGCCATAGTGATATCCCGGGTAACTGTCAAGCGGATCTCTTAGCCCGCATCGGTACAACTGAACCGGATGAAGATGGCTGTAGGGACTTCGGGATCCCGCTGGCCACCTGTGGATTGCTCCTCCATAGCTGGGCCTCGAATCAGCTCAGCAAACGTTGGGCGGATACCACGTCTTGCAGGGTAGCAAGATCTTTCTGGCCGAAAGTGGATGGCAGGAGGTCTGCTGAAATAATTGGGTTCACTAAGGCTCACCTATCAATGGTCATTGGGGTTTTGACAGGGCACTGTCCCATGGGTATCCATGCGGTACGTCTCAATATACTGGAAACTCCATCCTGCTGCAGCTGTATGGAGGATGATGAGGTGGAATCACCAAATCACTTTATGCTTGATTGTCCAGCTTTTGCCAGAATTAGGCGAAAGTACTTCGGTCGCGACTCACTTGGATCTCCCGAGGATATATCCAAAGTTGAGATCGGTATCATTCGGAGCTTTATCGTTGCTACCCAACGATTCTCTAAGTAGCTGGATCTAGGTCACCGTTATTTTTGGTGTATGTGGTATCACAACGGACCTTCGTGTTGTCCAAGTGAGCTATCCTTATCAGGGAAGCTACCACCTAACCTATCCTATCCTATCCTAACCGCTTATGAGAAACATTGAAGGTATGGTCCAGCTCATATTTCTCAATAAACATTAAGACTGACGTCACATTAGACTTCAAGTTGACAACTAGCATAGTTCTCCAATCTCGAGCGTTGTTTCTCAACAGTGACTCAACTGGGTAATCATATCGTTCTCTACTCGAGAACTATAAATTTCTCAAAGGTTGGATAAAATTCTCAAATGTTGAAGAAAGGCGTTGGGAATATACTAGAGAACATAATATTTCTTAAAGGTTGGAGAATAATAGGAAAATTGTGTTGGTTATCAACTTGAGCACTCTTAACACAAGTCTTAAATTACAAGTTTAATTTCTCAAAGGTTGAAGAATGATGTTGGATATCAATTTGAGAACTATAAATTTTTCAAGGGTTGAAGAATGATGTTGGTTCTGGAATTTCTCAAAGGTTGGAGCATAATTGAAGAATCGTATTGGATATCAACTTGAGAACTTTAAAATTTGTCAAATGTTGCAGAAAGGCGTTGTAAATCTACTAGAGAACTTAAAATTTCTCAAAGGTTGGGGAATGATGTCGGATATCAACTTGAGAACTGTAAGTTTCTCAAAGTTTGGAGAGTAATTTGAGAATGTCAACATGAGAACTGTAAGTTTCTCAAAGACTGGAAAATAATCGGAGAATGATGTTGGATATAAACTTAAGAAATTTCGCAAACGTTTGAAGAATGATATGATATCAAGAACTCGAATACTCTCAAAGGTTGGAAAATTTTTGAAGATTACTGCTAGAGATCAACTCGAGAACAATTTGTTTAGTCATTCTGTACAGTTCATAGACTTTTAATGGCGTTATTGGTACTATTAGTTGTCTTACACTGTAGCGACTATCTGTTTGGTTATACAATTTAAACCGTAATTGGCATTTATATAAGATCAATTTAGGCTGGTGGTGGTTATGTAGAAGCAGTTTTTTTTTATCCTTCCACCCGTTACGGTACATTTTGTAGCTTCTTCAGGGAGATCCGTTTTTTGTTTGTTTATTTATAAACCATATTGATCATCGGCCTATGTACGTAAGTGACTTTCGATTTCTACATATGAAGTAGCATTCGTAAGTTTTTACTAGCCCGTCGATTAATTCACAATAATTACTTCGCCTTAAGTCATGTGATAGCTAAAAAAAAATTTATTTTTGATGATCCAAGCTCAGCATAACAAATGAAGCGCGTGTTCCAACTACATCCGGGCATCTGCAGAGGAAATTTTCAACACTTTCTATCTCCTGATCCCTCAGTTTCGAAATAAGTCATTCGTTGGGATTTCCATGCGTTCGGCGTGTACTCCCATCAGAAAATGTCACTTTATTATTTCGATCAGTGAGCCTAAGGAGAAATTATTGAGAATCTGCGAGGCCAAGTTTGTGGAGACACCGCACAGGTGGCTTTGTTGGTAAATTTAGGTACGAGGAAGTGTATGCACGTGGATGGAGGAGGAGCGTACCTTAACTGAATTACCTCGGTCTGTTCAGTGACTTTCCTCGCTAATTCATCAATAACACAGTTCCTACGTACAACACTGCGACGCTGGACCCAGCACCATTGTGGTGCACCGAGAGGTTAGTGTATTTAGTGACTGTGTGCATTCTATTACAACCTTTGAGGTAGTGATTTTGCCTTGAAAAGCTTTAAATCACCACTTCACTGTCAGAGTAAATTGTAACAGACGTGATAGTAGCTATCGACAGCCTCCTTTATGACTGTTAGTTCTGCCTAAAAGACGTTGCAATGGCTCGATAGCCTAGTACCGAAAAAGAGCTAAAGATCTTTTAAGTATATACCACTACCCGCATTGACACTCAGTTTGGAGCCTTCCGGAAAGACTACTGTGGATTCTGGGTATGCATTGGAGATATCATGCCATTCGTATCAGTGTTTTCATAGAGAATTTGTTGTCTACTCTGACGTATAATCAAGATTACGAAAGCTTTCCGAGATGGTTCGCAGTATGGTGGTACACCCAAAACTAATGTCGCTCTAAAGTGGGACTACATTTAGTCTTAGCAGGTGATTACCGTAAATATCTCTTGGGACGAGGTTGAGCATAATCTCTAGAGCCTTTGTGGTTGTGGAGAGTCGCTGATATAAGCATTGCGACTGACTGCAGCTTCTTTCGAGTTCCGTGCACCAAACCATAATACCATTGAATAAGAAGGTTCAAACGACTGCGGAGTACAACCAATGCAAAGTTTAAGGTAATCCAAGTTTTATCCCGCCATTGTGACCATTTAAGAGAGCATTTTATAGTGTATTTTTAACTTTACTCTCTAGAATCTTAATTTTTAATATGGAAAACTTAAGCAAAGGTAACAAGAGCTTTCTTCTTTAATATGGGAAACTTAAGCAAAAGCACAAACTGCGATCTCTGCTCGTTTATAAAAAGTCAGACAGAGTTTTAACACTAAGGGAGATTTTCACTCATTATTAGGTTATTCAAACTAAATCTGTGTTAATAATTTTTTTGCATTTTTGCTTTTTCTTGATTTGCCCAAAACGCGTTGCGTGTTGGGCGCACATAAAAGATGACACCTTCATTCCACAATTGGGTAGCGCGTTCGAAAGGTAGGTGGTTCAAGCTCAGCCGGAGGCGTTAAAATGTTGTGTTTTCTCATTAAATTATTATTTTTGTTTGCTCATACATATATCCCTCCTTTCTTACTTTTTTCTTAAACTGGAAGTTTGGCGAATAAATCTGTTTTTCAAGAGCAGCAAATTATAAAAGTTTCAACCAAAGTATAAGCGCCCTAAAATATGCTAATGATTAGCTTATTTTTTAGAACAAATGTTGTATGTATATGTGTAATATGTATTTTTTTTATTTTTCAGCGCTTTGCTTAACTTGTTTTGAGCACGAAAAGATGAGGCGCAAAATTAGTTGACTTTAAAAAAAAAAAATTAGTTTTGAAGGGAAGGGGCAGCACACAATGCATTGTTCAAGCCCAAATCTAACTTAATGTTGCAGTAATTCGTTTTGTGAAAAAAACTTGTTTTTTGAGTTCGCAAATATCTCATTTTTTACTTATTTCCATTTCTTTCTTCTTGCATTCTCTCGCTGCTTTGAACCTTTAATTTTATTCTGTTCAATCGTTTTTTAAACCAATACACTTGTGTATAGCATCATTTTCTTATTTTTGCGAAAAAATTTTGCATGAATTTCAAGAACAATTCATTTGTAGGTGAAGTCAGTAACTACAATATTTTGCAATTGATTTGGAAAAAAGACCCAACAACTACATATATACCTGCAAAAACTATTTTCGTACAAACACGGAGATTTAGAAACCTTATGAGGATTTTCTACGCTTAGCAGCACAGGCCACTTTTCTGTGTAAAATATTTCGACAGCTGAGTGGCTGCAAGTTCAAAAACGCCCTAAGTGAGAATATTGTAACGAATTTTTGGGAAGATCCTAATAATTATGCACCTTCTGTTAACGTTCGAACCGCTGAACTGTCGAATAAATAACTCCAATATTCAGTATTGCAAAATGGGCTTTATTTAGACTACTTTGGGAGTAGTCAAATTATACTTCATTAATAACGTATTTAAATCAAACTGACTACGGATTTCTCAGCTTGCCCGGCGTTTATACTCTCGGTTACCTCGTTTGTCCATTCCTCCTTACGTCTAGATGTTTCACGCGCATGCCTTCTAGAACAGTTGTATCTCATGCTTGGTTATTTAGCTATACACATTTATATCTGTAGTTTATGCTTTTCTTCTAACCATATGCGTGTGTATGTGTGAGTAACAACTACTGCTCTTAGCTGCCGGCTACATACATATATGTAGGTATATGAAATAATCTCTCTACTCCAAGCTGCTGGTTATGAGTATGGAATATTCTTCGTTGTCTTGCACATAAGTGTGGCTGCTTGCTCTAATGTGTACATGTACATAAGTGTGGCTGCTTGCTATTTTTGTTGTTGTGATTATTTACTAACGGCATGTTGATGCTAATATTCGCCACAATATATTTAAAAACACCCTATTTCAAAAGTTGTTTTGAAAACTCGGTAAGAACGGTTAAAGAACGCTCTATCTCAGAAATGTTTACATAAACGCTCCAGCTAATGTAAAAATGTATTGAATTTATACTTAGATAGGACTTTTTTGAAGCAAATTTTGGAATAGAGCGTACTTCAATCGAATTCTAAAGTAGTGCGTTTTTAAAACCAATTCTGAGACAGGGCTTTATACAAAAGTTTTCTTAGTTTCTAAGTAGATCGTTTTCGAAGTGGCAGCCCAGTGTTTGACAACCATTTTCACTAAAACGACAACTATGCAACTGTCAAACTATTTCTGAAAATTATAATACATTCTCTTGGATCTAACGATAACTCGATAACAAAAGATTACGCCCAAGACTCAATCCTCTATGGGAAAAACTCAAAAAATTCTTGTCGTGTTGCGAAAAAATAAGAAAACCTTCACAATTCCAACTTTTCTTAAGAGACAATAAGGAATTCATTCGACTACTTTTATACTGGGTTTCAAATGGCATAAAATGGGAAATATTCTTCACAGCAGAAACTGCAGATAGTACAGAGGGTTCTGCTATCAACCCCATCTCTGACTTCGATATCGTAAGATATGCAACAACTCTTAGAGCACTCACTAAAGGACGCTTCTAAAATAAGGATGATCAGACTAAGGAAAGAGTATACTAGTACAAGAGGACACAGTACCCTTCGTACCTGTTCGTAACTGTTTACTAGCATATCCGATGGACCACAAATTGACAGGGAACTCATAATGGAAAGAAGAATTTTTTAATGGCTCGTATAATCAAGCCCTTGATAAATTTCAGATAAACATCCTTCGCTGTCGCGATCTATATGTAGTGCGAAGCTTGGCCGGGTTCACTCAACAGTGTTCACATTTCCCCAATCTATTTAAATTGGAAACCCTGCCATGTACACTTGTTAGGCACCCACGCACTCTCAGACATAGCATTCTTCCAAGGAATACCGATGATGCAATATAAGGACAATCTGACTATCATGGAATTCACAGCAGCCACACTATCCATTTATCAAATACAGGATTGGATTGTCATTCGAATGCCGAATCCACGATCGAGAATTTCTTAGAGTATAATTTTTCTAATAAATCTCCGACTAAACCTCCATGCGAGCCGCTTTGAAATCATCCGACATAATGTATAACTTTATGAAACGACTAGAGTGTCTCACTACTATGAAGGAAGCTGCACTGCTCGAGATTTAGCTTTCTAAAAGGAGCCACAAAATCTTGAAAATAACGCAGATATCTATACTAAAGTCTGAAGTTATTCTAAAAGTTAAATAAAATAATAAAAAAAAAAAATGTTTAAGTTAAACGGTTTTATTGAAAACAATACTTACATGAAGTAATAATAATACGAAAAGCTAGAAAATAATTAGGTAGGTCCTAGGTACTAGTCATTACACTCCTTATCAATCTATGGCGTTGATCAGACAATTAAATAAAAGTGTTGGGCGCGTGAAATTTCTAAAAATGTGACTGATTAAGGTTCAGTTAGTTTTACTTATGACTATCAGTAGAAATATGACGCGTCCAACGCTTTTATTTAATTGTCTGATCAATGCCATAGATTGATAAGGAGTGTGATGACTAGTACCTAGGACCTACCTAATTATTTTCTAGCTTTTCGTATTATTATTACTTCATATAAGTATTGTTTTCAATAAAACCGTTTAATTTTAAAAATTTTTTTTATTTTTTTTATTTTCAAGTTTTTAGTCTTTATTTAATTGCCTATTATTTCTCATTCTATTTAGTTCATTTAGTGACTCATTATTACAAGGACTCTTTCCTGACAATTTGTTACAACCTAAGTCCTCAATACATAATCCTTCCAAAGACTTTACTCGACTCTGCGCCACGTATGCTTGTCCCTCCTCCAACTCCAAAATATTTTGATGTCACTTCTACCGGACTGTATGCAATATTTGTTCCAAATATGAGCCAAATCAGGCATCATAGGTCGCTTTCTATTCATGTATCTATGTATTATGTGTTCCAAATATGGGCAAAATCGGACCACAAATATGATTTTTGTGAATATCTCGATCCTTCCGCCACCTAGCGGCGATTTTTTTTTTGATAGGTCGCTTTCAATTCTTGTATGTATTAAGTGTTCCAGATATGAGCCAAATCGGACCACAAATACGATTTTTGTAAATATCTGGATCCATGCGCCACCTAGCGGCGATTTTCTTTCACAGGTCGATTTCTATTCTTGTATGTATTAAGTGTTCCAAATATGAGCCAAATCGGTCCCCAAATACGATTTTTGCGAATATCTCGATCCATGCGCCACCTAGCGGCGATTTTTTTCATAGGTCGCTTTCTATTCTTGTGTGTATTATGTGTTCCAAATATGAGCCAAATCGGGCCACAAATACGATTTTTGTGAATATCTCCATCCATGCGCCACCTAGTGGCGATTTTTTTTCAAAGGTCGATTTCTATTCTTGTATGTATTAAGTGTTCCAAATATGGGCCAAATCGGTCCACAAATACGATTTTTGCGAATATCTCGATCCATGCGCCACCTAGCGCCGATTTTTTTCTTATTATTGTATTGTCATCGGGTTCTGAACTATATTCCAAGTTTCATGCTTGTAGCTCATCGGGAAGTTACTTAAATTTCAATTACAAGATTCGTTCACAACGGCCGTGCAGCCGTGCATGCGGCCATGCGGCCTGTCAACTCAAGCTAAATAAAACCGTTTAAAAATGCAGAGAATGTTAAAATTTTATAAAAACAAACAACACGTAAATAACATCAAGAAACAAAAAACTTCTAAAAACAGGTACGTTGCGAAGGGAAAAGGGTCATAACTAATTTTTGTTCTAATTCGAGTTTACGTAACTTCACTTTGATGATATGTTGTATATAGGAATGTTTTGTATGTGTTAAGTGGTATGCAGTCCACTAGGTTCTCATTAAAAAAAAAATCGCCAGAATTTCAGGGTCACATGATGGTATGTTGTTCAGAACAAACATAAATACATACATGTATACGCACAAAGGCAGCGATAACGTTGTATATTTTTATGCTAAATACCCAGTAGGTGCCAAAACCATGGAGAGATTAATAGATGTGTACATAAAGTCAAATATGAAGGAGGAATTATTCTCTTCAGCAAAACATGCTTACACCAAAGCCAAGTCAGTCGATACTGCATTGCATAGGGTGATCATTAATATAGAGAAAGCCCTGGAACACCAGGAAGAAGCCCTAGATGGTTTTCTGGACGGCTACTGGAGTTTTCAACAATGTCTCGAAAAGAACAGCGAGTATTTCGATTTTCTCACAGGGTATTTGAATGATTTGTTTTATTTTGTGGTTACACCAACATAGACACTGCAAGCGCTGCTGCATACCTCAACTAAATATTATGCTTGAGCATTGGCGCTATTGTTGTCCAGCCGCCATTAATCAGGAAATGCAGCGCTGGACCGCAAAGTATTATCAAGAAAAAATACAACAAAATTTTCAAACAACAACGGATTTATTAGACAAGCGGGGTGACATGAAGGTAGAAGGAATGTGCTGTTGTTTGTGAATTCGAAAGCATCAAAGTACACTTAAAACTAACCGGTTCCAACTAAAACTTTTGGCAAATGTTGTGGGATAAGACAAGTTGATATGAAGACGAATAATATAAAGACAATGGCCCGTAGTCATAGTCGAAATAAAATAGAGTTTTGGTTTAAACATGGTTCTAAATTAAGTATCATTTCAAGTCTGTTATAATCCACTTAAACACTATTTTATCTTTAAAAAAGTATTTTAAATTTAAAATGACATGAGCGCGATTTTAATTTTTTAAAATAGGTTTTAAGTTAAACAATCTGCTATTTAAACGCGATGAACTTAAATGGAAGTGAAAAAAGGCTTCCCCGACAAGCAAATATACGACAGGAACTAATTTATTATCGCTAGAATGCGTATTATAGCTCCGACACATAAGCAGTTTTTAAACGGTTTTATTTAGGTTGACTTGACAGGCTAGGCTGGCTGATTGGATGGCTGGCACGAATTTTGTAATTGAAATTTAAGTAACTTCCCGATAAGGTACAAGCTTGAAACTTGGAATATAATTCAGAACCCGATGACAATACAATAATAAGAAAAAAATTGCCGCTAGGTGGCGCAAGGATCGAGATATTCACAAAAATCGTATTTGTCGTCCGATTTGGCTCATATTTGGAACACATAATACTGTTACGAATATTAGCAACACTAAGGGGTACTGCCATCTCTAAGCCGATGCTAAGTAGCGCCTTGTATGCACATCCATAAATCAATCATTATGTATCTACATAAACGAATCAATCATTATGTCTACACATATGTACGTATACGCAGCTGAGAAGCAACGCACAACCACATGTATATATCTGAGATACTCCCGAAAGTAAGCAATGAGAGAAGCTATAAAATCTTGCAATTGTATTTACAGCTGAGAAATTTGATAGCTGATGGTCAACTAGTAGATTCTGGAAATGGAAGCGCCTAGAAGATGCGAACGAGGAAATCAAAAAGTATAACAGGCAGCGACAGATAGAGGCGCTAGAATCAGTTTCGATTAAGCACGCTATTGGTTGTGAAGTATCAGTGGTATTGTGAAGTACTTTAATAAAGGCCATTTTGGCTCATATTTGGAACACATAATAAATAAGAGAATAGAAAGCGACCTATGAAAAAATCGCCGCTAGGTGGCGCACGGATCGAGATATTCACAAAAATCGTATTTGTGTTCCGATTTGGCTCATATTTGGAACACATAATACATACAAGAATGGAAAGCGACTTATGAAAAATCTCCGCTAGGTGGCGCAAGGATCGAGATATTCACAAAAATGTTATTTGTGGTCCGATTTGGCTCATATTTGGAACACATAATACATACAAAAATAGAAAGCGACCTATGGAAAAAATCGGAAAAAATTTGGAACACATAATAAATACGAGAATAGAAAGCAACCTATGAAAAAAAATCGCCGCTAGGTGGCGCAAAGATAGAGATATTCAAAAAAATCGTATTTGTGGTCCGATTTGGTCCATATTTGGAACACATAATACATACATGAATAGAAAGCGACCTATGATGTCCGATTTGGCTCATATTTGGAACACATATTACATACAGTCCGGTAGAAATGACATCAAAATATCTTGGTGTTGGAGGAGGGACAAGCATACGTGGCTCAGAGTCGAGTAAAGTCTTTGGAAGGATTATGTATTGAGGAAGTAGATTGTAACAAATTGTCCGGAAAGTCCTTGCAGTAATGAGTCACTAAATGAACTAAATAGATTGAGAAATAATGGGCATTAAATAAAGACTAAAAACTTGAAAATAAAATAATTAAAAAAAAAAAATTTAAGTTAAACGGTTTTATTGAAAACAATACTTACATGAAGTAATAATAATACTAAAAGCTAGAAAATAATTAGGTAGGTCCTAGGTACTAGTCATCACTCTCCTCATCAATATAGGGCGTTGATCAGACAATTAAATAAAAGCGTTGGACGCGTCAAATTTCTATTGATAGTCATATATAAGACCTTAATCAGGTTACGCTTTTATTTAATTGTCTTAACAATGCCCTAGATTGGTGAGGAGTGTGATGACTAGTACCTAGGACCTAGCTAATTATTTTCTAGCTTTTAGTATTATTATTACTTCATGTAAATATTGTTGTCAATAAAACCGTTTAACTTAAACATTTTTTTAAATTATTTTATTTACATCTATAGACGTTTACGCTTAAGCTTTATATGGACTGCTAAGCGTTAAACTTTAAATACTCCTCTGAAATTCCTGCGCATAAAATTAGTACTACTAAATTTTAATACGCATTATACTCAGATGTAACTGAAATATGTGTCTATGTTTCACCCACTACACTAATTCTATGTATTCTATGCGTGCCCACTATTCATCGCAACTGATTCAGCTATATGTTATACATTATGGCCACCAGAGGTTTGTGTCTCCGATTTTAGGTATACCCTGTTCTGTAGCTAGTTATTTAACCACTGCGTCTCCCAAGCATTATCTAAGCGAGATTAACGTTTTTTTTTACGCGCAAACGTAAACGTAGACGCTTGTAAAAAAAAACACGGCTATTATTGTACACAGAAAGGAATTAACTAAAAAGGCGTTTTGCGAGGTTACAATTTTCACCAGTTCCGGAGCCGTTTGAGGGTAATTTTTTTTTTTTTTTTGTGAATATCTACTAATAAAAGAACAATTTCTTATTTCCGATTTCAATTAATAGAATGAGCTCTCAATTTTAAATAGACGGCTGAACTTTTACAAACCGCTTTCTAATAACTTTTAAATATAATTGAATGATAATTATCCGCCACCGGATTATGATTCCTGGGATCAAAACGCGTCTTCAGGTACTCCTTTGACAATTTTTGTGGTATTTTAAGAGTTCTTATGAAGTAAAAAATTATCATTTTTTATACTTGGAGTCAATTGGGATTGGGATATAAAATTTTTTAACAAAATTAGGGAGGCTCGAAACTCATTTCAGACCTATGATCCCATGGACAATATTACTCAGTATGACCCATAGATTCAGGATGTGCCTTTTCAACAATAAATTTGACCCACCCTACTGTCCATGGTTATTTTAGCTGAAAACTGTGTTTAATATGAACTATGACAGATCAACATTTTAAATCACATTTTTAATTTAGACAAGATTTTAACTAAACAGTATTTTAGTCAGCGACTATGATTGCGGGTCAATTAGTTTAGATGTTTTTGGATGTGTAAACATCTTTGCTTACGGTATGGGGGAATGCACTACGTAAGCGTAAACGTTGTATGCTGTATGAGGGAATACAAAATGTCAGCGTGAGTGTAAACCCCACACTGTAGCGTAATGTGAGAAAAAATAAAAATACATATAGTTACTCAACAAAATAAATACACACTTGGTTTATGCTGAAAAAACTCAAATGCAGTGGCTCACAGCTTAATTGGTAATTTTCATTTAAAATATCACAAATTTCCTAAAAGAAACCACATTCAAAAAAATGTCAAAGGTTATTCAAAGGTTATTCAAAGGTAAGGAGAATTAATCAAAATTTCAAAAATGACCATCAAAATTTTAAAATTTTTTTTCAGAATTTCTAGAAAATTTTTGAGTATGCAGTTTTGTAGCTCAATAAATTTTAGTATAATTATGTGCAAGTTAAAAAAATAGCTTTAAATTTTTCCTGAATTTTCAGAATTTTTTTCGTCGAGGGTGTTGAGCAATTTCTTCCATACGAAATGCATTTCTGTTCATGCGATGTATGGAAGAAATTGCTCAACACCCTCGACGAAAAAAATTCTGAAAATTCAGGAAAATTTGGGGCTATTTCTAACTTACACATTATTATACTTAAATTTATTGAGCTACAAAACTGCATACTCAAAAATTTTCTAGAAATTCTGAAAAAAAAAATTTAAAATTTTGATGGTCATTTTTGAAATTTTGATTAATTCTCCTTACCTTTGAATAACCTTTGACATTTTTTTGAATGTGGTTTCTTTTAGGAAATTTGCGATATTTTAAATGAAAATTATCAATTGAGCTGTGAGCCACTGTATTTGAGTTTTTTTCAGCATAAACCAAGTGTGTATTTATTTTGTTGAGTAACTGGACCTATGTACGTGGTAGTGTATGTGAGCGAAGTCAGACAGAAAAATAAGGCAAGGCAAATTTATAGATTTATTATCGAAAATTTATCGATTATCTATCAAAAAGTTATCGGTGTGCTATTAAAACGTTGTCTAGTTGTTTTCCAAAATGTATCGATCTGTTTTTAAGAAGTTATCGATTTCTTATATGAAGTTGTCGATATGTTATTGATTTATAACCGAGAAGTTATCAACTTTATATCGAAAAGTTTTGGATATAATACTTAAACATTATCGATTTGTTATCGAAAATTTATCTATTTGTAGTCGGAAAAGTTAGCGATGTGCTATTAAAATGTTATCGATTTGTGTTCCAAAATTCATTAATCTGTTTACAAAAATATATCGATTTCTCTATCAAAAGTAAAATGTTGATAAAACATCGATTTATAACCGAGACGTTATCGACGTTATTACAACATAATCTATTTGTCATCGCAAATTTGTATATTTACTATCGGTGTGTTACCAATTTGTTATCGGCATGTTATCAGTTTTTGTATACAAGTTTACGATTTTCCATCCTAAAGGTAAGGATTTGTTAACGAAAAATAATCGATTTGTTATCAAAGTGTTATCTCAATTTGGTATCGAAAAGTTATTTATTTCTCATCGTTATTTGTTTACGGCGTGTTATCGATTTTTATCGACCATTCATCTGTTAATTATGGAAAAGATACAGATTAAAATTCAATACAAAATCGATGACTTATCTGTAACTAGCCGATAACATACCGATAAGAATAAAATAAAAAAACAATGACACAGCTATAATAAATCGATAATGAACGGATATTTCCACACAAATATATCGATATCTATTTTCGGACGAAAATATATCCAAGACTTGGCGTTTGTTATCAGATGACCTAGAACAGAGTTCCACGCGATAATAAAGTGGCGATATGATATCAATTAATTTGTGGTACTCATATGCAAGTCGCAAGCTTACGTAAGACAACAGATTTTTTGTTTACTTTTGTCTTGTACTTGGGATGAGGATTCATTAACCCAAAGCCGCGTAAACGCTATTTTTTGGCTATAAAGCTTTCTAGGTAAAATGCGAATCTATCAATATGGATGGATCCCGGGTATATCTCTAAACTGCAATTCTAAACTTCTGAAGTAAAAGGCGAAATACCAAAAGATGTTAGTATTAGATCATATCGGACTAAAACCGATAAAAGACGTAACGTTCCATAAGCCTTCGGAAAGTGTTTTGCCGGCTTAAACAATAGCAAAATTAAAATACCGCTCTGGATAACTTAGTAAACGCACTCTTTCTTAATCGAAAAATAAGGGAGGATGGTGACGGCCGCACCAGCGAATACCACCACAGGCTACAACTTGCATGAAGAAGATTAAAGAACAATGAGGCCAGATGGAGTCCCAATAGAAGCCAGTAAGGAAATTGAAGAATGTGTTGAAAAGTAAAAATTTACATATATGAATAACGCTTTTTAGAGATTAGTAGTACCTGATCAATCAAGCAGGAAAACTGTGAAATCAAGCGCGGGACTGCAAAGTATCGAAGATCACGAACAGGTCTTACTACCTTAGACTAACAAAGTTACTCTTTTCATTGAAGAAAAGAGGAACGGTATGCTCATGAAGCGCATTCTGAACGAACACAGCTTTCTGGCGTCACATCTTTTATATTAGCTCAGTGATAGCAGATGCAGGAAGTTCGGGTTCGAGGAGGAAATGATCGAGCACTCTTGCCCTGCGCTCGCCAAGACTCTAGCTATTAAAGCGGCATAACTATCAGATCTAGGTCCTAGAAAGCGTATAGTATTTTTCAAAAGTATACATAAGTCCTGGTTTCTAATAGGGGTTTTCAGTTTGGTCGTTGAGCATACTTCTGGCAACACTATGAATTCATCCAGTCTTTGTGGGGTTCTCACTGACCGGCTAGTTCAACGAAAGCAGAACTTTAGTCATTCTTTGTAACAAAGACATATGACATAAGTAGGTCAAATGTAGTACCATAAACTCTCTTCTGCCGTGGCGAAATTAGGTTAGAAGGTAAGTAGGTAAGTTTAAATTCTTTTAGAACGAACGAGTTTGTGCTTACATAATATTTTTTCAGTTTCGTTCACCGTTATTTTTTTCAAAATTGATATTTTGTGGTTTCTTATTTTTCAGTTAAGTATCTCCTACCGCAGAAACTTTAGTAGCTCCTTCCATGCTCCATCTGTGCATTATGCTCGTTGTTATTGTTTTTGAACTTGAATGCAAATATGAAAATAATTTTTTTTCTTTAGAAGGCACTTCCTTCTCGCAAATATATACAGGCAATATATACTTATATACAGGGTTATTCATTTAGGGTTCTGCTAATGAAAATTATCGCCACAAAAGGTTCTTTCTGCCCTGCTTTGGGTCTAACCGGAACCGGAACTCCCAAATATATATCTGGCAAAGTACCGTAGCTTTGACCCTTCTCATCGACCTAAATACACGGGAAGTTAATCATGCGGATTATTTGTCTAAACATAGCTTATTTCGTTTGAGAAGCAATATTTCCCTCGATGGGGTGAGCACCGTTGGTGCTGTCAAAACGGCTTAAGTATCTCTGTATTCTATACAGCAAGCTTTTTTAGCAGCTGGCAGCTCCATTTGACCGTAAAAATACTCTTTCGTAGTTCAAATGGATGAAAGCTATGCGGCGGACAGTGCTTATTGGAATAATCGATCCGTTTATACAATGCTGAATCTGTAACCAGATGCTATCATGGGAAACGGGCCGCAGCCCAGCCGGAAACAAGGATCCGTAACGCGTGATGGAAGCTTGTGAATCAAGGGCACCCCAACATTCTGACCAACTTCGACTTCATCAGAGGCAGGATAAGATACTAGATAGGAGAGTTGGAGAGCAAGAGTTGGTATCAACCGGAAATTTAGGCTGTGCTATCACTGCAGCTATAGGTCACCGGAATGTAGGGCGCTATTCGCCTGTCAGTGTATTCAATATTTACTCAGACATGCAGGCGTCTATAGAAGCGGTAAGCTCTGTCTAGGGATTATTCTTTCTAAGTGAGGTCTTTATTGACCTGCCAGTTAAACTTTACCTAACCTAGCTGTCTGGAAGAATCATCCAAAAAAAAGGTGTCCAAGACCTTTAACTTGACGGCGGAACTAGCATATGCCCTTCGGAGTCGGCACAAAGCGTGTAGGTTCTGCAAAGTTGTAGGAAGAATTACTTTAAAAATACCATTTGGACCACCCTTTACTTTATTATGTACATTATTTTGTACTTAATTTTACGCTGAAATTCTGTCTCAAATTTCCAACACATATTGCCGCAATATGTGCGATTCATTACGAAAAAGTTAAAAAAAAAAGTAGCAATGAAAGGAAAAGAATAAAAATTGTAAAAAAAAAAAACTTAAGAAAAGGCTTTCAACGAGCGGCGTAGCAGTAAACAAGTTGCACAGCTTAAGTCAAAAGTAGAAACACATACTAATTTGGAGAGACCTTGAAATTTTATACATATGTACAAACAACGAATGAAGCAAATTGTGCCGCAAGTAACGCTCCATCTAAGACTCGAGATCGCATCAGTTTTTTCGCATTTCTTTTAAGTTTATTTTTATTAGTATTTTTTTCGCTTTGCGTATGTTTTTTTTTGTGCACTGCAAAAACAACATTTCAAGGGTAATTTATGCTTGCGCCTTCCTTTTGTTGTGGTTGCATGTTGCAGCTGAAGGATTGCGTGGCAATGTGGTGTGGCGTGTTGGCATGCAGACGCACCTAATTGTCGTCGAACGAAGATGAAGTGAGTGACTAATATATGCGCGATTTAAAAAAATTTTTTTTCCAATTCATTTTTTGATTGATTGCATCTTTGTTATACTTTAACGCCTTAAAATTTTTTAAGTTTTTTTATGAATTTTTTGTTAAATTTTTTAACTTATTTTCACGATTTATTTTTGTTTCTTTTGTATAAATAATATATTTTTTTTGTTTTTCTTGGAATAGTTTCACTTTATGTGTGTGTTTTATTTGCTTCATTAACAACAGTGCACATTTTTTATCAAGAAAAATACCAATTAATACTTTATAATTTTTCTTTTTTTATCTTCATTAATTTTGTCTCGTCCGATTGATTTTCAGTCAAGCCCAGACAGTATCTCATTTGTAATATGAGCATATTGTTGGTCAGTCTTAGATTGACTTATATGTATGTATGTATGTATTTGTGTTTGCTTTTGCAATTTTATATGTGTTAACACTTTGATTTAATCAAAAAAATTACCGTTAGTTTGATTTCTATAGAAATATGTGCCAGCGAAACGGGCAATTCGAGCCATTTTAGTAAAACAGCAGCTGGAGGCAAAATTCGTTTGGAGTCAAATGACATGCAGCGTAACGTGAACTTACCTGAAAGAAGAAGAAGAAGAGAAAATGAGCAAATTTAAAATTATTTGTGAGAAAAGATTTTACTGACTTCAGTAATTCCCAAATTTTTTCGTAGTAGTGTCAAAATCATCCTCAAATTATTGCCGCAAAATCCCAAAATAATAGATAACAAAGCAGCCCAAAAATATTCCCTACATAGTCCTGAAAAAGTTCCAAAGTAATCCCAAAATTAACCCGAAAGTAATAGCGAAAAGGCCACGAAATTAATCCAAAATGGTCCCGAAAATGTCCCAAAGTAGCCCCGAAGAGCGCTAAAATTTAACCAAAATGGTTTCGGATTTTTTAAGCTTGAGAAGGAAGCTAGTTTACCATAAGGACTTTGAGACCTCGTAGTTTACACGGTTGGTCCACATGAAGTCCATTGTCATAATATTATACCCCTGGATTTTCCTCAGGTGATAACCCAATAGTGTTCGTACGGAGCAGTCGCCTCGCGCATGTCCATTTCGGCACCTTTACTGGCCATCTGTTAAAGACGCGCACCAATGTCATTGCGTAAAGATCCTACACTTACGTCAAAACAGTATGAAATGCTTCCAAAAGAATCTCTACTAGAGGTCGCAGCATCATTCTGAACTCTAAATAATCGCAGGTTATTGCCAAAATAGTCTCGTATACAATACCAAAAAAGCCTTAAATTGTTCGGAAAAACCCCATCGGTATTCCCGAAATAAAACTGAAACCAGTCGACTAATGATTCTCAAATAAATACCAAAATAGGTGTCGTGGTCCCGTATAAGACCCAAGATGATATCCGACGAATTTCGTAACAGAGCCTACATCGAATTTGTAAAACTGGTTTCATAGTCATTGCAGAAAGATCACAAACTAACACTAAAATATTACGAAACTATCCCAAAAGGATCCACCCCAAATGATCCCTTAGGAGGCGTAACAAAATTCTAAACATCAAACAATCTCGTATTAGAACAAAGAATGCCAAAATTGTCCCGTAAACAATATCAAAAAGTTCTAAAGTGGTCCCGAAAAAACCTTAAATAGTCCCGAAAACAGTTTTTAAATGATCACGTCCGCAGTTTCCAAATAAAACCGAAAACAATCGGCAAATGCTTCCTAAAGTGTCCCAAAATTAGTACCCAAATAATAGTATCGAAATATTGCTGATAAATTTCTAAACATTAAATAGTAAATAACCGTCGTAGTGGTCCCGAATCAGACCTAAGATAATGTTGCAAAAATGCTAGTTGATTCCAAAGCAGAGCCGACATAATTGCGAAAAGTCTTAAATTTTCTACAGACTGGTACCAGCGTTTTTGCATAGAGACTCCAAACTAATGTCAAACTAGTGCGAAATTATTCCGTAAGGATCCCCAAGTGATCCCTTAGCGATCGTAAGATAATCTGAACTACAAATAATATCGAATTAGCCTTAAATTAATGCCTAAATTTTTCCTTTAACAATTTGAAAAAGTCCTAAAAAGGTCCAGAAAAAACCCAAAATAATCCCGAAAACAGTTCCGAAACAATAACGGCAGTTCCATAACAAATAGAAAACAATACGCATTTACTTCTCAAATAGTCCCCAAAATAATACCGAAATAGTATTTTCGAAATAGTTCAGAAATAATTCCAAAATCCAATCTGATTCCGAACAATGCGAAGTGGTTCCGAATTTTATACAGCATTATGCCAATGTCATTGCATAAACATCCCAAGCGAATACGAAAATAGTACGAAATTATTCCGAAATGATTGGGAACTGATCGTAACAAAATTCTGAACTTCAAATGATTCCGAATTAGTGCCAAAGTAGTGCCGAAATTGTCCGGTAAACAATAACAAAAAGTGCTAAAAAACCTAAAATAATCCTGAAAACAGTTCCAGAACTATACCGTTTACAGTTCCGAAAAAACCTTAAAGCAATCTGAAAAATATTTATCAAATAGTCTCCAAAGTGTTACCGAAATACTTGTTTTGCAATTATTCGAATATAATTCCTAAATATACAACAGTAAATTACCCCCGTAATAGTCGTGATTTATAGCCGAGATCAACCTGTAGATATCCAGACCGACACCAATGCGAACTGATTCCTAATTTATTACACAATGGAGTCTTTCCATTGCATAAAATATTCCGAACTAATGCTAAAACTGCACGAAATCATTCCCCAAACGTTGCTTTAGTACTCCTTACATCATACCGAAAAAATCTCCAAATATTTCATTGCACACTAAACGTAGTGTACAGTTTGGGTACAAGTCATAAACATATTCACAGTCCTAAACCAAATATAAAATTTAAGATCCGTGATTCCCATTAGGAATTTTCGGAGTAATTTTCTTAATGAAATTTTCAATATTTATTTTTTAGTTTTCTTTCGAGATGCAATCAAATGGCTTCAGCAAATCCTTTAAACTGTCGGGCAAATTGACAATTTTTTTTCTGAAGTGTAAGTTAACAGTACACTTACCACAGTGCCCTTTTGGCAATTATAAACAAATATTCCATTTCTCAAGCCACTGGCATTTCATTAAATAAATATTCCATTTCTCACGCATCGGTTTTCATGCTTATATTGTAAATATTAAATTAAGTTATAAATAAGAGCAATTGTGGAAAATAAAGTCAGTTTGGTTTCTGAGGTTGGTGTCAATGTTACATTCTGTAACTAACCATACAAAATTCTTGTTATTTTTTTTAAAAACACCTCCTAAAGTAGGAGGTCGATAATTGGAGCCCAACGTGGGGCACGCGTTGTAAAAATAAGTATCGTCACGGGACGAGAAAGAACAAAAAAACACAAAAGCAAAACAACAAACATTTTTTTAAAATAAGTATCGTCACGGGACGAGAAAGAACAAAAAAACACAAAAGTAAAACAACAAAAAATTTTTTTCAAAACTTTAACTAACTACCATTGTAAATTCATACAAGTGGCGAATGTTTGAAAAAAATAGTAAACAGCCTCAATCACCTGTTCGATTCCGATTCGATTACTTAAATCATTTAATGTGAAGTTGCGTGACAAGAAAAAAATCGAAAACACATACATTATTTAGAGAATGTCGTTAGAGAGAGTTCATTCAACGATAATTGAGATTGCGAGATGTATGAAACAGGAATATGATTTGATCAGTTTTTCTGAACCAGTATATAGAGCGGTTCATCAATATAATAAAACGATAACCTCCGTAATTGAAAATAAACCTTTTAAGGTTCTTTACAATAAGATTAAACATGATACTGTGCCACAAAAATTACTATTGGCGCAAGAAAAGATGTTAGATAGACAAAACAAAAACAGAGAAATGAAAACTTATTCATGTGGCGATGTTATATACGAGAAAATCATAGGAGACAGAAATAAATTAAGACCTAAGTATAGGAAACAGATAGTAAAGGAGGATTTAGGCAATAGAGTTAAAATTAATCAAAGAAACAGAATAGTGCACAAAGATAATATAAAATCTTAATTATACATTTTTTTTAGATGATAGCAGTAATAATTTGATCACTAATTGCTCTAGCGATATCAGACATAGTAGACTATACACGGGAGGATTATATACTAATAGAAGATGGTGATGTTGCCTTATACCGCAGCTTTGGAACAATTTTTCACATAACCAATTTAACTTATTTTGAAAATCTCTTAATGGCAGATAAAAAATTGTACAACGAAAAATTCGGATACAATAATTTACAGGAAACGTCTGAATTACCAGATATTAAGAATTCAGACTTAGAATTTGAAACAGGTTTAATAGAAACCTTATTGGGTCAACTACAAAGAAAGATTGGAAGAAATAAAAGGGGTCCTAATGAATTAGGGACAATATGGAAATGGATAGCGGGATCACCAGACCATGATGATTTGGTGTTAGTAAATAACAAATTGAACGAATTAACTGATAATAATAATAAACAGTACACTACAAACTCGGAAATTTTTAAAGAAATTTATAGATTAACCGAAACAATAAGAAGTTTAAATGGAAATGAATATGTTAAATTGCTTTTAAAACGAAGAAATGAATTTTTAATGTCGGAATTACAAAATCTCGTTAATACTATAGCAATGGCAAAAGTAGGAATTTTAAATCCAGCAATTTTACATTTTGATGAAATAAAAAATATAACCGAAAATGAGCACGGACGAATGTCTATATCAGATTTAATAGACGTATCTTCTTTTAAAGTATTGCAAAATGAAAATGTAATAGTTATTTACATAAAATATCAAAAAATTATATTTGATTGTAGATTGTTTGAAGTAAGGCCAATTGCCCAAATAGATGGTAAGCTATTAATTGCAAAAGAAATTGCATAATGTAACGACAAATACGTTAATGTTGAAAATTGTAAAAAAGAATTGATAAATACCAATTGTAAAATTAATAATACAAATAGTTGCTTCTCAGATATTTTAACTGGAAGTAAAGCTAAATGTAAAAAAATTAAAGAATAAAACAAGGTGCTATATTAGTTTCAGGGAAGCATATTATTGATAATCAGGAAGTAGATGGAATTTATTTAGTTACATTTGAAAACCAAACAAATATTGATAATGTTACAAATGGAAATATAGATTCAAAAATGAGGCAGTATGTCAGGAATAGTAAAGTAAGCAATTTTGAAATTGTAGATTACATTGAGCCAAAAGACTATAATTTGAAATTTAGAAACATTAATTTGATCAACTATGTAAGAAATGAAATACAATCACACCCTGTATATTGGATTGTTATTGTATTAACATGTATTATAATTATAATATATATATGTTTTAAGATCAAGATTGGTTGAGAGATGGAAAATAAATAGAGAGTCAATAAAACAAGAAGAAATTTTTAATGAATTAACCGTTAAAATTAATCAACTTACAAACAAAATTACAGAATAGGGGCGATTCTCTTAAAGAAAGGGGGGAGTTAACAGTACACTTCCCACAGTGCCCTTATGGCGATTATAAACAAATATTCCATTTTTCAAGCCACTGGCATTTCAGTAAGCAGACTAAACAAATATTATATTTCTCAAGCCACTGGCATTTCATTGAATAAATATTCCATTTCTCACGCATCGGTTTTCATTAGCAAATCCGATGCAATGCTTATATTGTAAATATTAAATTAAGTTATAAATAAGAGCAATTGTGGAAAATAAAGGCAGTTTGGTTTCTGAGTTTGGTGTCAATGTTACATTGTGTAACTAACCATACAAAATTCTTGTTATTTTTTTAAAAACACCTCCTAAAGTAGGAGGTCGATAATTTGTATGTTAGATTTTCTTCCACATAAAAAAACAAAAGGTCCCTATGAAAAAAAGATCTAAAACACCCTTCAGAAAAAAATTTACAAAATGAAACGAGACTTCCACATGGCACTTTGTCAGCCTCAAATGAAAATTCTAAATAAAAGTTTTAAAATTTTCTTGAATATTTAAAAAAAAGATTTACAAACACGTTATTGAAATTGGTTAATTAAAAAAAAAAGATATAATTTGCAACTAATTTTTAATACTATTATTTTATTTAAAGGTGTAAAGTACAAACTTTCTAAATATCGGAGTAAATTTGATTCCCTTAAAACTTTTGTAAAAAAAGACAAATTACAGTTTTTCGAAAACTTTTTTCAACAAAATAAAAAATGTACATTTTGTTTCAAGGTTTTTGAAAAAGATTTCGTACATTTAGTTTCTCTTTTCCTAATTCAGGGTTTAGAGTTTAATATTTTCGGTGTAAATTGGGTTTCAGACTAAAAAATTCGAACCTGTAGACCAACAAAGTTTAAACAAATTTTTCGGAGTAAGCAAATTTGACGAAAATTTTTCGGAGTAAATATATAACATAATCTTAAAATTCAATACAAATTGAAACTATCTAAAATTTTCGGAATAAAAATTTTCGGAGTAATAATATCTGCCTTTAAAATAACTAAATCAAATTTTTCGGGCATTTCTTTTTATCAAGTTATTTTTCCTAAAAAAAAAGTAGATTAATGGTCAATAATGACTAAATTTCACCCCAACTTACACGTTATAGATAAAAATTTTCAGAAATTTTTTTTTACCAGGTGGTTTTTTCTAAACTAAAAAGTAGATTCAATGGTCTATAATGACTAATTTTCACCTCAAATTACAATACTACAATACTACAAGACTTCACATTATTGCAATCGAACAATTCCAAACACAACTCAAATTAGGTTCATGGTACGCATAAACTGTTCCTCACTACCCACCTCCATGCCAAAATACCAGCCTAAAAGTATGCCTTAAATTAAAAAGACGCAAAGCAGGGCGTGTTTTTAATTAATATACAACAGTGCGTTTGCGGTCAACGCACCAAAAATTGCGTGCAGACAGACGCACTATTTCGGCGTAATTTTTAATAAAGTTAAAATTCAACAAGTAAGGGAGGTTAAGTTCGGGTGCAACCGAACATTACATACTCAGTTGAGAGCTATGGTGACAACATAAGGGAAAAAAACCATGTAAGAAAATGAACCTAGGGTAACCCTGGAATGTGTTTGTATGACATGTGTATCAAATGAAAGGTGTTAATGAGTATTTTAAAAGGGAGTGATCCTTAGTTCCATAGGTGGACGCCGTTTCGAGATATCGTCATAAAGGTGGACCAGGGGTTACTCTAGAATGCGTTTGTACAATATGGGTATCAAACAAAAGGTGTTAATGAGTATTTTAAGAGGGAGTGGGCCTTAGTTCTATAGGTGGTCGCCTTTTCGAGATATCGCCATAAAGGTGGACCAGGGGTGACTCTAGAATGCGTTTGTACAATATGGGTATCAAACGAAAGGTGTTAATGAGTATTTTAAAAGGGAGTGGGCCTTAGTTATATAGGTGGACGCCTTTTCGAGGTATCGCAATAAAGGTGGACCAGGGTTGACTCTAGACTTTGTTTGTACGATATTGGTATCAAATTAAAGGTATTAATGAGAGTTTTAAAATGGAGTGGTGGTAGTTGTATATGTGAAGGCGTTTTCCAGATATCGACCAAAATGTGGACCAGGGTGACCCAGAACATCATCTGTTGGATACCGCTAATTTATTTATATATGTAATACCTGCCAAGATTTCAATGGTTTTTTATTTCGCCCTGCAGAACTTTTTCATTTTCTTCTACTTAATATGGTAGGTGTCACAACCATTTTAAAAAATGTTTTCTAAAGTTATATTTTGCGTCAATAAACCAATCCAATTACCATGTGTCATCCCTTTTTTCGTATTTGGTATAGAATTATGGTATTTTTTCATTTTTCGTAATTTTCGATATCGAAAAAGTGGGCGTGGTCATAGTCAAATTTCGTTCATTTTTTATACCAAGATAAAGTGAGTTCAGATAAGTACGTGAACTAAGTTCAGTAAAGATATGTCGATTTTTGCTCAAATTATCGTGTTAACGGCCGAGCGGATGGACAGACGGACGACTGTGTATAAAAACTTGGCGTGGCCAACCGATTTCGCCCATTTTTACAGAAGCGTCATAAAATCTATGCCCCTACCAAATTTCAAAAGGATTGGTAAATTTTTCTTCGACTTATGGCATTAAAAGTATCCTAGACAAATTAAATGAAAAAGGGCGGAGCCACGCCCATTTTGAAATTTTCTTTTATTTTTGCATTTTGTTGCACCATTTCATTACTGGAGTTGAATGTTGACATAATTTACTTATATACTGTAAAGATATACAATTTTTTGTTAAAATTTTACTTTAAAAAATTTTTTTTTTTAAAGTGGGCGTGGTCCTTCTCCGATTTTGCGATAAGCGTACATATAGTAATAGGAGTAACGTTCCTGCCAAATTTCCTCATGATATCTTCAACGACTGCAAAATTACAGCTTGCAAAATTTTTAAATTACCTTCTTTTAAAAGTGGGCGGTGCCACGCCCATGTCCAAAATTTTACTAATTTTCTATTCTGCGTCATAAGTTCAACTCACCTACCAAGTTTCATCGCTTTATCTGTCTTTGGTAATGAATTATCGCACTTTTTCGGTTTTTCGATATCGAAAAATTGGGCGTGGTTATAGTCCGATATCGTTCATTTTAAATAGCGATCTGAGTGCTCAGGAACCTACATACCAAATTTCATCAAGATACGTTAAAATTTACTCAAGTTATCGTGTTCACGGACGGACGGACGGACGGACATGGCTCAATCAAATGTTTTTTCGATCCTGATGATTTTGATATATGGAAGTCTATATCTATCTCGATTCCTTTATACCTGTACATCCAACCGTTATCCAATCAAACTTAATATACTCTGTGAGCTCTGCTCAACTGAGTATAAAAAGCAATAGATGGAGGATGACAGCTAGACAGACTAAACAGTAAATAACTATGTACTCACAAGTAGGCGCACATGTTCTAAATTTATTTATGGTAAATACAATAAAGAAGCCCTAATGTGCCACCGAAGGCACACTGCCAAAATTGAGAGTAGAATGGCTCAGACGGGTGTTACGTTAAATATGCGGCATTAGAATCGTTAAGCATCAACAACAACAACACTACTACCAACGTGGTACAAAAACACGTACACAAATAAAAAGCGACCCAACACAAACACGTACACAAATAAAAAGCGACCCAATGACCGAACCTCCAGCACTGAGAATAGGAGCTTACTGAGTGGGTGGTGGGCGAACGTCTGTCGAGTCAATGGCGCGGTAAATGTACAGTGTACGCTGAGCAGCACCGGCACACATATTTGCCCTGGAAACCGAAATATATTGATGCTTGAAGGTTGAAGGCCACCAGACATCTCTGTCGTCACGGTTTGTTATGAGTTTTCATTTGTCTCCTTCATTTTTGTTTGTCTTTAATGTTTTTCCATCTATTTTATGTGCGCTACTGGTAAAATGTGCACATTGACATTTTACTGCTAAACAGTTACGGGCAGCCGCATACCTCTATAACAAAAAAAATAACAACAACGGCCGGTCATTACCATGGTGAACTTCTCATGCCCGTATAGCCTTAAGGACAATATTACAAAAGACATCATCGTCAGCGTCAGCCACATTTACATCATTAGTTATATATGCGACAGCAGCTTCACAATGAAGCTAAGGTCTAATACAAACACTTTAGGTGCTGTAGAATCAGTTAACAGTGGCGGGACGCCAATATTTAATGAGGGGACTAAAGTGTTCGAAAAGAGAAGCCAGTAGTGTATTGTGTTCCTTGGAATGATCATATTCAATCTTTCAAAATATAATCCACTTCGGGAGCCAAAAAAGATGCAACATCAAACGTAAAACAAGAACTCTTTCATATTCGTCTTGTGACAATAAAGATACTCCCCGAAGCGTTTGGCAAGATTTATCTTCGGGAGCCAAAAAGGGATACAACATGAAGCATGCATCAAGAACTCTTTCATCTTCTTCTTGCGACAATAAAGAAACTCCATGAAGCATTTGGCCAGCTTTATCTACGTTGGTAGAACTTTGTCGGATATTGCTCGAGTAGGCCCCGGAAAATAGCATATTTGGGTACTAGCCCGACCATTTCGGTAACGATTTTATATGACCACGTTGAATCTTTTAGGCAATCCAACTTCCTCTTCCGTGAGGAAAACGGAGTCGGCAGAGCCTCGCCTGGCAAATTATCAGAAGCAGCTAAAAATTGTGCTAGCAGCCACTTGCTAGAGTTGCGCTATACAACCCCTTAAATCCCCAATACATAGAACTCTGACTACATGCCGTACACTGCACTGTTCTACGTTCCTATTAAAGTATTTTTAATTTACCCACTTTTCAAAAACAAGCAGGACCCGGATGGTAGCGAAGGCGTGACAACAGTTCCTGTTGAATACCCAGAAACCTGGTCATCCCAACAGACATCTGATTGATGAGCCAACACCGCGCAGGGGCTTAAGGAGTCATCTCCGTAAGCATTATGAGGAAATACAGCACCTGAGAACTCAGCCGTATGAAGCAAGAAAACACAAGCATGTCCTCAGGAACTCCACAAACAGGAGTCGGACCTTTATGCTGGGAATTGCCGGTGAATCCAGTACTCAAAGAACAGTACCCAAAACTTGCGGAAGAGGAACGCATACTCCCCAGGGAAACGCGACTCACTCTAGCTTAATTTCGTCCTGGATACTGTAACAGGTTAAACTCTTACCTATCCAGAATCAACCCCGACATACAAAATGTATGCCCCACTTGCAATGTGTCCTACATGACACCATATATCTCTTTAATTGTGATGCGGAACCAACGCCTCTAACACCCCTCTCATTTTGGTCCACCCCTGTTGAAACAGCAAGTTTCCTTGGACTCCCGTTAGAGGATATTGGTGACAATTAGTGAGCGGTCGCACCTATTGGATGGGGCCAAGCTCTGCTACAACAACAACAACAAGGCGTGACAGCTGCAAAGAAAATGCCCAGAGAACACATCTCCTTAGAGAGAGAACGGGATACTGTCAATGCATAGCCAACCGTACTGGCATTAATGGCGCCAACACCTAACGCTTCTAAATGTACCGCAGTGTTGAATGGGCGAAATAATCATTCAAGTTTTAGATCGTAACTCCAATGGTCGAAAGAAGGAATGGTAGAAATTTGTGCAAACCCAGAACCAAAATGTCCATACCACTCGCAAAATAACCGAGCATTTTCCAGGCCAACCTACTACGAGGCTACACTAATGAGAGGATCATTATGCTTAGCGACAATCTGCCCGCACTCAAGGCAATATCATCAATAAAGATTAGATCATCAACAGTCCTTGAGTACGTGGAGAAATTGAATCGTTCATGGGCTAAAAATACCATTCGTTTGGCTCGGGTACCTGGCCACTAAGAGCTGAATGAAAACGAGCAAACGCACGGACTGGCCAGGAAGGCAGCAGCCCAAATTGCCCGAGCCGATTGTGGCGATAGGGTTTCATACAATAGGGGAAGAGTTCCGGCGGTGGGACGCCTGCCTCGCTGAAAAACACTGGCGCGAAAGGCGAATACAAAAAAAAGCGATGAAAAATCACTATTTTCCTCCCAAAAAGGGTGCTTTAGAATGAGGGCACAATATACCTTTAAGTCACAGTGAAAAGCTACAGAACAATCTTTCTGTCTAGCTTGAAAACTAATATACTATCTACCAGACTGCATACTCCATTGCCTTTCACCCCAGCGGGTTAAGGGGCTTAGAATATTATACGCGGCATGCATACCTGTAGTAAGAGATGGCTCAAATCCATAGGCGTGAAAGTTCGAGGGGTTAAATGAGTATCCTTCGCCAGCATCCTTTCTACTAAGCCGCTGGTTATTATGTATGTATGTATTGGTAATGTTACAAATACAAAAAACCTGAAAATTCGGTAAGCACACGAGAGTCCCTTTTTCCCATCGACTAACACTCAACTTTCACTTAGCTTATTGGTGTCAGTAAGCAATGGGCATGGATGGTGACGACGCTACAACGAAGCTATGAGCCGAACGAAGAACCTCAAATTGAGTAAGCCAGCTAAATAAAATGTGGTACCTCAACAAGAACAACTGATGCGTGGGAAACTCCATGTCTGGACCATTTAAACATGCAGACATGAATATATAAATATATGCCATATACTACTTATATATGAATGTAAGTATTATGTTGGCTTGCAAAAACAAATTTTATGTGGCTCCCTACAATGATTCGTGCACCGAAAATTTCCTCCCCGTAACACCCAAAAACGTGTCTCGAAAGATTCCTGTGTACATATTGACTTTGCTCCTCTCATCGCACCTTCACTGATTCTAGCACAACGGCTTCAAAGCTTTTACTTTTTAACCAGATTGTTCGTCTACTTGAAGCTTTCCAAGTGGCTGAGTATGCCCCGCCTAACGACCTTTGTAGCTATAATTTTCCAACAGTGTTTGTATTACTTTTTTGGTATCCGAAATGTAATAAAAACAAAACGAACAGAGGTGACTGTCTGCTTCAGAGTTTGTTTTTACAGCTGTTATTCTTATTTTTAGGGGCAAATAGTTAGTGAGTATACATATGTATGCTCTTAGGTACATGTAACGGTAAAGCAGACAAATAACGGTTTTAGAATGAAAATGGGATACAGTAGAGAATGACTTAGAGGGATGTGTTGGAGGACACCTCGCATAATAGTACAAGACTATACCAAACAGTTGAATCGTAGATAGATTTACAGACAGTTGAATTTAATGTAGGCAAATCAGCCAGCCATATGTTAATTGGAAATTATGTGTGTTTGATGTATGTTGTTAATGACTTTGTTAGACGATGTGTGTGTGTTTATAATGTTTACATCTCAATTTGTATAATTTCCAAGGACCACTGCGAAAGATCGTAAATGAAGTTGTCTAGGAAAATGTGTGTCATTTTTGTAGGTTTTTCAATATGACTTCATGGACTGAGAAGGGTTCACTATGCTCTATAAAGCATATAAACAAATTGCCTTAACTACATTTGACTTGATGGCAGGTTTTTGTACGTCATGCTGATTGAAGTTGATTTTTTATATTTCTATATTTTTTCTTTCGAAGGGATTCATATTCATGGTGAACTTACTGTTAACTTCGCATTTGTCATTTTTGGTTTCTTTTCACGATATAGACACACCCCGAAGGTTTTGGGGCGTGTTATCGATTTTGATGGTCCTTTGCGGCATATATATCTGGTACGTTCCGGTAACAAGCACTATCACGAACATCTCGGGAACGATTAATATGACCACATTAAACCTTCTAGGCCATCGCCCCCCAACCCAATTGGAATGGTGAAGCTATAAAATGCGCTGAGAACCCCTTGAAAGGGTTGAACTACACAACCTCTTGGATCATTTGGGTATTTTAGTCGCCGAATACGACAGGCATACCTGCCGCGAATATATTCTAAGCCCCCTGATTCGCTGGGGTTAAACTGAAATGCTACTTTTTTTTTTCCTTAATCGGTACCTACTCTTTTAAGTTTGTAGAACCACCTTCTTAAAGCCCCAGTTAAAATTGACATAGTCATAACCATATTTTTACTTATCCATATCAAATTGGCATCAGTTATTGGTGCCTTAACCTATAAATCGTGAAAATTTCATACAAATGAAGAAAACGCAAAAATTTACAAACATATACCACAAAAAATGAGTCTCTTAGTCAAAACGTATCCAAAACAATAAATAAAATCTACAAAAAGGTAATAAATTCTCCAACTGAAATATTTTTAGGTTATGGTTATGGCGAAAAACCAAAAACCAATTGGTTAGCTATGATGGTTATGGATTTAGCGTTATGGTATGGCGCCATTAATCGATTACATTGATTTCCATCAGGTTGGTTCGATAAGCTGTTTTATTTGGTTATGGTTAAGTCACCATTAACTGGCCCTTAATGAAGCAATGGACTTGCATATAAAAGCTGAACCAAATTTTCCAATTAATAAAAAGCTTGACTTAAATTGCACGTGATGTTAGGAAATGATATCAAAAGTGCATTTTAAAAATAAGGGTATTATCTCTGTCTAGAAACCATAGAAAACGTAGACACTTTTCCATTTTACTGTCAAAAATTTTCTACACACAACAAATTTTCTCCGGTTTCCAAAATTTTTATACTCGACCCCATGTATAATTGAATAGTAAATTTATAATTTTGACAAATATCTTGAAAACAGAAAATAAAACAAAAAAATACTAAGAATTTTTATACGCGGCAGCTTTTAAAAATGTTTCATTTCAGAAAATATGAATTTTATATTTCATCTTCGCCGCTAATTACATTTGTAAAAAATGTGGAAAATATTCTACTTTTTCCACGGATACTAGACTGAGAGACAGTGTTGCCAGGTGATGAAAAAAAGAAGCTAGATTGGCAAAAAACAAAGGTTAGAAAAGGCTAAATTTAGAAAAAAAAGAAGCTAAAAAAAAATCGTTTTAATATTTTAGTTTACACATTTGTAAATAAAAACTTATAAACATAACTTAAACATAACTTCTTGTTTCAAAACATATCAGGCACATTTTCCTTGACTAGCACATGGAATTACTTTAAATGATTGCATATGTGTATATACATAAAAAAAATATTACAAACTAATTATTTATATAAAATATTCCCCGTCTGAAGAATCAGAAGAGCTTAAGTCTGCGTATAAAGTTTGGCTATTTACCATAGATATGAGATCATCGGTAATTCCAAAATCATTACAACATTTAGATAAGCGTTTTAACGAGCATCTAATATTAAGCAGCGCATTAAGCATTTTAATTTTTAGTTTGTTCCTTAATTTAGTTTTCAGAACTTTCATGCCACTATAAATTCTTTCAAGCGTTACTGAGTGGTAATACTAAAAAACTAAATATGAATTCGACAAGTTCTAAAAAAGGAGGTTCGTTTAATGCATTTTTATGTTCCCGGACTTCCGGCCAAAATTTCATGGTGGAGTGTACATTTTTCCATTGCATAGTTATAAGTTTTCGCCACTGCAGCTCTATTAATGCTATTTGACTTGAAGAAAATACATCTGGCTTTGAAACTTTCAACGAATTTTCAGCAGAAAAAGAATTAAACCCTTGTAGAGAACTCATATTATTAGGTATTAGGTGTTCACAGGAACTATTGAAATTATTTTATTTTAGAAATTATTAAAAATACATTCGGAGTAAAAAAGGCTAGAAAAAAGTCACGAAGCTAAACCCAAAATTTCGAGGCTAAAGGCAAAAAAAAAGGCTAAATCTAGCCTCGAAAAGGCTAACCTGGCAACACTGCTGAGAGAGTCTGTTTGACATCAAATATTTCATGCAGCAATTGTAAATTAAATATGCAAGATACGAAAATAAAATTCGCAATACTACGTAAACATATAAGTAGACGTAGCAGTTGCAAACCTCATCGCCAAATAAATCACAAGTGAATAGCATGCTTATTTTGCTCAAATAAGATCAACATCCTCGATAGTATAGTGGTTAGTATCCCCGCCTGTCACGCGGGAGACCGGGGTTCAATTCCCCGTCGGGGAGATCGTTGAATAGAGCAATTTTTTTAAGAAACATTTTCCGCAATACTATTCTAACTATCCCAAAAAAACTTCCAATCAAATACTTCTTCGATAGTAAAAAAAATCAGATAAAAAATCTATCTTCATCAAAAATAAATTATGTCCATTTTAATCACAATTGTTGGTGTAGAAAAAAATATTACGTCATCCTACAAACCCCTCGCATACGCAAATGTGTTGAAACTCACTACAAGTTAAGCGAACAAAACGAATTACAATATATTCTTTGTCATGCAATGCCACATTCCCATGTCCACCGACCACCGGCCGCTACTATGATGCGATACGCCAAAACGGCGACGCCTTCCGTTGAAAGAAAGCACACAAACACACACAAAATACTCAATAAATAAATATGAAAAAGAGAGGTTCGTAAATATGCATTAGCAGCAACTAAAAACAATCGGCCAAAGTAAAATGTCTATCTGGTAGCGTTGCTCATAACCATAATTGCATGCAATCAAATTAATGACTAACTCGTTGACTGACTGACTATTATTTGCTGCAGTCACGGCAAAGATTAGGAAGACAGCAGAGGTATGAGTGAATTTCAGTGTGAATGTAGCAAAAGCAAACAAAAACACAAAACCTACCCGAACATCAGCAGCAAAAGCGATAACGAAATAAAATACAGCTATGAAGAAGAATGCCAAATACAACAATATAAAGGATGATTACGGCGCGGCGACACAATGAAATTATGTGTCAAAACAGAGAATAAAAAAATGAAAAAGAAAACAAAAATTAAATTGCAGGGCAAAACCGGACCAACAATTGGAACGATATATAATATGATAATAGACTTTTTATTGAACGAGTGAGGCAGACAGTGAAAGAGAGAGAGAGAGAGAGAGAAATAGAGTTAGCGCACAAAAGCCTACGAACGTCCATGCGCTTGGCATCACCTTCGTGTATTTGCTTGTTCTTGGTTGTGAATGTAGTTTAGCTTTTTTAATTTATTTTTACTTGTCATATCGGCCATATTTAAAATTGTGTTTGTATTTCAATGTGTCTCTTGACTCTGACCGGCATTTCTTGTTTGCTACTTGCTTTGCTTTTATTTTCCTTTGATTGCTACATTTGCTTCTCCTTTTTTTTTTGCAGTACATTCAATACTGCACTGTGCTTGTGTAGCTGCTGAGAGCACGATTGCGCATGTGTGGTTAAGCGTACGCTCTCAGACACCAACAAACATCTAGTCTATTTTCGACATCTCTCTATCATCCCTTTTGCTACTACTTCTTCTTAATATTTCAAATTTGTTTAGCTAAATTTAGCAGAACATTAGCGAAGAGCGTAAATATAAATAGGCCATGTCTCAACACTCTCTAATTTGTCTTCGCTTCAATTTTTTCGTTCGCGTGCTTAATACGATGAGTGCAATAACATTTTATATAAACAAAACAAATAGCAGCCGGTGAGCGACGAAAGCAATGACGATAGCAACATCGACGACGACACAATCGTAGTTGAGCTTTTTGCTGAAAGTTTAACATGATTAAACAGACGCGAGCGCCATCTATTATTAAGCGGTTAAGGTTAATGTGAGTTACGGTAGGTGACACTGCTGTCGCATAAAATATATATTTAGCTTTTGTTTTTAATGTGAGCATTGTGGTGCTATTCTAATGCATTGCGCTAGTAGGCAGCTATGTTTTGGTTGTGTTTTGTCACTTTCAAATCAACTTCCTCGATAGTATAGTGGTTAGTATCCCCGCCTGTCACGCGGGAGACCGGGGTTCAATTCCCCGTCGGGGAGAAACAGACGATTAAATTTTTTTTTAATTTATCATTTTATGTTTACTTTTAAAAACTGCTTTTTTGGTGGATTATTCAAGGTATTTTGCTTCAGCTTAGTTATTCTTATTTAATAATAAAGTTCAAAATAAGGAGTGTTGTGAAAAATTTCGTTAACGAAAATTTATTTTGGAGTATATAGCAATCGACAAATTTTACACAATATTACAATTAGTGGTGGAATTCTGCAACGACTATGCGACAACTATCTCATCACAAGCAAGCCAAAGTCAATATTTTTTTTAGGCAGTAAATGCCAAAAAATAAGAATGTGATACGAAATCGCTCACTAAATAGGGAAAGAATTCCACACTTGGAAACAAGGTAAGTTTTTCTTTTAAGTCCGTTTCCTCAACGTTCGGTTCAGATCTTCGCGTCATAGCCACTGAATCTAGAGAAAACGAAGTTTTATACTCAGGCGTGTTCTGAATTCCGACTCGTTTTGAAAAGTAAAACGAGGCTGATTCCGAGTCGATTTCTTTTTGGTGTTCTCAATTCCGATTGAAACAAATCGATTCGAAGTCGATTTCGAATCGTTTTCATTTCGAGTCGATAATCAAGCGAAACAGCTGTTTTTATTTATTTTGGTTTTAGTTAAATTAAAATTGTGCAAAAATTTGAACAAAGTGCCAGAACCACGGTTTTCGAAAATGCAGAGGCAAGAAGACACGCAATTGTGCATAAAAATCGCAAAAATCGATCAATCGAAATTGAGAACACGTCGGCTTCCTTTCGACCAGAATCGCTTTGTTTAGCTTGGAAAATTTTTGATAGGAATTTTCAAATTAAGATTTGTTATACTAAATAAACAAATAGTCCAGCAAAAAGTTGTTATAAATCTTCCAAATAAAATGAATAATTTAATAAAACTTATTTGTGGGAAAAATAATGTAATTATTTGTGCTTAATAGGCTAATTATTTTCAATTCCGACTGCTCAGAGGCAAAACCTTTCAAATCGACCAAGTCTGGTCGGAATCGATATTCAGAACACCAATACATTTCGATTCCGAATAAATTGGTCGGAATCGAAATCCAGAACAGGCCCGACTATGTTCAAACAGAAGAATAAATTTAGGCAATTTCGATTTAAATTGAGTGGTGTTCATACAACTCAATTTAACTGACACAATTGTACTTTGATAGCTGGTTGGCTCATCTCTACAGCAACAACATAACTTTGTTCAGACTGTCAAAATGTGCGTGTTGGTATAAGGCGAATGGAATGGAATGAAAATATAAAACTTTGAAATTTTTGTGTGTTGTAAGAAAATGTGTTCAATGTTTTGGTTTCATTTTGACAATCCATACTATAGTAAAATGAAGAAAATAAAATCAGCTGATGAGATGAGCCAAACATATAGTTGAGCCATGCGTAACTGACTGACAACACACTTTACAAGGTTGCATTTGCAGTTTGAAACAATTTATTACGCAATTTTTTTAAATTGGCAATTATTATTACAATTTATTATATGATAAATAGCGTAATAAATTGTCCAAATGGTATAAATTGCCAATTTGGTGTGTGTTTGTACCTAGTATAAACATAACGAAAATTTAAATTGAATTGAATTGAACTAATCTTTCAATATCCTAGATAGTATAGCGGTTAGTATCCCCGCCTGAGACCGGTTCAATTCCCCGTCGGTAAGATGATTGGTAAGTTTTTTAAATTCTCTATGTAGAAATATTTCTAACCAGAGTAAAAGTACGCGTATTCTGCGCAGATCATACATAACCTTAAATCTTCGATGGCATAGTGGTCATCCACACCTGGTGATATGCAATTTTTTTAGTAAGACAATTGTTAATTGATATACTTCCTGACTTCCAAAATCCCTCGAACTAAGAACCTAAATCACTTCAGCATAGACTTTGGAGTCCATATGTAGCGCCCGTTTTTGTGGTGTGTGTTTTGGAAAGCAATATATTTTTCCTCATATACCCTTCCCTACAAATTCACTGTTGCACGCATTTATCAATGATATTATCTAAACTAATATCCCCATATGACTTTTTGTGAGTGTTGGAATGAGCTGTGATAACTTTCACTTGGTATTTATGACTCAATTCAAAAAGTGCGTGCATGTTGGAGCTCCACTCTTCGTTTGAGTTCAGCTTCGCTGAGTATCTATTCTAGCATCGAAGCTACAGAAGCTTCTGTTCATGATAAATTCATAAACCCTCCGGATTTTGTGAAATAATTCCATGTATTATAGTCAATTCGTAAATAATGGTCTGGGTGATTTTAGTAACTTATGTAGTGTTAGTTACCTCTTAAAATTTGGGAATCTTGTTCTCCGAAAAATGTCTGTGTTAGTGCCGAAAACACGCAATAAATTGGAAACTATAGCTACCGACTGAGACACTCTACTTTCTCTATTGCGGAAACCACCATATAATGGATTTCCAAATACTGAGAAGTCATTAGTCAATCAGAGCTTTCTTTCAAAAATTAAAAGGGCAACAATCATTAGTACATCCATGGCTAACAGTGTGACAAAGGAATTTAATTAAATGGGTAAAGGGCAAATGGACAGAGAGCAGAAGAGCTTGTGAAGGGCAGCTCATCTGCTGATCGTATGTGTGAAAAATCACAGATTCACAAGGCCAATCCATATTTACATACGTACATATGTATCTCTACACATTGTTGTAATTCCAAGCGTTACGAGCGTGTGTCACTGTTTGTAAAGGAGATTATGTTGCTACAAATGTCGGCGCCTCGTAAAGTGGTACAATAGTTACCTAGCAGTCAAGCCAACTAGTTTTAGCAAAGTAGAGCTAGTCAGCCAACAGTCGTCTTTCATACAACTGAAGTCTCATGCTAGCTCAGAATAGAATTTTAAAAATTTCCATTAAGGATAGTGAGGAAAAGGCTATAAGTGTTAGAGGCCGCCGCAGTAGGGTGGATATATGCTCGACTGACGTTTAAAAAAATCCTACAACAGATCTCTGGTGCCGGAAAAATATTAAAGAAAGTGGGAAGAAAATACAATGCAGCACTTATTCAAACCAGTTGGCCCTCCGGAAGCGGCAAGTAGAACTTTTGAAGCTTGAGTTGCACTTGAAGTTAGGAGGAAAGTCCCTGGCTTGGCATTCCAAAGTATAGTATTTTGAATATTTACAATTAGGTCTTTTTTTTTGAACTAGTCCGATTCCAAAAAGAAAGTTCTGGCTTTAGACTTGTATTTTGTCTGACATTCATTCATTCATTCATTCGTATTTCACTGCAGGGCGCATGCCAATATACATACAATACATATTTTCAACAACAAACGCTAACAAGTGCATTAAGTTCGTCCAGCCTCCCAGCCACATAGCACCAGCATAGCAGCCAGTGCCTTAATGAATTTCATTGCGAGTGTAATTTAATGCCAAAACTCAAGGATAAGTCGAACATAGCAGCATAGAAATTAAAGCGTCAAAAACAATAAGACCAACAACAAAACTGTTAATGATGATTGTACACGAAAGCTTCATGTTACTAACAGGCTTTGTCATATTGTTTGGGCAGATATGAATGCGGTTTGTGCGACCGTCCGCAGGCGGCCACAAAACAATGGGCGAGTGACCATGAGACGCTAGATCACATCACACGCAAGCCGGTAAAGTAATACGCTTAACAATGTATATATATATATGAATGAATGTAAGTTTGTTGATAAAAATCAACAGCATAAAGGCGTTTCTTTTACTTTTATGGGTTGAAGTCGGAAAGGGAAGTTGTCGTGGAAGGTCGCTTCGTTAAGAAGATGAATGAGCCCAGTTACTAGTGCAGTATGTACTTATGTATGCCTGCAAGTGTATCTGTTTTATTGTCTGAATAACATCTTGACGCCTCACTTAATTAGATATATTGCTACATAACTGTTAACAGTGAAGATTCCACGGCTCTAAAAAGACACAAACCCATCCAGAACTCTAGAATAGAAATTTCTATCAGATAACTACGACGGAACACAAATTTCTTACTTTTAGTGCCAAATCCAAAGGAGCCCTTCGTTAAAAGTGTAGAAAGTGGCACTAGTCTTGATGAATATACCAACAATCTTATCGTCTCTAGTGTCACGATAACGATGATACCCAGGTATTTTTATGCAACAATCTTTTATACATGTTTAAGCTGGAAAAGGTCTTTTAGCTTTTTAATACTCTTTAAGTCTGATGTTTGAGGTTTGAAGTTCAATGTGTAAGACTGAAGAGGTTTTGTATATCTTTGAGAGTTTCGGTCTATAGGTTCTAGTGTTGAAATCCATCAAGACATTTGAAAACATTTTCAAAGTTCTGGATTGAAATTTCTCAAAGCTTTGGCAATAGCTTTTCCAAACATCATCATCATCATTAAATGCGCTTAACCACCAAATCAATTTTGGGCGTTTCGTACCAAATCACGCCAGCTATCCCTATTTCGTGATAACTGACGCCAATTGGAGCATCAAAGGAAGTCAAGTCTTACTCCACCTGCCTTCCATTTCAGGTTTTTCACGATTTGGTCTCGGAAACACAAAAAGTTCTTTCAAACTGTAAACGAGTTCTTGCACATTCTGCTCCAGGAACACAACAAATTTCCGGCAAAGCTCCGGCACGCATTTCTCAAGCGTATAAGTTGAAGAAGAATAAGTCTCAAGATCTCTTTGACCAATAGATCTACGTATATTCGGCCGCCGTGGTGTGATGATAGTGTGCTCCGCCTACCACACCGAAAATCCTGGGTTCACGCCCCGGGCAAAGCAACATCAAAATTTTAGAAACAGGTTTTTTTTCAATTAGAGGAAAATTGTTCTAAGCGGGGTCACCCCTCGGCGGTGTTTGGCAAGCAATCCGAGTGTATTTCTGCCATTAAAAGCTCTCAGTGAAAACCCATCTGCCTTGCAGATGCCGTTCGGAGTCGGCATAAAACAAGTAGATCCCGTCCCCCCCATTTATAGAAAAAATTAAAAGGAGCACGACGCAAATTGGAAGAGAAGCTCGGCCTAGAATCTCTTCGAAGGTTATCGCGCAATTGATTTATTATTTTTTTTATTTAATCCGAACCTTATAGCAATATTATTGAACTCGGGTCCCAAGTTTATCAAAATTTAAACCAATATTTTCGAAGCTCTTTTTGAAACAATACATTTTTCAAAGTCCTGAAACAAACATGATACATTTATAGAAGTCTGGTCATCTCTCCATATTCTTCTTCTGCATTGAATTCAAAACTCATTACATTTCACAAAAACTGGATTGAAAACAATTTAACTTATATCCTTTTTGAAATTTAGACTGACTTGATGATTCATAATCAGCATCATGAGATCCACAATGGCATTGATTTGATATTGGAATGAAATTCTAGGTTCATAGATATTTATTTGCAAATTTCGAGTGTCGGGCTTGTGGAAAAAGTAACCTCTACTTCATAATCTGCATATTCAGATCTTCGTGCCCGCCATTTGACGATAGGAAGCACTTTTTGTTGAAAGCCCACTATATATTTCCCAATTTATTAATACAATAAGCTTTTCAGACTCACCTGGTTTACCATTGGGACTGTATGGATCGTAGCTGCCTGCAGACAGTGGTGATGAGTAGCCATTTGACATATTCGCGCTATAGCTGTGATTTTGTGAACCAGGCGATGGGCTTAAAGGTGGTGCAGAACTGGGTACACTACCCGGACTAGAGGTGGAAATCCATTCCTCGTTGCTTGGTGGACTGAAATTAAATATAAAAAAATATGTCAGTCAATCAAAGTTGCAAACCTGTAAAAAAAATAGCAAAAAAATTTGCGCATACTCACCATTCCAAACGTGCACGTTTGGGCACGAAAACGAGATGACCATTGGCAGTGTTGCCAGCAGCATTCCCAGCAGCCACTGACACCGTTGAAGTTGCCGCTGATGTGGCATTGCCATGACTACCGCCAGACGTGATAACCAAAGTGCCGCCACCGCTGACGGTAGATGTCGCAGAAGTTGCGGAAACGCCACCACCACCACCACCGCCAACAACAAGATTTATAGTATTCGCAGTATTTAACGGAGTGACAGCTATTGTTGTTGCTGTTGCAGCATTGGCATGATTGATAGAAGACTTATTATTGCCAGCAATGGATATGGAAGTACCGCTTGACGATGCCGATGCCGACGCTGACGGCAATGTATTGACAGTGAGTGCTATTATATTGTTGCCATTGTTGTTGTTGTTGTTGTTGTTTTGAATGGGGGGACTTGGTTTACCGTGATTGTTGTTGTTATTGCTATTATTGTTGTTGCTTAGAGTATTATTGCTGTTGTGATTAATGCTAATATTGCTAATGTTACTGTGGTGCAAGCCACCGCCACTGCCGCCACCGCCATTATTTATAGCAGTAACTGTAGCTGACGACGACGCTGCTGCAGCCGCTGAATTTTTCGTCAGCGCAATAAATTCATGCAATGGCTCCGATTTAATGGCAGTTGATATTATTTTAATTTTCTCCTCCACCGTTGCGGCCATTACATTTGTAATGATTGTGGGCGCCTCACCAACACTAAGATTTGTGTTGTTGTTGGCGTGCGCACGCTGATTTGTATGCGCTTGGCGCGGTTGATGATGTATAAGCGCGCGTGGTTGTGGTTGCTGCTGTTGATGATGATGATGGCTACCGCCGCCGCCACCGCTGCCCCCATTAAGATCCAACGCATTTCCTACTTCACCGCTGGCTATAGCAGCAACGCTTAGTAAATGTGTTGCGGCAATTGTTGCTGGCGGTTGATTAATACCAGCGGCGGCGGCAGCTGCTGCAGCAGCCAATTGTTGTTGCAATAAAATATGACTTGGTATGACTGTTGTGGTAATGGGGGCGTTGGCAACATTGGAAGTCGACGCTTGCGTTGAGGTTTTAGCAGACGATGCCGACTGTTGTTGTGTTTGTTGTTGTTGCATATCGTATCTTTTAAACATTTTGATGTTGTTGGTTTGTATCACAAGCAACTATTCGATAACTTAGAGGAAATTCGTTGACGGGTATGTGAATTGTTTGTTGTTGCTTTAATTCTATGATTGGTTATTGTTGTTTGTTGTAGCTCGCGCGCGTTTGAATTTCACACGCTTCAGGCATTTACATTTTGTTTTGTTGTTGTGCTTTTGGGTACTGCTACATTCGATTTAGCAGACAAACATTTTATTTTGAGCGACATTTTCTTGTTTTCACTCTACTCTTCTCAATCAGTATTCAGAACTAGCCAATACACAAATTGTTTTTGTGAAGTTGTAGGTGGGAGCACCATCTGTGGGTCATTTATGCATATACATACATGGTTCATTGTTGACCCAGTTAAATAGGTTTTGGGTCACACGTTAAGCTGTAATAAGAAATAAAATATGGGTTAGAAAATGAAAGCAGCTTAGGTTATGTTGTCTATCAAGGGCAATGGATCATTACGATCTTTGAAAAACTTATTTAAAATACATACATACATCTCATAAAATAAAGTCGTCAAATATATACGTATGAAGGGTTTTAAATGCAATAAGTGTTAAAATCCAAAAAACGATTCACTCATTAAACGTTGCAATATTTTCACTCGTTCTGCATCAAAAAAAGGTTATTTACCTCTAATATAATCCAAATTATCACAACAACAAAAAAAACATTTGTTTGTTTGTTCGCTGTAAACCAAACATTCAAACAAAATTTAGCGCAATCCTTTCATCGCATCACATGCATACTCGTACATTATAAAATCGATCAAATGATGAAAGAGGCCAACATCCGCTACAGACAAAATTTAGTGCATGTCCTCTGACTCCACCAAGCTGATTTTGTTAAAATTTCCAAAATAACTGCTTAGATACTCAGAGAGTGTTCTAGCTCAGTTTTTTCGGGAAATGTACCAGGGACCGATCAGTTATAAAAAATAATATTCAGAATGCGACTACGTACATTGGTAACTTCTTGCCCAGTTTATTATATACTTAGTAAGGCGCTGCTTTTCCGGTTAGCGGATCTATGCAAAAAAATATTGCGATTGAACGAAGCGGGTTAAGCACCTTAGAACATTATTGCAGGCGACTAAAATTCACAGACCTTGAAATTTCGACGTGGTTATTTCAAATCTTTACCGAGATAGACCATCTGGCTATCTTTCTTCTTCCTACTATTAATTCTTCTCACATTTTTCCCCTTTCCCACCCTCTTTTCCATCGTCTTGCATGCCGCTCCCTTTCCCTTCAACTTCTACCACTCCCCTCTTCCCCTTCTATTCAATCTCTTCCTTTTTTCCTATTAATTCCATCATTATTTTCTTTCTGTCCAATGTATTTATAATTCAGTTCTGTTTACCAGATTCGCTGGTGCTTCAGAAGCTTGTTGATAAAACAGTATGCTGGCTACTGATGAGTATATCCTAGATCTTCTTACTCAGGACTTGTACGCATTCTCTGGGAGTGTCCTGCTCGATCAAGTCTGTTTCCCCATCCGAAGGCACCTACTGCAGGCGGCCGATGTATTCCTAGCCTTGACCTCCAGATAGTACCAGCGGCATTACTCGTAAAGGGAACTATTTCTGTTTCACTAGGCTTGACAGCTAGTTCACAAGACTCAGCCCGACCTTTTGTATAGTTAGGCCTGCACGAAACTACGTCCATGAATGTACGATCAATCAGGGGTTCCAACGATTTTAGGAAAGCAATGAGAGACCAATTCGTTTGAAGTTGTTGGGTGATAAGTGATAGCATCTACCGGCCTTTGGAATGAAATCAACTTTGATCAAATTTCGGTATTCAACACAGCTCAAGGCAATTAGTGTACATCATGGTCAAACAGTAGCAGGAAACTCTCAAAAAAAAAAACCATCCAAGCCGCGCAAGTGTTATGACATCCTGGTCAGAATATTTGTAGGGCTTGACAAATGTTTCAAGCAAGTTGGCTTTCTCTGAGGCATTCTTCTAATTTAATTTAATTTTAATTTATTTGGATTAAAGTCGACACAGACAACAATTGGAGGCGGTGAAAGTTATTGGGCTCAAGGGATGGGGTTTCAAGGGATTTTGTAATGTTACACTTTCAAGGGGTTGACAGCACAATTTACAGCTTTTCCTACCCTACCTAATTTTTAAACTCCCCTAACCGTGGCGAACCGAGGCGAGGAACGCGCGACCTCAGAAGTTTGAACGTGATCACACCAATCGCAAATGGCCGAGCTACGTGCCGGGTCATTAAGATCTGTATTTCGATAAGGACCATCAAAATCGATAAAACTGCGGGGTGTCTCCTTATTGCGCCGAATGAAGATTGGGTTCTTGTGTTACCGGGACGTCATAAAAAGGTTCATCCAACAGAAGCTTAAGGGATTCCGTACAGCTCAACCTCCATTCGCATTCCTCAAGTACCTCAAAGTGATAGGTGTCCTTGGTAGAATTTCCCCATATCTCGCGGATTAGTGCAGCCATCCACGCTAAGCAAAATATTATCCACGAAACCCGCTTGACTATGCTTATTTCAGGGTTGTAAATCGTCTGACTAACTTTGTCCAAGAGTAGCTTACTCCTAGTGGCTCTATAGAACTGCGGCCTCTGGGCCTCAGGCAATTGCTCCTGCAACTTCCTACTATACAGCTCCCAGTTAATTGTTTTTAAGGTTTCTATAAGATATTTTAACAGGACGTGCTTCATTCACAGAAACCTAAATATTTATATCTATGAGCAGGGAGTTTAGTTCGGGTAGAGTTCAACAATCATTTAAGGCTTTCGAGACTTCCTCATAGGACCAAGATATGCATGCATAATATGCATTGCATATGTATGTACATTAACCTGTGTCGGTTTGTATGGACGAAAGTTAACCGATATCGCGCTATCGATTTTTCGAAAGGATTTGGGCTCAGGAAAAAAGTTCCACTACGCATACCCGAAAAAAAATAACTTTTGAGCCTGCGAAAAAAAATGGCGAAAGGGTAAATTTTTCGACCAAAACACTCCCCAAAACCCAAAAAATAGATATATTTTTTTTTTTTTCAAAAAACTGTTGTAAAACCGTTGGCAATAACAGTTATTTGAAAAAAAAATTTTTTGGGTTTTGAGGAGTGTTTCGGCCGAAAAATTTACCCTTTCGCCATTTTTTTTCGCAGGCTCGAAAATTATTTTTTTGGGTATGCGTAGTGGAACTTTTATTCCTGAGCCCAAATCATATTGAAAAATCGATGGTCCGATATCGGTTAATAAATCGACCCAGTCTAATGTACATCCCAGCCAACCCAATACTTAGAGCCGCCTTCATCATGGAAGCGTTTTACTCAAACACCTTTAATTTAACTAAAAGCACTTATTTAAAAGTAGTTTCGAATCGGCCCCTGTTTTGAATCAACAGCAATTTAAAGCGATTGTGTATTATATACAAATATATAGGTATGTACATATGTCAAACACATACATATAAAATATAAAGCTTCACTATTGTTGAAAGGTCATTTAATCGATACACCTTTAGCTGTAACCCCACTCATGTCGATTTGTACTTACATACATAGATATTTTTTGCCTGTGTATCTGCGCTCACGTTTATGAAATAATTAGGTCATTGCGTTCGTCTGTCAAAAGTCAGCAGACACAGGGTCGCATTGTGTGGTCAAATATGTACGTAGACTCTGTATTCGTTAGCTGGTGCCCACCCACACCCCATTAATTGTTAAATTGACACACCCGGCTCATTCCATTCATAAATATCATACTCACTAATTCACTGTTATACGCTTTTAAATACTCATACTATTTACAGCACCCAATCCAAGGCACCGTCACTAGCGCGCGCTCTCTCTCTCTCACTATCATACTCTTACTATCTCCCAAAAACGTAAAAAAGTTTTCGTTGTTACATATTGCTCGACTTTTCATTTTCAGCGTCAGCATCACACACCTTATGGCCACTCAATTTCTCTGTCTCTTTCCCTACATCTATGTATATCTTGCCTTTTACTCATTCCAGCCACTTCCCCCCTTCGTGTCGTCATTGCTGCAGCCTCAAGGATTCCAGGTCAACAAATTTAACCGAGTCCATAGGCCGGAAAGTTTAATGCAACCATGTGCGTGCAGTTTTATGGAATGAAGTCTGGGCGTATCAGCACGATATTGCTGAATTTGCTTTCGCTGCATTCGTGTAAGTGCCTTTCTTTCGCTTTTATAGTCGTTTCGTAGTGCACTCGTTCAGTAGTTCATCGCTTGATTATCCAATAGTTTTGCTCTCATACCACCAAACTCTCACTGCATGGCTATTGTCGCTTTTTGCATAATCGTCTTTTCTCTCGTTTATGTCCTCACATTTGTTTCAATTATAGTTTTACATTTGCACTTAGCCATTCCACTCTCAATCCACACTCCTTTCATACATGCACCACCGCTGCACTCGTTTATCCTTTCACTCGTTTCTGCAAGTATCGCATTTTATTTTCGTCATCCTCCGAAAAGCACATTCGGCAACGCCTTGCAAAAACAAAGATGTCACACTGTTTCTCCTAGAACTTTTCAGAAGTAGGGTCGTTTTTGCTTTTTTTTTTTTTGGAGGTGTGTTTGTGTGTTTAGGAGCAACGGAAGTTCGACATCCGGAAGTGGCATTGAAATTTCACTTAACTTTGTCCGTTATGACACTAGTGACCCGAACGTGTGAATTGTGTTTGTCAATATGAAAGTGACCAAAGCGACACTTAAGTAATGGAATTGGATACACATTCCGATATATCCTGCAAGCGTGCATATACGGTTAAGTAACATTATAGAGGCATGTAGAGCAGAGTTGAATTCGAGGTCATTTGAGTAATGAGTCTCAAACAAGTGCTTCGCCATTTAACCGTTTTAAGGAAACAACAATAACCAAGATTTTAAAGGAAGTAAACTTCGTGACTGGCCCTTTCTTCTCTGCTTCAGGATTGGGAAAGACCTATTTCATCTAATCGACACATAGCTTGGAGGCGGATCCCCGGATTTGATGTCTTTCAACTAACACTAACAATTTCCTGATCTTCTTTGGGTTAGGTGGCACCATAGCTCCAAACAGATTTGCAGATTTGATAAACAAGTTGAACAGAGCTGAAGGGTTTGGCAAATTGTTCACGTTACACTAGTACCCTAAAGTTCTTTTACCGAAGCGAACTGGTTTTATATCCGGTAAAAGAATGTCATTTTAAGAACCATGAAACAAGCCTACTAGAGGGTTAAGGGGCTTAAAATAATCCGGGGTAGGCATGACTGTCTCAAGAGGCGCCTAAAATCCACAGACCTAGAAGGTGCGACGTGGTCATATCGAATCGTTGGCGAGATGGTTGGGCTTTTGTTTTAATTTCTTCAAAACCTTAACGGAACGTCGTTATCGCCACAAAAATATGAAGATGAAGATAATGAATTAAGAGCATGTGCATGAAGTAACCAGATGCTTAATAGAAAGATTGCCTGATTGAAAAAGAGGGGAACAATGACCTACGGAACAAGCTGTGGGACGAAGCATGAACTCAACCGAACTTTGCGACATCTATTGTAGAGCCCTCAGCGAGTCAGAATGGTCCTGTCGTAAGAGGCAACTAAAATCCAAAGACCCAAAGATTCGATAGGTCAAATAAATGCTAGCACTGCAGCAAACCGGATTAATATCCGGCAAATACCTGGCCACATCTGCTAAAGCCCTTTTAATCTTCGGTAAAGGTTCTCCCATCTCCAATAAGTGGACGACTGTGTGAATTCGCTAAGGCTGGCAATATGGTAATCTGTAGTAAGTACTATAAAGGAGCGTTACTACAGTATAACTCTCCTATAACTCACCTAAAATAACACTATAATAGACCAGCAAAAGGCAGCCAGCAACAGCTGAGCAAGCATCAGCTGACGACACGCAACCAATAGCAATTCGCTGAAACGCCAAATAAATATTGTAGTTCTCTACCTCATTACAATGATCGGCACGTTATAGAGCAAATTTGCTATTGCCAGTTGATATATTCAAGGCATAAGACCTTCGATACCTGATTGAGTAGAATGGATGATGTGTCGACGACCACAACCTTTAAGTCTCTTAATCTGTAGTCGTCCAGTTAAATGACGGAGGTTGCTGCCTTATGACCACACTACCTCTTCCCCACAGTTCTGATCAGGGCTACTGCACTGATTTACTTCTAGAGGTTGGGCTGCGAAGTTCTCACTGGTTCAACTCCGTGTGCCATTGCGACACCTTTGGGTGGCAGTGTCCAGTTCTCTTTATAGACTACCAACGTGGAAGAGCGGCTAGTGCTAGAAGGGAAAAACACATGTGTTTGCTACTGTTACAAGCTCTGTCGCAGCCCTATCGCTGTTGGACGCCGCCTCATTTGCTCGAATATTCTCGCGACCGACAACCTATCATGCTGGAGTAGTACTAATCTTCGACGCCATCCGACGTCAACTATTCCGTTCGCCACATACCGATAAAATCCTCAGACTCGCTCCTCGGTCGCCATACTCTTCGTACAGAAATCTGCTGTCTTCCTAACATCTCAATCCGTGTGTTCATATTTGGTCCTAACAAATAAATACTCCGTTTCTATCAGTGGTGGTTTTTAAGGACTTTACTTGACTCTAGATTGACTGAACCAAACCCATCATATTGAGCCCTCAAGCTAACTGGCTGTCTGACCACACCACAACACAAATCACAATTGGTCATATTCAACCCAGACAGATTCAGTGTCTTATATGCGCTCACTCAACGAGAACCCATTACCACGTCGGACCATGATTTTGATCATCGCTCTGACTGCCTAAGCCCAACCAATGCATCATACACGCCCTCAAAGCTATTCGATTATAATAACATAGAAATATTAAATATACCTGCTTTTAATTCCATATCACACCCTTCAAATGCAAATATTGTTAAACAGCCCAACGCCTTCACAAGTCAGTGCACGACAAGGCCGACCGTAATTGCCGCACATACAGCCATCAAGATTGCAATACTATTCAGCATAATAGTACTTTAGGCAAAAGTTCAACATCCCCGAGAAAGGTGAAAAGACGGTAATTGGTGCGCGAAAATGCTTTATTGGATTAGAAAGAAAAAGTGTGGGTGCGGCAACAGAAATGTAAGCGGAAGGCAAAGTGCATTGCGGCATAAAACAGCTGATTGAGTGCATACGATGAGAACTTTGCCGTATGTAAGCACATGGGTAGATGTGCATACCGAAGGGTAGACATTAGGGCAGGTCGATTTAAAAATCGCTCATTGCTCTATGAAAATCGTATTCTAGGGATCAAAATAAGAAACTTTGCCGAAGGAACCATACCTCTAAAACGAATTCTGAGTTATGTGTGCTGACATGTTGGTGTTGAATGTGGGTAGAAGAAAAAGTGAAAGGGTTTAGAGGTAGGGAATTGTGTTAGCCCTGTTAGTTGCTTATTATCAGAAACTAGGGTCTAATAATCCTAGTTTTAGAAGTAACTGGAACACAAGGGATATTCCAAAGCTCATCTTTATCTTTTAAAGTTATTATTAATATTTCAGTAGTTTCTTTCTATACGGATAACCAGCTGACTCATAGGAGATACACTTCTGTTTGTCAAGTGGGCAATTGGTTGTCCATGCCGTGACTGATTCAATATCAGCCGAAGTGTCGATATGTTTGTAGCACGTACCACGGAAGTACTTTTAAGCTTGCCAAGCGAGTAACCCTTATATCCTGAATGCCAGCATTATCAAGAATCGTAACAAAGGCTGTCGTAATTTCAGCATTTCAACCTCTGTAAACGATGGAAGCATGCTGATATAGCAAAAGTTGCATCGTAATAACAAAACAATTAAAGAAGGCTAAGTTCGGGTGTAACCGAACATTACATACTCAGCTGAGAGCTTTGGAGACAAAATAATGGAAAATCACCATTTAGCAAAATGAACCTGGGGTAACCCTGGAATGTGTTTGTATGACGTGGGTATCAAATGGAAGGTATTAAAGGAGTTTTTTAGAAGATAGTGGGTAATAGTTCTATAGGTGGACGCCTTTTCAAGATATCGCCATAAAGGTGGACAGGGGTGACTCTATAATGTGTTTGTACGACATGGGTATCAAATTAAAAGTATTAATGAAGGTTTTAAAAGGGAGTGGCTCTTAGTTGTATATGTGAAGGCGTTTTCGAGATATCGACCAAAATGTGGACCAGTGTGACCCAGAGCATTATCTGTCGGGTACCGCTAATCTATTTATATATCTATTACCACGAACAGTATTCCTGTCATGATTCCAAGGGCTTTTGATTTCGCCTTGCAGAACTTTTTCATTTTCTTCTACTTAATATGGTAGGTGTCACGCCCATTTTACAAAGTTTTTTCAAAAGTCATATTTCGCGTCAAAAACCAATCCAATAACCATGTTTAATCCCTTTTTTTGTATTTGGTATAGAATTACGGAATTTTTTTCATTTTTCGAAATTTTCGATATCGAAAAAGTGGTCTTATTTCGCCCATTTTCAATACCAAGATAAAGTGAGTTCAAATAAGTACGTAAACTAAGTTTAGTAAAGATATATCGATTTTAGCTCAAGTTATCGTGTTAACGGCCGAGCGGAAGGACAGAAGGTCGACTGTGTATAAAAACTGGGCGTGGCTTCAACCGATTTCGCTCATTTTCACAGAAAACAATTACCGGCATAAAAGCCATGCAATTTCAAAAGGATTGGTAAATTTTTGTTCGACTTATGGCATTAAAAAGTATTCTAAACAAATTAAATTAAAAAGGGCGGAGCCACGCCTATTTTGAAATTTTCTTTTATTTTTGTATTTTGCTGCACCATATCATTACTGGAGTTGAATATTGACATAATTTACTTATACACTGTAAAGATATTAAATTTTTTGTAAAAATTTTACTTTTAAAATTTTTTTTTATAAAGTGGGCGTGTTCGTCATCCGGTTTTGCTAATTTTTATTTAACACACATATAGTAACGTTTCTTCCAAATTTCATCATGATATCTTCAACGACTGCCAAATTACAGCTAGCAAAACTTTTAAGTTGCCTTCTTTTAAAAGTGGGCGGTGCCACGCCCATTGTCCATAATTTTACTAATTTTCTATTTTGCGTCGCAAGGTCAACCCACCTACCAAGTTTCATTGCTTTATCCGTCTTTGGCAATAAATTATAGCATTTTTTCGATTTTTCGAAATTTTCGATATCGGAAAAATGTGCGTGGCTATAGTCCGTTTTCATTCATTTGAAATAGCGATCTGAGATGAGTGCCCAGGAACTTACATACCAAATTTCATTAAGATACCTCAACATTTACTCAAGTTATCGTGTTTACGGACGGATGGACATGGGTAAATGAATTTTTTTTTCGGCCAGATCATTTTGATATATAGAAGTCTATATCTGTAACGATTAGTTTATGCCGTTACGGATTACCGTTATGCGAACAAAATTAATATACTCTATGAGCTCTGCTCAGCTTAGTATAAAAACTGAGCCATTCCTTACTTACCTGCTTAATAGGCGCTTAAACGTTTAAACGGTTATGGCCGTCCAACAAGGCGCGCCAGTCGCTTCTTCTCTCTGCCAACTAACGCCAATTGGTAACACCAAGGGGGTTGAAATCGTTTTCCACCTGGTCCTTCCAGCGGAATGGGGGCCGCCCTTTTCCTCTGCTCCCATAGGCGGGTTCCGATAGAAACACTTTCTTAGCCGGAACGTCATTTTTCAATCGCATAACATGGCCTAGCCAGCGTAGCCGGCACTGGGCACTGGTCTTAATAGTGGAAGCTTAAACTCCTAAGTGTTAAAAGAGACACACCTTTGTGTAACCACGGAATTTCTTATTTTGTCACCGGAGCATCATCTACACAGTGGGGCGGGAAAATTTCCCATAAAAGAGAGAAACGAATTAACAGCTTCTGTTACTCAGAAACCTGAGCATCGCAACAGGTGGAATATAAGAAGTCATTTTCGCAAGCACAGCAAAGAGATCCGACACACAAGAACTCAATTGTTTGATTAAAACACGACAAAGTCCTACGACGAAGTCCGTTCTCAGAGTCCAATACCCGAAACTCGCAGTAGAGGAAACAAACTTCCTGGATTAACACGCATCACTCCGACGCACGCAATGTAGGTATTAGAGATATACGCCGCCGATAAACGCCGCCGCCGATTTTGGTTATTTTTCGCACGCCGCCGCCGAATTCAAAAATATCGGCGCGGCGGCGTCGGAGGCGGCGGCGGCGTCCGGCGCGTTACTATATTTTCTCGTTTAAGACTGTTTAGGCCATTTATTGTTCAATTGTATTGTTTGTCGAAAATTGGTCGGATATGGTCGAAAGTGGTATCAACGGATGCGCATCACTGCCAGTTATAAGAAACTAATTGCGAAATTTAACTCCTTCTCACTGGTCAAAAGTTATTTTAAAAAACAGGCGTTTTCGATGTCAGCTTAACACGGACTTTGCATCGCCCAATTTACCAAGTTATTAAAACAAAACACTGAAAGAAAAGTTATATAATAAATTTAGCGCGACAAAAACATCCGTTAGAAAGTCTTCGGAGCTACCCCTAGAGCTTCTAGGAAAGTTATGTCGAGGAAGGTATGAGTTTGAAGTCGCAGTCCTTTGGCTTCTGTGCTGGCATATGGTGTGAGCGTCAGGAGGCGTGGTAGCGACTGGCGGTCTGTCCGCACATCGGGAATTGTAGCTCTTACAGCCGAAAAAACTGGAGGCGCCTTGTGCCACAAGAGTCATGAGTATTAATATACTATTAATAGCACCCGTAAGCCGCTTTTGTGCGTGACCGCCAAGGAGCCACAAATAATTTAAAGAAATTGTGTTCGCGACGATTATTAGGAGTTAACCTCAGGTGAAACTACGCTTTGCACGAGATATACAGACAAAAGTGTGACCATTTTATGTATCTCTATTTCTTTTCAGCAGACGCAAAGGCCGGGGTTAGGTTCGAAGCTTCTCTTCTCCGCAACGAGCTACTCCTGAAAATTATTGAACGATCTGCTAGATTTTGGTGCAAAAACCCCGGATCTTTCCGAAATGGCCAAAACGTTGATTTTCTTAAATACATACAAACAAAACCATTCCTAAATATTATTTTTTTAAATAAAAAAATTAAGTTTTTTAAAGTAAGAGCACCGGCGTATGCCGGTGCGCCGACCACGCCGCCGCCGCCGGTATATAATAGAGCCTACGCCGCCGCCGCCGATAAAGTGATCGGCGTAAACCTCTAGTAGGTATGTCCTGCATGGGATGACCCCCACATGACACCAACCATCTTTACAATTATAATGCGGAATCAACGTCTAACACTCATGACTCTTTTGGTGTCATCCTGTTGAAACTGTAAGTTTCCTTGGACTTCCGTTAGAGGAGATCGATGACAATTTGTGATTTAATGCACATATACAATAAGAATCAGACTTCCCTGGCTTTAACTGACAAATATTCCGTATGCGGAAAGTAGATTCAAGGTACTTATATTAACTTGAATGATCCTTTAAACAAATTTCTTGACCACCTTAAGACGAGCTCGACAATTACAGAGATGTAAGATGCTACAACAACAACACAAATCACATAGAGAAAGAGATGCGTTAAAGCTCGGTGACGTCAAACTTGATGACTGATCTACGCATGTGAAGTCTTTTACTACACGCCACTATTCTCCTACTTTCCTTGGGTGGAATTGTCGCGGCAGTCGAGCTAGTATGGGAAGAAACTAGTACATATTCATAAAAGGCAAAGAAAGCGCCACACCTATAACAACTTGAGATCACCTAACTTCATTACAACGACTACAAGAGTCTATGAAATGCAACTCATACTCCGATTCTCAAAGTGACATCTAAATTTCGAAAACATTTTGCATCACCCTTTATATGGAACTATCGATTATTTAATGCTCGCTATAAACGACGCCAATGCAAAGTGCCGATAACCAAATATCAAAACAACAAAATTCAATGACGATGAGCAGTAAAAAGTACTAGCAATAATACAACGAGGAGTACCACACAGTCTCAGAAGAACAATAAGAGTCAATAAGAAAGAATTCACTTATTGTTGTTGTAAAATTACTTTAATGTTCTTTCCTTATTTCGTTTTACAAGTATTTATGCCTTAAGTTACTTTTACTTATTGTGGTTGCTCTATACCCCCAGAACTTCCACGCAGACTTGTTGTGCTTTTAAGTGCTTTTGTACTGTGCCAGTCCACGCCCACATCAAATGCAGGGCTGCATTGGAATACTGAAAATATTATTGTAAGTAGCTCTGGCGAACCGAAAATGCCACAATAGTTTGTTTGTTTGTTCATATCTATGTATGATACTATGTAAAAACTGCATTGACCCAATTTTTCAAAGGTCGCAAGCTTGCTACGATGTCTCATCTCTAAGAATGATTTTGGGACTGCTTTTATTTTTTTAGCACTTGGTGATTTATCTAATTCTTTTTGTAGTGATTTTTTGCTGCTGAGCAGAAAGCTGAATTCATTAACTTCTACGATAATCTATCTACATAAACTGGTTTCCTTAAAATCCTGTGTCCATCGGAACGCGCTTGAGCCAAATATCCATTACTTGGCAATGAATGGCTTGCAAGCATAAGACTTATCTTATTCCTGTACTCAATAAATACAGTGCTGTGTGCAAAATTCATCATTATTAATTGACGCTGTACCGCCTAGGCTATTTTGGTCGTTCCGTACCAATTTACGCCAGCTACCACTAAAGGAGATTACGTCTTCCTCCATGTGTCGCTCTCAACTCAGTGGAAGTTTGCAGTTTTCTTATAACATGATATTGTCGTTGCACTACGTTCATGTTTGCGTAAGGCTGTTCCAGCTCACCATTCATTACACCTCGTATGGCATCACATGCACAAACATACAGCTTCTCTCAAATACACTCTCCACACGAATCCGATCCATACGGCAGTGTTCGAGATGGAGTTTTATAGCGCTTTGACAGCGTATTCAATACGGCGGTGCATCCGGCCAGCTGATTCCAGCGAGTGATAGAAAAAGACGCAGGATGTGTATATTATAGTAATTTAAAAAAACAGGTGATCACAACTGGGTGTCACTTTGACGTCTATGCTTTAGATTACCAATCTTGCCGCAAGCCCTTAAATGGTTCACAAAAGTGTGTCAGAAAGCACAAACTGCTAGTTATCGTATTTATATGTATACAGAAAGAAGTGTCGGCTGGAGAGAATCGAAGATCATCCACTTATTCGATTTTTAATAAATCCTTTGCATGGTTAGGTTAGGTTGAACTGGCCGGTCCATGAGGACCTTACATAGTCTCAAAGAGTCCGTAGTGTTACTGGAAGTTTATTTTAACGACGAAACTGGAAATCCCTATCAAAAACCAGGACCTATGTATGTTATAAAATAACTCCGTCCTCTTGGCAAATACTAGCAGCTTTCTATGACTTAAGCCACTTGCTGCTTCTAGATCTGACAGCAGTATCACTCCTAATAACTAGAGTCTTAGGCTGGCAAGCGTAGGGCAGGAGCACAAAACGTGCTCGATCGTTTCCTCCTCCAACCCGCACTTCTTACATTTGTCCAGTGTCCAGTCAGGATACCAGTCATGAGTACACAGTCCTCTCTACGGAGCAAGCTTCAAGGCATTCGCCCTTGTTAACTTGTTCATCTGCTTTTTCATTCCCATCTATTCCCTGTCCCCATTCTTTCCAGAGACTGCTTACACTCTAACACACTTTTAGATGCTGTGCTATGCGAGATTATTGCCTTAATTGCTGCTTGGCTGTCAATATAAAAGTTAACACGGTTGCAGCTATAAGCTATTCTCTTCCAGTGTTTCTACTGCTTTGGTTACGGCTAATACTTCCGCTTGGAAAATGCTTCAGTGATCTGGCAGCTTGTAGGATCTTTTTATTTCCGGATCAGCACAGTATACCGCAGACCCTACTCCTTCCACTACTTTGGAGCCAACTGTGTGCACATGTATCGCCTCGTTGCGCCAACCATCTACCTCTATTGTACTTGGCATACTAAAATAACTTTCTGAAACACAATAAACTTCACAACTGTCACTTATTGCTTGTTGAAGAGCTTCAGCAACCTGTACGATACCCATTAAAAGAAACGTAATAACAAGAACAACACTGTGATGTCACATTATACGATAATTTCTGGAATTTGATGTATTTGGTTTTGATATCAAACTCAAATCAAAGTAGTAAATTTATAAATGAATAAAATTTTACGAATTGATTCTATTTTTAATATATACGTACATATTTACATTGTTTTGCCTTTGCAGTTTTTTTGTATTTATTTTTTGTTTTGCAACAGTACAATTGATTGTTGAATATCAAGCAATAAGCGATGATACATCTGTGCTCATAACGCAAAGAAGAAACAATAATAAACCACTACCGTTCAATTTACTGCTCTTATCTCTCCAAAATCTAATACTGCCACAACATTGCTACTTGAGAACGAATTTAATTTATTCTCACTCAATTATCTTCCCAAGTTTTTTTTTGTTGTTAGTTTGTTCACTGTAATTGTATTGTGCTTTGGTCAAGCAGCTGACTGTAGCCTCCGTGGCGCAATTGGCTAGCGCGTTCGGCTGTTAACCGAAAGGTTGGTGGTTCGAGCCCACCCGGGGGCGCAACTTAATTTTTAACAAAAATTATTATAATTTTTTTTTTATTCATTATACAATTTAATAAAACACTTTTTAAACGGTTTTATTTAGCTTGAGTTGACAGGCTGCACGGCTGCATGCACGGCCGTTGTTAACGAATCTTGTAATTGAAATTTAAGTAACTTCCCGATAAACTACAAGCTTGAAACTTGGAATATAGTTCAGAACCCGATGACAATGCAATAATAAGAAAAAAATCGCCGCTAGGTGGCGCGTGGATCGAGATATTCACAAAATTCGCATTTGCGGTCCGATTTGGCTCATATTTGGAACACAATACATGCAAGAATAGAAATCGACCTGTGAAAAAAATCGCCGCTAGGTGGCGCATGGATCGAGCTATTCACAAAATTCGCATTTGTGGTCCGATTTGGCTCATATTTGGAACACATAATACATGCAAGAATAGAAATCTACCTGTGAAAAAAATCGCCGCTAGGTGGCGCATGGATCGAGATATTCACAAAAATCGTATTTGTGGTCCGATTTGATTTGGTCCATATTTGGAACACATAATACATACATGAATAGAAAGCGACCTATGATGCCCGATTTGGCTCATATTTACCTAATTATTTTCTAGCTTTTCGTATTTTTATTATTTCATGTAAGTATTGTTTTCAATAAAACCGTTAAACTTAAAAATTTTTTTTTTTATTATTTTTTTCTTTTTAAATCAAATTCTTGTACTCTAACAATGATAAATTTGATCTTTTGCATAATGCATAAGCTATCAATAAGTCTCAACTGAGGGGATCTACCTATGTACTGCCAAATTGCAGAGTCTATATGACACCCTAGGATTGATCTTTGTAAGGTCATCACAGTTCATTGGAGTGGGAAACGCCATCAAAAGTGATAAGTGATTAAACGAACCGATTATATCTGGGTCATCGCATCAAAATTTTTCCACGAGTGCGAAAATTTTGCAAGCTGATCAAAGTTGAAAGATATCTTCTACAGTAAACATGCATATGTTGATTCAAAATCGATAGACACTGCGAGTGTACTAATGCACCCCCAGCGCGTTAGGGGGTTAGAATATACCCGCGGTAGGTATGCCTGTCAAGAGGCGACTAAAATACCAAATAGATTCAAGGGGTTGTGTAGCGCAATCCTTTCAGGTTGCCGGCGCAATATATAGCTTCTCCAAACCCAATTGTCAACCTCACCTATACGTGGCGAATCCGGTTTGATTAACAGCCGAGGCTCTGGGGACCCCGAACTCCTCATTAATGTAGGGGGTGGGAGGGCGGTATGGCCTAGAAGGCCCCATGAACTCGATAACACTCCCCAAGGCCTTCGGGGAGTGCCGTTATCGCTACAACAACAACAAAAACAACAGCGCACTGATGCCTGCGACTCGCCAAATGGAATTTAAAAATGTCTACTTAGTATATACATCAAATATGTATTGATAGTCCACGATAAGAGTGCAAACCCTTTGATGGACATTATTGAGTCGGTTGGTTTTAGTCCAACGCATTCCCTGCTAGGCACTTCAGTCGGCTCCTTCTGGGCATTTCACTTAAACTCCTTTCTGAGCACTTCCTGACGTCCGCCTATCTAATACACATTTGTAATCATTCCTAGGTTGAGCTCTCATTTTAAAGTTTAGAACCGTAACAGTTGTCACTTCTTGAAATTATTTAATTTGTAGACTAAACAATTAAATATCCCCTCTAAAAACGTTTCAGGTATGAGCTTCAGGACCAACTCATGTGTTTTCAATACATTCTCTAATTTATTTCCTGTTCAAAGACAGAATTTATCGTTATTGGATTTCTTAACTGCATAAGAAATTTTCCTAATAATGTGCCCAGCCTGAAACTGCCGTAACTAGCTTTCGCTCAAAGCTTATGATTAACCGTAATCCGTTCAACCAAACTCTTTTCAGTAGATCTTCGAAATTTCTATAATGTCGCTTCAGGTTTTGGGTTAGGGTCCCGATAAGGATATCTGTTGTTAGATGACTAAAAGCATCTGTTAGTGATCCACACTTTAATCTTTGCTGCTTGATATCTGAGGCAATTGGAATCCGTTAGAGGTCCTCCAATATTATATATTGATGACCCTACCTCTATATAGCTAGTCTCAATGATTATCACCATTATCTTAAATCGAGTTAGGTTGTATTTCAAACTGCCACAGATATAGTGTTTATGCTCATTTTAGAATTTTGCAGATTAAAGCGCGGTATCCACATCAAAACAAAACGCTCAAGAAAAGTTTGGTATATATTTCTTGTGTGAAAAATAGTAGCAGCTGAGTAATTTTGACATTTCTTTTATCTCTGCAAAAAGGCGTCACTTTGTTGATATTAACATATTCGAATTCAAAATACACTTAGGTCAAAGGCAATAAACTAAACAAGAGAAAGGGAACACTAGAGCTTAAATAGAATTCCGAATTCCATTCAAAAATCGCATATATACAATCACGGTTATCCCTCGTATTTAATCGACTGTGTTCTTTCTGGGTCGTTGCTATAGAATATTGAGACACGCATATATTTTTTGGCGAAGCCTGGGCTCTATCTTTAGAAAAAGGTATCAAAAAGCGTATGAGTTTTCTTGAGAGGTGGATACTATTTGACAAACGAGATTTCTCTTCAGCATTTCTTGAGCGTTTTTTGTATGGAATTTTTCATGTGTTGTTATGGGAATATCGTGGTAAAAAGATTTTGAATCAATTATTTTCGGAAAAAATATTAGGAAAGGAAAACTAGTCCAACAATTTTTCAACATTAACTAAACTTAATTAATCAACATGTTTCCAACACTGTATTTTTCACAGCCATTTGCCTCAGCGCATTTCAAAACAGTTAATGGTCATGCACAGGTGAACTGTTTCAAATTATCATTTGTATTAAATTTTTTCAATTTCCTGCTGTTAAATTAATCGTCACTAATATTTGACCTAGCTGTTACATTTGCGGAAATTGTATAAGCCTTAGGGTTTACAGTTATTAATAGTCTAAATGGTACACAATATTTTTCGAGAAAAGTCAAATAAGCTGAACTTGTTTGAGGTGAGTTATGTGGTTGGAAGTTAAAGAGGTCCATATATTTTTGTTCATTGTGAATACCTGGTTGAGACAAATTCGTCCAACCAGACTCTTCTTAGTTAATACCTGCCAATTTCCCCGCTATCCCATATGAATTCAAGCAAGAGCGAATGATCCACATGCCTAACCCACGCAAGATACAAGAGCTTATTTGTACACCATTATAGAAGTTTCGTAGCGATAGCATTATGTCCGGTGAATAAGTCATAAATCGCAGATTTGTTAAGTTTGGGAAAGGTTTATATCCAAACATGGTCATAAAGACCCTGAAGCCTTACAATCGTTATTCTGACAGTGCATTTCTCGAATTCTTTCATGTTAAGGGCATCAAGAGCCTTACAAGCGTATATAAATCGTTATGCCTTCACAGTTTACGCAACCAAATTTTCATAAAGCCTTGGGCGAGTGTTTTTATCGCTCAAACAATAATAACTTAGGCCAATGGCAGTCGTACTGCAATTTCGTTTCTCTCGACATTGCTGTGCTCACGGACGAGCAAAAGAGACCCTCAGATGTCCTATGGACGCCAGCAAGTCTCCGCACTTCGGTACAGTTTCCAATTAGTTTAAATTAAATTCTTTTTTTTCAATCACTCTGATTCTTCAAAAAATATCGATATGTTGACATAGTCGCAGACTAAAATTGACCGGAAATGCCAACTCTAAAAAGGTACCTCATGTAAGCCATAAACCACAAACTATGTGGTTAGGCGATTTCGTGTTTTCGATTGCTACCTGCGATGAAGTATTATTGGACTTAAATTGTTGGCCCTCAACCGTCATAGTAAATCGACAATAACGTTGGCTATTAAGATATTAGCCATAAAGCTGCCTCCTTCATGGCTATTAGGCCAGTCTGGTAGATTCTACCTTGGCTTGCTTGAGGAAAGCGGGTGACCTTTTGCCTTTCTATTTATTTTAAAATCATCTGTGACGAGGACCGTAGACTTTCGGTCTAAAGCTAAAACGTGCTTCCATTCAAGTCTTTAAGGAGTTATTAGGGGAGGAAAAGTTTTCGGGAGAGGTGGGCTGGGCAGTGTAGCAAGATCACTGGCAGGATCTACTGTGTTGCCGTAAATATGAATCTTTGTAATTACAGGTGACAGGACTCACTTTGAGACCACCTTGACGTAACCATTCCCCCAATGTGATCTGTGGTAGCACACATAGAGGTTGTCGTTAAGTCTTGCTATAAGCGTAAGCTATGATTTGACAACCAGTGATTTCAAGTGTTGGATGTTAGCTGATCACTAAAAGGTTTCATAGTGGAGAATGTATGATACTAATTGGGGAGCTGCTTTTCTCAGATTTAATGGCATGACTTTTCTTGCTCACTTTGATGGATTTTCTTTTCATCAGATTCATGGTGCGAATTTAGTACAACGATTTTCCTAGCGAAATCTGGTAGGCGGATTCAGCACAAGGTGGTCCTTTACCATCAGCTGATTGCTTCTTCTTGATATTTTCCATACAACGCTTGGGTATAACAAGATGTCAGTTAGTCGAAAGCATTGTTAATTTTTTTTTTACTTGACATACTTCTGCATGGCGAATTGGGTTGAATTCGCTTTGTCATCACTTTATATAATTCGCCTTGGATGCTACAAAACAACACAAATTTTCGCTTAATTTGACATTCTGTTGTACTTCGAACTTGGGCCTGATTCGTTTTGCCATCAACTTGCTTTGCCTAAGGTGAAACTATAAAAAGTGCTAGGAAATCGAATTTAACCCAATTCGCCGCAAAGCGGAATGTCTAATTAAAGGAAAAATAGCGTCGATTTCGTTTTACCGAAAAATTTTGCTTGGATAATTACAAGAACAAGCAATCAGCTGATGACGTAAGACCACCTTGTACCGATTCCGTGGATTCGCCTTGTTCGGTCCCATTTTGTCTATAAGTGACTGTATGAGGTTCGTTAGCAATTTTTGTGCACGAAATCAATTTTTGGTATTTTTCTATTCATTTTACAAAAATATCCACTCTCTTTACAGCAAATTTTGTTTCGAGTTCTTGCTTTTTTATTTTTTTGGTTGCTTATTTTCGTCGTCAAACAATAAAAATGTGGTAAAATGTAAAAATAAAAAGCAATTTTAGAAGCTAAGAATAGAAGCGAATGAAAAAACACTTAAATTGAAATTGAAATTGCAAACGGAAGTTGGATACCCAAATACAAAAACGGCAACAGAAATTACGCCAGCAATTACAATGATGTGAACACCACCAAAAACAAAAAAAACACTGAACTTGCGCAACAGCCAACCAGCCGAACATGTTAAAAAAAAGAAAAAATATGAGAAAAATATGTACTAAAAGCGTCCAACTTTAACGCTCCCAAAGTCTAAATACACCAAGAGATTTAACTGAGTGCTGAATGTCAGCGCTAATGCCCTCCCTTTCCACCACATTCACAGCCAACTTCATTGTCGCTTTCATTTGTAATAGATGGCTTTTGCTGCATGTGAATTTGTGCTTAAATAAAATTTTTTTTGCATTCAATTTGTTTTTTGTGTTGCATTGCAGCATTTTAATTTTTTTTTATTTTGTTGAATTTAATTTCATTTTCATCCATTCTGTAGTCGCTCAACTCGCTCGCACACATTTGGTTGTCGTGTCGTCACGTCTCGTCGCATTTTTCGCATCGTTTCGTATGCAACAATCTAGTCTAAATCAAATAATCTCCTCCCCTCCTATTACCGCTGCATGTTACACTTGCACAAGCAAAAGCGTTGATTGCGCTGCTGCATCAACTGGCATCACGTCAAATTTGGATTCCTCACATGCCCCCAAAATCGTTTCATGCCAGTAGAACGAGTGTAAAATTTAATAAATGCGCCAAGTTTTGGCGGTAACTTAGTGCTACTTCAGACTAGTCAACCATTGCGTGTCACAACAAGTGCTGCCAAAATAATGAACAGCTTATCGGCGTATTTCACTGTTACTCGTTTCAACTAGCGAACCGTATGCGCCGGCATATTGAACACACTATTCAAAAGGTTTGACAGATCGCAATTGTTACCATTTACAATGGAGCAAAGTCTGTTGTGACTGTTGTGCCTGTACATAACTACTTGCGTTTTCTATTCAGGGCAATATTCACTAAAGTTCAGTGTGAATTAATAGTGCAGAGTGACAACCAAGGCGCATTTAATAGGAGGTAACAGCATAACAACAGCTGATTGTTTTCACAGCAAATTCTAGTTATTTAAATGTCAATGAAACGAAATAACACATTAAGCCAAGGCAAATCTTAACTAGGTGATAGAGATGCGAGTTCAGACCGAATTTGTCTTATAACACAATATCAAATTAAAATAAAATTTATGTTACATCGATTTTCCGACACCTTTGGTACCAGCAATCAGCTGGTGGTATGCCATTATCGTACTAAATTCGCCTTGTATATGAACTCATACTATCTTTTGATATGACAATCAAAAGTGCGCGAACGTGATTATCATCGCGCTTTGCTATCACCCAAGGCGAATTCAGCACAAGGTGCTGTTATTCCATCAGCTGATTGCTTCTACTTGATATTTACCATGCAATGCCTTTGTACCGCGCTATGTCACTTAAAGGAAATTGAGGCAAATTTTCTTTGCAGTTTACATTGTCTTTTGCGCCGAATTGGGTTGAATTGACCTTGCTATCACCCTGTATGGATTCGCCATGCATTCATTCCCTCTCTGTTGATCTAGCTATGTATGTCCGAACGAGTTTGAAAGCAATTGTTGACTTGTCTGAATTAGTACTTATGTTTAGACCAGTTTATTCTATAGCGTCGTATCTTCGCTTCAGAGTCAGTGTGTTTGTAGGCTTTTTATGTTTTTTGTTTTTAATAATTTATGCGCATACTTTTGCATTTCATGGGGGCGAGAAGCAAAACAAAATAAAAAAGCATATAAATTCTGGAATATGTATAAAATTTGCGAAGTCGAAAGTTGGCTTGATCTTGTGATAAGTAGCTGCTCGACACGGTGTATTGGATTATGAAATGAAAAAATGTGGCGAAAAGAAGTAAGAATTATATAATTTAGGGTTACCTCAGGCTTTGTTTCAACATGTCTGGTGATTCAGGATGCCAGCATACATTTTGAGATACCGTATTCTGTAACTACCTACCATTCTCTTAAATGTAATCTTAGTGATACAGGATGGAGAAACTTTGCTAACACATCTGAGAATAAAAGGATTGCCCATTAGGCTAAATCGAATAGCCATGAATCTGCATGATAAGATGCTATTTAGAGCTAAAGCGCACAGCTTTATCGTCTAAGTCGCTCCAAGAAAGAAGAACCGAAAGAAATTTGTCTCATTCTTGGCAATGTGCTCGTCTTTGCAGTGTTCAGATATACATCATTTGGTAAGCCTTTCTTCTGGGTGAAACCCTTTTTGCAGGAGAGGTTGCCTTTGCTTTCTTCTATATATTGCCATATACTCTATGTTATAGTCTCAAAGGTTCCAGCTTACAAATTAAGTCCATTCTACTAAATGAAGTAAAGCTAGAGTTTCTCAGGCCACCTACAGGCGCTGTATGATTTGAACACGTGGCTTCAATATTAGTAGGCGAAGGGTATTACAACGGGCTTTTCTTTTAGGGGACCCTGTGCATCGTTCACTGGCTGGTCTAATGTCAGTTCCAATGTTGAGTCTCTGGGAACTCTTCAAAAAATAATCACTTCTACGTCGGCAATTAAGGTGTGTGATACTCCCGACCTTCATAATTTACTTAATAAAACTGTGCCTCGTGTGACATCCGAAAAAACGAACGAAAGTTTATGTCAGATGGATTACGAAAATATTGCTTTCCAAAAAAATTAGGGAGTGGAGCTAATTCGAGAACGTGAATACTTAAGATCATTTTCACGGATGGCTGACCTCTAAGCTATGAAGCTTGAAATGAGCATTCCGAAAAAAAAACATTTGTTATGACGTTGTACCGAATACAGTTTCAATGACTGCTTCCGAACTGGTTCTAATCGTATGAAGAGCGGCATAGTTCGTATTCACATTTCCACCAACAGAGCTGAAGTCTGAATTATATTGTATTTAAAGCAATTAATCAAAGACTGTGAAAATTTTGCAACCGGGTCTGCGAAGGCGAGCAATGGCCTTTTAGTGGAATATCAAAATGTTAAGTGTCATTGAAACTACTGTGTGGGGACAGAAATAGAACTAGTACTAGTACAGTTCTGTGCTATTTCGGAGGGGGATTACACTCATACAAAAGCAGGGGCCAAAGCCCTTCAAGGTATTGCGGATCTTCGCGCATATTGGCAATTAGTTAAACCATCGATGATTCAGCCTAACATTTTTAATTCTGAATCTCCTGAGAAAACAATCATCAGATTGACAATAGAATTGATATGTAAAGTAAGTAAACTTATACAGATTTAACCTCACCAGCAATGGATGGAGAGAACAAATATCAAATATTTTCCAAGTTCTGTTTAGGTATTCGGTGTTTTTTGCTTAACACAACTCCTCCATACTAGTTTATTATGTAAAAAGGTATTCCCCTTCTGAAGATAGCTAAAATTTATTTCTTTAAGTGAAGCTTTAACTTTATATTTTGTAGATGCTCAAGGACTACAAAGTTTGACTCGTGAGTGAAAAGTTTTAGATTTCGATAACATTTTAAATATTTTTATGCAATGATACTAACAATATATAGATCAAGTAATAGAAGACCCATTGCGATGCCAAAAGTTGCTTTTCACGCTTCTTGAACGAATGTAATAAAATGCACCACCACATTAGCAGCATTTGGAAAAAAACTTATCATTGAAACAGTTAGTATTGTACTACTCAAAAGGGCTTTGTCATTGATTTCTGGGTCAACTGGTCTCTGCAGCTTCAGCAGTACCTCCTAAAAGGCATAGGTAGCATTTCTTCTTGTCGAACTGAAAGAATGTGTTCTTTAGTGTGCTAATTAAAGAGGATATACATTTTAAATATTTCTTTGAATAAAATTGCTCTTTAAGCTGCAGACATTGGTGAATTATCGGTAACCGTATCGGTAACCTTATAACAGCTGATTCGACCAACCTTATGGGAATCAATGCAATCGATTATTGGTGCCGCTAAGGTCGTAACCGTATCGTAGCCAACCAATTGGTTTTTGGTTTACCGTCGTAACGATAAAGAGCTGATTACGTTAGGGATACGACTACAGCGATTCGACATACGGCACCAATGACTCCCGCTTTAGGTAGGAGTTTGTATTAAGAGAATCACGATACTAAGTTTTGCGATGTCATTAGTTCACCAGATACCCTCGCAAGTTCAATCATCTTCGGGGCAAATAGATGAATCAATTAAGCAAACCCAATTGCACTTAGCTAATAACTATCAGTAGAGATGGAAACGGGTCGATCGAAGTTCCAGCGGGTTATAGCGCTTAATATATTCACGCTGTAAAAATTGCCCCTCGTAAGACACAACTAAAATCCAAAGACACGAACAGAAAGGTAAATGAAATCTTTTATTATAAGCTTTTATTTAGTTTCACTTGGCTGTTGTCTGAAATCAAATATTGCAAGTTAAATTTGATACACTTCCCGGTGTCCGATTGAGCTGAAATTTTGCACGCATGTATAACTCCGATGACAATGCAATATGACTTTGCGAGAATTCGATGAATTAATCGATAACAGAGTTAACGGTAAAGATTTGTGCTCACAAGCAATAATAGCCTAAGTCCCAGACAAACCCGGCCTAGCTACAGCGGTATGTATCCGTGGAGTCTGAGACTTAGGCGATTGTTGCTTGTAACCATAGGTATTTATATTGCATATTAACGAACTGCGAGAACCACGGACACAAACCGCTGTAGCAATTCCATGCCATTACTACGCGGGTATGGGATTCACCATGCCATTTTATATGAGACAATTTTCTTACCACGTGGTGAAACCCACACTTACTTCCATCTTTGTTTAGAGGGATGGTGAATAACCTACAGCGGCTCAAGAACGAAGGTAACTTCGCTTTGTTTGTGTATACAACGAACGTAGAAGTTAGGCTTTTATCGCTAAATGCTGCATACTTTTCTGCGCACTTGATTTTGTTTTACAGATTTTTGGCTATGGAATTTTAGCTAAGCGAAAGTTGGAATTTTATTTTAAAACAGATTTAACCCACAGAGCAGAGATCTGCAATGAGTAGTTGTAAACTGAACGCGACATAGGCAAAGTCACAACAAAATATGATTTTAAGTTAGTTAACACCGTTTGACACAATTTTATATGTGCTCACTGTCAAAAATGCTTCAACTAACTTAGTCACATTTTATTTCAGTTATGAATATGCCCCAATATATTCGGATCATGATCCAAAAAATCGTGTACTCATACTCAGTCAAGGTTATTTACACGTAGCGATTCGTATCCGCAATTTGGTTGAGAGTCTTTTTCATCCTGACACCGCGTTAGCGAAGATGCTGATATCCGAAGTGAAGCCACTTTTGGCAAACACATACGATACGTTTTCTCGAAAATGTGTGTATTCATTGTATGTATGTGTGTAACGTTTTGTTGTTGCAAGAACACGTGAACATGTGTATGCATATATATACAAATTCATTTGAATGAGTTGAACAAAGCATGGGGCGCATTCCAAAAGCACAACTGCTGCCGAAGTTGATTAGTGATAACTTCTTGGAACGCACAGTTGCAACTTTACGACAAATTAGTGAGCATAAAAATTGTCCGCTCCATTCACTCAACGTTTTTATCGATTGGTTTTTGACAGTTGGCTCAACGTGTCGTTTCAAAAGCACAATTTATTTATTTCAGCTGATAACTGATTAGCTGAGCTAGCAGTTGCGCTTTGAAATTTACCCATTGAATCAAACTTTTGCCTCGGATTTCAATTAAAATCAGTGAGCTGCAATTATTCATCTTTTAAGGTTATTAGGGGACTAACCAAGAAATGAGTATTAGTGCGTATGCAAACAAAGAATATGAAGCACTTATATCCACTAACACACATTTACATAGGCATGCTTCGTAAAATGAATAACCGCCCATAAGCCACGAAGCAGTTCAGTACTCAATTGACTTCATGGCGGAACGATACAAGGTGGCAGCATGGTTACATACTAAAAACATAAACAAAAATTCCATGTACTTTGTTTTTGTAAATTCGATGGACAAATGTCAAAATCGTACTGCGCCGGAAGTGGATGTATCAAATCAAATACAAAAAAGTTTATAATCAGCTGTCCCATGCTGCCACCTTGTACCATTTCGCCATGATTGGCTTATTGAGCAAGAAAGTCAACTGTGTTATACGAAAACACTAATTGGAATAAGTAAGACTAATAGTGCAATAAAATGAATAAAGTCATATCATTGTTCTGACGCTAGCAACACAACCATGTACACGAAACTAAAATGAATACAGCGCCAAAGTAAAAACTATGATAAACGAAGTATACAGTGTATTACACACGAAATCAAAGTGCTACTAAGTTAAAGCGACTATGACATCAGTTTATACTCAACAATGGCATATATGTATGAGACATATGTGTTACGGGGCACTCGTATGTATTTTCTATTTTATGTGCTAATCACTCATAGTATTTGTCTGTACTTGACTAAGTACACATTTAGACAAAATTTTTTGGCTCATGACTAAGTGCACTAATTTTATTAGTACTCAAAGCAGATCTCTGATTAAAATTTCATACGAAAGCAGACCAAACACGAGAATAGTTCGTGAGAGACCGTTGTCGCTTGTATCCATATGCAGTGTTGCCAGGTTAGCCTTTTCGAGGCTAGATTTAGCCTTTAGCCTCGAAATTTTGGGTTTAGCTTCGTGACTTTTTTCTAGCCTTTTTTACTCCGAATGTATTTTTAAAAATTTCTAAAATAAAATAATTTCAATAGTTCCTGTGAACACCTAATACCTAATAATATGAGTTCTCTACAAAAGATTAATTCTTTTTCTGCTGAAAATTCGTTGAAAATTTTAAAGCCAGATGTATTTTCTTACTTTGAAAAAGAGAAGTATAGTTATTCTTCAAGTCAAATAGCATTAATAGAGCTGCAGTGCCGAAAACTTATAACTATACAATGGAAAACCGTACACTCCACCATGGAATTTTGGTCGGAAGTCCGAGAACATAAAAATGTATTAAACGAACCTCCTTTTTTAGAACTTGTCGAATTAATATTTAGTTTTTTAGTATTACCACTCAGTAACGCGGAAGTTGAAAGAATTTTTAGTGGCATGCATGTTCTGAAAACTAAATTAAGGAACAAACTAAAAATTAAAATGCTTAATGCGCTGCTTAATATTAGATGCTGGTTAAAACGCTTATCTAAATGTTGTAATCACTTTGAAATTACCGATGATCTCATATCTATGGTAAATAGCCAAACTTTATACCCAGACTTAAGCTCTTCTGATTCTTCAGACGGGGAATATTTTATATAAATAATTAGTTTGTAATATTTTTTTTATGTATATACACATATGCAATCATTTAAAGTAATTCCATGCCATTAGAACAATTAGGACTGTGATATAAACTGTAAGATTTAATAATTTAGGTGTAAAGTTTTAATGTTAAAAATATATAATTATATACAATATAGAATTTTTTTGTCGCAGACGAAAAAGCCTAATTATCGTTTAAGCTTACAATGAACTTATAAAGTGTTATATTTCTTTAGAGTCAATTTATTGTTTACTTTTTAGTTAATTTTATTAACCAAAATAATAAAAGCTTATTTTTAAAAAAGTTTTTTTTTCTTTAATTTTATTTTTTACTTTTTAGTTCGTTTTATTAACAAGTAATAGAAGCTTGTTCTTAGAAAAGCTTTAAATATAAGTATAGGGGGTGAAACAAAAACACATATTTCAGTTACATCTGCGTATAATGCGTATTGGAATTTATTAGTTACACATTTTATGCGCAGCAACTTCAGAGGTGTATTTAAAGTTTAAAGCATTGTAAATATAAGTATTGAAGTCATGAGTCTGGGCATTCGCGCAATTTTAGTGATGTAAATTGCATGGCGCCAGCGCCAATGCGGTGCTAGCTCAATGGTAGCTCATTGACGAAATGACTCCAAGCGAATTTTTGACGCTACTTAGTAGTGAGTGCGTAGTACATTTTACTTGCGCTATTGAGTGAAACGACTTTTGTGTGTCAGGCACGAGTTTGGTGTTATTGGCGCTACTGGCAATGATGACACTGAGCTGTTGACGGTAGCGCTGGTAGTTCAGATTTTGAATCAGAGAAAGAATTGATGACCCGTGTGAATTATTATGGCTTTGGCCGTGTAAATTATTATGGTGTATTTGTATATTTTAGATTTAATGCACAATTAATATTTGTGTGTTTGAGCGGCCAAATAATAACAGTAGTATTGCTAAAGTGCTGCTTAGTTGATGGAATGTCGCTAATTTCCTAGCGATGATCAGCAGATTGTCAATATTTCGTTCAACGGACGCGCGAAATTGCCACATCTGCTCAAATTTTCCAAGATTTTCCATTCTTGATTTAACTTAAGCTGTTATGCCAATATTTTTCAGCCAGCTTTTTTCAAATAGGTAATTTTTCCAAAAGCAAAATAAATTACAGAAAAGATTACAGAGTTAAACAGCCTTAAAAATTCAGCTATGTTGGTTATACACAGAAATACAACAGAGGGTTGTGTCACCGCTTTTCGCAAGCGTTGAGATTCACCACGCGTGACACGCGTGATTCACCACGTCCAAATATCACAATCCACGGATAGGTACCGGCGGGTTTGTATGGGACTTAGGCTGTTATGCCAAAGTAAATACAAATCTTTACCGATAACTGTGTTATCGATTAATTTATCGAATTCTAACAAAGTAATATTGCATTGTCATCGGAGTTATACATGTGTGCAAAATTTCAGCTCAATCGGACACCGGTAAGTGTATCAAATTTAACTTGCAAGATTCCATTACAGACAATAAAAGTGAAACTAAATAAAAGCTTATAAAAATGGCGGCCACCGTGGTGTGATGGTAGCGTGCTCCGCCTACCACACCGTATGCCCTGGGTTCACACCCGGGCAAAGCAACATCAAAATTTTAGAAATAAGGTTTTTCAATTAGAAGACAATTTTTCTAAGCGGGGTCGCCCCTCGGCAGTGTTTGGAAAGCGCTCCGGGTGTATTTCTGCCATGAAAAGCTCTCTGTGAAAACTCATCTGCCTTGCAGATGCCGTTCGGAGTCGGCATAAAACATGTAGGTCCCGTCCGGCCAATTTGTAGGGAAAATCAAGAAGAGCACGACGCAAATTGGAAGAGAAGCTCGGCCTTAGATCTCTTCGGAGGTTATCGCGCCCTACATTTATTTTTTTATTTTTAAAATTAACTAAAAAGTAAATAAACTTAAACAAAAAAACTTTTTTAAAAATAAGCTTTTATTATTGGTTAATAAAATTAACTAAAAAGTAAAAAATAAATTGAATGTAGAACAAGTAAGGAAGGCTAAGTTCGGGTGTAACCGAACATTACATACTCAGCTGAGAGCTTTGGGGACAAAATTAGGGAAAATCACCATGTAGGAAGATGAACCTAGGGAAACCCTGGAATGTGTTTGTATGACATGGGTATCAAATGGAAGGTATTAAAGAGCATTTTAAAAGGGAGTGGGCCAAAGTTCTATAGGTGGTCGCCTTTTCGAGATATCGCCATAAAGGTGGACCAAGGGTGACTCCAGAATGCGTTTGTACGATATGGGTATCAAATTAAAGGTATTAATGAGGGGTTTAAAGTGGCCCTTAGTTGTATATGTGAAGGCGTTTTCGAGATATCGACCAAAATGTGGACCAGGGTGACACAGAACATCATCTGTCGGGTACCGCTTATTTATTTATATATGTAATACCACGAACAGTATTCCTGCCAAGATTCCAATGGCTTTTGATTTCGCCCTGCAGAACTTTTTCATTTTATTCTACTTAATATGGAAAGTGTCACACCCATTTTACAAAGTTTTTTCTAAAGTTATATTTTTCGTCAATAAACCAATCCAATTACAATGTTTCATCCCTTTTTTCATATTTTGTATAGAATATGGCATTTTTTTCATTTTTCGCAATTTTCGATATCGAAAAATTGGGCGTGGTCATAGTCGGATTTCGACCATATTTTATACCAAGATAAAGTGACTTCAGTACGTGAACTAAGTTTAGTTAAGATATATCGTTTTTTGCGCAAGTTATCGTGTTAACGGCCGAGCGGAAGTACAGACGGTCGACTGTGTATAAAAACTGGGCGTGGCTTCAACCGATTTCGCCCATTTTCACAGAAAACAGTTATCGTCATAGAATCTATGTCCCTACCAAATTTTACAAGGATTGGTAATTTTTTGTTCGACTTATGGAATTAAAAGTATTCTAGACAAATTAAATTAAAAAGGGCGGAGCCACGCCCATTTTGAAATTTTCTTTTATTTTTGTATTTTGTTGCACCATACAAGTCTATCCCGGGGCGATTATTGAGATCGTCGACTGGAAGGACATTTCGGCTCGGCCAAGGGCCAGGGCATGGGTTCGAGCAGTTCCAGCAGAACCTGAGAGAATTCTCAGGATGCTGCAACTGATGAACCCGGCTCTCCCAACGCAGGACTGGAGTGTCATCCAAGTCGAGGACGCTGTAGGACCTAGGAGACAGGTCGTGTTAGCCCTGAATAAGGAAGCTCTCGAGCCCCTTAGACGGAGCAAAGGAAGAGTGTTTTACGGCCTCGGCAAAGTCGTAATTCACGTATACCGTGGGGACGCACAGCGCGCATCCCTTTCGAGTGCCTCTTTGGACACGGATATTGAGGCACCCGAAGTGGAAGCGGAAACCTCCGACGCCGAAAGCCTGGTTTCCGCCACGTCAAATTGCGCAGGGGCTCTGGGCAATTTGTCGATGGAGGATGCTCTGCTGGATAGCGATGGAGAGGATCCCAACATCACGGTGATGGAGGCAGGGGAGTCTGAGCAAGCTCATGCTGAGGTTGCTCCAGATAAACCAACACAAAAGTAAGGCAGCCTCGGCTGCTCTCATCAGTCGCATTTCTAAAGGCGACGTCGAAGTGGTCCTTATCCAAGAACCCTGGGTGAACAACTCAAGGATTTGCGGATTGGGGGCCATTGGGTTTAAGCTCATCCGAGCTGCAGATGAAGTTAGAACCTGCATTTTAGTAAAGTCCGAGCTAAATATATTTCTCTTACCTAATTGTAGCAATGGTGACGTTACAGCGGTCAGCTTGGCAAGCGGAGGCACCCAATTAACGCTAGCCTCCGTTTACATGCCGTACGACGCAGAGGAACCTCCTCCGCAAAAGACGGTAAAGGATCTGGTGGCCGACTCAAGCAAAGGCCATCTGCTAATCGGGACAGACGCAAACGCCCACCACGTGCAGTGGGGTAGTTCCGACATAAACACTCGTGGTGAGTCACTTTTTGAGTACCTTTTAACAACTAACCTTGTAGTTTGCAATGTAGGTAATGAACCAACTTTTACTACTAAAAACCGTAAGGAGGTTATTGACCTCACTATTTGTAGCGAAAGCGCTTTTGGGTGGGTTAAAAAATGGCGTGTTCTTGAGGAAAATTCCTTTTCAGACCACCGGCATATTGAAGTAATGTTAGAGTTCTTCGTCGATCAGCCCATTGCGAGACGTAACCCACGTAATACAAACTGGGAACTACATAATGAGCTGTTAGCAAGCGAACTACCAGAACTGCCCCCACAAAGCCCCTCATCAACGGAGGAGCTTGAGGGTCTGGTAGAAACCTTCACATCGGCATTCTCAAATCCCTTAGAACAGACTTGTCCGTTGCCAAAACCACGCGGTAAGCGTAAACCTCACTGGTGGTCCCATGATCTGGATCTACTTCGTAAATCCTATAGAGAACAGTTCAACAAAGACAAATTCTTTGATAACGGGTCACAATGGCTAGAATAGAAGGACAAACTAAGGGCCTACAAAAAAGTCCTGAGACAAACGAAGAGAACTTCATGGAGAAATGTCTGCACTGGAGTCGATAGTGTCGTTGACACATCAAGGCTACGGTGCGTGCTTTCTAAGACGCAAACAGCTATTAGCTTTCTGCGGAGACCGAATGGTACCTGGACCAGCACAGAAGGGGAAACCCTAGAGCTTCTCCTGGACACACATTTCCCGGGAAATATGACCAACGCACCGGAAGTACCTGCAGTAAACCAAGCTGTGAATATACCCATCACTGAGGAGAGGGTGAGGTGGGCAGTTAAAAGTTTTAAACCTTTTAAGTCTGCTGGACCAGACGGGATTGTACCCGCTCAACTTATCTACTCTTTGGAGTTATCAGCCAACTGGCTGCGGCACATATATACCGCTTGTTTGGCTCTGAACTATATTCCGTGCGCATGGAGGAGCGCCACGGTCATATTCATTCCTAAGGCAGGCAAAGATTCTCACTACGAGCCGAAGGACTACAGACCATCAGTCTTTCATCCTTCGTACTCAAGACCCTAGAGAATAGTTAGCGATTTTCTCACTACAAGCATTGATAGGAACCTCATTTCGGGCTATCAACACGCGTACACCAAGGGTAAATCTGCGGAGACTGCGCTACACAGCCTAGTCCCTACTATAGAAACATCCTTGTTCGAAAAGGATTATTGTCTTGTGGCCTTCCTAGACATTGAGGGAACATTCAACAATACAAGTCCAGACGCCGTTAACAATGCTTTAACTGATCTGCACGTTAATAGACCACTAGTGGGACTGATTGATCAACTGCTCAGGGGAAGGAAAGTGCTTTCCTCACTGGGGAAGGTTGATATAACACGATTTGTCGCAAGGGGCACGCCCCAGGGTGGTGCCCTTTCCCCTCTACTATGGAACCTAACTGTAAACTCGCTATTAAGAGATACTAGTTGGGGGAGCGGGAAGGTTGTGGCATATGCTGATGACCTAGCGATTGTCTACAAAGGCAAGTTCCCTCAAACTTTATGCGCCTTGATGCAGGTAGCATTGCGAGAGGTTTCCCTGTGGGCTTCCCGATGTGGACTCAGCGTCAATTCCATTAAAGTAGAGCTTGTCTTATATACCAAACGATACAAAATACCATCGTTAAACCTACTAGAACTAAATGGGGTGCGCCTAAGCCTGGCAGATAAAGCCAAATTTCTAGGCGTAGTTTTAGACAAAAAGCTGAACTGGAAGGACAACGTTATTCAGCGACAAAAGAAAGCGTACATTGCATTATATACGTGTAAAATAGCCATTGGCAAAAAATGGGGACTCACCCCCAACACATGCAGATGGATTTATACCGCGATTATCAGACCCATACTTCTGTATGGGGTAGTCGTATGGTGGCCAGCCTTGAGCAAGGCGTCAAACCCAAACTTCTTGGGTAAAGTCCACAGATCCAGCATGATAAGCATAAGCGGAGCTCTAAGAACAACGCCTAGCGAAGCTCTTCAGGTCATTATTGACATCCTGCCATTGGATCTAGTTGGTCATCGAGCAGCGGCAACGTCAGCCCTGCGTTTAAAGGAGTTGTCGTGTTGGAACAGCAAGACCACAGGACACTCAAGTATACTAAACAAATACAGTTTTCTTCCTCCTAGCACGGCTCGCTGTGCGACCACAACAGTTGCGGAAACCAACTATACGATAAACATACCCAGCAGGGATGACTGGACGGAGTCGGATAAGTGCCTTTCTATGAGCAACAGCATTTCCATATACACGGACGGCTCCAAGCTAAATGGTAGAATAGGAGGTGGAGTATACTCAAGGGACCTTGACCTCCAGCTCTCATTCAGACTACCCGACCACTGCAGTGTATTCCAGGCAGAAGTTGCAGCCATAATGGAAGCCGCAGCTAGGATAGGGACATACAATGTCGGCAAAGAAATTTTTATCTTCAGCGACAGCCAAGCTGCCATAAAATCTCTGGGCTCCCACTCGTTCAATTCTGAACTAGCACTAAACTGTCGCCGATCTCTTCAAGAGATGGCTCAACAGAACCATGTACACCTCACATGGGTCCCTGGACATAGGGATATCGAGGGAAACTGCATTGCGGATGAACTCGCTAGGCAGGGTAGAACCAGGCAGGTTAGGTATGCCCCTGTCCACATGCATGCTATTGCTAAAAGAGCACATCTACCGTCAAGCCGACGAAAGATGGCTACAAACACCGGGGTGTCGAACATCGAAAGAAAACTGGCCTAAATGGGATCCTAAAAGATCCCGTCACGTGTACAGCCTAAGAAGGGATACAATTTCCACACTTGTGGGGGCACTAACGGGTCATTGCCTCATAGGTAGGCATGCAGAAAGGTTAGGAGCGCCTTATCGTCGTTGCTGTAGGAGTTGCAAAGAGGATGAGGAGGAGGACACGGTGCAAGTGCCCAGCACTAAGCGGAGCACGGAAGCGCTTTCGGGGAGCTCCATTTCTTGATAATCTGAGCCAGGTTGTGGAGCATGACGTCAAGGACCTGGTAGCTTTCATCAGGTCCTCAAAATGGTTCGAAGAGGAATGGTAACGGTGTTTTTTTTTCGTAGAATCACAACGGGCCTAATATTACTGGCCTAAGTGTGCCCTCGGGCAGCCACCCTAACCTAACCTAACCTAACCTGCACCATATTATTACTGGAGTTGCATGTTGACATAATTTACTTATTTACTGTAAAGATATTCAATTTTTTGTTAAAATTTTACTTCAAAAATTTTTTTTTTTAAAGTGGGCGTGTTCGTCATCCGATTTCGCTAATTTTGATTTAGCTCATATATAGGAATAGGAGTAACGCTCTTGCCAAATTTTATCATGATATCTTCAATGACTGCCAAATTACAGCTTGCAAAACTTTCAAATTACCGCCCGTTGTCCAAAATTTTACTAATTTTCTATTCTACATTATAGGATCAACCCACCTACCAATTTTCATCGCTTTATCCGTATTTGGTAATGAATTATCGTACTTTTTCGGTTTTTCGAAATTTTCGATATCGAAAAAGTGGGCGTGGTTTTAGTCCGATTTCGTTCATTTTAAATAGCGATCTTAGATGAGTGCCCAGGAACCTACGTACCAAACTTCATCAAGATACATACCTCAAAATTTACTCAAGTTATCGTGTTTACGGACGGATGAACGGACATGGCTAATAAATTTCTTTTTTCGCCCAGATCATTTTGATATATAGTAGTCTATATCTATCTCGATTAGTTTATGCCGTTACGGATTACCGTTATGCGAACAAAGTTAATATACTCTGTGAGCTCTGCTCAGCTGAGTATAAAAATATAACACTTTATAAGTTCATTGTAACCTTCAACCAGACCTGTAAAGAAAAAGTACCAGTACAAGTACAAGTATCAGTACCTCAGTACTTCGAAAAATTAGTACAAGTATAAGTATTGTTGAAGTACAAGTAAAGTACTTGTAGGTACTTTCGAAGTACTTTGATAAGTATTGAACGGTTTTGAAGCGGATCAACCAGCACCCTTACGATCACCTAACTTTGACAAAATGGCTGAAGAACAGTTTTACGGTGTTTTAGTGATACATCAACAGATTTCAATATGCTTCAGAGTTATCCTCTTATGAAGGACCTATCACTCAAAATGAATACGTCCTCAGTTTTCTCCGACCCAGTAGAGCGTTTATTTTCCTTAGCAGGCATAGTTTATAGTCCTAGAAAGCAATAAATGACGGGCTTTTCGTTTGAAAAGCTAGTACTAATGAAGGCAAATACAAAACTACTTTAATATTGTTAGCTGTTGTACAATTTATACTTATTTAATATGTTGTTTTACTTCTTGATGCTTTCTAATATGAATTTCACTCATATTTTGCTTTTCCATTTATGAATCAAACTGACATATTTTATCAGAAAAAGTACTTTCGTGTTCTTGAAAGTATTTCGTAAGTATATCTACTTGTACTTTCGGATTCGAAGTACAAGTACTGTTGTACTTATACTTTGTACTTAGATTTGAAGTACTTGAGTACTTGTACTTGTTTGGTACTAGTACAAGTATGTACTCAGTACTTTACAGGTCTGCCTTCAACAATAATTAGGCTTCTTCGTCTGCGCCAAAAAAAATCCATATTGTACATAGTTATATATTTTTAACATTAAAACTTTACACCTAAATTATTAAATCTTACAGTTTATATCACAGTCCTAATTTTTCTAATAAAAGCGTGTTACATTGTGATAGCAAGAAAAGGAGATCCTAAATGTTCTTAATTATACCATCAAAATTTAACACGCTTTTATTAGAACAATTAGGACTGTGATATAAACTGTAAGATTTAATAATTTAGGTGTAAAGTTTTAATGTTAAAAATATATAATTATGTACAATATGGAATATTTTTGCCGCAGACGAAGAAGCGTAATTATCGTTAAAGGTTACAATGAACTTATAAAGTGTTATATTTCTTTAAAGTAAATTTATTTTTTACCTTTTTAGTTAATTTTATTAACCAATAATAAAAGCTTATTTTTAAAAGTTTTTTTTCTTTAATTTTATTTTACAATTTTAAATCAGGCGTTGAATTTCCCGCTTTATATTCACAAAAAAGCGCGGAGAATCGCAAAGAAATCAACGACTCAATCGACACACATTTCTGCTAAGAGCTGTACAAAGTTCATAACAAAGCTAATGCATACATACATACATATGTAGCTGACAAAACAGCATTCTAGAAATATAAGTACATAGGTATGTATGTACATAAATAGTAAAATAATAATAGCACAAACGTTTTGTTTAATAATAAAAACAACAGGAAGATCATTCAACTTTTATCAGCAATGGGATTTTTATTGTGGGACAGTTGTTACCACCGGCTGACATTTTCTTAGAAAAAACGGTAAACAATGAATGAGAATATACTCATGTATGAGAGAATGAGCGAGCAATAACTGAGACAAAACTATCGCACAACTTGTATAACGAGCCAAAGCACAAAACTAAAAATGAGAGAAGACAAAGAAAAAAAGCAATAAAAACAACACGGAAGCGCTGAAACTAAATCACGTGTATACAGTTAACCGAACTCTGGCATTCATCTGCTTGCTTGCCTGGCGTTCGCCTAACACCTCCGCACACCCTTTTGGCAGCTAACACACACAGTCACACACCGTACGCTTTGGCCCACTGACTGAGTTGGTCATATACATAACAGCAAAAGAATTTTTGATTGAATTCTCGCAGCCAAACTGACTACCTCCGTCCCTCGATGGCGCGGTGGTTTGACGCTGGTCGTTTGAGCAAGCGACGTGCGAAGCGACAATTGTTATTTTATTATTTTTATATGAAGATGATGGGGTCTGCGTTTAATGCAAAGGTGCCAAAAAAAAATTGAGCCAAAAGTGGAACAACCACAATCAACTAAAAGCACAAATTTTGTGTCACTACCAAACCGCAAATAGCAATGCAGCAACAAAAATATTGAAATAAAGTAAAAAAAACTGCAAACATGCGAACGTATGATAAAATATTATAAAAAATATGAAAATATGCCCAAAAACTTACATACAAAGTGTTAACAATCAAAAAGAGATGAAGGAAAAGAAGGAAGTAAAATAAATAAGAGATAAAAACCGGACAAAATATCTACTGTAAAATATCTACTGTAAAAAATATCTACTGTATTCAGCTTTAAACAAAAAAAGATCACTCATCGAGCGGGAACCTCAGTACAAGTTTGCTGACTTTTTGCTTTTGGAATCATTCAATAGACAAAACGTTGTTGTGGAAGCTCAACGTAGGGGAGAGGGAAAGAAGAAAGTCGCAACCGCACTTTATTAATGTAATGGAATGCTCGCCCTATATCTCTCTCTCTCTCCCTCTCTCTCTTTAGGTATTTACAGCGATTTTCTAGTCCACCCACTACAGTGGGGGTAGTTTAATGGACAGTCACAAAAAAAAAAAAAAAAAACTTGATTCAAACAAGTAAAGGTGTCTAAGTTCGGGTGTAACCGAACATTATATACTCAGCGTGAGCTTCAATTGTACATTTCATTTCAGATAAATTACTTTTCTACATAACACGTGGCACCGCCCGTTTAAAAAAAAATGTCTCCCCATTTCCTCTTACAATAAAACTTGATAAGTGAAATATCACTGATTCAAAACTATTTTTTGCTAAGTTATCGCTTATTATTCTAGTCTACGACCCTTTTAAACTTGTTTTATATCTAAGTTGCCATGGTCTTTAACCGATCCCGTCCATTTTTACTTGAAATATTTTGTGCTATAAGGAAAATATGTGTACACAATTTCATTAGGATATGTTAATTTTTCTTCGAGTTATGGCTCCCGAAACAGAGAAAATTTCTTAGTCATAAAAGGGTCGGTGCCACGCCCATTTTCAAAAATTTTAGTGTTTTCCAATTTAATGTTATAATTAAATTTAGAAAGTAAAATTCTATTGATACAAAGCTTTTTTTCGCTAAGATATAGCTTATTATTTTCGTCCACGACCCTTTTAAAAAACGTTAATATAAAAGTGGGCGTTGTCCTTAACCGATTTCATAAATTTTTCGTCAAAGCATTCCTTATAGTAATGACAACCTCTCTGCTTAACGGTTTTTGATTTATGATTAATAATATTTGTAAAATTGATTTTATCACAAGTGGGCGGTGCCACGCCCATTTAAAAAAATTTTTTTCAAATTTTTATCAAGAGTCTCAATATCAGTCCACATGTCAAATTTCAACATTCTAGGTGTATTATTTACGAAATAATCAGGTTTTTTGTGTTTTCCAAAATGTTATATATATAAAAAGTGGGCGTGGTTATCATTCGATTTCGCTCATTTTCAACACCAATCTATTATGGGTCCAGATAAGCTCGCGTACCAAATTTGGTAAAGATATCTCAATATTTGCTCAAGTTATCGCGTTAACGGATGGACGGACATGGCTCAATCAAAATTTGTTTCGATACCGATGATTTTTATATATGGAAATCTATATCTATCTCGATTCCTTTATACCTGTACAACCAACCGTTATCCAATCAAAGATAATATACTCTGTGTGCAAAGCACGCTGAGTATAAAAATTAGACGGCTATGCAGGCTATCAATGCCTAGCATAACGGGAGCCCTGAAAACAATTTCGACGGCAGCAATGTATGTCATTCTGCACAATCCACCTTTAAAACTGGTGGCGGAGAACATATAACAACTGCAATCAGACTAAATGCCTAGGAAGAGCTTGAGCGCAGACCATACGGCGACAATAGCACAGTTATCAAATTTTGAACGTACAGACTTCCCGATTCCGATTTTGCTCTTATCCAAGTCCAACTCTCACTATTGATCTTAATCTTATCCTTACTCCTTACCTTCATGCTAACCTCTTTTTACAACTTAGTCTCAAACCATTAACCTTATTCTTACTTTTACTCGCACTCTCCATCTTCCTCTTTTTCTCTTTTTACTTTTCCAATTTCCTCTACTTTTTCTTCTTATTTCCTTTTATTTTCTCTTTGTTTTCATGACCTCGTTTCGATTGTGGAGATATATCTAGTTTTTTTTCTACGCATTACATTACTAAGGTAGTAAAAAAGTGGCAAAATAGTACCAACAATTTTTCCTCCGTACTACTTTGTAGTTCATGACCAGATTTTGAGGGCCGTCAAATTTTTGTTCTTGTACTATTGACTTCACCTGTCTGGTTTTATTGCGTAATGTAAGTCCACAATGGGTGTACACATAAGTCCCATCACTAGCAGCAAGATTATTAGCTGTAAAATCTCACTAGTTATTAGCCATCTTCATCTATAAATATCTCCAAAATTTCTTCATAACCGCCACTGGAAAAAAATGTCGGATCAAGTATGCGACATATGTATCTATTCCAATATCGAAAATTTCGAAAAATCGAAAAAGTGCGATAATTCATTACCAAATACGGATAAAGCGATGAAACTTGGTAGGTGAGTTGAACTTATGACGCAGAATAGAAAACTAGTAAAATTTTGGGCAATGGGCGTGTCACCGCCCACTTAAAAGAAGGTAATTTAGAAGTTTTGGCGGCCACCGTGGTGTGATGGTAGCGTGCCTACCACATCGGATGCTCTGGGTTCAAACCCCGGGCAAAGCAACATCAAAAATTTTAGAAATAAGGTTTTTCAATTAGAAGAAAATGTTTCTAAGCGGGGTCGCCCCTCGGCAGTGTTTGGCAAGCGCTCCGGGTGTATTTATGCCATGAAAAGCTCTCAGTGAAAACTCATCTGCCTTGCAGATGCCGTTCGGAGTCGGCATAAAATCATGTAGGTCCCGTCCGGCCAATTTGTAGGGAAAATCAAGAGGAGCACGACGCAAATTGGAAGAGAAGCTCGGCCTTAGATCTCTTCGGAGGTTATCGCGCCTTACATTTATTTTTTATTTTAATTTAGAAGTTTTGCAAGCTGTAATTTAGCAGTCGTTGAAGATATCATGATGAAATTTGGCAGGAACGTTACTCTTATTACTATATGTCTGCTTAATAAAAATTAGCAAAATCGGAGAACGACCACGCCCACTTTTAAAAAAAAAATTTTCAATAAATCAAATTTTTAAAGAAAAGTTAATATCTTTACAGTATATAAGTAAATTATGTCAACATTCAACTCCAGTAATGATATGGTGCAAAGAATACAAAAATAAAAAAAATTTCAAAATGGGCGTGGCTCCGCCCTTTTTCATTTAATTTGTCTAGGATACTTTTAATGCCATAAGTCGAATAAAAATTTACCAATCCTTGTGAAATTTGGTAGAGGCTTAGATTCTAGGACGATAACTGTTTTCTGTGAAAAAGGGCGAAAACGGTTGAAGCCACGCCCAGTTCTTATACACAGTCGACCGTCTGTCCTTCCGCTCGGCCTTTAACACGATAACTTGAGCAAAAATCGATATATCTTTACTAAACTCAGTTCAAGTACTTATCTCAACTCACCTTGTATTGGTGTAAAAAATGGCCGAAATCCGACTATGACCACGCCCACTTTTTCGATATCGAAAATTACGAAAAATGGAAAAAATGCCATAATTATATACCAAATACGAAAAAAGGGATGAAACGTGGTAACTGTATTGGTCTATTGACGCAAAATTGCTAAAATGGGTGTGACACCTACCATATTAAGTAGAAGAAAATGAAAAAGTTTTGCAGGGCGAAATCAAAAGCCCTTGGAATCTTGGAAGGAATACTGTTCGTGGTATTACATATATAAATAAATTAGCGGTACCCGACAGATGATGTTCTGGATCACGCTGGTCCACATTTTGGTCGATATCTCGAAAACGCCTTCACATATACAACTAAGGGTCACACCCTTTTTAAACCCTCATTAATACCTTTAATTTGATACCCATATCGTACAAACAAATTCTAGAGTCAGGCCTGGTCCACCTTTATGGCGATATCCCTAAATGGCGTCCATCTATAGAACTATGGCCCACTTCCTCTTAAAATGCTCTTTAATACCTTCCATTTGATACACATGTTATACAAACACATTCCAGGGTTACCCTAGGTTATTTTTACAAGATGGTGATTTTCCCTTACTTTGTCTCCACAGCTCTCAACTAGTACGTAATGTTCGGTTACACCCGAACTTAGCCTTCCATACTTGTTATACATGTATATTTGAATTTTTTTCATGTCAAAAATATGAATTCTTCGCCTCTTTTTTTACTATTTATGTAAATAATGTACTTTGTATGGCTGCAGCCCAAATACATCAAGCCTTGTATTGTATTTGGTGCCCTTTTCATTGTTTGATCGACTAAACTGAGATTTTATAACAATTAGTATGCAAAAGTTGGGTAAAGGGGATAGTGACCCGTTGAACCCCTTTAATACTTTTTTTACACACGCTAATACAATTCACTAACAAAGCCCGCGCATGCGCAAAACATACATTTGCACAGTTTCAGCAAATAATGATTGACAGAAAATTTGCACATTAGGAAGATAGGAAGGTATTGATTCAAATCAGCTATCAGAATTCAACCGCCAGTGATTTTTTATCTCATTTTTGAGTTTAGGGCCGAGCTACAACCCGTTAGGTCAATTGTGAAAGCAGATTGGGACGCGCGTTACCACATCGGACAATTTTTTTTTTTGTGCGGCGATTTATGTAATCACCGATTGTTTAAGGGAAAATCGAATAGGAAACCCTGTTACGTATTTAATTACTGTTTTGGAGTTAAGTACGAAACTGAATTTAATCTAGTTATAGGTAAATTTGGTTTAAATCGAAAGATGTTAACTGAGTAAATTACCTTACACACCTTTCCATCAAACGCATCCAGAGCTTTTGTTGTTTGCTGTTGTACTTAAATCCAGTTTAATGATGTTTTAAATCCGATTGGGTTCCCACAAAAAACATTCATATAACACAAATAAACTAGAGAAAGTTTGGCTTTCTTTCTCTTTCTTCTTGTTTTTTATTATATATTACACACATATACTTTGCTTTTTTTTTGTTATTTATTATTACACTTTCTTGATTTGTTAATTTTTGCTCTCTTAATTTTAGAATATTATTTTTGAACACACAAATTTCTTTCAAAACTTAGCACACTTCGCATGCATAACTTTATTGCAATCAATTGATTCGATAAATGATTTTTGTACGCAATTCTTAAACCACAAATCATTTTTGAAGTTTTTATTATTATTTTCTCACTGTTTCACTGTATTTTAAGTATCTCGCTGCGGGAGAACATGTTAATTTTTTCCTTTTTTAATTTAAGTTTTTTTTCGCCCATACTAAAAGCTTTAGGAATAAAACGATTTTATTGACGACACTCATATAGACAAGTTTCTATAACAACAACAAAATAGCACTTAAAATTGTAGAGAGCACGAGTACAATCTGCACATGAAATTGAAACCACAATAGCAAATCCACTTTATGGCGGTTAGGAAAATAACAATTCCTTATTACTACACAAATATTTTCAATGCATATCTGTTCAATAAGAAGACGACGAAGACGAAGCGGGACGCCGAATCCATAGCATTGCGTGCATACAAATGTAATTTTGAGCGAAGAAAAACGAAGAGATGCAAAATGCATGCTGTTTGTGAGGGAGGTGTGTATATTTATCTGAGCAATAACAACAAATATGACTACAACGACACGACTACGATGGCAGTGACGACAAAGATAACGACACTGACTCCAGCCAACTCTGGCGCACAATGTGGTATTTTGGAGTATTTTGGCTCAATATTAAATATATTTTCAAACATTTGCTATGATATGAGTAAAAACGAGAGCTAGATTAGGTTTCCACCAAACCCTGTTTTAACCAACTACTAGAACATGTGTAAAAATGTAAAAAATTATATGAGGTCACACTGACATGACAGCCCTTGGTGGGGGAAAAAAAATCCCGATTGGAAAGGACGTGATTCGAAGCCACCCACCCAAATCATCAAAATTAGTAAAAAAAAAATATATAAAAATGGACGTGTGGCACTCGGGGACTGCCGCGGTAAAGCTATTGCATATTATCAACTTATGCAATTATAATATTTATGCAACATTTTGTTTTCTTTGATATTAATTTAAGTTTTGTTTTTGATATCAATTCAAGTTACACTTTTTAAGCGATAAGAAAATAGCTTACAAATTTTTTGAATATTTAAATTTATCTTTAACTTTCACTTTAACTTTAACTTTCACTTTAATTTTAACTTTATTTTTAACTTTAACTTTCACTTTAACTTTAACTTTATTTTTAACTTTAAATTTAACTTTCACTTTAACTTTAACCTTAACTTTAACTTTATGATAGAGATCCAATTTTATGTATTTGGCCTGTTGCTAACACCGAACCTTTTTGAACCTTTTTTGACAAATATCTGTTACGGTTTTTTTGATTTAGTCGCCAAGCCCGAGATAAAATCTATGCAATAGCTTAAAAGTAGTGTGACTTGTAGAGTCTGCGATTAACTGAAAAAAACAGATCGTACAAGCTGCCAGATCAGTGTAGTTGTTTTCAGGTGGAAGTAGCAGTCTAAATAAAAGCAGTAGAAGGACTGGAAGAAAAAAACTTAAACTGTACCCGCCTTAACTCTCATATTGAGAGACAAGCAGCAATTAAGGCAATATTCTCGCATAGCACAACATTCAAAAGTGTGTTAGGGTGTAAACAATCTCTGAAAAGAATTTGTATACTTTTCCCTATCCTATACATCTATATTAGATCCCAGAGCATACGGAAATATATGGGAATGCAAAAGCGGATGAGCTGGCTAAGAAGGGCGCATCCCTCTAAGCTTGCTCCTTAGACGTCCCAATCAAATGGCAGATTATGAGAGTATTACGTTTTCTTTTCTGAAAATAATGACGCCCTGCTATTTATTCTTAGCACTATTTTAAGTTAGTTCATTTCACGAAATATCTTTTACAGAATAAGATAAGGGTTACCTTTGCCCAGAAATTCAGCCATTTCAGAGCTCTAAGTGATCTAGTTCTAAAGTTAGAATTTAAGAGTGTAATATGACTTATGGATTTTGCAGGGGAACTTTTAAGTATTTTCGGACTCGCTTCAAACTTTATTTTGATCACTTTTGAAGTCATGTTGGAAAATGTTTTTATGACATACGGATTTTATGTTACCATGTCAAGATAAAATTGTTGTACTTCAAGCACAAGCATTACTCATCATTTACCGTTCATTGGCGCTTAGCCGCCTAAGCGACGCTGACCATTTCGTTGCAAGTCACGCCAGCTATCCCCGTGTCGTGATAACTGACGCCAATTGAGAGCACCAAGGGATGTCAAGTTTTCAGCCATTTACCTCTCTCGAGTAGGCCACCCCTACTTCTGATTTGAAATTATTGCCGGTTAAAATACTTCCTTGGTCGGAGCGTATTTGTTCATTCGCATAAAATTACCTTGCCAGCGAAGCATTTGGTCTTTAATTCGCTGCACACGGACTGGATCATACAACTTCCGTAGAACTTTTCTCTTGAGCACTGCAGGAGCCATTTTATCTACTCTCGAAACTGTAAATGATTCCGAGCTATATATTAGGACAAGTATGATGAGTGACATGTAAAACGCGATTTTCGTTGGTCGAGTGTCATTTCCTTGCTCAGTCAAATCGCTCTGATTTCAAACCTGACATTATTTTCGCGGTTAATTCTGATTCCCAGATAGACAAAGTCCAACACAGTTTCGAATGCGGCGATTCTTTATTAGATGATAGCATGTACTTCGTCTTATCCAAGTTTATCGCGAGACCCACTATTTTTCCCTAGATGGCATGCCTTACTGTTGGAATATCGTTAGCCCTTAGGAACGTGGTGTATAGTCACCACGATTTACGTGTATAGTTTGACGTCGGGCCCATTTTTGATTTACTCTCTGCCCAATTGAAGTGTAGAATTGGGTAAGCGCATGGTTGTATGATTTCTTACTTTTACGGTTTCAATGTTGGGGATCGTTGCGCTCTTTCAGAAATTAGATCATCTAAGCAAATTTCATTCTTCAGAGAAGCATTCTAACTAGAGGAACTCAAGAAAACAAAGCTGAATCCCTCGCATGAGCAGCAACGTAAAAATTGGGTCTGGTCCAAATGTGGATTTTAGATAGAGCTTAATAGTTTGTTGACTTGTCGACCCAGAACGGTGTATGCCACTTTTCGCTTAAAAGAAAGTCTCATTTGTGAATATAAAATGTCCCCAATTGCGATTTGATTGTGATAACAATAGCAAACGATTGTTCATTGTGGGCTGAAATTCAAGGTATTCTGGAAGTAATCGTCTGTGGATATGATCGTCTACTGCTACAAGATCCTTCCATATCTAGCCTTGCCTTTGTGAAAATACTTTGTACAAATCCTCGTCAAAGGAAGTCGTCTACGCTTTTAAGAAGTTTAAAATTAAGAGCCATGTGTAACCTACATCCGTTATCAAATTATTTGATTTTGATACATATTTTATCAAAATATCCCACTGTGCGTCGTAGCCGACGAAAATTCTAGACAAAGTATGCCATTTCTTTTTGTTCATACTGTTGTTACTCTTGTAGTAGCAGTATTAGTTGTTGCTGTTGTTGTTGTTTGCATGATTTTTTATTGCTGCTAAAATGTCTCTTCATTTATGTTATGCTATGTATTTTATTGATGCGTTATTCATTGCGAGTGCTCTTGTTGTTGTTGTAATGCGCGTGCGAAACAGTGTTGCAACATATAGACAACAACGCGGGAGGGCGATAAAAAACATAATTCAAGCGTCATCGATTACATGCAAACAAAAATGCATGTGTATGTTGTAAATTTCTGTGGACTTGTGTGCCTGTATGTGTGTAATTTCGGCACTGAAAGCGGTTAACACGCGCCGTGTATACGCAATCGTTTAACGCGCAAAATTCAACACGCGCTTCACACAAAAACCAAGCAAATGCCAACAATTTTAATAAAAAGAAAAATCTCGAATATCAATTCACAATAAATTTTTGTTTTGCACGGTCAACAGCGTTGTTACACAATTTTGTCCGGCATTTTACTTTTAGTATTTTTTTTGCAATTTTTCACCTTTTGTTTGTGATATTTTGCCGTGGCTTCACTATTGCTATTTTACAGGTTTTGCTTCTTCAACATTTTTAGCTTTTTGTATTGATTATTGCAGTCGCCTTTTGGACAAAGTTTTTGAGCCAAAGGTTTTTACGTACTATTATTTTTGTAACGGCGCAAAAGACTCCCTAAATATTTTTAGGATTTCTCTCTGAGCCTGAGCCTTTTAGTAGTCTATAACTCTTGACTGTTATGGGACCGAGAGGAGAGAGGTTTGACTGGGTGTTCAAGAGGTTGATAAGCGCAATACAAAGCTGTTTAGCTTCCCAGCTTCTGCAACGTAATTTTCAATCTCTTATACCCGGGGGAAATCTTGTTACGAATATGAATGTATCTGGCGAGCACAAGTCGAAACTACTTAGCGTGTTCAATGTGTTATCACATTAAATCGTTCCCAAGATGTAGGCCCAGTACCATAATGGTGATCGTTACCGGAACGTGCCGTATCTATGTCCGCAAAGGACCATAAGATGGACCGTAAAATGTTTGAATGATCGGCAAGTGTAGGTTTAATTTAGAAACTAACCCTCAAAACCTAGGCGAATGGAACAGAGGCTGGCACAGAGTGGTGTCCCATCCCCGCTTCTGTTTAATTTCTACATATCAAAGCTCCCTTCCCCACCAGAAGAAGTTACTATCATTTCCTATGCCGACGGCTGCAAGTTAATGACAACAAGACCTGACCCTCCAGTAGACGAATTAATTTCTAGAATGAACAGCTATCTCCCCAGTCTTTCTAGTATCTTAACCTCGCGTAACGTGGTACGGCTACGGCCACCCTCTTTACGACGTGAAAGGAACAGATGACGCAAATATTGGACGTTCACGCAGATGATGTTCCCCTACCCGCTGTTATTCACCCAAAAATCTTAAAGTACCGTTCGATAACACTCATGTTCAAGGCGCATGCCACCGATATTGTATCTAAAGAAGAATGCTGCAACAAAGTCCTCAAGGCATTTGAAACGGATATCATTAAGTATGCCAGCAGCACTTGGGAAAAAGATAAAGAGACGCTCCTTACCTTACTAAGCAATTGGCCGGCCGCTCACGTTCTTCACGTCACCAATTTGGTCGCTTGGTCTTGAGAAAACACACTGGAAACGGCTGTAAGTTTTCCAAAATGCTGCACTCAGAACAGCCACGGGATCTCTTCTTATGACCCCCAACACCATGTAAATAGTGCGGAAAAAGAGCTCAATATTAAAGAGCATAGTGATATGCTGAACAGACAGTTTTTACTTAATTCTCGCAAACCTGGCCACTATAGCAATTAGCTGCTTGATCTATCCACACCTCCAAGGGGATTAAGGAACCATTTCCATAAGCACTATGATGAGATGCAGCACCTGCCTAAACAGCCATTTGATCCAGACAAGAATCGGTACACGCCTTTGCGAGGACACGCCCGATGAACCCCGTTATCAAAATATTGAAATCGATTGCACTTTTGCATATGTGACGCATCAAATTCGTTGTAAAGGAATTAAAACTGAAATTTTTTTGCAAGTTCCTTTTTGGGACGGCAGTATGCCCCGTATAGTAACCAGCGAGAGTTCTGCATAGATTAATGTGTTTAGCTCTGCTCGAAGTGTATACAATTAGGCCTGTCTTTACACAGGACATTCCCCTATCGTAAGTAGACGTAATTTTATAAGACATCAAGGCACGTTAAGCTGCCTGTTATCAGAGATATGTGGCTGACTTTTTGTAGATATCATTCAGTACACCGTTGGTTGAGGCGGATGTTTTTTGTAATGCCAAAACACTTTGTAATGTTATGTAGATATCTCCTTATTTGCATATGACAAGGGTCCGCATCAAGCAATTGTCTGTGTTTGAGAAGTTATATTTTTGTTGTTGTCGACGCAATTACGTACCAAGACATACTAAGCTAAGCAAAGTCGTTTTTGATATAATAGTTTTCTCTTAAAATCTCACTTCACATAGAATTTTCACTTTTCGTCTTCAAAGTTGACCAAAATGGGATAATTAGAAGCTGTTGGAAATATTTCGTTGAACACAAATTTTCAAAACATTTTGTTAGATTTTCACTACCCACCCAGCCGCAGTGTAAAAACAATTTTTCAAGATTTTAGTAATACAAGCACATTTTTTGCCCCATTTTTTTAATTAACGCTTATATTAACCTTGCGTACTTGTTTTCCACAATTTCGTTCAATATTTTTAAGACACAAAACTTGTAACAAAATAAAATTTTGTTTAAATTTGTTAATAATTAGCACTCCTACTATGCACTGCACCGTTTTATATTATAAATATTGCATATTATAGACTTCTAACTGCCAAAAATCCAACATTCCAACAAATCGTTAACTATTATTGCCCACTTTTGAAACGAGTATAAGCATTTTTTAATGCGCGACTTTCACCCAGCAAAGACCGACCAAAATAACTAACCAACTAACAAATACAAATGTAGGCAGTTAGTCGTCGTCATCGTTGTTGGTAGCGAGTTATCTACATATAAACGACCAACTATACACTATAATTGTATATATATTGTTTTTGTTTAGCAGCTGAAAGCATCCTCAGCCCGTAGCTCTTTACTGCGTTCGACCTTTGATTTTACTGTTTTTCTTTACCGCATTTTCGCTGCCCGTTTACACACATTTCATGTTCCACGGGATATATTCGTACATATATATATCGTCCCAAAACCAACATCGCGCATTCACTACCAATGGGGCTTCTTTCTGAACGAGCGCATATTATTATTAGGGCCAAGAGTTGCCGATTTGCTGAGTCGGCCGTTTTTTTATGCACTGCACTTGTGATGCGTGCAGGTAGGCAGGTATGTGCTTGCACATTTGTGTGAAAATGCATTCTATTCAATAATATTCTCTCGCTCTCTGTCTTTAACTATTTCGCTTTTTTCATACACAACCAGAGTATCTCTCTCCCTCTCCTATGCAACTGCATTTTCTCTTATGTATTTTGCTTTGCAAACGGCTGTATTTTGACAATTGATGAGTGTCAGTACCAGTGAGTACACACGGCCATACATATGTTAAAATAGCGCCGAGAGCACGCTCATACTCTCCGAATTTTTATATGTAATTCGCTTTGCCTTATTTTCTTACACGTCTATCTTCTATTAACTTCTTTTGTTATTGCCACTACTTCGGCATGAATGTCGCGTCTGCCCTTACCGCTTCACCATCCTGTTTGCTTCATCTTCCTTTCTTGAATATTTTGCTTTGGTTCTTCTACTATCTACTCTTTTGATGATTTTGACTCTAAAGCCAGTTAAGCGCAGGGACCCGCAAAGTTTTTACTTATATATAAAATATAACTGCTTTGCGACGATTTTAAGTTTATTTTTCGTAAGTTAACAGTTCAGAGGCAGCCAAATACCTCGGTGATCCCACCCTGTGACATCGCCCTTTACTAAATTTGGTTACGGTGTTCGTACATAGCCTTAATTCCTTAGTTTGTAATATTATTTCTATGACAATTTGATTTGGAAACAATTCAGCATACAGCTGTTATATCACAGTCCTAAGCGTGTTAAATTTTGATGGTATAATTAAGAACATTTAGGACCTCCTTTTCTTGCTATCACAATGTAACATGATTTTATTACAACAATTAGGACTGTGATATAAACTGTAAGATTTAATACTTTAGGTGTAAAGTTTTAATGTTAAAAATATATAATTATGTACAATATGGAATTTTTTTGTCGCAAAAGAAGAAGCCTAATTGTCGTTAAAGGTTACAATGAACTTTCTTTACAGTTAATTTATTTTTTACTTTTTAGTTAATTTTATTACCCAATAATAAAAGCTTATTTTTAAAACATTTTTTTTTTCTTCAATTTTTTAATCAGTTAACATTTACAGCTGTAGTTTTTTGCTGAGAGTGCTTAAGTTTACAATCTTATCTCTATGGTTATTCAGTCTGGAGACAAAATCCATCGCTTGCATTCAGCTTAATTTAATCGCTTTACCAATTAACACTGCTTCTCCGAATCATGCAAATCACACCGCACCTTCGACACCACATTCACATAATATATGATACAAATATCTGGCCGTATTTTAGTCATTTCAACTTTACAACGGACATCTTTCGTTGCTGAGAAAGCTTGAGTTCCCGATCTTATTCATATGAAAATAAATCCTGAAGCAATATTCACCGGCGGCCACCGTGGTGTGATGGTAGCGTGCTCCGCCTATCACACCGTATGCCCTGGGTTCAACTCCCGGGCAAAGCAACATCAAAATTTTAGAAATAAGATTTTTCAATTAGAAGACAATTTTTCTAAGCGGGGTCGCCCCTCGGCAGTGTCTGGCAAGCGCTCCGATTGTATTTCTGCCATGAAAAGCTCTCAGTGAAAACTCATCTGCCTTGCAGATGCCGTTCGGAGTCGGCATAAAACATGTAGGTCCCGTCCGGCCAATTTGTAGGGAAAAATCAAGAGGAGCACGACGCAAATTGGAAGAGAAGCTCGGCCTTAGATCTCTTCGGAGGTTATCGCGCCTTACATTTATTTTTTTTTTTTATCGCAGTAGGGTAATTCATTGTACATTTTATACCCTATGTATTCTAGGGTCTTTTTTGCGAACTCAGTTCTTACTCTAGGCAGTCTTATATTTTTGCAGTACCTAGTTCCATAGTTATGGATTTCGTGATTGTATTTTATTTTATTACTAAGGTAGCTCGGTAACATTCCCAATCTTGCATGGTGTATAAACTTCAGGGTAAAATAAGTAATTGACTGCTTTTTACTGAGCCAATTTAGCCTATTCAACATTCTCATTTTTGTTGTTCTAGGAGGGCATCGAAGAAGTAATCGCATTGCTTTGTTTTGTTGTATTTGCAGTTTTTTAATTTGCGTTTCATTCGCTAACAGATGGATTGTAGGGTAATAGATAAAATGTGGTTCAATAATTGAACGATACACCAAAATTTTGTGACGTTGGCTAATATGTTTGCATGCTCTGTACATAAATCCTATTTTCTGAGCAATTTTTCCTTCAATATAGTTTATATGTTCGCCAAAATTTAAGTTATCGTCAATTAAACTCCTAAATACTTCATTTCTTTTAATCTTTGAATTTCACTGTTTTTTACCTTCAAAGTTATATTGTTTAAATCGTTGTGGCGTATGATGTTCTGATTTTTTCAAAATATCATTAACTTGGTCTTATCTACATTTAACTTAAATTTTCTAAGGCACAACCATTTGTATAAGGAGTCAAGATCTTCTTGTATTTTCTGCATCGCATAGTCCGCATACTTATCGCTGATGATGAGCAAAGCATCATCTGCAAACAAGCGTATTTTACAATATTTTAAACATCCTTTCATATCATTGATATACAATGTAAATAACATCGGTGCAAGTACCGAACCTTGCGGAAATCCAATATTTACGTCCACAACCGATGAAACTGCTTTTCCGATTATTGTCCTCTGCTTTCTTTCACTCAAATAATTTCGGAACCATTCCAGGGCCTTGCCCCTGATGCCAATTTTAAGCATAACGTCCAACAATTTCAATCTATCAACAGTTTCGTAAGCCCGTTTCAAATCTAAGAAGACAGACACCACAACTTTTTTGTCTGATATATTCTCTTTCCATTTTGCAATTACCATGTTTAGCGCCGTTTCACATGAATGGCTTTTTCTAAATCCCGATTGTTCTGGTATAAATACTTTGTGTTTGTCTAGAAATGCCACCAGTTGATTTTTCACCACTACTTCAATAATCTTCCCATCTACGGGTAATGTATTTATTGGGCATAGCTTGTAAATGTAAAATGAAATATGCTGCTTTTTGTTCCTTTTTTCATAGAATAGTTTGGCTTACACTGGTTTTTTGTTGGGAAATCATGCTTACATTAAAATTTTATTATAATTTTAAAAACCCTGGCAAGGTTGACATTTCCATACCATATAAAGCAGCTGATCCTACCAACCTTATAAAAGTCAAAGTAATTGGTCAATAGTACCATACCGTAATGCCTTGGCCATATCCATACCTTACCAACCAATTGGTTTTGGGTTTTTCGCCATATCCATAACCTATAAATATTTCCTTTGGTGAATTCATTCATTTTTTGAATATTTTATTTGGGATACTTTTTGACTAAATTAATTATTATTTGCGGAATTTGTTCGTATTTATTTGCGTTTTCTTCTTTCTTATGAAATTGTCACATATTTTAGGTTAAGGCACCAATAACCGATGCCAATTGATATTGATAAGTGAAAATATGATTATGAATATGGCGTTGACTATTTTTTTAACTTTTAAAGTCCCTGAAAATACATCATTTTTATGTAACCAACTTCCAGAGAATAAAAGAAGTAATACATACTTATTTTATGCTGCTTCCGTGTCTTTGAAAATTGATTTACTGCCTTTTTGTTTGGGAAGTTTGTGATATTCGAAACTAAAAACAAATTTTAAATCTTGTTTTATCTTTTAATTTAAATTTTTTATGATTAATTCTTATCTTAAGTAAATTGGTGTCGCAGAAATATGATGGCATCAAAATTCCAAAAAGGCAGTAAGTGAAAATTACTGCCTTTTGCTATGGTCGAGAGTATAGCGTTTAAACACACTATTTTTTTCATTGCGATTTTTCAATCAAAAAATTTCATCCTAACCCTTATTTGCGGTCCCTGGTCGAATTCGCGTTTACTTTCGTACTTCAATACACTTCAAGCGTTACGTTTTCCCTTCCCTTCAAGAGCTAATGAATGCAACCATCACAAGGCTGCATTTGCCCACTTTTCGGCTGCGCCTGCTGTTGTCTTTCATTTTCCAACACCCAAAAAAAAATTCCGCGCTGTACTGCTGCGGCCTATAACAAGCACATACACATTCACACACCTTTTTCATGCTTGTTTTATTTTTATACATACATACATACATATATGTAGGCAGAAATCAAACTGATTTCCACTTTTTCTTTAGCACAAAATTTTTCATTAGTTTTTCACACGCCACATTCGGTTTTCGATTCACATCGTTTTTTAGTTTGTACACTACACGTTTTTAACAATTCTTTTTACAATAATTTATGTTGAATTCATATACTTGTTTTGTTTAATAATAATTTTTTACAATGAAATTTTCTTTTCACTTTAACGTCGCCGCACAACAAAACACGCACGCTATTTGTTCCCATTTCCATCGCTCGCCGCAGTCACAATAACTATACAAGCTGCCCATTTGGGTTATGCTCACTAAGATTTGCTCTTTGCTTGCTTCATTTATTCGCTTGCACACATACAACCATTCACACATACACTGTGCATTTCTGACATTTTGTTTGGCGCCGCATACAGGCGCTGCCGTCATTCAAATTGCTTTTGTCGCTGTGGCTACTGTGTTGCAACACAATGCTGCCTTTTGTCATAAGAGCGAACGCGAGAGTTCTGTCAGTGACTCTCTTCAGCTGTTCATCGTTTGCTCAGCAATAGAGTATGTCAAGCTATGTGTTTGTTATTGTTATTTTATTTACGTGCTTGAAAGCGCAAGCGCTTTTATGTGGCGCATACAGCATTGCCAACATGAAATTGAAAGTTTAAATTTTAATGCCAAAAAGAAAATATTAAAAAAAAAATAAAAATTAAGAGCGTTTATTATAACTGTAATTTGGGACTGCGCAACAGCCGGAAATTTTTCTCGGTAGGATAAATCCAACTTAATTTCTCAACGTTCTGTTAAATATTTGCTAGCTTATTGTGGAAAGGTGGCAACCTCCAGGTCGCAATCAGCTGTTTTGTCTTTATAAACGAAATAAATGCCAACGTAGAAGCGGAAAAAGTTGCATTTCCTTTATAATCTGCGTTCTCTATGAACTGGCGTCACATCTATGAAATAAACAAAACCAAAATTCATCAGAAAAAATTTGTCAAAACTAACACAGATTCAACAGTCACTGCAGCGTTTTTCAGGTGGAAGTGGTAGCCGTAACCAAACCATATCGTATGTGGTACCACAGCAGACCTCCTTGCTGTCCAAGTGAGCTTCTCCTACCAAGATAGCGGCCACTCCACCGAACCTAATATATTCATCTGTAACTAGCAAACTAGAGCTAAAACCTTCCAGTCGCATATAACTATCTGGTCGTTCGTATCTGAGAGTTCCGTTTCCACGTATACAAATTGCCACCAACAAATTTCTTGTCGTCCGCTTGATTGGCGAGAGCGCGAGGAGGAAGGGAAATGACTACAGCCAACTCCATGCCCGTTACCTTGCTTTGTCGTCCTCTCTCCAAAAAAGCAATATGTTACCGAATCGAGTTTTTGTGTATGGACTCTGTAATATCTGCGTTCAGAATTTCTGACATAACACCGCTTCTAAGATCACAGCACTATCTCATGCAGTAAGTTTAAGTTCAAGAGTTCTCTTCAAATCAGTAAATATTATTTCGTGCACGGAGCTCGGGGTCGCTAAACTGGTTTTTATGTAATAACGAAAGGTCTTCAAAAGGTTGATATCAAAGCAAAATTTAGCTTTCCAGAGTCAAATTTATGTAGATATCCCTAAGTTCATTTCTTAGATTTAAAAACGTACTACCTATCGTATGCAATTTCGAACAACCTTAGTCCATCTTTACCCATACATATAATACAGTGAGGAAGAAAAGAAGCATTGCTACTACTGAAACGAAGTGAACCACGTTTAGAACTTCTAAGCTCAAAAGACACAACACGTAAGGCCAGTTAGAGAAACCAGTTGGATTTCGCATGCACTAAAAGGAGAACAAATAAAATGAAAAGTCGTTACTCGTGCGCTAAAAACTGAAATGGCCACAAAACAAGTGGTGCTGAGAAAATGTATGTTACAAAGTCAAGCAGTGATACAAAAACGTAAAGACCACAACAATACCAATAATCACAACAACAAATTGCAGTGTTTATTTTGCTTATACGGCAATAGCATGTTGGTAACACGAAAATTAAACAGAGCTTAAAACCGCAAAATAAACATACAAAATATATACCTATACATATATAATGAGAGATATGATGTGTAACAATGACAGCAACAACAACAAATTACGAAAAAGCATCGACAACAACATCAAGAGCAACAGTAACTACAGTAAGAAAGAAAAAAATCAAAGAAGTTACGTATGAAGATATTATCACAGTCGGGGACGAGGGAGTAATAGTTAGGTGTATAACTCCTCCTAAACTTTTTTACAATCTGACTCATTAGAAATTACACGTAGAGTTGAACCCCAGCGTGTTGGGGCAGGTATGCCTGTCGTGAGAGAATATATCCAAATGATTCAATTGGCGAATCCTGTTTCTTTAAAATCCGAGGTTTTGGGGGCGGAATGACTTTGAAGGAATGTGGTCATATTAAATCGTTCCCGAAATGGTCGGGCTTGTACCTTAATGGCGCTTGTTACCGGAACGTGCCGGATCTATAATCGACAAAAGACCATTAACATAGACGAGCCGAACCCGTGGGCATTTTGCGCAACAAATATAAAAGTATCATATCGGATATCAACAGAAATCAGCTGTTCTATCAATCAAACATCTATAAACTTACATCTTGCGCTGCCATCTAGCGAATGGTAGCAACTGCCGGTAATGCAGTGTTAGTTCTAATCAAATGTTTACAATAGTGCCATAGTACAAATTGATTAGATTTCTTTGTGTGCTCACAATCATTTATTTTTAACAAATTACAAAACAGGCAATTCGATGATAAAGCCCACGGACTCAATGATGGTATTAGGCGACTTTAACCTGCCACATATATCTTCGAATACCGTTGATCACAATATTGTCCCTGTATCATCCAAGATGCATAACAATGACTTTTTGGATGGAATTACTGATCTTTGCCTTAATCAGATCAACTTATTTCCGAAAAAGTATGGAAAATTCTTAGACTTAGCATTTGTTGACGACATATCTAAATTCTCTATAAATCGGTGTGAACCTATTGTTTTGCCAGAAGACGTTTACCATTCTTCTCTTGAGATAACTTACGAAATCAAAAGCAACGAAGTCGGCTGCACTAACAAATCACGTGTCTCTACCAGGTGCTTTGATTTTTCCAAAACTAATTTTAACAATTTAAATAAAGAGCTTTCTGAGATAACGTGGCCTCGGTATAAAGAGGATGTAGAGCAAAACGTTTTACATTTTAATAAAACCATTTATACTTTATTTGAAAAACATGTGCCCAAACGCACATACTCGTACACTGAACCAGTGCAAGCCTGGTTTACTAAAGAGCTAAAAGCTTTAAAAAATAAGAAAACACGTTTATTCAAAGTATATAAGAGAACCGGTTTACATTCTTATTATGCACAGTACCGTATTTTCTGTCACAAGTATTTCGAACTTAATAAAAAGTGTTATAAAGCTTACATATGTAAAACTAAAAGAAACATTATTTGCAACCCCAAGTCTTTTTATGATTTCGTAAATTCTAAGTGCAGAACTAACGGGTTTCCTTCTGCCATGAAGTTTAGAAATAGCATTTCCAGCAACAATCAAGAGATTGCAAATTTCTTCGCTCAATTATATCACTCTAATTACTCTGCTGTGGTTGATTCGTCACCTACAAATTATCCATATGAGCTCCATTCTAGTAACTCAATATATGCTCCACATTTGTTGCCTGAAGATGTTCTATTACATCTAAAGACCCTAAAAGCATCCTTCAAATACGGTCCCGATTTGATCCCAATATGTTTTCTTAAAAAAATGTGCGGAATACATTTACCATCCCCTTACTGATCTGTTTAACCTCTCTTTAAAAAATGGCATTTTCCCGACGGCTTGGAAGGAATCTTTTCTTATCCCACTCCATAAAAAAGGAAGCAAGTCGTCTATTGAAAACTATCGTGGAATAGCAAAGCTCTCCGCTATCCCTAAGTTTTTCAAAGCAATCGTTACTAATCCCGTACATTTTCGATTTCTACATTGATAGATAGTTCTCAGCATGGCTTTTGTAGAGCCAAATCAACCAAAACCAATTTGCTTGAATTTACAACTCACGTCTTTAATGGGTTTAGAAAAAATCATCATACCGACGTTATATACACTGATTTCAGCAAAGCATTCGACAAAGTACGCCACTCATTACTTGTTTATAAACTCGAATTGCTTGGCTTTCAACCTGGCCTAACTCGCTGGATCTCCTCCTATCTTTGCGGTAAAACTCCGAGAGTCATTTTTAGAAACATTTGTTCGAATGTAATCGATGTTCCCTCCGGTGTGCCTCAGGGCAGCCATCTCGGTCCTATTCTGTTTTTCCTCTTTATAAACGATATTTCCACAACTATAAAATATTCTAAAATTTTAATGTATGCCGACGACGTAAAACTTTTTAAGTCATACGCGTCGGTTGAAGAAGGTTCTGTACTCCAGGCGGATTTAAATTTTTTTACTTGGGAAAAACTTTACAACAGGCATGACGTAGCTGAATGCGTTTACAACCATTTCAACTATCGTAGGAGTGCGAGTTCGACTCCCACTCCCGGGAGAAGAAGAGATTTACAAGATATAATCGAAACAGCTGTCGCCTTGTCCGTCCTGATGTCACGTTGTTTAAATTTTTCCCAAATTATTAAATAAATTGGTTTTTTCTTTATACATATCGACCAAAACAGCTCAAACCCAGCAAACAAAAGCAAGAGGAGTTTTGGCATTTGTGAAAAGATGGGTAAAAGAGTTTAGTGATCCTTACGTTACAAAAACCCTTTTTACATCATTGGTGAGGCCGATATTAGAATATGAATCAATAATTTGAAATCCGCGTTATCAAGTTCATGTGGATAGACTAGAATTACTTCAAAAACAGTTTTTACTTTTCGCCTTGAGAATTATTTAATGGGACTCTCCGTATAATCTTCCTCCTTACACTAATCGTTTAAAACTAATAAATCTTCCCACCTTTGCAAGTCGTAGAGAAATGCTAGGTTTACTATTTATGGCTAGATTTTTAAATGGATCGATTTCAAGCCCATTTCTTTTGAACGAAGTAAACTTGAATGTTCCATACCGAGTTTCAATGCATTATAAACCTATAATTCTTAAACAATGCAGAAGCAATTTCCAACTAAACGAACCTTTTCTATGTTTGTGTGAAGATTATAACTTCCACTCGAGAATAATTGATCTTTGCCATAAAAAAAAACGGTGCTATCTTCTCTTAATAATTAAAAAATTATATTTATACTTTTAATCTATTGTATTTTGTGAATCTATATTTCTCAGCTGATAAGTTTCTCTGTAGCTGAGCGATTTTAGATCTCGGCGCTTAAGAAGCCACTGCCTCTCAAAAACTCGGTAACAAAAAAAAGTGTAAATTATAAATAAAACATAAATAAGAATTAGGATACAAAAAAAAAAGAAAAAACTATGTATGAATTAAAAAACATAAAAAAAAAAAAAAAAAAAAATAACAGGATTAGCCTGGTTTCATCGGGCCACTTGAGGGCAGTGCGCTGCCACAACGTCCGAAAAAAAAATAAATAAAATATAGCCAAACAATAGCACTACGACTAATAATGCCCAATGCTCGCTAATAGCACGAATCCCCATCTTTAAAACCAAAGATTTTTTTTTTATAGATTTGGATTCCAAAAGAGCGAAAAAGGGACCTGCACATAGAAACAGCAATTAGAAATAATATATAAGATACGATAATACTCCCAAAATCCTTCGTGGAGTGTTTTTATCGCTACAACAATAAAAGTGGAATATCATCGGTTAGGTTTCAGTGTTTCATTTGCTAATTTTCTAGCGGACGAAAACTGATGTATTTAAAGTTAGTACCTACCGTCTTCGACACTCAATGGTTTCATGGATGAAGTTGTCATTAGTGGCTAGAGTGCCAGTACTTTGACTCCAATTGAAGGTGGACTTGTCTAACATCCTGCTAGGGTGCAACTTTATTTTGTGCCCCGGTTCGGCAAAGTAACTAATCAACGAGTTAATTAAACTGCGCCGCATTTGAATATCAACCACAGCCATTACTAAACCTTCCGAACGATCTTTTCTAGTTAGCAAATTACAGCGAATTTTAAGGACTTCGCCTCTAGTGGGTGCAAGATTTAAAGTATCCGGTAAGATCTCAAAGTCAGATGTGTTAATACCTTCCATTTGGCATCACGATCTATTTTGCAGCAATTGCCAATACTACTTGAGTCTAAATCACACCTCACATTAATTGTAGAATTAAATGCGGATTTTTACCACGGCCAGCCGAGGTATTTGATAGGAGCAAACCCAATTGTAGTCCAGGCTGCTCGACATTCTAACACTTGCTGAAACTATATTATCTCTCCTACCTAACACTCCAAGTAATGTCCTGAAGCCGTTCTACTATGACAAATTTCAGCATCTGGCCAAATACTGGATGGAAACTGATTCAGGAGGTAGGCGATCCTTTTTTTCAACGAAGTGAAAATTCACAGAAATCTGTGCCGTGTCTGAACAATTTTGGTACTCGGTCGCTGATATGAGGCCCGGTACACCAGTTTATGACCACCGAATCAATAAGGTATGTTTCACCCATCGCAAAAAATAATAAGACCTCTCTAGATTATTATTATTATTTTTTTTTTTCGTATTTGGTGGAACTCTGACCGATGTCTGAAGAACACTGATAAGACCCAATTAGCGCGTCGGCAGTGGACCTAAATTTTTTTAAACGTGATTGATAGAAGCATATATGTTGAGAAGTTAGTCTGTCTGTAAGTATTAGAGAGAGATACAGGAAGAGACCATGCTAATCTATGACGTCTATGCTGAAGATATCACACTTGTCTTATCCAGAATGCTGTTGTGAGTCTCTCTTCATATGGGTTTGGCAAATATTAGTCAGAGTATGGCCAACCTATGATGGAAAGAGGACCAGAAGTCTTCTGAGCAAATCCAGGGCTAACACACGCAAACTGATAGCAGTCTGCACCGGTCATTGGGCAGTAGGTACGCATGCGGAAAAGATGGGCATTCCGTATAACGACTACTGCAGAAGATCCAAATGCCAGGGAGACACTAGAACAATTTATGTGTAAATGCCCGGCTCTAGCTAGAGCCCGGCTAAGGTTCTTGGAACCCCGTTTCTAGAAGACCTCAGAGGTTTATCTGAGATAGCAATGCCGAATATTCTTAATTTTATCAACAACTCAGGCTGGTTGTAATACATTGACCGTAACATTCCGTAGGTTTTTAATAGCTACTTGGGCGACCCGGATCACATCCATTTCACCTACCTACCTATGGTGAAACCATACAAGGTGGCGGCAGGGTAAAATACATTCAATCAAACACACACATTCCATAGTATTTACAATTATTATTATGTTTTTGGAACTCACTGATTATATGTCAAAATCGTACTACCCCAGAAGTTAAAATGTCAAAAAAAAGATGAAAAAAGTACCAATCAGCTGATTTTCGGCCCACACCTACATTGCTCCGCCACGAGTCAGCGTTCCCAAATTCCCACACCACTATTCCCTCTCGATAATTAGGCAAGCTTCAGAGCGCCAACATATACATATGCACATGCAAATATGTATGTACAAACATGAGCACAATAGTGGGCCGTGAAAGAGCTGGCGAAGAACGCAGAAGGGAAGTAAAACCAGTTTCAGTTTGCTGCCTTAAAGCTTTTGTACCGGCTATTTATAAAGCAACAGCTTGCGGGACGTTATGTGATAGTGATGCAAACAAGCTAAACCATAGGAGAATATACGATAAAAAGCAGTGTTGGAGGAAATCAAAATTACAAAATATTATTAAAGAAAATTAAAAAGAAAAAAAGTTGTGGAGAATTAGAAGTACACACAGATAAGGTAAGAAAGAGAGGAAGACGACACCGATGTGTAAATAAAAATTGTTTTTGTGGGTATGTTTATGTCATGTTGAAGAGCGCAAAGTAGTAAGAGGAAGTTGAGATGCAAAATTTCTTGAGACTGTGGTTAAGTTGCCAGATTGTTGTAAAAGCTTGTGCAGGGGTAATTGCAGTTACATGACTAGATCAAATGATCAATTGCAGCTCTTTTTTGTTTTTTTTTTATTATTTCACACCAATTCTTCTGTTGTCTTGTTTTATTAAATTAACTATACTACAATAAAACTCTAGAAAAACCGTCGGGTTGGATTTTATATAAGGTGCCACGATTTTCAAACTTTTGTTGATTTATAGGGGAAGCGGGGGTCCTAAAAATCACAAAATTATCATCCGCAGCACTAGGAAACTCTTAGTTTATGAAATATAAGCTTTTTAATTTAGTAAAATTTCAACTTAAGTCCTGCACTTAAAATTCAGGTCGCACATGTCGATAGCGGCATCAAAAGACGCGTATTTGCGTCAAGATACAGAATCCAAAAGCAGAAACTATATTTTTTTTATCTCGTTTAAAAGTTATTCGCGGAAAACACGTCGGTACTATTGTCGCTTTTTTCGTTGTTGCAATTAAACAAACGAAAACAAATGAAGGTGGTGAATAGTGTTGCCAGCTCCGCAACAATATCTTTTTATCTTGGTAGAACATTATAAGGTGGTGGCACGTCGACATAAATGCAAACAAATATACACTATCAAAGTGTTTTGTTTTTGTAAAACACTTTTAATAATTTGTAGTCTAATATTATTTGGGGTGCTGCGCAGAAGGGTGTACTACGCAGAAGGACATCACCGTGGCGGTAGCCACGGTTATACCACACACCCGGACTTGGCATGGCGTAGCCAGGGTTATTTTTTATAAGCGCGGCCGAAGGCCGCCTATGCAGAAAGGTGTTCTACGCAGAATTACCGTTGGAATCAGCATAAAAATCTCTATAAAGTCCGATTTTTTATTGTTTTTTTTTATTTTTTGACAAATGTATGTATTCTGCACTTGTTCCAATTAAATACATTAATTTCAAATTATTCAGAGAATACGCGTCTTTTGATACCGCTATCGACATGTGCGACCCGAATTTTAAGTGCAGAACTTAGATTGAAATTTAACTAAATTTGGAAATTAAAAAGGTTATATTTCATAAACTAAGAGTTTCCTAGCGGCCACCGTGGTGTGATGGTAGCGTGCTCCGCCTATCACACCGTATGCCCTGGGTTCAACTCCCGGGCAAAGCAACATCAAAATTTTAGAAATAAGATTTTTCAATTAGAAGAAAATTTTTCTAAGCGGGGTCGCCCCTCGGCAGTGTCTGGCAAGCGCTCCGATTGTATTTCTGCCATGAAAAGCTGTCAGTGAAAACTCATCTGCCTTGCAGATGCCGTTCGGAGTCGGCATAAAACATGTAGGTCCCGTCCGGCCAATTTGTAGGGAAAAATCAAGAGGAGCACGACGCAAATTGGAAGAGAAGCTCGGCCTTAGATCTCTTCGGAGGTTATCGCGCCTTACATTTATTTTTTTTTTTAAGAGTTTCCTAGAGCTGCGGATGATAATTTTGTGATTTTTAGGACCCCTCTACCCCTACAAATCAACAAAAGTTGGAAAATCGTGGCACCTTATTCAAAATATTCCCCAAACCGTCTCTATACCCCTAGTATAGGTTTACAAGTAAGATATGTTTGTTTCCTTCTCTTTCTAACACAGTGCCGTTTGGCACCGACCGAAATGTTTAACCAGTTTGGAACGTGGTTAAACGCGGGTTTGACACTGAAATAAGTGTCAAAATTGCTGGGCTGACCGGTGAGGAATTTTAGATGTGAGTTGCTGTGATGGTAAATTTTTTTTGGGCAATTTCGTATGAACTATATAGTGAATTATATGTGACAAATCGAAAATTTTACAGGAGGCGTATAATGCGGTATCCGAAAACGCGTAGTTATATCAATATTAAGAATCCAAACATGGAAGTCAAGTTTTTAGATCCGTTCAAAAGTTATCCGCCAAAAGCAGTACTACAGCTACTACAGTATTTTGTACCAAAATAGTACAAAGCAGCCGAATAGCCTTCCAAAAAAAGCAGATAGAACAAGCATTATGCTCAGATGAGCAAAAATTTTCAATTATCATTTCGTAAAAACTAATATTACGTTTACACTGGCCTCAAATGCGTACTTTCAAATGAGTCATTTGAAAGCGCTTACCTCATTACCACTAGTGGAAACTGCATTTGTAACTCTTATAACGCTTTAAAATGACACATTCGGAAATATGCTTTTGGGGTCAGTGAAAATGTAATATTAGTGAGAAAATGTCAAAAGCGTGAGTGGATCGGATGTGTGGATTGCATTTGCATGCAAAATGGGACGAAATGCAATTTATACGAGGAAATGTGTCACATTTGGAATTTTTCACCCCAAATGACGCATCTGGTGATGTTTAAATATGATATTGTGGCGAATGTTGACATCACTATGCTGTTAGTAAATAAGCACAACAACAAAAACAGCAAGCAGCTACTCTTATGTACAAGGCAACGAAGAATATTCCACACACATAACCAGCAGCTAGAGGTGAAGACGTTGTTACTCATACATACACATATACATATAGCTAACTAACCAAGTATGCGATACAACTGTTCCATGTTCGTGAATAGTATAGACCTTAGGAGAAATATGCGAACGAGGCAACATAGAGTATAAAAGCAGCGCAAGCTGAGGAATAGCTAATTAGTTTGATTTAAAGACGCTATTAGTTGTGAAATATAATTGTCAAGTACTACTCCCAAAGTAGTCTAAAGAGAGACCATTTTGCAATAATGAATATTGGAGTTATTTATTCGACAGTTCAGCGACTCGAACATTAGTAGAAGGTGCATAATTATCGGAACACCCCAAAATTCGTTACAATATAATCTCCGAACACAACCTCAAATTTCGAGACCCGAGAAATCTAGAACTCGTCTTCTCGCGAGATTCTCGTATCTCGAAATGCTCGTAAATCTCGCGAGCTTCTCTATATTCAATTAGTCGCTGTTTTTTTGTTTTACTTGTGGTTTTTTTTTACTTTTATTGCATTTGCAATGATACTTCACTCAAAATATATTTATATAATTTTGTTCATAGTCGTGGCTTAACTATACGGTTGGATCATCTCATCAGCTGATTTTATTTTTTTCATTTCTCTGGAGTAGGGATTCTTAAAAGAAGATGGCAAACTCAAAATGAAATCATCAGATTGACAACATTTTCTTACAACACACAAAAACTGCTAAGTTTTATGTTTTCATTCCATTCCATACATCTAACACCATCACACAGATTCTGACAATCTGAACGAAGGTATGTTGTTGCTGTAGAGATAAGCCAACCATATAGTTGGATCATGGTTCATAGTATTCTAATTTTTATAGAGAAAACGAGTACTCGGCATCTCATGACATTATCGAATCTCGAAATAATCGAAATGCTCCTGAGCTTCTCGACAACCGCGATCTTTCACTTTCCTATGAAAATGTTGGTATTCTGTTCGAAGCTAGACTTTGTAGCACTGTTGTTCACACGTTACATTGTATGTTGTTGTAATATATACATATGTATATTCTCCGAAAAGATCTCGCCTAACTTATTGAGATACCCTTTCCGCAAATTATGAAAACTTTCAATGAAATAAAAGAAAGAAACCCCCAAATAAATACGAGAAGATTCCCTTCATAAAGGAAGATGGTGGTAGCAAAACAATTTTTCTCATTCGCCTACTCAATCTTAAAATGTTCGTAATGTTCTCAATGAGTTTTCGCATTACTTTGGTAAGAATGTAAATGTGCGACGTAAAATAAAAAATGATAACCCTAATTCATTGCATATTGGGGCAGGTTCCGTCAAATGCCTATCAACATCATTAACAAAGATGCAAAAATAATTATATGAGAAGAAAATATGTTTTGCGACGAGGGTTGCACCGTGCACGATTTTAAGTTGTGCATGCAATGCTGGTTTGGTGCACATCTTTATACACAAGGAGAATGTCTAGGAAGGGTTAGAACTTCATTTAATATGTTATTATTCTTTGTATACTGCACAGTATTAAGCTGCGCGTCCTTCTATGAAGGCTAAATTGGTAGAGGATTGAAAGTGGTAAATCAAATTAATCAATTAGACTTCGCTCTGCTTTGTAGATATAAAGGTGTAGTTTCTGTCACTCTTGTTAGCTTTTCTCGAGGTTGTGGGACTTCGAGATTCTTCCACTTCTCACGGGCCCATGCCAAGCGCTCACTTTCGCGGTCGGTTGAGTAGACCACTGAACCAAAGTGCTGCCTGGTATTGTGAGAGTGCTTCCCTAAAATCCTTGTCTGGTTTCCGCCCAAAACATTAGTTCAAGCTGGCAGAACGTTCCTTTACCGGACGCACTGACTGCACACTTTTCTCGCCATCCGCGTCCGAATAATCGCTGATAGCGAATTTCTCTTTCGCAGCTCGCAACGCTATCGCTTTTTCCTTCTCATACTTCCAGCTTCGGCGGTGGGAATAAAAAACTTCGGAAAGCTCCGTTCAAATATAACCGAAAATACCCCCTCAACCGCTTAACACCCTGAATTAGGAGATTCGTTCGTTCATAGTGATGTTTGTCGTAAAAGACTACTAAATTCCCGAGGCCACTAAGATTCGACGTGGTCATATCGAATCGTTCCCCAGACGATCGGGCTAGTACCGTAGCACCACTATTTCCCGAACATACCGGCAACGGACCATCATCATCGATAATGCTTCCCAAAATATTCGGGGAGTGTCTTTATCGCTACAAGGAGAACAAAACAAATACCAAGCAAAACAAATACGACAGTGGAGCTCTAGTGTAGTATTATAAGCATTATAAAGTACCTGCCGTGCCGGCATATGAGACAGTAGCTTCTTTTCCAGTTAGGCGCACTGTCCAGATACGAAGGTCATGGGCTAAATTGCAAGTGTATTTCTGCATTGAAAAGCTACTCAGCGAGTTTTCATTGGCCTCGCAGATGCCGTTCCGCGTCGGTATAAAAAACCGAGCCAAATACTGTTGAGATATTTTATTCCGCTGTCCCAATCATTACAAACATCCCACTTTAACATTTTTACCGTTGGCTGTGCCACATTAACAAACAACGACGCTGGTTATATACTTAGGTATGATATACTTCCGGAAAAGTCAAATATCAACCCTTGACAATTCTTCTGGGATCTTGTACACACATCCCTGTCGAGTTATTTACATCTTGTCTTTGCAAAAGCTGGATAGTTAAGTTTAAAATGACTAGATGACTTCACCTCGTCATCTTTCATGGAACTAGCTCTTCAAGTATAGTAATATTCTAATCAACATTGAGGGGTGGGTTTTAGTGAATTTTGGTAGTTTCACTAAGCGTTGGCATCAATATCAGACTAGAATGAACACGGCATGTGGAAAGAAGTGGCATCAGCTAAGTTATTGCTTATCCCCTTACTGCTTTGCCAGAGGGTATGTTAAACGCCATAACATATGATGTACTGAACAGTTATGTAAGTATGATGTTCCTAGATGACCTTACTTCGTCATCTTCCATAGAATTTACCCTGCGGCAGTGTCCCGTCAGTGCTCAAATCCACATTGTGCGATAAGAATTAGAGAATACTGGAAGATCCGCTTAGCGCTGGCATCAATAACCATAGCCAGAAGAATCTCTGCACCACCTCTCTCCTACATTTCTTTTAGTAGTCCACTGATTTAATAGTGGACATGATTTGCCCGAGGAGATGTTCACTGAAAACATTTCGACCACTACTTTCTTAATAGCGAAGAGCTTCGTTTAAATGTGAACCCGACCCCTCCTTTGGTGAGCACTCCTCCTTGAGGGTAATTCCGAAGCTAACAGCCCATACAGAAACAGGCGCCGAATAATAAATATATTTCACGCTTCTCGGAGTATACTACACTACATCTGGGGCTGCGGATACCCTCCCAACAATGTCCAATGAGTATATATTCAAAGATGGCCGGATTGGTCGGAGCAAGAAAGTTTGTCTATCAGAACCCGCCTATGGAAGCAGAGGTAGAGGGCGCTGGAAGGACCAGGTGGAAAACGATTTAAACTCCCTTCGTGTGACCAATTGGCACCGGTTAGCAGAGTAAAGAAGCTACTGGCGCGCCTTGTTGGACGGCCATAACCGTTTAAACCGTTAAGCGTCAATTAAATAAGTAAGTACATGCAAATACAAGAGCCCGCTGATTCCAATGAGCACCATGCGTTGCTAGGCTTTCAGATGATTGACATTAGAAGCAGTGTCTAAGTTCGTTCCACCAGAGCAGCGCTCCATAGAACAAGATCGGAGAGCCCCCAGAATTTTCCAATGGTCCCACGGAATAAGTTCATGGCGGCCGAAACTTTCCATGAGTGAAGAAGTATTAAAGGCAAAGTGCAGGAATATCAATGTTTGGACAAGACTATTTATGCCTGTTCTGCTAGCTAGTTTACATACATTTGTATGTGTAAAACCGGCCGAGTTATTCCATATTCGATTTTCAAATGTCATCCTAGCCTAGTGCACGAATAGTAAAGAGGAAAATAAAAAATATACATACAAAAAACAAGTCGCCAACGATGAACCAAATGTTCATGGGACTTTTGCAAATTCATTTAGAAAATTTTTGTATGCCAACATCCAAAACAAGCACACCTTAAAAACATACCGCCATACATATTAGCACAAGCTGTGTGCTTACATGCATACATAAGTGAATGCGCCGCCCTGTGTACGTTTATGACCGCTAGCTATTTGCACCGACCTGTTTGCCTGTGTGAGCTCATCTGCTTTATATTAAACCCCAACCCTATCCTTGCTCTCTCCCTCAACGCTGCTGCCTCCACCACTTCACATAATATGCTTGCATCGTTGTTGTTGGTGTTGCTGTTGTTGTGAAGTGGGTGCGCTATTATTGCATGTGTTACGAAGTATCAGTCGCAATGGCATAAGTACAACAAAAACAAGCAACAAAGAAAAAAATTAGCAAACGAAGTAGAAAAAAAATCTGTATTCACTTTTCATTTTATTTAATTTTTCACTTTTTCGCTGTCAAATCTCTGTCTATTCGGAAGTTTTGCGTATGCATGTGTGCATATGTTTGTCTGCCTCCCCAAATGCCATTCACGCCCTGCGTCTGACTGTTCGCTGGGCCTGGGCTATACACTGCTTTGTTCCCTTGCACTATGGGGTAGACAATATGCTTTTGTGGCCAAAAATCAACAAATATCGAAAATGAATGAAACGTGTACAGATTCAACAAAACTGATCAATTGCTGATTTACCTGGTAACTGACGTAGAAAGCGTGCGTAAGCTCTGGTGGCAGCACTTCTCCTCATTCTTAGAAAACGAGTGAGTAGACGAAACCGATACCCAAGCGATGATGACGAAATATACCTTCCACCACCCGATCTATGACGACGATTAATTGTGCTCGTGACCGGAACGTACCGGAACTACATTCGGCAAAGGATCACTAACAGTTCCTGCGTGGAGGCGAAGAGTTTGTAAAGAGCATGCTCTAACTCCTATTTCGGACAAGTCCCAATACCTCGGAATCAGCTTGCTTAATATAGCGATCTTTATTATATGCCAAATCTTGTGGAGGTTAGATTAGGTTGAACTGGCCGGTCCGTGAGGACCTCACCTAGACTGAATGAGTCTATAGTGTTAACAGAAGTTTTTTTAATGAGAGGGTTTTTCAACCCTATCAAAAACCGTGACCTATGTTATCAAATAATTCCGTCCCCTTGGAAAATACTACAAGCTTTCTAGGACCTATGCAACTTGCTATTTCTAGATCTGACAGCTGTATTACTCCTAATAGCTCGATTTTTAGCCTTGGAAGCGCAGGACACGAGCACAAAACGTGCTTAGTCATTTCTATTATCTATAATATCCTTCGTAACTTATACAGAACTGCCTATTTATTACCGCGAGACGCTAAAATGAAGCTAGTCAAAGCTCTTATAATTCCTCACATTTCTTATGGAGAACTTATTTGCGGTAGCCTTGATTCGATGTCGCTTAATAAATTGCAGCTAGCCATAAACAATACTGCCCGGTTCGTTTTTTCTAAGAGGAAATTTGACAATATATCTTCGAACGCTGCCCAAATTCTCGGAAGCGACGTTTGTAATTTCCTAAAAATGAGAAATTTATGTTTCTTACACAAACTAATGCATTTTCAATATCCGTCTTACTTATTTAACAAACTAACTTTGTCTCAGTCTACTAGGACTCTGAATCTATTGATCCCGAACTTTAAATACGTGACATCCTTCAGAATGTTCTTTGTCAGTACAATCCGTCTTTAGCAGTAATATCCTTCCTTAAATCATAACGTACCTTAATTAGATCTATATATACTTCTATCAACTTACTTTAAATTATATAATTCTATCATTGATTATTCAACTAATGGGCCACAATGTACAAATAAAAATTAGATATTTTCTTTTTTAAATGTTATTATTTTCTTTTCCTTTTATTCATCAAGAAAACTCGTTTTTATATGTAATTTGTAGTTATAAGATCTGATTGATGCAATATCTAAAAGACATAGTCTTACTTGTACAAATCAAAGTTCAAATAAATAAATTTCCTGCTTCAATCCGCACTTCCCACATCTCCTACCACTGAACAAGTCTAGCCAAATCAGAATACCTCTCATGAGTCTACAGTCTTCTCTTTTTGATGATAGGAGTCACCTTGTTAGTCTAATGTTGTAAGTAAATGATCTTCGACATTTCTTGGGGAAGACTCACTAAAAAATAATCGCTACGCACCATCTTTCTGTAGACATAAAAGCATCTTTTGACAGCACGAAAATTAGTTACTTATGTTCGTCGGTCCCATGGAAGACTAACACTTTTCGGTTTTTCGACTGGCAGACAAGCATTATTGTTTACGTAGAAAACAAGCATGTTTCACAAACAATTGAAACGTGCTAATTTTCGACGTTAACAACGAATTGTGCTGGTCTTTTGTAGACGACGTTGTCATCGCATTTTCGGGGTCTTTCCCTGAACGTTACACTTGGACCGCGGCTAGTGGCTTCAATATCAACTAACGCAAGACATATTTGATACTCTATAGTAAGAGAACCGAAATACCTCAATTTGGACTGCCTTGAACTGCAAGTTAAAATAGAAAGTCTAACTTGAAATAAGAGTAAAGAAGGCATACATTGCAAACTACTTGTGTTAGAGAATAGTTAGCAGGAAATGGAACCTAAGGCTAAAGCTTATATGATGTGGATCTACACAGCGGTGCTAACGTCCATCATTGCGTAGTGAGTGTTAGTGTGGTGTTCACCCTGAGCTAGACAAACAATGTAACAAAAATTAGAAAACTAAACAAGATACAACGGACAGCATGTACAGGAATGACAAGAGCACTTAGGTCGTGTCCAACGGACGCCTTAGATGTTATCATAAACCAGTTGCCATTGTACCTCGACATACGCCTGGCAGCTACAGGCTTGGCGATCATATTTAAGGAGTATAGAAGCTGGAACGAAAAGCTGTATGGCCTCAGTGTTATTCCAAGGATGGTCCCCGACGTGGATACGACAGCAAACTATTTTTCACCCACATTGAAATTTGATAACAATTTTAAGGTGAGGTTTTTCTCAAGAACGGTTCGTCAGCCGACATAGTTTACAAGGAGCGTGTCACTGACAGATTTAAAATCAACCACGGTATTGATGTGGGTATTTTCTCTGAACATCTAAAAGTCGCGTTCTCTATTTGTCTTCCAAAGTCAGATAGTATCTTCCCAGCAGACATACCACTAGGTATATAGAGGACCTGGTATTTCCTATTTGAGAACCATATAGGAGGCGGTGATACTTGGACAGCTAAACAGCGTTCCATAACTGTAAGAAGGCGCTACACGCTCTTTACATTCTTTTGGGTACAAGGTCATAGGAAAATTTTCGACAATAAAAAGGTGGATGAACTGACAAAGATCGGTACATCTGAAGACATGTCTGAGAAATGTCACGGTGCATCAGTTACGTTCATCAATAAAGTGACATACTTACCAATCTCAAGAAAACACCAATTCCTGATCGGTACTGAGGATTACATTCTCAATTAGAGGACACTGGCCGTTTGGCCTTCAACGATGGGTGTAGTAAGGACGATTACAAGGAAGCAGTCACCCACTTTCTCTGCGAGTGCTAAGCCATGGCGTACATTCGATCCGGAATTTTAAAAAGTTTGTGCTTCCTGATATAAGAAAGGTATCAATATGCTCCATAAAGGGCATCAGCAGATATGTTGAGCAAACCAAATAGTTTGAGTAAATACATAAGCAATTGGTTCCTGGAGAGTGTTTATGGCACTTATTGTGATACCATCTTCATATATCGACCTTTACGCGAATATGAACATAGTGTACCGAATACAACCCCAAATGCTTCGTTTACTTGATCATGATCATCCTATGCGAATTGATGAAAATTCATCTATTTCCGCCCGTCTTCGGCAGCAGAGTATTGGAGCGACTTACACAGAGTTGGAAGAAACACGCGGAGAAAGGCTTTTTACTGATTCCTCAGCTTTCGCTGCTTTTATACTCTCGGTTTTATCGTTCGTTCATTTGTCCTAAGGTCTAGTCGTTTACCGAACATGTGTTCGAGAACATTTGTATATCATGCTTGGTTACCCAGCTATATACATGTATTTTGAAGCCACTGAATTGAGTCGCTTGGCCCACAGTGCATTGGTTGGTTGGCGATGTGCTTTGTTGTTGTTTGTGTATGCAATCGTTACATCTTTTTATTGCTGCTGCTCTTAAAGTGTAATTGCAACTGCTGACGCGGATTTTTTGTGTTTTTATTTTTTGACTTTTTTTGTTTTTACCTCTTGTTATATGTTGTTGCGTTTGCTTTCCCCCAGTAGAGGTTCAGCCGCAGAGTTGAAGGTCAATTGTTGTTTTATGTCATTCAACTTGTCCGTCGTCGTCAGAGTCGCGGATAATGTTGTTATTGTATAGTCAAATCATTTGCCGGCCGCTTGATGGTGGTTGTTGTTGTTTTAGTTTTTGATGTTATTTTTCGTCTTACCACATATGTTTGCATGTATGTGCGATGTATGTTAATGAGTGTATTTGCTTTGCATGCAATTTTAGTATTTCTATTTGTTTTTGCAGGCCTCCGTGGTGTGATGGTAGCGTGCTCCGCCTATCACACCGTATGCCCTGGGTTCAACTCCCGGGCAAAGCAACATCAAAATTTTAGAAATAAGATTTTTCAATTAGAAGAAAATTTTTCTAAGCGGGGTCGCCCCTCGGCAGTGTCTGGCAAGCGCTCCGATTGTATTTCTGCCATGAAAAGCTGTCAGTGAAAACTCATCTGCCTTGCAGATGCCGTTCGGAGTCGGCATAAAACATGTAGGTCCCGTCCGGCCAATTTGTAGGGAAAAATCAAGAGGAGCACGACGCAAATTTGAAGAGAAGCTCGGCCTTAGATCTCTTCGGAGGTTATCGCGCCTTACATTTATTTATTTATTTTTTTATTTGTTTTTGCATTTACATTTTCTTAGCGCTTAGTTGTGAATTTTGATTTGGTCGACAAAGGCGTTTGGCGTTTTTTTGTCTATGCACAGACAGAATATCTACTCACCTGCAGAGGCGTTGCCAAGTTCCAACAATGAAAGACGGTGAAAACATTCTTCGGACATTGATTCTTTTAGGCAGTGCGCTATTAAAACCCCCATACGAGTGACTTGCGAGTCTTCAACGGAGTTCCCTTGACAGTTTGCTCAGTAGGACTCCCTACCCTAAAGTCAGCAATGATTGAATACTTGAGAAGTGAGACACACCTCTCTGTGAGACTGCTTTCATCATTATTCTTGATTCATACATAAACCTGATCTGGAAATAGATTAGTTTGCATTCATTAAGTTCAGGTGATAGCGTTGGGCTCTCAATGGTTTCTAAAAGCTGCGTATAATTTAGTATGCCTCAGATGGGAGGAATATGGTGTGTTGCCAGAATTTGGCTAGATTCAGCTTGTGAGCTCTCAGCGGGTTAGGGGGCTTAGAATATTCCCCCGGCAGGTATGCCTGTCGCAAGAAGCGACTAAAGTACCTAATTGATTAGCTTTTCCAACCCAATTGTCAACCTCAACGACCCGTGGAGAATCCCGTTTCTGTAGCCGCCGAAGCACTGGCGACCCCAAGTTCCTCATGGAACTAAGGGCTGGAAGCGGATGGCCTAGAAGGTTCAATGTGATAATCTTAAATCGTTCCCGAGATGTTCGGCGTTGTACGTTAATGGTGGTTGTTCCCGGAACGTGTCGGATCTACATCTGGTAAAGAGCCAACACCATTGATGACACTCCCCAAAACCTTCAGGGAGTTAGCCGCACATGTGTGCGTAAGTATTGTGTGCGGGAGCAGTAAGATAGGTGCCAATAGCAACTGAAATTCTTTAAACGATACCTCACATCCATTTGGAGCAAGAGCTTACATTTCAGTGTTTGTATTCCGTCTGGGGCTTTGGAGGGCTCGTTCTTCCCGCCCAAAGTGCCGACTATCCGCTACCGGCAAGAGCTTACAGTTTTTAATCGATCGAAATTTCGTTAATAGTCAAATCAGCTAATGGCCAGTCTTCGGAACGCAAGCGGCATTAGACACTGTTAGGTTTCTTATAACACTATTAGCTCAGAAGGGATTGAGATGGAGGTCTCCCAGTTATTTGAAACCTATTTAAACCCCCTTGGTGTGACCAATTGGCGCCGGTTGGCAGAGAGAAGAAGCGACTGGCATGCCTTGTTGGACGGCCATAACCGTTTAAATGGTTAAGCGCCAATTAACTATGTAAGTAAGATAATTTTATTAACAATACCCTACCAACCACTTATCCTTGACAATTGAAAAGTAAAATTTTGTCGCGAAGAACAAAGTTGACGTTCTATAAGTTTGTCATTATACCCGTCATAGGGACATGAGTTGGCCCTTGGAATATTCGAGAAAAAATTTTTTTGCGAAATATATGGTATTTTTCGTGAAGCCCAAAGGCTTAGCTTGGCTTAGTCATGTTATGCACATCGGTCAAGGCGCTACGGCCCAGAAAGTATTCCTATCGACAATCGTGTTTGGCTGCAGATGAAAGTTGGAAAAATTTTTTTGCGTTAGTATTTACGAATCACAGATGCTGACTTGGCTTGCAACCCAAACCGCTTAGGCGGTCAAGGACCACTGTATTAAGGCAACAATTACAAGACATTACTTCACTTCAAAACAGAAACCAGCCACAAAACATGATTCGTGCTAAGGTTGTTATAAAACAAACAAGAAACTAAACTTTGTTTCTTTTTATATTCTTTTATTATCCTTTGCAGAGGAATTCCATTTAATGGATCGATAAGAGGTCGGTCACCTGTGTGAGAAATAGTAAGAGCATTTATTTGTATACCCAACGGCAATAGTATCCATTTTGTGACAATTACATCTACCTAATGGTTTCCTGAATCCTGAAATTAACCTGAATTATTCCCAAATTGATGTCGAAAACAGGTCCGGAATCGTACTGAAGTGTTTCCGAAAAATAAGCCTAAATGCTCTTGAGATAATTATGAAAAGAGTTCCCTAAAATAATACCGAAACTAACCTAAGCGAGTCTCGAATTGATCAGGAAATCTTCCGATAGTTCGGAAAGGGCTATGGAAAGATCCCGCTATAGTCCCGAAAAAAATCCCATTTAGTTGGAAGCCCTGCTGAAGTATTATTTCAAATACTACGATAAAATAATACCGAAATTTACCTAAGATAGTTCCAAATTGATCAGGTAATCATCTGAGAGTTCCGAAAAGGTTATGGAAAAAATCTCGCTACAGTCCCGAAACCAATCCCATTTAGATGGGAGCCTTTCTAAATTATTTTTATAAATATTACGATTAAATATTACAGAAAGTAACCTGAGGAAGCCATCTGATATTTCCGAAAGTGTTATAGAAAGGTCCCGATATTGTCCCGAAAACAGTCCCCTTTAGTTGGAAACCGCACTAAACTTTTTTTTAAGTATTACAATAAAATAATACCGAAACTAACCAAATGGATTAGGAAATCATCCGAGAGTTCCGAATGGGTTATGGAAAGATCCCGCTACAATACCGAAAACAATTATATTTAGTCAGGAACCCTATTAATTTTTCTTTTTAAAACTACATGGTTGCCCTTTGATACTGATAAGCAAATTAATTTACGCCCACTTTTGCGATATCGAAAATGTCTTAAAATAAAAAAAAAAAATGGATAACTCATTGACGAATGCTGATTAGACGGATTAAGCTTGACCGAGGTTGTATTGGCCCAAATTAAATCTAATTATACTTAGTTCTTAAAAGTTTCTTCAAATCTGTTTAAAACATGCCTCACACCTCTACATGAATTTGCCGCTGGGTATATAATAATCGATTTCAACAGAACTTAGATTTTCTAACTTGACTTTTATTCTTTTGCAAAATATTGCAGACTGCCAAAAATTATCAATGGAAGGAAGGAAGAAGTACAAGGGCACCAACTATGACTGCCGGGCAGACGAACGAAATAAAAGGCACACATACCAATGAATAAGCAAAAAGTAACAGCCGAGCAGGTTAAAGTGAACCTAAAGTTCAGGAGCAAATTATTTTCATATAGTTTGTATGTTAGTAACTATGTTTGTTTGTGATGGAACAAAACAACCCAACAAAAACTTGTGTTATAGATTGTAGACGAAACAAATGAAGACGGGTTTCCCCCAGCGGGTTAGGGGGTTAGAATATACCCGAGATAGGTATGCCTGTCGTAAAAGGCGTTTAAAATACTAAATAGATTCAAGGGATTGTGTAGCGCAACCCTTTCAAGGGGTTGCTAAAGCAATATATTATCCAACCCAATTGTCAACCTCATCTATCCGTTGCGAATACTGTTTCATTAACAGCCGAGGCTCTGGCGACCCCGAACTACTCATGGATCTAGGGGGTGGGAGGGCGGTATGGCCTAGAAGGTCGCATGTGGTCATAACAAATCGTTCCCGAGATGGTCGGGGTTGGTAGTGGAACGTACCGGATGTGCATCTGGCGAAGGACCATCAACATCGATAACACTCCCCAAGGACTATCGCTACAATAACAACAATGTTAAAACGTATCGAATTGATATCGAAAGTTTAGGGGCGTGTTATACATTTATTGTCACTGATGTGTTATCGGCGAGTTATAGACGAGTTAGCGATTCTAACGATTATAAATCTGTTATCTATAGCAAACGTTGTCAATGAGTAACAGGTTTTTTATCGAAAAGTTATACATTTTTTATATCGAGAAAATATCGAATTTTTATCAAAATATTATCCATGTGTTATCGCAAAATATCGATTTATAATCGAAAAGTTATCGAAAAAATATCGATTTTTATCGAGAATTTATCGATTTTCTATCGAAAAATGACGATTTGTTATCGAAAATTTATCTAAAAATATCGATTTATTTTATCAAGAAGTTATCGATTTGTTACCGAAAAAATGTCGATTTGATATAGATTTATTATCGATAACTTTGTGGTAACGAATCGTAAATTTTTTGATAACAAATTGATATACTGTTGACGATAGCAAATTGACATTTTTCCACATCAAATCGACATCTTTCGATAACAAGCCGATAACCTGTCGAAAACAAATCAATAATATACCGATAACAACTCGATAATCATAACAATCCGACAATTTTCCGTATTCTTGAATAAATTTTTCCGAAATAGTACCTAACACAATTCCGAAGTGATCTCAATACAATGGCGGAGTAACCCCAACATTACTACAAAAAAGTTTCGAAATGATCCCAAAATTATCTCGGAACAGTACAGAAATTGTTTAAAACTGGTCCTGCAAATAGTCCCTGAGAAATGACGATTATTTGCAGGCGCCTATACTATCCTAATTTTAGCTTAGGTTAGGTTGAACTGTCCGGTCCATGAGGACCTCACATAGACTGATTGAGTCCGTAGTGTTACCAGAAGTTTGTTTTCACGACCAAACTGAAAAACCCTATCAAAAACCAGGACCTATGTTATAAAATAACTCCGTCCTCTTGGCAAATACTAGAAGCTTCCTAGGACTTAAGCCACTTGCTGCTTCTAGATCTGACAGCTGTATCACTCCTAATAGCTGGAGTCTTAGCCGGGCAAGTGCAGGGCAGGAGCACAGAACGTGCTCGATCGTTTCCTCCTCCAACCCGCACTTCCTACATATGCTATCACTGACCAAGCCTAATTTAAAGGCATGTGACGCCAGAAGGTAGTGTCCAGTCAGAATACCCGTCATGAGTCTAAAAAAAATTCTACAGTCCTCTCTTTTTTATGATAGAAGCAACTTTGTTAGTCTAAGGTTGTAAGACCTACAAATAATCTTCGACACTTTACAGCCCCGCGCTTGAACCCACGCCTTTCCCGCTTGGTCGATCATGCGCACCTCTCGCCTTCGCTTAATCTCGCCCAGTCGATTTGGGACCTCTATGGAGCAAGCTTCACGGGATGCGCCCCTTTTAGCTAGTTCGTCCGCTTTTTCATTCCCATCTATTCTCATATGCCCTGGAACCCAATATAGATGTATGCTTCTCCCTGTCCCGATTCTCTCCAGAGACTGCTTACACTCTAATTTTTAGCTAATATTATGTTAATTCGAACAGATCAGGCGAGAGATGTACCATTCCTGAACCCCATTTCGGTCACAAAATAACATGTGCCCTAAGCTCAGAATCCCATGTGCCCATTGTGGACAGGACCCACTGGGAAACAGTGAATCCTTATAATGACCATGACTCAGATGTCTGGTTCAGGGACGGATCGAAATTCGATGACGGAAGAACGGGAGCTGGCATATATGGGCCAAACTTCAAGAAATTAATACCAATGGGATGCTACCCCACCATATTTCAGGCAGAAATCCATGCAATAGAAGTCTGCGGAGGGGCTCATCCTCGAAGAGCCCTTTTATGGACTCACAAAAGAATACACCATGGAAACCGTAAGTAACTGGGAAACACAAAACAATTCAGACGTCACTGGATTGACTGCCCAGGGCAAAAACAGGCCAAACTGTTTATACTTCCGGCAACGAAAGTATCAGCCAAACTCATTAATCTAAGCAGGGAGGACCTAAGACCTTTCACTGGGTACTACACGGGACACTGTGGTCTACGATATCACCTAAGTAAGTTAAATCTATCCGATACTTAAATTTGTCGTTACTGTGAGCTGGAGGATGAAACGCCGGTTCACATTCTCTGCGAATGCGTTACTCTGGCAAGGCAGAGACTCTCCCATCTAGGTGGTGTGACTCTTAATCCCAACGTGATATGGAGTAAAAAGCCTGAAAAGGTACTTAGATACATCAAAAGCCTTCACCTACAAAATTAGGCTGAAAGGTCATGCACAATAGATCTGCACAAAGGTCGCAGTGCTTCCAGGCCTAATAATAATAATAATAATAATAACTCTTAAATGCTATATCTGGACAAATGTAATGTGGCAAATTTTTTGGTAGGAAAATATTGGTATAGGCATGAGAGCTTGTATTTATTTAGAACTGTGACCGAAAAAGCCAGTGCCAGACACCATGACGTTAGTTTATGAATAAACTATCTAGACAAAAATAAAACAACAACTACAAAAACAACACGGTCATAGTTTGTACACTGAAAGAAAAAGACTGGTCAAATCAACTGAAATACGGGTCAATTCAACCGAAATTTCTGTCAATTTTTATCCATCGCAACAAGATGTTGAATCAACTGCGCACAAATCGTAATTGACCGTTTTAGTAGTCAAATGAACAAAAAAGTTGTTGCGACAGCTTTGTATGAAAGTACCTATGTTGCCATATAAATAAATAAATGTAAGGCGCGATAACCTCCGAAGAGATTTTAGGCCGAACTTCTTTTCAAATTTACGTCGTACTCCTTTTTAATTTTCCTTACAAATTGGCGGGACACGACCTACTTGTTTTATGCCGACTCCGAACGGTATCTGCAAGGCATATAAATTTTCACTGAGAGCATTTCATGGCAGAAATACACTGGGAGTGCTTGCCGAACACTGACGAGGGGCGACCCCGCTTAGAAAATTTTTTCTTCTAATTGGAAAAGCTGTTTCTAAAATTTTGATGTTGCTTTGCCCGGGGTGTGAACCCAGGGCTTTCGGTGTGGTAGGCGGATCACGCTACCATCACATCACGGCGGCCGCCATATAAAGACGTAAATATGTGAACACATAAATACGCATGCTTGCTACATACACATACATATGAATATAGAAATGAAAATAGTAGTCACAAAACTGATTCTCAATTCTTTCAGTTGCAGCTGAGCTCATTCTCAATTTCTTCTCTCGCATGTAGTTGCCACACTTGATTGTTTCGAACAAAACTTGTAGTACAAATGTTTGACGCAACATTTTAAAAAGAGAACTTGTAAGTTATAGAAAAGTAAAGAATCAAATCGCAGGAAGGTAATTCACCACTGGAGTTACTTTACATGTAATTCGGCAAGTTTAATTTTCGTAACACTTTAAGTTAAACGATTCCAAAACAACTCAAACTTTTTTTTTTGTCGGAAACATCAACATTGAAAAAGGATGTTTTTTATTATCTTATTAGATGCGTTCGCGTGAGTGAAAATTCATAAAAACTTGAACAAAATGTTACTAACTTTGGAAAAATCCTGTTCGTTCAAGCAAAACTTTTGCAACAAGAGGGCGCAATTTTGCATTTCACTTGGACGAGAAGTTGCAAAATTGTACCCGATAAATAGGTGTCCCGGTATCTCATAATTGTTTGCACAGTAAATTCAAAAAAGGGTTTTTTCGTTTTGTATTGATAACTGAAAAACTAGTTTTATGCTGTTTTTTTCGATTTGATGGATTTCTTATTTTGGTGTTTTTTTTAACAAGTGGTACCATCGTCACAAGTACAAAGTAGAGAGCGCAGTGAGCTTAAAATTCTTTTTGAAATTTGCTCATGTATTGACTGTTGATCGCTGTTGAAATGACCTGTAAAATCAGTTGTGTTAACAGAAAAATCAGTTAGATTGATTAGGAATCTGTCAATTTTACAAAACTTTGTTAACTTAAGAGCGACAATTTCTCTTCTGTTGAAACGACTAAACTAATTTGTTCGCTTGACAAAGAACTCGGTCGAATTAACCATAATTCGATCAATTTCACCGAATCTCCGTTATGTCAAGAACAACACCAGCACCATTTCTTTCAGTGTATTTATTGCCTGTAAGTATTAAGCTTTTCGTTTAACAGTGGCAAGGACGCTTCTCGCTTGGTACGCTTACTCGACTTAATGTCTCGACGTTTGTATATGTACTAGAAATGGATATAAGTTCATACGTATGTCAATGTCCTTGCAGACAATATATTTGAGCGCACATATACTTTTAAGCACCTGTCTTTTACACTTGTCGTACTTACTGCAGGAATGAGCAGGATACTTGAATTTGATGTTAAAAGCGAAAAAGATGTGGGACGTGCCAGTTGTCGAAAATCGAATGGGAGGTAGGCTCTGAAGTGCTGCGAACTGTGTCAGTGAATTGATAATGAAGTTCCTGTAATGAGCACATTGTGCAAGTGCCTGATAAATGGGATATTAAAGCATGACTTTCAGAATATGAGCAGCATGACGTATGAGGAATATTAATTTTCGCCCGGTTGGCGAAATGGAAAAAGCCCGAAAAATATGCCAGTTGGGTAGGAAACTAAATACCATACGCGAATCAAAACTTGAGAGTTTAATGAAAATCACATTCTCTGTATGTGCCTATCGAGAGCACACGTTCACGGCTAACGCCATGTGGGTCAACCACCAACAAAAACGAATCCTTTGACCACGATCGCATTTCCATACTGATTCTAGAAGTGTAGGGCGTACATGGGAGCTTTCTAGCCGGTGTGTGCCGGGTGGCGGCATATTCCACCAAACAGTCCTAATAGTCCGCAATGAACCGCTTGCATTCTCTGATGAACTTAAGTATGAGTGAAAGGTCAGCCTTTCCAACCTCTGCCAGACTGCCGAGAACCCGTGCGCTCAGAAATCTGAGTCGTCTTGTATGCAGTCCTGGACATCGTTAGATAAAGGTATGAATATATTCCTCTTCCTATTCATCCTGGCAGCTTCTGCAGAGTGAGCTAGTTGGAAATGTGTTAACACCCGCAAGTACTCTCACTAGAGATTTGGTTAGCTTTGAAGCTAGTTGCTTTCCTGTCCAAACATGGCCATGGTCCTCATGGTCCTTCGTAACTCGTAGTCATCCCGGTTGGTCCACAGCAAGTAACCCAGCGGCGATCGTACGGAGCTAACCGCCTTGCTTATGTCCATTTCGTAACCTTCCCTGGTCATATCATTTGAAAAAGTATTCGCTTAAATGTCGTTGTGCCCAGGGAACCAGCAAAGGAAGATATTAGGATGCCCTATGGACTTCCGCACGATAACCAATTTTATTAAGTTTGACTGTAATGCTTTTGAGGTGGGCTGGCTTCCGACAAAGATCGTTGAATTGGTGTCGGAGGCCGTGCTGTACTGAAACAGTCTTGCTGCATAGATCTCCGCCTGAAAGACACTGCATGGAAGTGCATGAAATCGGACCGACTTATTTACATGTAGATGGTTGATCCAGTTCCCTTTTTCATTTTCAAGCCGTCTGTGTAGATTGTAATTCCCCTAATACTGTCTAAGCTTCCCTCGAAAGATACCTTTCGTTCTCCACCTGCACATCACAAATTCCGTTATATAGTCCGTGTCGGACGTTAAGGTCAGTTATGATCCCGTTTAGTCGTCCCCTTGCCAAGTTATCGTGCAGTGTACGTCCGGGCTAAGAGATCCCCATGACAGTTGCCGGGAATCTGAAATGGCTCAGGTGACGCAATCGCAAGCGAGGTCAGGATCTCCCAAACCATCCACGATATAGCACTATACTCAGAGATTTAAAGGCTAATTGGCTATCCGAGTAATTGTTAAATTCTCTAACCATAGTAGAACTGTATATCTTCCCATGCACCGCATCCTTAATAGCGGCAACTTTCGCAGTGCTCAGGCACCTTAAACATAAAGCTTACATAGAGCTCCTGACAGATAATCCCTCCACCAACCTTCCCATTTAACTTCGAAACATCCGTGAAACAATACACAAGATACTGAATGGCTGTCAGCAAGAAGAAAAACATAGCGAACGACACCTTCAAAGATCTCTCTCTCTCTCTCCTCCCATTCGTTCGATAAACCAATGGATGTAAAGGCAGCCTAATAAATATACCCTCAAAGAAATTTAATCCCTTTACCAATTCTTTTTCAAGAAATTCTGTCATTGGACCTCATTCGCAAAGTATTAGGTAGAGTAGAACAACAAATCAATTTAATACCTCTACAAATCCAATTTTTGACTGCACTCAAGTCTTAAAAGCACTATTTGTTTGCTTAACAATATCGCCGTGTTCCAATAAACAGTGATCTAGATCCCGATAGAAATTTGAACTAGATCACTTTGTTGTTGCATTTGCATGTTAAACTTTTATCGGCATCTGGATCACTGTCCATTGGAATGCGGGGGGTACCCGTAATTATGTAGCAATTCTAATAAAATTTTAATAAAAGTATACTTACAAATTTGTTCCTTGTGATCCAAAAGGCATCTGAAATCAAAAAAAAATATCAGAATTAGTTAAGTTGCTATTAATACGCCCAAGGCACGTCGACGTCAGCTGGAGCTCAGAACAAAACAATCATAATTTCTTAGATCGCTACTTTTGTCATCTGCAATATGATTCAGTCGCTCATTCCAATTGCATTTTCTGCCCACTACTTAAATACACATTAAATTACTTTATGAGTATTTAACAGTTACAGTTATGGCTGAACAAGATTTATTGAATGATTGCAACAATAACAACAATAAATTTACACAGGGAACAAGTATGTAACCAAAGTTCCGGCTCGTTTTGTCCTTCAAGTAGTGATGCGCAAAAAAGAGGAACCGAATACGAAGAACCGTATTGGAAAAAAAACTAGCCGAATACGATTCCAAAAATCTGGAATCGACTTTCATGCATTTGAAGCTCCTCGCTCTACCGGCGTACCGCTTCATTTTTTCTTTCTTCTTAGCGTAACTTTAACCCTCCAAAACACCGCGCGTTACTGCACCGTGACATTCCTCATTGTGGCAGTTGTTTTTGCGGTTTTGCGTTATGAGTGAGAAGTTGGCTCCTCTTGATCGGTTTCATAGTCAGGTCGAAGATTGCTTTGAATTGAGTTTTCAGTCTGTAGGATCAAAGACCCCGAGCCGTTTCTCACAATTTTCAGGAAGTCATAAAGCATGATTTTGAGTTTATGGTTGGCGCGGTCTGCGTAAGTCTCTTATAGTTTCTCAAACAATGAGTCCTTATCCTTGTTGTTCTCATAGTCTATTAGTGAGTATGAGGTCCATGTAGCTCTGGTGGATGACTTCGTTTCCCGCCCTTTCCTTGCAGTAATCAAGCATGTTTTTTATATTATGGTGGTCTACATATGTCTCTTCTAGTTTCTCATAGAATGAGTCCTTATCTTTGTTGCGCGCATCGTCTTTTGGTGAGCATGAGGTCCTTGTACCTCTGGTGGAAACATTTCAGTCCTGTAGAGTCTCAAAAAGAGTGTGGCCATCATACAACAAAAAACGATATACATATAGCTGTTCTTAAGATGAAAAGATGGAATCTATGCCGACTAGTGGCGGTACTCAACGGGCAATTGGGGCTCTTGCGGCACGGATGCGTTTCGAATACAATAACTCGTATCGCAGCTGCAATCCTCCAGGGGCAGTTGTTCACTGAAAATGTTGAAGCAGAACGTAGTTTCTTGAAAAACGCTTTTTCGATAGCCTCTTATAACTCAAATATGTCAGGCGTGGTGGGACAGGATTTCCACCGTGACTTTGAACCTTGTCAATTTTAGTATCACACTTTTAATTTTTTTATTTAGGTACGAACTAGGGTAATGGAACGACGCTTTTGCGCTAATTGAAGCCAAGCGGGACTAGCCACATCAGCCAACCAACCCACCATGCGCATATAAACGTTATATTGAGATACTTTGCCATTATGCGGATCGTGACAAGATTCTCGTATACACCCATAAGCTACAGTACTTGGGCGATATCTTTATACCACCACAAAGCAAACATTTTGGATCCTAATTGCGGCTTTGTTCACATGGTTCTGTTCATGGTAGACGTCGCAAGGCCCTATTGTCCTTCTACCTTGTTCCGTCCATCGTGGCTCCCGTGTGGGTGTGATATCGGCATCTACCTTCACGGGATATCAATGAGCCCATCATTAAACCGATCGTCATCAGAAAAGAGATCTCATCCGAGGGTTCTGGCTACAATTTTCCAATGGACAGCGTTTTTACGTGGCTAGTTTCACGCCCAGCGCACAGCCCGGTGCTGGATTTGGACTTTAATGACCTCTACTACAGGTATGAATACCTCTGGCATATTCTCAGCAACATTACAAGCAGGATTGTTTGGAAAGTTTTTAGGTTTCGGCAGTAACGGCAGCCAAGTTGACTTAACTGCATAAATTAGGTAGCAAAAACGGAAACGGTATAAAAACCCAGTTTCCCTATGTAATCGTTCTTGAACGAGCGGTTTTGTTTATTATTCGAATTCATACATCACTACATTGGGTCTTGTTGTCATGCAAACAAACCATTCAACTTGACACTTAATAAGGTCTCTCAATTAAAGAACTGAGAAATTGAGCAGAATGCATCACAAGCAGAAGAAATAATGAAAAAGAATACAACAAAAATAGCAGCAAAACGCATATACTATCCAAACTGTCAAAGAAGGTGTGACTCAACGCCTTAGTTTATGTGGGAGTGTCGTTGACGAACAACAAATGTGCATGTACATTAGAGGTTTACGCCGATCACTTTATCGGCGGCGGCGGCGTAGGCTCTATTATATACCAGCGGCGGCTGCGTGGTCGGCGCGCCGGCATACGCCGGTGATCTTACTTTAAAAAGCTTAATTTTTCTATTTAAAAAAAATAATATTTAGGAAAGGTTTTGTTTGTATGTATTTAAGGAAATCAACGTTTTGGCCATTTCGGAAAAATCCGGGGTTTTTGCACCAAAATCTCGCAGATCGTTCAAAAATTTTCAGGAGTAGCTCCTTGCGGAGGGAACCTAACCCATGTCTTTGGAATTAGTAATGCTGCGTCTGCTGAAAAGAAATAGAGATACATAAAATGGTCACACTTTTGTCTGTATATCTCGTGCAAAGCGTAGTTTCACCCGAGGTTAACTCCCAATAATCGTCGCGAACACAATTTCTTAAAATTATTTGTGGTTCCTTGGCGGTCACGCACAAAGGCGGCTTACGGTTGCTATTAATGGTCTACTAATACTCATGACTCTTGTGGCACAGGGCGCCTCCAGTTTTTTCGGTTGTAAGAGCTACAATTCCCGATGTGCGAACATTAGCAATCGCGACCGCCAGTCGCTACCATGCGTCCTGACCCTCATACCATATGCCAGCACAGAAGCCAAAGGACTGCGACTTCAAACTCATACCTTCCTAGACGTCACTTTCCTAGAAGCTCTAGGTGTAGCTCCGAAGACTTTCTAGCGGATGTTTTTGTCGCGCTAAATGTATTATATAACTTTTCTTTCAGTGTTTTGTTTTAATAACTTGGTAAATTGGGCGATGCAAAGACCGTGTTACGCTGACATCGAAAACGCCTGTTTTTATACTCAGTTGAGCAGAGCTCACAGAGTATATTAAGTTTGATTGGATAACGGTTGGTTGTACATATATAAAGGAATCGAGATAGATATAGACTTCCATATATCAAAATAATCAGGATCGAAAAAAAATTTGATTGAGCCATGTCCGTCCGTCCGTCCGTCCGTTAACACGATAACTTGAGTAAATTTTGAGGTATCTTGATGAAATTTGGTATGTAGGTTCCTGAGCACTCATCTCAGATCGCTATTTAAAATAAACGATATCGGACTATAACCACGCCCACTTTTTCGATATCGAAAATTTCGAAAAAACGAAAAAGTGCGATAATTCATTACAAAAGACAGATAAAGCGACGAAACTTGGTAGATGTGTTGACGTTATGACGCAGAATAGAAAATTAGTAAGATTTTGGACTATGGGCGTGGCACCGCTCACTTTTACAAGAAGGTAATTTAAAAGTTTTGCAAGCTGTAATTTGGCAGTCGTTGAAGATATCATGATGAAATTTGGCAGGAACGTTACTACTATTACTCTATATGTGCTAAATAAAAATTAGCAAACATGGATGAAGAACACGCCCACTTTTTAAAAAAAAAATTTTTTTAATTCAAATTTTAACAAAAAATTTAATATCTTTACTGTATATAAGTAAATTAAGTCAAAATTCAACTCCAGTAATGATATGATGCAACAAAATACAAAAATAAAAGAAAATTTCAAAATGGGCGTGGCTCCGCCCATTTTCATTTAGTTTGTCTAGAATACTTTTATTGCCATAAGTCGAACAAAAATTTACCAATCCTTCTCAAATTTGGTAGGAGCATAGATTCTAAGACGGTAATTGTTCTCTGTGAAAATGGGCGAAATCGGTGGAAGCCACGCCCAGTTTTTATACACAGTCCACCGTCTGTCCTTCCGCTCGGCCGTTAACACAATAACTTGAGCAAAATCCGATATATCTTTACTAAACTTAGCCCACGTACTTACGTGAACTCACTTTTTCTTGGTATAAAAAATGGGCGAAATCTGACCATAACCACGCCCACTTTATCGATATCGAAAATTACGAAAAATGAAAAAAATGCCATAATTCTATACCAAATACGAAAAAAGGGATGAAACATGGTAACTGGATTGGTTTATTGACGCAAAATATAACTTTGGAAAAAACTTTGTAAAATTGGTGTGACACCTACCATATTAAGTAGAAGAAAATGAAAAAGTTCTACAAGGCGAAATCAACAGCCCTTGGAATCTTGGCAGGAATACTGTTAGTGGTATTGCATATATAAATAAATTAGCAGTACCCGACAGATGATTTTCTGGATCACCTGGTCCACATTTTGGTCGATATCGCGAGAACGCCTTCACATATACATCTAATGGCCACTCGCTTTTAAAACCCTCATTAATACCTTTAATTTGATATCCATATCGTACAAACACATACCAGAGTCACCCCTGTCCCACCCTAATGGCGATATCTCGAAAAGGCGTCCACCTATAGACCTAATGCCCACTCCCTCTTAAAATGCTCAGTAACACCTTTCGTTTGATACCCATATCGTACAAACATTCTAGAGTCACCCCTGGCCCACCCTAATGGCGATATCTCGAAAAGGCGTCCACCTATAGACCTAGTGTCCGCTCCCTCTTAAAATGCTCAGTAACACCTTTCGTTTGATACCCATATCGTACAAACATTCTAGAGTCACCCCTGGCCCACCCTAATGGCGATATCTCGAAAAGGCGTCCACCTATAGACCTAATGCCCACTCCCTATTAAAATGCTCAGTAACACCTTTCGTTTGATACCCATATCGTACAAACATTCTAGAGTCACACCTGGCCCACCCTAGTGGCGATATTTCGAAAAGGCGTCCACCTATAGAACTAAGGATTATTCCCTTTTAAAAAACTCATTACCACCTTTCATTTGATACCCATATCGTACAAACACATTCTAGAGTCACCCTGGCCCACCCTAATGGCGATATCTCGAAAAGGCGTCCACCTATAGACCTAATGCCCACTCCCTCTTAAAATGCTCAGTAACACCTTTCATTTGATACCCATATCGTACAAACATTCTAGAGTCACCCCTGGCCCACCCTAATGGCGATATCTCGAAAAGGCGTTCACCTATAGAACTAAGGATTATTCCCTTTTAAAAAACTCATTACCACCTTTCATTTGATACCCATATCGTACAAACACATTCTAGAGTCACCCTGGCCCACCCTAATGGCGATATCTCGAAAAGGCGTCCACCTATAGACCTAATGCCCACCCCCTCTTAAAATGCTCAGTAACACCTTTCGTTTGATACCCATATCGTACAAACATTCTAGAGTCACACCTGGCCCACCCTAATGGCGATATTTCGAAAAGGCGTCCACCTATAGAACTAAGGATTATTCCCTTTTAAAAAACTCATTACCACCTTTCATTTGATACCCATATCGTACAAACACATTCTAGAGTCACCCTGGCCCACCCTAATGGCGATATCTCGAAAAGGCGTCCACCTATAGACCTAATGCCCACTCCCTCTTAAAATGCTCAGTAACACCTTTCATTTGATACCCATATCGTACAAACATTCTAGAGTCACCCCTGGCCCACCCTAATGGCGATATCTCGAAAAGGCGTTCACCTATAGACCTAATGTCCACTCCCTCTTAAAATGCTCAGTAACACCTTTCGTTTGATACCCATATCGTACAAACATTCTAGAGTCACCCCTGTCCCACCCTAATGGCGATATCTCGAAAAGGCGTCCACCTATAGACCTAATGCCCACTCCTTTTTAAAATGCTCAGTAACACCTTTCGTTTGATTCCCATATCGTACAAACATTCTAGAGTCACACCTGGCCCACCCTAATGGCGATATCTCGAAAAGGCGTCCACCTATAGAACTAAGGATTACTCCCTTTTAAAATACTCATTACCACCTCTCATTTGATACCCATATCGTACAAACACATTCTAGAGTCACCCTGGTCCACCCTAATGGCGATATCTCGAAAAGGCGTCCACCTATAGACCTAATGCCCACTCCCTCTTAAAATGCTCAGTAACACCTTTCGTTTGATACCCATACCGTACAAACATTCTAGAGTCACCCTTGGTCCACCTTTATGGCGATATCTCGAAAAGGCGTCCACCTATAGAACTAAGGATTACTCCCTTTTAAAATACTCATTACCACCTTTCATTTGATACCCATATCGTACAAACACATTCTAGAGTCACCCTGGCCCACCCTAATGGCGATATCTCGAAAAGGCGTCCACCTATAGACCTAATGCCCACTCCCTCTTAAAATGCTCAGTAACACCTTTCGTTTGATACCCATATCGTACAAACATTCTAGAGTCACCCTTGGTCCACCTTTATGGCGATATCTCGAAAAGGCGTCCACCTATAGAACTAAGGATTACTCCCTTTTAAAATACTCCTTACCACCTTTCATTTGATACCCATATCGTACAAACACATTCTAGAGTCACCCCTGGCCCACCCTAATGGCGATATCTCGAAAAGGCGTCCACCTATAGACCTAATTCCCACTCCCTCTTAAAATGCTCAGTAACACCTTTCGTTTGATACCCATACCGTACAAACATTCTAGAGTCACCCTTGGTCCACCTTTATGGCGATATCTCGAAAAGGCGTCCACCTATAGAACTAAGGATTACTCCCTTTTAAAATACTCATTACCACCTTTCATTTGATACCCATATCGTACAAACACATTCTAGAGTCACCCTGGCCCACCCTAATGGCGATATCTCGAAAAGGCGTCCACCTATAGAACTAAGGATTACTCCCTTTTAAAATACTCATTACCACCTTTCATTTGATACCCATATCGTACAAACACATTCTAGAGTCACACCTGGCCCACCCTAATGGCGATATCTCGAAAAGGCGTCCACCTATAGAACTAAGGATTACTCCCTTTTAAAATACTCATTACCACCTTTCATTTGATACCCATATCGTACAAACACATTCTAGAGTCACCCTGGCCCACCCTAATGGCGATATCTCGAAAAGGCGTCCACCTATAGACCTAATGCCCACTCCCTCTTAAAATGCTCAGTAACACCTTTCGTTTTTATTTATTTAACACCTTTCGTTTGATACCCATATCGTACAAACATTCTAGAGTCACCCTTGGTCCACCTTTATGGCGATATCTCGAAAAGGCGTCCACCTATAGAACTAAGGATTACTCCCTTTTAAAATACTCCTTACCACCTTTCATTTGATACCCATATCGTACAAACAAATTCTAGAGTCAGCCCTGGTCCACCTTTATGGCGATATCCCTAAATGGCGTTCATCCATAGAACTATGGCCTACTCTCTCTTAAAATACTCTTTAATACCTTTCATTTGATACACATGTTATACAACCACATTCCAGGGTTACCCCAGATTGATTTTCCTTATTTTGTCTCCATAGCTCTCAACTGAGTATGTTATGTTCGGTTACACCCGAACTTAGCCTTCCTTACTTGTTTTTAAATAACTTTTGACCAGTTAGAAGGAGTTAAATTTCGCAATTAGTTTCTTATAACTGGCAGTGATGCGCATCCGTTGATACACTTTCGACCATATCCGACCAATTTTCGACATGAAAAATAAATGGCCTAAACAGTCTTAAACGAGAAAATATAGTAACGCGCCGGACGCCGCCGCCGCCGCGCCGACATTTTTGACATTCGGCGGTGGCGTACGAAAAATAACCAAAATCGGCGGCGGCGTTTATCGGCGGCGCATATCTCTAATGTACATACTTACGAATATGAGCCTAAAAACCAGACAAGAGAAATGCATTTTTGGGTAATTAAATTAATTATCGGTCGCTTTTTGGTGTGATATGGTTGGTTTACAACAACAATCACAGCTAAAGATAAGCTGCGTCGCGAAACAGAAAGAATTTGAAAAATTGCTTCTTTGAATTGATATTTTTTTTTGTGAGTATGCGTGGCGGCTTGTCATTGTTATTTGATGAATGCGTTGCAAATAAAAAATTGTTTAACAGATTAATTACACATTTTTTTGTCACTCACATAACACGCAAGAAGTTCAATAAACTTAACGTACATAAAGGAAAAAATCGTTTAAACTCGAATAAAATTTTGAGCTCTAGCATAAAAAAAAATTTGGACTTGGTACCAAAAAACAATTATAGTTATTAAAGTTGCGGCAAACATTTTAATTTTTCAATAAAATTTGTTTCTTTTACTATAAAAAAGAAAAAATCTTACAAAAATTTTATTTGCGCCCCCGGGTGGGCTTGAACCACCAACCTTTCGGTTAACAGCCGAACGCGCTAGCCAATTGCGCCACGAAGGCTGATGACGATTCTGCGCCAAATGCGCGTTTTCACATTGTTTAAGCGAATGTAGGTAAGTAGAAAAAGAACGTTTAACCCTTAACAAGGCAGGCGACTTAAGGGCCCATTACTGATATTTAGCATAGACTTGACTTGGCAACTTATAAAAAATTATACTCCACTTAGAGCATACAATCTGGCATCATAATCAATAAATGTCAACTTGTATGACAAAATGTCAAAATGAAATGGAAACAAACAAATGGCATCTCAAAATGTATGTAAACGTCACTTAAAACTTACATAGAAAATCAAAATTCAACAGACTTCTAAAGCCCCCATTAATGATACTTAGCATAGACTTGACTTGACTTGGCGTAAACTTGGCAACTTAGCCACGATTATACTCCACTTGGCGCATAAAATCTGGCATCATAATCAGCGTTGAAATTTATTTTTAAATAAATGTCAATTTGTATGACAAAATGTCAAAATGAAATGGAAACAAACAAATGGCATCTCAAAATGTAAACGTCACTTAGAACTTACATAGAAAATCAAAATTCAACAGACTTCTAAGTCAAGTTAAGTTTTGAGTAATCAGTAACATGCAATGTTCATTTAACAGAACTGTAAGTGACAGTTCGCAAGCCAAGTCAAGTATATGCTAAGTATCAGTAATGGAGCCTTAAGTCAAGTTAAGTGTTGTTAAGTTTTGAGTAATCAGTAACATGCAATGTTGATTTAACAGAACTGTAAGTGACAGTTCTCAAATCAAGTCAAGTCTATGCTAAGTATCAGTAATGGGCCCTTTAATCAGCACCCATCAGTGGCGTGGATAAGGGATGATCAAGGGGATCAATCCCCCTTCCCCCATGGGGAAATTGAAAATATAATTTTTGGAAAAATTTACTTATACATATTCGTGTATGCATTCATTTCACGAACTGCCATTAACCTTCTTTCAGTCTTAAAGCATTTATATCACTCTAAAATTAGAAATAAAAAAATCGTGTCATGATAGTTATGAATTTCTTGCATTCAGCCAAAAGAATAGCCATTTTGGAAAACACGATTGAAGAATCTGACGAAACTCCACGAACGAAATCTTTAAAAAGATTGAACCTGACTCGATGGGTTTCGAAATATGAGAGCGTCAACGATTTTTCTAAATGAAATGAGATCCTCGGAAAAAGACGCAAGATTTTGAATTTTTAATATGTTTACATATTATCAATATAATTTTCGTTGCCTTTGCGTCACGAAATGCAGAAGGTTAATTTGGATTTGGTTCCAGCCATGGATTTCGCCAAAGATTTGCGCGAGGAAGTAAAAAAGATTTGTGCAAAAGAAGACGCTTTTAGTGAAATTTACAAAGTTTCGAAAAAAATTGCTGAAACTCTTAACATTGAGATTAAACAGAAAAGAAAACCGCGAAAACGGACAAATCCTTAAGTTCAAAGTACAAAAGATTATTTTCGTGTAGCAGTGTTCAATCCTTTCCTAGATTCTTACATCATGCATCTTTCTTGGAGAAAGATTCACTTAACATGAATATATACTAGAAGGATTTTCGGCTCTTTTTAAGCATGATTTGAATGAAATTTAAGAAGTAGCTGATAAATTCATCAAGATAGTCATGTTTTACCAGGAATTTCTCGCTGCGGGGCCACCTGCTGTTTTTGCCGGATTAGAAGTGTGGAACAGATATTTGATTCGTAGAGGCGATATCAAACCTGGAAAATCTTTGGATGCGCTTGATCATTGTCCAGAAGAATTTTTTCCGAATACCAACGTATTGCTGAGGATATTAGCTACTTTACCGGTAGGTATCGAAATCAATCGCGGAACGCACTTTCTCACGTTTGAAACGGAAAAAGACGATTCTGAGAAACACGACAAAAGAAGTAAGTAATTATAGTTGCTTTAAGATCTATGAAATTTATTCTAAAATTAAAATATAATTTTGCCTCATTTTTTTATAGATAAGTTATTGAAAAAATCGCGAAAACTTGATTTCCTTTTTTAATTATTGAAAGATTTTTCGCATATTGAGGGTAACCAAGTAAAAATATATCCCTTGTACACAGGGTATTATAACTTTGATTAGATAACGGTTGGTTGTACAGGTATAAAGGAATCGAGATAGATATAGACTTCCATATATCAAAATCATCAGTATCGAAAAAAAATTGTATTGAACAATGTCCGTCCGTCCGTACGTCTGTCCGTTAACACGATAATTTGAGTAAATATTGAGATATCTTCACCAAATATGGTACACGAGCTTATCTCCACCCAGAGTAGATTGGTATTGAAAATGAGCGAAATCGGATGATAACCACGCCCACTTTTTATATATATAACATTTTGGAAAACCTGATTATTTAGTAAATAATACACCTAGAATGTTGAAATTTGACGTGTGGACTGATATTGAGACTGTTGATAAAAATTTGAAACAAAATTTTAAATGGGCGTAACACCGCCCACTTTTACAAATATTATTAATCAAAAAACGTTAAACCTATCGTAACAAAATTCGGCAGAGGTTGCCTTTACTATAACGAATGCTTTGAGGAAAAATTAACGAATTCGGTTAAGGACCACGCCCACTTTTATTTAAAAGATTTTTAAAAGGGTCGTGAACGAATAAAATAAGCTATATCTTAGCAAAAAAGAGCTTTATATTAATGGTATTTCATTTCCCAAGTGGATTTAAAACAATAAATAGGAAAAACTGATATTGAGACTCTTGATAAAAATTTGAAAAAATTTAAAAAATGGGTGTGTCTAAGCAATTTTCAATGTTTAGGAAGCCATAACTCGAAGAAAAATCAACGGATCGTAACAAAATTGGGTACACATATTTTCCTTATAGCCGGAAATATTTCTAGTAAAAATCTATAAGGTTGGTTAAGGACCACGCCCACTTTGATATAAGTGACTTTAAAAAGGGTCGTAGGCAACAATAATAAATTAAAGCTTAGCGAAAAAAAGTTTTGTACCAATCGTATTATGTGCCATTATAACAAGAAATGGGAAAAAATTCAAATATTGAAAAATGGGCGTGGTACTGCCCAACGTTTCTGGGGTCATAACTCGACGAAAAATTTGGTGTTTAACAAGGAAATTTTCATTACGATATGTTAATTTTTCTTCGAGTTATGGCGGCCACCGTGGTGTGATGGTAGCGTGCTCCGCCTATCACACCGTATGCCCTGGGTTCAACTCCCGGGCAAAGCAACATCAAAATTTTAGAAATAAGATTTTTCAATTAGAAGAAAATTTTTCTAAGCGAGGTCGCCCCTCGGCAGTGTCTGGCAAGCGCTCCGATTGTATTTCTGCCATGAAAAGCTCTCAGTGAAAACTCATCTGCCTTGCAGATGCCGTTCGGAGTCGGCATAAAACATGTAGGTCCCGTCCGGCCAATTTGTAGGGAAAAATCAAGAGGAGCACGACACAAATTGGAAGAGAAGCTCGGCCTTAGATCTCTGCGGAGGTTATCGCGCCTTACATTTATTTTTTTTTTTTTTTTATGGCTCCCGAAACATAGAAAATTGCTTAGTCATAAAAGGGGCGGTGCCACACCCATTTTCAAACATTTTAGTGTTTTCCAATTAAATGTTATAACTCAATTTAAAAAGTAAAATTCTATTGATACAAAGCTCGTCTTCGCTAAGATATAGCTTATTATTTTCGTCTACGACCCTTTTAAACATATTTTATATAAAAGTAGGCGTGGTATTTAACCGATCTCGTCCATTGTTTATAGAAATATTTCCTGCTGTGGGGAAAATTTGTGTACCCAATTTTATTACGATCCGTTGATTTTTCTTCGTGTTAGGGCTCCCGAAACATAGAAAATTGCTTAGTCATAAAAGGGGCGGTGCCACGCCCATTTTTTTTTTTTAATTTGAAGTTTTTCCTATTTATTGTTATAAATCCACTTGGGAAATCAAATACTATTGATATAAAGCTCTTTTTTGCAATGATATAGCTTATTATATTCGTCCACAACCCTTTTAAAAATCTTTTATATAAAAATGGGCGTGGTGCTTAACCGACTTCGTTAATTTTTCTTCAAAGCATTTTTTATAGTAAAGGCAACCTCTCTTCCAATTTTGTTACGATAGGTTTAACGATTTTTTGTATATAATTAACAATATTTGTAAAATTAATTTTATCACAAGTGGGCGGTGTTACGCCCATTTAAAAAAATTGTTTTCAAATTTTTATCAAGAGTCTCAATATCAGTACACACGTCAAATTTCAACAATCTAGGTGTATTATTTACTAAATAATCAGGTTTTTTGTGTTTTCCAAAATGTTATATATATAAAGTTGGCGTTATTATCATCCGATTTCGCTCATTTTCAATACCAATCTATTCTGGGTACACGTAAGCTCGTGTACCAAATTTGGTGCAGATATCTCAATATTTACTCAAGTTATCGTGTTAACGGACGGACGGAACGGACGAACGAACATGGCTCAATCAAATTTGTTTTCGATACTGATGATTTTGACATATGGAAGTCCATATCTATCTCGATTCCTTTATACCTGTACAAACAACCGTTATCCAATCAAAGTTAATATACTCTGTGTGCAAATAACGCTGAGTATAACAAAAGTGCTATAAGCTCTGTTTATTAAAACCAACGAATCATCTCACATTTATCTACACTCTTGCTGTGCAGTTAACTGACAGTCGAGGATTCAGTTAGCATTGAGAAAACGACAATTTCGATAACTTACAGATAAGAAACTAACTGAGGATGGTTTAAACGTTCCTAAGTGATAAGATTTCTCCACCACACTTGATTGTTTGGTTTTTAACTGCACAATTTTTATAAGCCTGTTTATTTGTCGACTCAAAAAGTGCTGGCAGCTCTAACAGTGAATTAAAATAACAAAAAACTTTGAATTCAATACAATAGCGACCCTGCCAGGACTCGAACCTGGAATCTTCTGATCCGTAGTCAGACGCGTTATCCATTGCGCCACAGGGCCAATTTTAGCCGCTGTGCGATATTATGCATATCATACATTGATGAGTTTGATGTTTTACAAGGAGTAAGGTAAGGAGTCGAAAAAACTAAACATATATAAATAGACATAGAGGATACAGTTATCATTGCTTGCCATAAAGAGAGAAACAAAAACACGAGCCTACTAGGTACCTATCGTGCGAAAAAAACTCCGTTTGGAATTTATAAGCGGAAGAAACAACCCACAATACAGGGTGTCTGATGGAAGCTGCTATTAAAAATAAGTTGTAATTATTATGCTCTAATTTCATTTGTTTTGTAGAAAAACTTTTATGTACATACATATGTACCTGTGTGAATATATGGAAAATTTCGGACTGACACATTGAGACAAATATTGTCAGCCGCTATCACGTAGTCCGTAGTTTCGATACAAAGGCAATATATGCGCATATTTGGCAGCATTACTCAGAACAGGTGTACTATAATGAGGTTCGTCCCAAGATAACCTGACCATTGCAACTCCAATTATATTTTGGAACTAATCTGCTCCGTTTTATAGTCATGCTGAGGAGTGTAATATCATCACCCTATCTCGGCTGCTGTTTCGAAAACGCCCTTTCTCAGAAAACTTTTCAACTACGCTCTAGTTCAGAAGTTGTTTTCAAAAAACGCCCAATCACAGAATTCGGTCGAGGAACGCCCTGCATCAAAATTTGTTTCAAAAGTGGCCTATATGAGCTCACAGTCAGTACATTTTGATATTAGCTGGGGCGCTTATGAAATTCTGAGATAGTGCATTCTTCAATCGTGTTCTAAGGTATGGCGTTTTTGAAACAACTTCCGAAATAGAGCCTCATTCAAAAATTTTTCTGAAATGAGCCGTTATCGAAACGGCAGCCGAGATAGGGTGATATTACACCCAGCATTCGATTTGTCTAGAAGCCTTTTTTTAATAATTGGAAATTTTTGGGATTTTTTTTTATTTTTCGTTTTCCAGCTTTTTTTTAATTTATATAATTCGGAACGTAAATACTTTATACATTTATTGAGTAAAAGTCTAGAGCAGTGGTCGACTGCTAATACAGAAAAGAAATATGTTCGCTCTTTCAGGCGATATTTGCAATAAGAGTTGAACACTTTCATGTGCCTCTTGGAATTTTGATGATCTTTTTTTTGCAGGAATAAATAAATTTGTAGAAATATGTTTTGCGCGGACTTAATTTTGATCCCAAACCGTAGTCGGACTCAGTCAGAGCAATTTTTTTATGAGCGACGTCGAAGCCGCCAATGCAAAAGGGTATTCGTCGCAAAGCTTCTATGGATCCCACCCCCGGTTTCGGAGAGGTACGGGGTAATTTTTACTTGGAGCTTCAAGTATTTAATATCCAAATAAAAGTATCAACAGGAGATCAGCCCCAAATTCCAGCTTTCGCTAGCGCTAAAACTCCAACGCCTAAACCATCTTAAACAGATAGAGAGAGAGAGAGAAAGGTATGCAAAATTTAATGCCATATGGTCATAAGGAATAACCGCCTAAGACTTATGTATAAGTATGAGAATTAGGCTGAAATTTGGGGGCAGTACAACTTAATTAACTAAAATATTTAAAACAAATAATAATTGCGCACTTAAAAGTATGTTATGTGATTCGTAATAATTCCCAAGCTAATCTTAAGGCGAAGCTTTTAGGAGCTACCAATTGTTTCAATGTGAAATTGTTAATAAACAATTCATGAGCAAAAACAAAACAGCTGCTTGCCCATGAGGGGATCGAACCCGCGACCTTCGCGTTATTAGCAGGACGCTCTAACCAACTGAGCTAATGGGCCAGACGTTGCAACATTGACAAATACGCTAGTGTAGCAAGAGCTTTTGAACTAAGCATAGGATAAACAAATAAGCTCAAATGTATATTGATTTCCACAATAATGAGGTTTGACATTTCACAGATTAGAAACCAAAAGTGGCCTAATGTATAAGATTGCAGACCTCTGAATAATAGTCGACTTTACTTAACCAATTTGTAACCATATCTTAAAAAGAAAGTGGAAAAAAATGTTTGACACAAAGCTTATATGTACTTGAAATTAATTTAATTTTGTGGCAATTGTATTGGCGCGAAGGACTGCCAAAACCAGTTTTCTCCTTTTGAATTTTTTTTAACAAATTGTTTAATGGACAATTTTTAATAGCAAGCAAATTAAAATACTTTTTATTTAATCTATTTGAATTAAAAAAAATAATTAAAATACTTGTTTCCGTCCAAGTGTGGGGCTCGAACCCACGACCCTGAGATCATGAGTCTCATGCTCTACCGACTGAGCTAACCGGACAATTGGCAAGGATATAGATTTTGCAGACATTGATATTTATATTCAGGATAACACAGCATCTTGTTTCAACTGTTAAAAATTTTAGCTTAATTTCAAAGTTTTTTTTTGTCTACATATATATGAGGTATCAGGGTTGCCACTTTACTTCATTTTGACCAAAATTGTTCCTTTCTAACACTTCTTCTTCGTCCGCTGGTCCTTTCTTTAAATTTTGGTCCTTTTTGGCAGTAGCTGGTATTTTTCTTTCTTTTTCACTGGGGAAAAAATGCACAACACAACCCACAAAATGTTATTGATTAAGCGCTATGTTTTTGAGGATTCAGTTCTGTAGCCTAATTAATTTTTTCTCATTGATAGGTATATAAATTTCTTTTTCCCCAAAAGTGTTTAAGATATTCCTCCAAACAAAGTGGAATAGTTTTTCAAATATGAAAGAAAATCTGAAACACCCTTCGGAACGAACAGGTTGACAGCCAATGCAGAGAAGACGGATATGATCTTGTTTACTAAGAGGTACAAGAATTCAAATTGGACCAGCCCTAAGCTAGGAGGGGTGACCCCCAGCGGATAAGGGGGTAAGAATATACCCGCGGTAGGTATGCCTGTCGTAAGAGGCGACTAAAATACCAGATTCATGGTGTGTGTAGCGCAACCCTTCAGGTTGCCAGCGCAATATATAGCTTATCCAAACCTAATTGTCAAGCTCACCTATCCGCTGCGAATCCTGTTTCACTAGCATACGAGGCTCTGGCGACCCCAATCTCCTCATGGAACTTAGGGGTGGGGAGGGAGGTGATGGCCTGAAGGTTTAATGTGGCCACATAAATCGTTCGCGAGATGGTCGGGCTAGCACCTTAATGGTGCTGTGGTACCGGAGCGTACCGGATCTGTATCCGGCAAAGGACCATCACATCGATAACACTCCCCAAACCTTATCGCTACAACAACAACAACAACAAGGGGTGACCCTGCAGGAGTAATCTTGCAAAAAATATCATTCTAGACAGTAAGTTGCCGTGGAAGCTCAACGTGGAGTAGAGAGTGAAGGAGGCCTCGACGACACTTTACGTATGTAAAATAATACTGGGTGTATGTGGGGTTATCGCCCTCTCTCTGTCATTGAGTTTTACAGCGATTGTAAAACCTATCCTCTACTATGGAGTCCTTATTTGTTGGACGGCCACGCAAAATAGAACCTACCTCAAAAAATTAGAGGGGGTATGCAGGCTATCAACACTTAGTATTACGGGAGCCCCAAGAACAACCCCGACGGCTGCACTATATGCCATTCTGCACATTTCACCTGTAAACCTGGTGGAAAAGAACATAGCGTTAACAACCGCAACGAGGTGCAGTGCTCGGGGCAGCTTGAGCGCAGAACATACGGCCATAGTAAAATAGCATCATCAATTACAGAGCAAACAGAATACCTAATTATGTATCTGTATTTCGAAGGGTCTCTTAGAACCACAATAGAGGTGGATGATTGGCGCAAGGATGCCCAAATATCGGACGAGGCGATGCATGTGTATACCGATGATTCCAAAGTTGTGGAAGGAGTGGGGTCTGTTATATACTGTGCTGATCTAGAAATAAAGAGACCATACAAGCTGCCAGATAATTGTAGCGTTTTCCAGGCAGAAGTAGTAGCCATAACCAAAGCAGTAGAAACACTGAAAAAAGTAGCTTAAACTGCAGCAGCGTTAACTTTTATATCAACAGCCAAGCAGCAATTGAGGCAAAAACCTCGTATATCACACAGCATCTACACGTTTGTTAGAGTGTAAGAAACCTCTAAAAAGAAGCGGGACAGGGAGAAGATACATCTATATTGGGTCCCAAGGCATATGGGAATGAAAAAGCGACTGAACTAGCTAAAAAGGCGCATCTCTCGAAGCTTGCTCCGTAGACGTCCCAATTAGATTAAGCGAGATTAAGAGAAGACGAGAGGTGCACATGATTGACCAAGCCGAAAAGACGTTGGCACAAGCGAGGGGCTGCAAGGTGTTGAAGATTATTTGCAGGTCTTACAACCTTAGATTAACAATGTTACTGCTATAATTAAAAAGATAGGACTGTAGACTCCTGAGGGGTATTCTGACGGAAAAATTCCTTCTGGTGTCAGATGTCTTTAAATTAGACGTGGTCAATGATAGCAGATGTAGGCAGTGTGGGTTGAAGCAGGAAGCGTTCGAGCACGTTTTGTGCTCGTGTCCTGCGCCAGGCTATGACTCCAGCTATTAGGAGAGATACAGCTGCCAGTTCTAGAAGCATCAAGTGACATAGGTCCTAGAAAACTTCTAGTATTTGCCAAAAGGAACGAGCTATTTTATAGCACAGTTCCTGGTTTTTGATAGGGTTTTTCAGGTTTGGTCGTTAAACAAACTTCCGTTAACACTACGGACTCATTCAGTCTAAGTGAGATCCTCATGGACCGGCCAGTTCTATCTAACTTTACGTCCCTATGATCTGGATTCTTTAAACTTTTAACATAGTTCAGTGCCTGACGACAGCATTTTAAATAGAGTACTCGATGGGGCACGGACAGAAAATCACAGAGTTCAAAATTCTATGACCATGTCATGTTAAGACCAACTTCCCCTAGGGGCGAAATGCTATGAATATAAGGGCGATACAATAAATGTTAAGGAAAATATTCAATCACTTGTTAAATTTGTGAGTTGTCGAAAACAAATATGAAATTTTACTAAATCTAATTTTTAGTTGTATGCAAAATAAGAAGGGTTCATTCAGTCTGAGGTGAATTCAGTACAAGTTTGTGTCACCTGATTCCTTCTTCTTGATATATTCCATGCAACGCCTTGGTACAACAAGATGTCATCGAAATCAATGCTAATTTTCTTTTGACTTCACATTGTTCTGCACGGCTGAAGTCGCTTTGATAACACCTTGTGTAGACTAAAATTGATTCATCATCATCATCATCATAATCTTCCCCAACTCCTATTGGAGCATAGGGCCTCGACCACCCACTTAAATCTTATTCTGTTAGGAGCAATTATTGTGATATCATTCCACGTGTATCCTGCGTCTTCGAGTTCTTTATCCACAGTTCTGCGCCAAGTTTTCGCAGGTGCGCCAGTTCGTCGGTTTCCTTGTGGATTCATTCACAATGCTTGTCTGGCGATATTTACTGGAGGTCTTCTGAGAGTGTGACCAATCCACGCCCATTTACGCTTGGTTATTTCTGTGGCATCCTTAGGTTGATTTGTTCTAGACCATAAGCTGTCATTTGAAATTATTTCCGGCCATCGAATTTTCAGGATTCGGCGTAGACATTTATTAATAAAAACTTGATTCAGTCTATTGATAATGTTCTTGAGTTATAGAAAAAATATTTAGTGGTTTCCTCATTAAAGCTTTGTTTTTTTCTGAGCGTAGTAAATTTTTTTTTATCATCCCTTTTTAATACCTTTCATGAAAATAAAATGGTATATTAATTTTGTCACGAATCTCAAAATTGTAAGTCCTTAAAGGAAAAGAGACATACCCACCAATAAGTATGCCCAAATGATCAAGATGAAGAGTTGAGTTGATTTAGCCATGTCCGTCTGTCTTTATGCAAACTAGTACCTCAATATCTTGATAAAATTTGGTGAGCGGGTATATTTAGGTGTCCGATTAGACATTTTTCGGAACCGGCCGGATCGGACCACTATAGCATATATCCTCCACACAACCGATTTTTCAGAAAAGAAGATTTTTGCCATATCTTCCTCAATTTATCAGATTTAAGTTTCAAACTTCCCCATATGCTTTCGTATATTGCACATATTGTTGTCAGAAAAAATGGATGAGATCGGTCGTATATATAGCATATATCCCCCACAACCGATTGTTCAGATAAGAAGCTTTTCGTAATTACTGCCCCATTTTAACAGCTACACTGAAAGAAAAAGACTGGTAAAATCAACCGAAATACGGGTCAATTCAACCGAAATTTCTGTCAATTTGTATCCATCGCAACAAGATGTTGAATCAACTGCGCACAAATCGTTGATTCGTAATTGACCGTTTTAGTAGTCAAATGAACAAAAAAAGTTGTTGCGACAGCTTTGTACGAAAGTACCTATGTTGCGGCATTTGCAAGGCAGATGAGTTTTCACTGAGATCTTTTCATGGCAGAAATACACTGGGAGTGCTTGCCGAACAGTGGCGAGGAGCGACCCCGCTTAGAAGATTTTCTTCTAATTTAAAAACCTTATTTCTCAATTTTCATGTTGCTCTGCCCGGGGTGTGAACCCAGGGTCTTCGGTGTGGTAGGCGGAGCACGCTACCATCACACCACGGTGGCCGCCATATACATACGTAAATATGTGCATACATATAGTACACAGCATACATAAGTACAAAGTAGATAGCGCAGTGAGCGTAAAATTCTCTTTGAAATTTGCTCATGTATTGACTGTTGATCCCTGCTGAAATGACCAGTGAGATCAGTAGTGTTAGCAAAAAAATCAGTTAGATTGATTGGGAATCTGTTAATTTTGTTAACTTAAGAGCGACAATTTCTCTTCTGTTGAAATGACTAAACTAATTTGTTCACTTGACAAAGAACTCGGTCGAATTAACCATAATTCGATCAATTTCACCGAATCTCCGTTAAGTCAAGTACAACAGAACCGATTTGTTGATTTTACTAGCACCATTTCTTTCATGTGTAGAGGCTTAATTTTATATCAAATGCTTACGTATATAGCATATATTGTTGTCTGAAAAAAATCATAGAGATCGGTAGTATATATGGTATGTATCCCATATAAGCGATTGTTCAGATAAAAACTTTTCGTAATTTCTGCCCCATTTTAACAGCTAGAACCTTGAAATTTCACCACATGCTCTGGTATGTAGCATATATTGTTGTCTGAAAAATTCGAAGAGATTGGTCGTATATACATATAACATATGTCCCCTACAACCGATTGTTCAGATAAGAAACTTTTCGCAATTTCTGCACCATTTTAACATTTTAACAGCTAGAAGCTTCAAATTTCATCAAATACTTACGTTTAAGTCGTATATTGTTGAGATAAGTTATTCATGGTCATAGCTATTTCATGCAGACCACAAAAAACGTGAAACTTTACATCCTCACACAAAGTACCTACCTTTTTTTTATTTATATTAAAAATCGCTTAGGGGTTTTCATCTGTTCACTATATACTTCATATCTTATACAGTCGATTATTTAGATATTACGAATGGGATAAGATTGTTGGTTCAGCCCCATCCTTAGTTGTTTTCTCTTACAAATTGCCACAGCTTGAGGACTCTCGAGCTTTAAAATGCATTCTTATCCCAAATGCAACCCTACTTGTTCAGTCTAATTGTGTGATGATACTTGTTTGTCAAATCTTTGTCTTTTGCAAAAAAAAAAAAAAATTATGTTTGGTTGTATTCGTTTAACTAAACAAAAGTAGCTTTTGTAGTTTTATTCCAATCATCTTAGCCTTCTTTGTCATTGCATCTCAACAGCATCTTTCTTAGCTTTCATTGCTATTGTTTTTTTTCTTCTAGTCCTCAGTTTTGTGTTGAGCTTCCTACTACATCTATCGTCTATGACTATTGTTATAATATTTGGCTACTATGTAGTCTGTTATTTTTGGGTTTTAGTTTTTTGTGGTTACTTTAGTTCCTTTATTTTACATTTATGCATCATCTACTATTTTTTTCCTTTCAGATTTGGGTTTTAAAATATGATTTGGAATTGTTTAGCTTGGTGTGCGCCAATTGTGAAAACATTCCTTTGATTTTAAGTTTTTTGTTCTTGTGTTTTGGGCTTACGTTTATTATCTTTTGACAAAGATAGTCTGTTTTTTAAATAAAAGCCTTCTTTCCATTTCTTTAAGCATTCGTTTTCATTTTTGTTCTCAGCTGGAAGTAAGCAAGTAAGGCGTTTTGTAATTCTATTTCGGCTTATTGCAGCATATCTTCTATATTATTTCTAATTGCTGTTTTCACGTAAAGGTCCCTTTTTCGCTCTTTTTTGGAACCCAAATCTATAAATAAAGTTTTGGTTGTAAAGATGGGGATTCGTGCTATTAGCGAGCTTTGGGCATTATTAGTCGTAGTGCTTTTATTTAGCTATATTTTAACACATGAGTGTTAAAAATAAACGATTGTGAGTACACAAAGAAATCTATTTGTACTATGGCACTGTTGTGAATATTTACACGACGGACTTATTCAGTCTATGTGAGGTCCTCATGGACCGGGCAGTTCAACCTAACACTGCATTACCGGCAGTTGCTAACATCCGCCAGATGGCAGCGCAAGCGCATGTAACTTTATAGATGTTTGATTGATAGACTTTTATATTTCTTGCGCAAGATACGCACGGGTCCGGCTCGTCATCCTTTATTTTGAGAAGGGACCATTCTCTGAATGGAATTTTAGTTGGAGTGTGTTATTTTTAGATTTTGGAAAGTACTGGTCTAAGGAACAAAACAGCTGAATCTTTTAATTGAGTTAATACGGAAGTTCAAATACTTAAGTAAAATTATCTGCAGGGTCGCGATTTTTAATTACAAGGTCAAGTAAAAATTATATAACTATGTAACTACATTACGTAGTTCAATTGGTGAACAATAATTGAACGAGGTATGGGGTAAGAGAATTAGAAATAAACATGAAACAGTAGTTGAATATGATCCATCAAGCAGGAAAGGCGTGGACAGAAGCGCGGGGCTTCGAAATTTCTAAAATCACGATATTAGACTCACAAAGTTGCTCACATCTCTAAAGAGAGAAGAGTTAAAACTCAACATGGGCAGATGGGACTAGACACTGCCGTCTGGTGCCACATGTTTATAAGTGAAGCCTCGTAGAGCTGCAGAAAGTAGCGTTTGGGCACGTTCTGTGTTCGTCTACTGCAAGGTCAAGGCTTCAGCTACTAGGGGTGGCAAATTTGCTAGATATCGGGGCAGCAGTTAAGCTTAGTCCTAGAAAACTTCTAGTATTTGCCAAGACGACGGAGTCGTTCTGTAATAAAAGTCCTGCACCAAATTGGGATTTTCTGTTTGTATATCAAACAAATTCTGCTAACACTACGGACACATTCAGTCTATGTGAGATCTTTATTGAACGGCCAGTTGAATCTAACATAACCTACGACATACATGCCTTACCGCGAGAATATTTTAAGTCCCTTAACCCGCTGTGTGTTAGTTCAGTCCCCCTGCAGTACATTCAAACAATAAACAAAAACTCACATTGCTTTCAAAATTATTTGACTCACTGACATTGACAGCAAAAATGCCATTCGATTGGAAAATTCAATTCAACAACGTCTAACGGCATTCGAATCGTTGGCATCCGTTTGTATGCATTTTTGTCGACGCCTTTTGATGGAACACATGTTGACACCGTTAACCCTTTGACAGTGGCATTGATTGTATTGTTTTCAAAATGAGTGCAATACAGCAAGAGTTTCGATTGAAAGTGAAAGCAAGGCGAATCTATACCAGGTGGTGGCAAAGCCAATTCAATCAATTCGCCGTGCAGATGAATGTCAAGTCAAAAGAAAATTTTCATAGATTTCGATTAACTGACATTTTGTTGTACAAGGCTTTGTATGGAAAATTATCAAGAAGAAGCAATCAGCTGATGGGATAACACCACCTGTACTGAATTCGCCTTGAAGTGGAAGTAACTACAATGTACGTACATATGCATGTAGTTGTTTGACAGTGATGCATGGAACTGGCAGAATTTGCAACTATAGCGAATTCTGACAAACTGCTTTCATATAGTAACATTTCAAACGCGATTACTACGCCCAAATCACGAAGCTGCGCTAGGCGCTCGAGTGCACCGCTGGTATATGTAGCATATAGAAATTTAAGAGGAATATTTTCCAAATAAATTCCAAAAACAATTTCAAACATAATTGAGATGACAAGTAGTTATTTAAATGGGGAAGTCTTTGAAGACTTTTTACTTTGCAGGTTATTTTTTTTCCTTATTTTTCTATACGTATTTATTTGCTTCAATTATAGCATTGCCAATAACTACTGGTTTTTCGACGTGCCCTTACAATAATACACCCAAAAAAATGTCTTATAATGCGCCAAAGGTATGCACCTTTTATCCATCTTTCTTCGAGAATGTGCGCGCGAAATGTCTTTAGTGTTATCGACATTAAAAGCCCCGTCATATAAGCAGTGTTTCATATAGACGCGTTTAACTTAATCTTATGCATTATGAATAGACCGCACGTATTTTTCTAGAGAACGGTAGATTGAGCGACACTGGCGCCTTCTGACATGAAAAAGTAGCCAACTTGCAACTTTTGTTGCAAGCAAAGCATAAGAAGAAGAATTTTACAATTGCTTTGGCTAATGATGCTGACACACTTTGCAAGTGAAATAATTTTTCCCACTCGTTGGTAACTTTTCTAACATTTTTCGCAATAAAAACTGCAATATAACAAATGATTACGACACAAAATATTGAAGCAAGTATTTTTGTATGTGAATGGGCAAAGCGAAATAAACTTCAATTGCTAAGTCTGAAGTTTCTTCATATTTATAAACGCAACATCTTGGTTGATTATGGTCATGTGGGTGGAATGCATAAGCTTGTGTTAAACGAATCTACATATGTGAAAAATTGAATTGTGCCGCGGCCTTAACAAACTCTTCTTTCTAGCTAACTTTTCAACGACACAGATCTGCCTTATAAAGTTTTTCCGCTGTTAACCTGATTTCGTATAGCAGCAATGGCATTGATTGGACAAAATGAAATGAACAAATTGAATATTTGTACGGTTGCAAGTGCTGCAGCATCCACATGGTGCCTCTGAAAGGTGTTAATGAGTATTTTAAGAGGGAGTGTGCCTTAGTTGTATATGTGAAGGGGTTTTCGAGATATCGCCATAAAGGTAGACCAGGGATGACTCTAGAATGTGTTTGTACGATATGGGTATCAAATGAAAGGTGTTACTGAGCATTTTAAGAGGGAGTGGGCCTTAGGTCTATAGGTGGACGCCTTTTCGAGATATCGCCGTTAAGGTGGGCCAGGGGTAACTCTAGAATGTGTTTGTACGATATGGGTATCAAATGAAAGGCGTTAATGAGTATTTTAAAAGGGAGTGATCCTTAGTTCTATAGGTGGACGCCTTTTCGAGATATCGCCATAAAGGTAGACCAGGGGTGACTCTAGAATGTGTTTGTACGATACGGGTATCAAATGAAAGGTGTTACTGAGCATTTTAAGAGGGAGTGGGCCTTAGGTCTATAGGTGGACGCCTTTTCGAGATATCGCCGTTAAGGTGGGCCAGGGTTAACTCTAGAATGTGTTTGTATGATATGGGTATCAAATGAAAGGCGTTAATGAGTATTTTATAAGGGAATGGGCCTTAGTTCTATAGGTGAACGCCTTTTCGAGATATCGCCATAAAAGTGGAACAGGGGTGACTCTAGAACGTGTTGTACGATTTGGGCATCGAATGAATGGTGTTAATGAGTATTTTAAAAGGGAATGGGCTTTAGTTCTATAGGTGAACGCCTTTTCGAGATATCGCCATAAAGCTGGACCAGGGGTGGCTCTAGAATATGTTTGTACGATATGGGTATCAAATGAAAGGTGTTAATGAGTATTTTAAAAGGGAGTGATCCTTCGTTCCATAGGTGAACGCCGTTTGGAGATATCGCCATAAAGGTGGACCAGGGGTGACTCTAGAATGTGTTTGTATGATATGGGAATCAAATAAAAGGTGTTAATGAGCATTTTAAAAGCGAGTGGGTCCTCAGTGTATAGGTGGACGCATTTTTAAGATATCGCCATAAAGGTGGACCAAGGGTGACTCTAGAATGTTTGTACGATATGGGTATAAAACGAAAGGTGTTACTGAGCATTTTAAGAGGGAGTGGGCCTTAGGTCTATAGGTGGACGCCTTTTCGAGATATCGCCATTAAGGTGGGCCAGGGGTGACTCTAGAATGTGTTTGTACGATATGGGTATCAAATGAAAGGTATTAATGAGGGTTTTAAAAGCGAGTGGCCCTTAGATGTATATGTGAAGGCGTTTTCGCGATATCGACCAAAATGTGGACCAGGGTGATCCAGAAAATCATCTGCCGGGTACCGCTAATTTATTTATATATGCAATACCACGAACAGTATTCCTGCCAAGATTCCAAGGGCTGTTGATTTCGACCTGTATAACTTTTTCATTTTCTTCTAATTAATATGGTAGGTGTCACACCCATTTTACAAAGTTTTTTCTAAAGTTATATTTTGCGTCAATAAACCAATCAAATTACCATGTTGCATCCCTTTTTTCGTTTTTGGTATAGAATTATGGTTTTTTTTTTTCATTTTTCGTAATTTTCGATATCGAAAAAGTGGGCGTGGTTATAGTCGGATTTCGTCCATTTTCTATACTAAGATAAAGTGAGTTTAGATAAGTACGTGGACTAAGTTTAGTAAAGGTATATCGGGTTTTGCTCAAATTATCGTATTAACGGCCGAGCGGAAGGACAGACGGTGGACTGTGTATAAAAGCTGGGCGTGGCTTCAACCGATTCGCCCATTTTCACAGAAAACAGTTACCGTCATAGAATCTATGCCCCTACCAAATTCAAGAAGGATTGGTAAATTTTTGTTCGACTTATGGCATTAAAAGTATTCTAGACAAACTAACTGAAAATGGGCGGAGCCACGCCCATTTTGAAATTTTCTTTTATTTTTGTATTTTGTTGCATCATATCATTACTGGAGTTGAATGTTGACCTAATTTACTTATATACGGTAAAGATATTAAATTTTTTGTTAAAATTTGACTTTTAAAAAATTTTTTTTTAAAAAGTGGGCGTGTTCTTCATCCGATTTTGCTAATTTTTATTTAGCAAATATATAGTAACAGTAGTAACGCTCCTGCCAAATTTCATCATGATATCTTCAACGACTGCCAAATTACAGCTTGCAAAACTTTTAAATTACCTTCTTTTAAAAGTGGGCTGTCCCACGCCCATTGTCCAAAATCTTACTAATTTTCTATTCTGCGTCATAAGGCCAACCCATCTACCAAGTTTCATCGCTTTATCCGTCTTTGGCAATGAATTATCGCATTTTTTCGGTTTTTCGATATTTTCGATATCGAAAAAGTGGGCGTGGTTATAGTCCGATATCGTTCATTTTGAATACCGATCTGAGATGAGTTCCCAGGAATCCACATACCAAATTTCATCAAGATACCTCAAAATTTACTCAAGTTATCGTGTTAACGGACAGACGGACGGACGGACGGACGGACGGACATGGCTCAACCGTTATCTAATCAAAGTTAATATACTCTGTGAGCTCTGCTCAACTGAGTATAAAAAAGTTGAATAAAATAAAGGACCAAACTTGTTGAGCAACTTTTGGAAAACTTTTCCAGTTTTTTTGTGCCGAAAATGTGCGAGCACGAGCTAATTAAAAACGTACCATAATTTAGATATTATGTGAAAACTTATTTTTATTATTTATTTTTTTTTTTTTATTTATTTATTACGGTCTTTAAGACCTAGTTAATGTTAAGTAAAGATTTGTTTCATTAAATATTAAGTGTTTTACAATATAAAAATAATTTTGCTTTAAACTTATTAATATTTTCACAATCTTTTATAGCAATAGGTAGTTCATTGTACATTTTGTACCCTGTGTATTCCAAAGTCTTCTTTGCGAACTCTGTTCTTATTCTAGGCTGTCTTATATTATTGCAGTATCAAGCTCCATAACTATGGATGTCGTGATTATATAGTATTTTATTGCTCAGGTAACTCGGTAGCATTCCTAATCTTACATTTCAAAGTGAAGTAACTTATTGACTGTTTTATACTAAGCCAGTTTAACCGATTCAGTATTATAGTTTTTGATGTTCTTGGGGGACATTTTAATATAAATCGCATTGCCTTGTTTTGTTGTATTTGTAGTCTTTTAATTTGCATACACTCGCTATCAGCAGAGTTGTAGGACAGTATATAAAGTGCGGCTCAATAATTGAACGATACACCAGTATTTTATGACGTTGACTAATATGTTTGCATGTTCTGTACATGAATCCTATATTCTGCGCAATTTTTCTTTCAAGATAATTTATATGTTCTCCAGAATTCAGGTTTTCATCAATTGAAACTCCTAAGCACTTCATTTCATTTACTCTTTGAATTAAATTGTTTTTTATCTTCAGGTTTATATTATTTAAATCGTTATTACGTACGATGTTCTGGTTTTTGCAAAATACCATGAACTTAGTCTTGTCTACATTTAACTTCAATTTTTTAAGGCACAACCATTTGTATAGAGAGTCAAGATCATCTTGTGCTTTCTGCATTGCACAGTCGGCATATTTATCGCTGGTGATGAGCAGTGCATCATCCGCAAATAAACGTATATTGCAATATTTTAAGCATTTTTTTATATCATTTATGTACAATGTAAATAGTATCGGTGCAAGTACTGAACCTTGTGGCAATCCAATATCTACATCCACAACCGACGAAACTGTTTTTCCAATTACCGTCCTTTGCTTTCTGTCACTCAGATAACTTCGGAACCATTCCAAAGTCTTTCTTCTGACACCAGTTTTGAACAAAACATTCAACAATTTCCGTCTATCAACTGTTTCAAAGGCCCGTTTCAAGTCTAAAAAGACAGACACCACAACTTTTTTATCTGATATATATTCTTTCCATTCTGCAATAACCATGTAAAGTGCTGTTTCACAAGAATGGCTCTTTCTGAATCCAGACTGTTCTGGTATAATAACTTTGTGCTTTTCTAGGTATGCCACCAATTGATTTTTCACCACCATTTCCATAATTTTCTCATCTGAGGGTAACATACTGATTGGCCGTAGCTCCTCCGGTTTCACTGTATTTTTTACTTTTTCCACAGGTACTATTGTTGAAACTTTCCAGCAGTTTGGAACAAAGCCATTATTTAAGGACTCATTTATTATGTCTTACCAATGTGCATCATGGAATCCTTGAAAACACCCTCAGATAAAAGCTTTTCTCTGCCATATTTATTTTTAAATGCTTTTGTGATATTCATTATATCATCTAACACAATGTCAGTGAAAAGAAATGGTTCTATTGCGATCGAGCGATCAACGTTTAGTTCGGATGCAGTAGGCATTTCTTCGATACTATCACTAATTTCGACTATGCTCTGCACAAAAAAATTGTTTAGGGCATTAGCCATATGATACTCATTATCGAGGCATTCGCCATGAATTACTATCTTAGTGGTATGTTTTTTGTTATCTGTAAGCTCTGCGAGGTCTTTCAGACACTTCCACATCCGCTGCATGTTTCCGTTATTGCTGTGAACTCTGCCTTCCATATACATCTTCTTCTTATACATAATAGTACTTTTGTATATTTTCTTTAATACATTGTATTCATCCCAGTATCCTGTTTCTGTGGCAATATTATATAGCTCAAGTTTTCTTTTATGGAGAGCTTTAAGCTCATGGTCATACCACTTATTTCTCAGTTGTATTTTTGTTCTCTTCACATATGTCAGTGCTGGCATTACTTCAGTAAGAATATTGTTCAGGGCTGTAGTTTTATTTTCTACTCCCGCATTACGCATAAAGCTAAAATCGGATGTTCTTAGCTTATTTAAAAGGTTTTCGGAACTATAGTATTCCCATGAGGTAAAAGTAGAGTAACTTCTCATTTGCAAAACTTTGTTGTTGGCACTTTGAAATTAGTTGTTTCATGATCCAAAATTCTATATTCAACTATATTTTCCAATCTAACTTGATCATTATTACTAAAGAGCATGTCAATTTTGGTAGGCGAGTTCTCTGTTATTCTCGTATTGAAATTAATTCTTTGAATCATTGCCCTTTGTGCGAATAAACTTGATAGGTGTTTCGAGTATGTTTACGATACATTCATATTGATGTTAAAATCTCCAATTATGATATTATTGTCTGATTCCTTAAGGTTTTCAGTCAGGATTTCATCTAAAAACGTAATAAAGTCGGCGTCACTGCTACTCGGTGAGTGATAAAGTACACGAATTTGCCATTTTAATGCACATTTTTTGATTTTTACAATAACGCACCATATATTCATGTTAATGGCTATATTGCAGACTATACTAAACTCTAAATTTTCATAAACATACATCAAAACACCACCCGTATGTCTACTATGGGAATCGCAACGAATACATTTGTATGTCGGAGTATTTAATTCGGTATCCATTATAAGATCAGTTGTGCATGTTTCTGCGCATAGTACAATGTTTGGTTTTCTTATTTCGATAAGCCTCTCCAGTTCAGTTTTGTTTGCTGTTATACTACAAATATTGAGATATATACATTCTAAGCTATGCACCCCACTACTTCGATTTTTGTACTTTTTATGCTTTGGTTGCTAATAAACAATCTTTTTTTTCCTTGCGGATAATTTTTGCTGATATACAGGACATGCTCTATCCATAGTATCATGGTTATCATCAAGCCCAAGATTCAGTTCCTTATTTGCCCTCATACAGTTGATACATTTCCTGACTGGTTCCTTATCGCATTGCGTATGTTTGTGTTCACCCAGACATTTTGTGCAAACTTCCCTTTGTTTACAGTCACTGGCCTTATGATGGAAGCCTTTGCATTTAAAACAACAAAGTACTTGGACTGAACCATACACTCTCCACGGTTCCCAGCCTACATTTATCCTTTCCCCAGCTAGTATATTTGTGAAAGCTTCTACGTCCACTTCCAGTATTGCGTTGTAATACACATTCGAATCCTTTTTCTTTTCATACTATTTTTTAATTTTAATCTCCGTTTCAGTAAGACACGGATTTTGTCGTTTAATTCTCTGCGCCAGTTCATCACTATCATATTTAAAATTTATACCCGATACAACAACTGTCGGTTTCACTTTCTTACGGATCTTAACCTCATAGGTATTTCCAAGATTCCTCTCGATGGCATTTCTAATTTTATCTCGTTCTTGATCATTTTTACTTTCAACTATCACTACCCCGCTTTGCCTAGTTACTATATTCGTTATTTGCAGCTCTTTAGGGTCTACTTTTGAATTAAGGTCATTTTTTGTCCTTTCCGCATCTTGTTTTTTGCTCGGTTTCACTATTAGTGGATGATTTTTTTATCTCTGGCAACGCTTCTTTTTTTCTGTTTACTACTTTTTGTTATATTCGCATACGATATTTTTGCTTCAACATTATTGACATTCTGCTTACATACACTAGTGTACCCAACAGACTTTGTTCGCTTGCTTTCGCCACTCTCTATCCCATTTTTTTTTTTTACTGAACCTTCCATATTTTTTGTAATTCTTGTCCATCCCTTATTCTCTTTATCTAGATCCCACTCCTAAACTCATTCTCACTCCCACTCCTACTCCCAATACCACTCCAAGTCACACCCCCAATACATCTCTGACTTTAATCACCAAATATTGATTACGTGCTTCACCTGAGTGACCGATTTAAATTTTTTTAAACCATTATGAAGCTGTATGTAACTTGCGCAGTTACAATTTTAAAACTGCATTCATTTTTATATCCATATAAGATATGGAAGAGTATTTCTCTTCTCCGATAACATTCCTCCCTGCAATGTTTCTACTATCCTAGTAAACAGAGGCGTTAGCCATAGTGACGCTTCTGCAAAGAAAAGTTTGTTTCTTCTCACCACTTCCTTCTTTTCAACATGTTTGTACCCGGTCCCTCCACCATTTTTTCCTCCACCACTTCCTTCTTCTCAACATGTTTGTACCCTGTCCCTCCTCCATTTTTTCCTCATCATATTTTCCCAAATTTTCTTTCTTCCACCCCCACTATCGTTCCTGTTCCTCAACCTTTCTCTATTTTTTCCAACTTCTTCTGTTCTTCAACCCCTTTCTTTCTTATGCTTCATTTCCTTCCTCTTTTCCCCTCGCATATTCTACATTTTAATATCCCCTCTCTCTATTATTGCTCCCCCCTTTCTTTCTCCCCTCTACAATTGTCACTTCTCTCTCTTATTTTCCGTTTTCTCTTTTTCTGCTTATGGCTTTTCGTAAAACCCTTTTGCTCTCGATCTCTTGCTCTCTTTGCTCTTTTTGTTTACCACTGCTCCTTGCTAAATATAAATAAATATTTTTGATACCCATATTCGTACAAACATATTCTAGGATCACCCCTGGTCCACACTTTGGCCGATATGTCGGAAACGAGATCAAATATGGAACTGGCTTGTAAGTCCATCTATAAACCAACGCAGCTAGCTATACTTTTTATTTTTCGATAGCCATGAATGACGTCTTTATCTTGGTTATTCGCTATAGGAAAGATATCGGAAGATATGAGTCTCTAAGCTGGTTTCCCAGGCTTTGGTAATGGTGCCAACCTCGCCCTTTTTAAATTTTTCATTGATAACGAAAGTAGATAGTAACACGTTGAAGACGAGCGCCAGGTATTTAAATCCCTCATATCTTTAGATGGTTTAGCAAGGTTGACTTACGAGGATTCACATAGCATAGGTGAGTCTGACAATTGTGTTGCGGAAGCTATGGAATGCGCTTATCAATGCCCCTTTAATCCCAACTTCAAGTTCTTAAGTGTGGCTCAACATTTCTTGTGAAGTTAATTGACTGCTTTTTCTGAATAAAGTAACTGAAAATTCCTGACAGAGACAAACGTACGGAGCTGCCTATTTAGTCGATTGGCTCTTATCTTGCATGTATACCGCCATATTTTACCCAAATTTCGATACTATACTGCTTTCGAAATGCTATATGCCATCGTCATAAAAGTATCGGGCATTGAAGTATGGGCATTGAATGTCAAAAGTATAGATATGGTGAAGTATCACATCATAAATATTTTTTTGGAAAAAGTGGACCGACTTTTCACTTTCAGAACAAAGGAAAGGGTTCTCGCGTGGAATAGGAATCCCTGTACTAAATTTCAAGTAAAATCGCATCATTAATAAGATTTAACAGGTATGAAATAATAAGATATTTAAGAAGACACCCCTGCACTAAATTTCAAGCAAGAAGTAAAAGTTTCTCAAAGAATAAGCTAGTCAATCACCCGTCCGCTCTCCCAAAACGATATGTATCTTAACTTCAGGTACTTATGTATGTATGTGTACATATACCCAAACAATACCCTGCAAAAAATTGTGCGATTAATCCCTAAAGAGATTGATCTCCGACTGAACTCTTTTGTCTACATTTGGGCCTAATTGATCCCCTTTAGTTCCTTTCGCGTACAGCTGGGATTAGTCAGTTTGATATCTATGTAACACATTTTAAGAAACATTAAAAAAAAACGGCAACGAAATGACCAAAATAAACAAGTAAGGAAGGCTAAGTTCGGGTGTAACCGAACATTACATACTCAGTTGAGAGCTATGGAGACAAAATAAGGAAAATCACCATGTAGGAAAATGAACCTAGGGTAACCCTGGAATGTGGTTGTATGACATGTGTATCAAATGGAAGGTATTAAAGAGTATTTTAAGAGAGAGTAGGCCATAGTTCTATGGATGGACGCCATTTAGGGATATCGCCATAAAGGTGGACCAGGGCTGACTCTATAATGTGTTTGTACGATATGGGTATCAAATGAAAGGTGATAATGAGTATTTTAAAAGGGAATGGGCTTTAGTTCTATAGGTGAACGCCTTTTCGAGAAATCCTCATAAAGGTGGACCAGGGGTGACTCTAGAATATGTTTGTACGATATGGGTATCAAATGAAAGCTGTTAATGAGTATTTTGAAAAGGAGTGATCCTTAGTTCCCTAGGTGGACGCCGTTTCGAGATATCGCCATAAAGGTGGACCAGGGGTGTCTCTAGTTGTACGATATGGGAATCAAATGAAAGGTGTTACTGAGCGTTTTAAGAGGGAGTGGGCATTAGGTCTATATGTGGACGCCTTTTCGAAATGTCGCCATTAGGGTGGGCCAGGGGTGACTCTAGAATGTGTTTGTACGATATGGGTATTAAACGAAAGGTGTTACTGAGCATTTTAAGAGGGAGTGGGCATTAGGTCCATAGGTGGACGCCTTTTCGAGATATCGCCATTAGGGTGGGCCAGGGGTGACTCAGGAATGTGTTTGTACGATATGGGTATCAAATGAAAGGTGGTAATGAGTATTTTAAAAGGGAGCAATCCTTAGTTCTATAGGTAGACGCCTTTTCGAGATATCGCCATGAAGGTGGACCAAGGGTGACTCTAGAATGTTTTTACGATATGGGTATCAAACGAAAGGTGTTACTGAGCATTTTAAGAGGGAGTGGGCACTAGGTCTATATGTGGACGCCTTTTCGAGATATCGCCATTAGGGTGGGCCAGGGGTGACTCTAGAATGTTTGTACGATATGGGTATCAAACGAAAGGTGTTACTGAGCATTTTAAGAGAAAGTGGGCATTAGGTCTATAGGTGGACGCCTTTTCGAGATATCGCCATTAGGGTGGGCCAGGGTGACTCTAGAATGTGTTTGTACGATATGGGTATCAAATGAAAGGTGGTAATGAGTATTTTAAAAGGGAGTAATCCTCAGTTCTATAGGTGGACGCCTTTTCGAGATATCGCCATAAAGGTTGACCAAGGGTGACTCTAGAATGTTTTTACGATATGGGTATCAAACGAAAGGTGTTACTGAGCATTTTAAGAGGGTGTGGGCATTAGGTCTATAGGTGGACGCCTTTTCGAGATATCGCCATTAGGGTGGGCCAGGGGTGACTCTAGAATGTTTGTACGATATGGGTATCAAACGAAAGGTGTTACTGAGCATTTTAAGAGGGAGTGGGCATTAGGTCTATAGGTGGACGCCTTTTCGAGATATCGCCATTAGGGTGGGCCAGGGGTGACTGTAGAATGTTTGTACGATATGGGTATCAAAGGAAAGGTGTTACTGAGCTTTTTAAGAGGGAGTGGACATTAGGTCTATAGGTGGACGCCTTCTCCAGATATCGCCATTAGGGTGGGCCAGGGGTGACTCTAAAATGTTTTTACGATATGGGTATCAAACGAAAGGTGTTACTGAGCATTTTAAGAGGGAGTGGGCATTAGGTCTATAGGTGCACGCCTTTTCGAGATATCGCCATTAGGGTGGACCAGGGTTGACTCTAGAATGTGTTTGTACGATATGGATATCAAATTAAAGGTATTGATGAGGGTTTTAAAAGCGAGTGGCCCTTAGATGTATATGTGAAGGCGTTCTCGCGATATCGACCAAATGTGGATCAAGTGATCCAGAAAATCATCTGTCGGGTACTGCTAATTTATTTATATATTCAATAACACTAACAGTATTCCTGCCAAGATTCCAAGGGCTGTTGATTTCGCCTTGTAGAACTTTTTCATTTTCTTCTACTTAATATGGTAGGTGTCACACCCATTTTACAAAGTTTTTTCCAAAGTTATATTTTGCGTCAATAAACCAATCCAGTTACCATGTTTCATTCCTTTTTTCGTATTTGGTATAGAATTATGGCATTTTTTTAATTTTTCGTAACTTTCGATATCGATAAAGTGGGCGTGGTTATGGTCGGATTTCGGCCATTTTTTATACCAAGATAAAGTGAGTTCAGATAAGTACGTGGGCTAAGTTTAGTAAAGATATATCGGTTTTTGCTCAAGTTATTGTGTTAACGGCCGAGCGGAAGGACAGACGGTGGACTGTGTATAAACACTGGGCGTGGCTTCCACCGATTTCGCCCATTTTCACAGAGAACAGTTAACGTCATAGAATCTATGCTCCTACCAAATTTCAAAAGGATTGGTAAATTTTTGTTCGACTTATGGCATTAAAAGTATTCTAGACACACTAAATGAAAATGGGCGGAGCCACGCCCATTTTGAAATTTTCTTTTATTTTTGTATTTTGTTGCATCATATCATTACTGGAGTTGAATTTTGACTTAATTTACTTATATACAGTAAAGATATTAAATTTTTTGGTAAAATTTGAATTTAAAAAAAATTTTTTTTAAAAAGTGGGCGTGTTCTTCATCCAATTTTGCTAATTTTTATTTAGCACATATATAGTAATAGTAGTAACGTTCCTGCCAAATTTCATCATGATATCTTCAACGACTGCCAAATTACAGCTTGCAAAACTTTTAAATTACCTTCTTGTAAAAGTGGGCGGTGCCACGCCCGTTGTCCAAAATCTTACTAATTTTCTATTCTGCGTCATAACGTCAACCCATCTACCAAGTTTCATCGCTTTAACCGCCTTTGGCAATGAATTATCGCATTTTTTCGGTTTTTCGAAATTTTCGATATCGAAAAAGTGGGCGTGGTTATAGTCCGATATCGTTCATTTTAAATAGCGATCTGAGATGAGTGCTCAGGAACCTACATACCAAATTTCATCAAGATACCTCAAAATTTACTCAAGTTATCGTGTTAACGGACGGACGGACGGACGGACGGACGGACGGACATGGCTCAATCAAATTTTTTCTGGATCCTGATTATTTTGATATATGGAAGTCTATATCTATCTCGATTCCTTTATATATGTACAACCAACCGTTATCCAATCAAACTTAATATACTCTGTGAGCTCTGCTCAACTGAGTATAAAAAGATTACAGGTGATTGAATCGAATTATTTAAGCAAAATGCGGAGCCCTATACCGAACCTAAATTACTAGGACTTAACGACTACGGCGGCGTTAGTGTTAAATTTTCGGAGAATATATTTTATTCCATTCCGGGCGGGACGACTTACATCAAATAGATTTGGCTTGGCAAACCCTTCGATTGTGGTTCTGTCATGAAAAATGCGACTGGGCCCTATTTAAGTCATTATTGAACCGAAAAGGGTCTAGTCTTCTTATGTTCCTATATGGGGACAAATGGGGTATTGGTCCTATCGATCCCATTCGGGTATAAATGGGTACAATTAGTCTCTTCATAGAACATGCTCAAACAAAAGGGAACAGTTCAACTCATACAAAGAGATAAAAACTTGCATTGGTTGTTGTTGTTGTCGTTGTAGCAGTACTTCGCCCCACCTAATAGGAGCGACCGATCACAAATTGTCATCAGATCACAAATGTTGTCAATATCCTCTAACGGGAGTCCAAGGAAACTTGCTGTTTCAACAGGGGTGGACCATAATGAAAGGGGTGTTAGAGGCGTTGGTCCCACATTAAAATTAAAGAGATGCTTGGTGTCATGTGGGGACACATTGCAAGCGGGGCATATATTTTGTATGTCGGGGTTGATTTGGGATAGGTAAGAGTTTAACCTGTTACAGTATCCAGATAGAAGTTGAGCTAGAGTGACTCGCTGGGGAGTGCGTTCCTCTTCCGCAAGTTTTGGGTGCTGTTCTTTGAGTACTGGATTCCCCGGGCAATTCCTGGCATAAAGGTCCGACGCCTGTTTGTGGAGTTCACTAAGGACCTGCTTGTGTTTTTTTGCTTCATACGGCTGAGTTCTCAGGTGCCGTATTTCCTCATAATGCTTACGGAGATGACTTCTTAAGCCCCTAGGTGGTGTTGGCTCATCAATCAGATGTATGTTGGGATGCCCAGGTTTCTGGGTATTCAACAGGAACTGTTTGGTTAGCATCTCATTTCTCTCCCTGATGGGGAGTATTCTCGCCTCATTATATAGGTGGTGTTCTGGGGACATAACAAGACAGCCCGTGGCGGTTCTGAGAACAGTATTTTGGCAGGCCTGTAGCTTCTTCCAGTGAGTAGTTTTTAGGCTTGGCGACCATATAGGCATAGCATGCAATCTGCTGGCCAATTGCTTTGTATGTGGTAATGAGCGTTTCTTTGTCTTTTCCCCAAGTGCTGCCAGCAAGGGATTTGAGGATGTTATTACGGCTCTGGATTTTAGGCTGCATGCTCACCAAAATTTAGATCCTGATCAAACGTCACACCCAAGATTTTGGGGTGTAGGACAGTCGGTAGCGTAGTGCCATCGACGTGGATGTTCGATGTCCATGTTGTAAATAAGGTCGCGGAGGATTTATTCGGTGACAATGCCAGGTTTCGCAAGGCGAAAAAACTGGAGAGATCAGGGAGGTAGCCGTTTATTCTGTTGCAAAGCGCATCGATCTGTGGGCCTGGGCCTGTGGCTATTATTGCGCAGTCATCGGCGTGGGAAACGATAGTAACTCCTTCTGGTGGCGAAGGTAGCTTAGATATGTAGAAATTATACAAAAGTGGTGGTAGGACACCACCCTGTGGCACCCCTTGTTTAATTCTTCTTGGTTTTGATGTTTCGTTTCTAAATTGCACCGATGCCTGCCGACCACCCAGATAATTTGTGGTACCCCTTTTAAGACATGGGGGAAGGGTAGACCCTTCCAGGTCTTGCAGTAACGTGCCATGGTTGACCGTATTAAAAGCTTTTGATAGGTCTAGCGCAACGAGTACTGTTCTATGGTGGGGGTTTTGATTTAAACCGCAATTTACCTGGGCGCTAATGGCATTTAGCGCGATGGTGGTGCTATGGAGTTTTCTGAAGCCATGCTGATGACAGGCTAGCTGCAAATTTGCTTTGAAGTAGGGGAGTAAAATGGCTTCAAGCGTCTTGGCTACTGGCGATAGGAGAGATATCGGGCGATATGACTCTCCTATGTTAGCTGGTTTCCCAGGCTTTAGTAGCAGGACCACCTTGGCCATTTTCCATTTTTCGGGTATGACAAAGGTTGAAAGAGACAGGTTGAAGACATATGCTAAATATTTGAAACCCTCTTTCCCTAGGCTTTTAAGCATCGACATGGCTATACCGGCTGGGCCCACTGCTTTGGATGGTTTAGCATGACCGATGGCATCCTCAACCTCTTTGGCGGTGATGGTAATTGGTGACGCGCTGAATTTTTGTTTATGTGCGTATCTGTTGGCCCTCCGTCTATCTTTGTCGACCGTAGAATACATTATATAATGTCGGCAGAAAGCGCTCGCGCATTTTTTCGCATCCGACAGCACTTTATCGCCAAAGGCGATATGTATCCAAAATAATATACATAGTCAAGTTCTTAGAAGAAAGACATAAAATTGCAAATTTAAACGCTTATTGTATGAGTAGCAAATAAACATACAAACGAACTTTATCTTACATAATTTTATAAAGAATAATTATCTTTAAAAATAATATTCGTTATTAATTTTTATTGAAATTAACAAAAGAGAAATAACTGAGAAAGTTTCGCCCAACGTGGGGCTCGAACCCACGACCCTGAGATTAAGAGTCTCATGCTCTACCGACTGAGCTAGCCGGGCAGTTGTGTAAATACCTTCATAGTGTTTATTTGTATAGTGATCTTGTAGTTTTCGCTGCCAAATGGTATTTATGTTTTGCATTAGCAAAGCAAATATATTTAGGTATTTAACGGTAAACTATATTTATTTATAAAATCAAACTATTGTAATAAATAAAAATCGCATGTGTTTACTTCGTATTGAATGTGTTCTCCCTTTATAACGTGGGCAGAACATATCGCGTCGCTCAATTGCTCCATTTGACATACAATTGATACGAGGCCCATTAGCTCAGTTGGTTAGAGCGTCGTGCTAATAACGCGAAGGTCGCGGGTTCGATCCCCTCATGGGCCAGCAGGTGTTTTCTTTTTTAATTTTATAAATAAAATAGTATTAAAAAATATATATTTTTTTTATAAATCAGGATTTTCTTATAAGATAATTTGCTTAATAACACGCTTATTAGCTTCACTTGTATGAATGCTTGTTTGTAACTCTCTAGGCTAGACGCGCAAAGGAGAGTCCGACCCACTTAGCGGCAGCTATTGAGGACTCGCGGCAGTGGTTAAATATATCGCTACAAAATGAATTGTTCAACTTTTTCATTAATTTTGTAACCATGGTTATTCAGAAAGGGAGCTCCCAGTCAGCGCTGTCTGGCACCACTTAATTCGGGGCGGTTGTACATTAGATGATCCACCGTTTTCCTCCTTGTTGTTGTAACAGTACTTCGCCCCATCCAATATCCTCTAACGTGAGTCCAAGGAAACTTGAAGTTTCAACAGAGATGGACCAAAGATGGTTGGTGTAATGTGAAGACACATTACAAACAGAACATATATTATGTACATATGTATGGGTTGATTCTGTATAGGTAAGATTTTAACCGTCTCCATAGGGAGAGTGCTTTGCTCTTCTGCTAGTCAGTTCAGGGTATTTATCTTTAAGAACGGATTTGTAATTATCACTGAGGAACTGTTTGTGTTTTTTCTTCATACCGCTGTGTTCTCATGTGCCGTATTTCCTCATAACGCTTGCGGAACTCTTTGTTCAGCATTTCATTTCTCTGCCTAATGGGGAGTACTCTCACCTAACTGTGTAGGTGGCAAGAGAGAGAAGGATTTTGTAACGGCTCTGTATTTTAGTTGCAATTGCGGTTGCATGCGCCAAATGTAGATACTGATCGAACGTGACACCTAGTATTTTTCGGTGTAAGACAGTCGGTAGCGTAATGCCATTGACGTGGATGTCCAATATGGTCGACATTTGACATGTCCATGTTGTAAATATGGCCACCGTTTATTTGATCGGTGACAACGTCAGGTTTCACGAGGCAAAACATTTGGAGATATCAGGGAGATAGCTGTTTATTTTATTACATAGCTCATCGATGGGTGGGCCGGAATCGTGCAGTCATCGGCGTAGGATACAGTGGTGGCTTCTTCTGGTGGCGAATGGAGCTTCGATATATATAAGTTAAGCAGAATTGGGGATAGAACACCACCCTGTGGTATTCCTTGTTTTCTTTAGATGTTACGTTCCTGAATTGCACCGAAGCTTGCCGACCAGGCAGATAATTTGCGGTCCATCTCTTGAGACTTGGAGGAAGGGAGGACCGTTCCAAGTCTTGCAGTAACGTGCCCCCCGAGAAACAGACCGTTTCCTCATCTTTTCTCGACATGAGGAATGCATAAAGGAATAATTATTCAGGGCTAACAAAAAAGTATGACTCAAAAAAAAAATGTGTTATTATTCCAAAAAAAGGAATAAAGGCTGCAATCCAAAAGTCTAGGAATGGCAATGCATGGATTACATTCCGGAGTATTTGCATTGCTTAAAAACTCTGCTTTCAATAAGGCAGTGCCCGTTTAGTACTCCTGCAAGTGTGGAAATTCCATATTACTTAATGTTTCCTTATTTGTAGCCATTTATCGTTGGCTTGACGGTAGATGTACTTTTTAAGAATTAGCTTGCATGTGGCAAAGGTTATTTGTCTTGAAGAATTTGCTTGGTCGTGCCCGGTCTAGCAAGTTTATACACAGGGTTCTGTTGGGTCATCTCCTGAAGATATCGGCGACAGTTTAGTGTTAGCTCAGAACTGAATGAGTAAGAGCCAATAGATTTGATTGCCGCTTGACTGTTGCTTAAAATAATAGCTGCCTTGTCGATTGTGTTTTGTCCTAAACAAACTGAGGCTATCATGATAGCTGTTACTTCTGCCTGAAAGACTCTACAATGATCAGGTAGACTGAAAAATAGTTGGAATAGCTCACTCCCTCAACTCTACCGTTTATCTTTGCTTTGATTGGCGTTGCTCTTAGAGCACCACTCATGCTGATCGTACTAGATCAAGCAATTTACCCCAGCAGATTTAGGTTTGATATCTGGCCCAGGGCGGACCACCATACAACTACCCCATACAGCAATTTGGGTAGAATAATCGCGGTAAATATCTATATGTATGTATTGGAAGTATTCGATTCGTTATCGAAAATGTATCGATTTGTTATAGAAAATATATCGATTTATTATCGAGTAGTTAAACCTTTGTTATTGATTTTCTATCGACAACTTTTGTATACTTATATACATATGTACATCTTGATATATATATATTACTTCTGTATGTGTGTTTGTTACTGAACTTCCGCTAAACGATTTGACCGATTTTGATGAAATTTTGTGTGGGTGTTCGAGTGAATTTGAGAATACTTTAAATTCAAAATTTTGTCTGTTTTCATTATTATCTTTACGGTAAAAGATCAAAGGGCCGACCTATTCTAAACAAAATAATATAGAATGCGATTTCGTCGAAATTTGGTACACGTTTACCTTCTTTACTAACATCTTATTTGAGAAACTTGTCTTTCCGGAAAATGAACTTGGGCTCAACTTAGTATACATAAGTGTTAAATTTATCTTACCTTTTTGGTGATCTGCTGAACCATTCCACAATTCAATATGTAAGGACAGGAAGTTTAGTTTATTCATACAATCTTAGGAGCTTTCGATTGCACAAATTGATTTTTATAGCACCAATTATTTTCTAAATTAGTTTAATTAAAATTTTGCACTAGATTATCTTTATTGCACTATTTTAAGAATTAAGTATCTTTTATTTGTATTTTATTTTACTCTTATTGTTTGTATGATATCCAAATATGTAGTATAACTTTTTTTGTTTTATGATATTTTATTGAAAATTTTTATCATTTTTTTCTCTTACCCACGTTGGTATTTGATTAGCTTTATTTTAAATTATCGTAATTTTATTTAATTTTTCTCTTAATCATATGCTTTAAAAGCTTGTGAAACAATCGCAGCTGCATTAGTTTATGGGAATACTTAAGTGTAACTTTAATTTTTCAATTTTCTATGTAACACATTTTAAAACCACTCTTCAAATAGATAGATTTTCTACATAGTACATATTTGAATAATTTAAAAACTTTTCGTTTAATTTTATATGTGTTTCTCACTATGCACTTAGTCCCGCACTCACATATTTCCCTTGCGAATTATAATATCTCATAGAATCATAAGCACAACGGCAAATAGGCCCATTCGCGCTCACTGGGAAAATTTTTGGAGCTACAGAGTGTAGTCAACTTCAGTGAATCTCCCTGCTGTTGCAACTGCTGTTACATCGCTTCGAGTGCCGCAGGCTAGTAGTTATGCAATGATGTTAAAGTTTTATTTTAAAACCTATTCACTGGATGGTGGTTTTGAAGCTGTAAGAGATGAAAAAATTGCAAGTGAATAAGATGCGATAAGTGCGAAAACAGAACACAAAAGAGCATGACTAAAATATATTTTAAATTAAAAAAGGATATATGTGGTTTATTGTAAGAAATAAACATATTTTTTAATAATTTAACCTAATTTATCTCTTAACAAATATATGCTACGGATCGAAGACAACTTTTTTTGAATTTATATTTGCACATTTCACAGTAATTGATTTGTTATTCATTGTTGAAAGATAAATTTAGGCTATTGATATTGCATATTTGCAATGACGTAGCAAGTACATATTCGCGCATTTTGTTAGTGTAGTGGAAAAATATTAAATTATTTTTCGTGAATCTACTTAAGGCGACCATCCATTCTGTTATTTGTGGGGCTTTATGTTTCTCAAGCTACTGGTTTTTGCATAGTGACTCTATAGTACGCAATTCAGTAGAAATCTCATTATCTAAAGCCCTAAAGGTTCACTGTATGAGAGCTTTCCACAGATCGAGTACTATAAAGTTCGTTTTTTTCAGGGCTTAGATGGCGTTCACCTCGATGATGGTGCCATGAATTTTAGGAATAATCCTTCTGATTTACAATTTTTGGGAACATGGTCATAAGTTCCTGAACTTTAGTGGTGTAAAGGACAAGCAATTTTTTATTTAAACGTTCTATGCCTTCATAAGAATGTTGAAATAAAACGGAGTCTGTTTTCAATGCTTACGGCACAGACGTAAAGATCGGCTCTTAAGAAGTTGTTGTGGTCTTTTTATGTGTGGTCTTTGAAAGGGTTATGAAGCTCTATGTATGCGTTAAGGACGACGAGTAACGATGAAGATTTAATGATCATCTAAGATCTATACACAGCTCAACATAGTTCAACTAAAGCTGCTACCCTTTCTATGCATTGTTATGCGAATGAAGAAAGAATATTCTCTGTCCCGGTATTATAGGCACCCGCTTATGTAAGTTCAGGATGTGGAAGGCTGCCTGCGTTCTAACAAACGTGGTGATTAGTAAAGCCCAAAATAAAGCTCTTTTTGAGGAGACGGTACTTTAGAGCAGGGCCATTCATTTCATAGCACAATTGTGCCCTCTCAATTCACACGCATATGATTCGCTCTGTCGTCGTTAATTGAGTTAGTCGTCGCTTGGCACTTGGCGTAGCAACATCATTGGTGGGTATCGGCAGATCGGTATCAAAATATGTATGAAAAATTATGCGCCATACACATGCTTATTGTCAGCTCGTTGCTTGCTAGTAAGCGACTAAATGAAAAATCAATTCACCCGCACGATCATCGCGACGATTGCGCTCTCACTAATACAGATGCACTTTCAGTTTTGAATGGCCCTGCCTTAGAGAGTTTTAAAGCTGTAAAAATCAGGACTCTAAAGAGAGTGTTAACGGCGTCTGTATCTGATTTTGCTGAGAGTAGTGATTTAATTTCACGAAAGCGTATTTTCTAAACCATCGACTTAAATAAATAAAAATAGCCTTTTGATTAGTAGTGAACAATTTTTGCAACACTTCTGGCGTCGACAATATCCATAAGGTTTTCGGCTTCAGCGATCGACTGTAAAAACCTTTACTATTCAGAAAGAATACCTGACATCATCGTCTACATATAGTACCGGTAATAGGGTAGTTATCATCTAAGATCGCCTGTACGATCTTGGATATTATTAGTATTACGCACTGCGAACACCGCGTCTAACCTTTCAGCTTATTGCTGTATATGAAGGCTTTTAGTGTATTTAAGTACTCCTTCAGGCTTTTTACTCAAAGGGATGAAGAGCCACCCCTCCCAGATAGAAGAATCTCTGCCTTACCAGTGTGATGCATTCACAGAGAGTGTGGTTTCATCCTCCATCGACAGATTTGTGTATCGAATCCTTTCTAATTTCCCCATAATTTATGGATTCTTGGGATCATGCTGAGGTAACAAATAAAGTTCTCTCGCTAACCGGCGAAGCTTTTTGTGACTTCAAAGATGTTTTCAAACAAATTCCACTTCTGAATTTTTATTCTCACTTAAAATTTTGTAAATAGCATTACCTACTTTTTTTTCTGTAGCATCACAGTGCGTTATCAGCAGCCATTCAGGCATTTGTAAAGATGCACAGCTTAATTCTATGCCAAATTGGTGACTAATTCCAAATTAAATCGTTAGCCACAAAAGCAAAAATAACACGAAAATAGAGCAAAAAAGTATTGCTACAAAAGAATGAAAAGCACTTTGTATAAATAAATGTGAACATTTGTGTAAAGAGGAAGCAGACATCATTCAATGCACAGCCTGCCATGTAAATAACGAGGGACCAGAAGCACAACAACAAAGAGTAATGGAAAAATCGGGTATATCTGCGAACTTGTAGACACATAATTGAAATTGCACATTTATTGCACACAACCAGACACCAACAATCAACAGAAAAATAGCTTCTGTCGCTGTTTTTTTTACTTTTGCTCTATGCTCTTGATTTCACTGCCTGCAAACCCTACATTTCTTCATTTATTTTATTTTATTTTTTTTTGCAAAAACAATTGCATTCTCACATTGCACTCTCTCTACCTTTCGTATCACTTGAATAGTCGGCTCAACAAAAATCACATGGCGCAGGTTAGGGAACTTGCAATGGGGCGGCTCTTGCATCACAGACGACCTAACCACAGAGTGCCACATGCATAAGTATTTACATACAAACCTACATAAATATGTATGCACATAATAGCGCACTTTTGCAGAATACATGTTTTGTTATTGCTGTGGTAGGGATGCAATGCAATTTGTTGTGTGCGTTGAAGAGTTGAGTATGCGAATGCAACAACTAAGCATGCGGTTGTGTGATGTAAATGGGGGAAACATGAGAATGTGCTCACACGTTGTAAACTGATAAATGAATGTGGTAGAAGCGGCCATGGGCGTAGCTAGGATTCTACTAATGTTGGGAGCATTAAATGCACCTATGTATGTATACAAGTGGGTATGCGTGAAAATAAACAAATAGCATCGTATAAAGAAAGAATTTGTTTATTATTAAGACCATACAACTGCAAAGAGGGCGGATGCTCGGGCGGGGAACTGCTTCATTGATGTCCTCTTGAAAGCCAAATCTGAAAAACCGCCATCCAAGAGATGTGATGGACAAAAGATGACAATAAGACATTAAAACTTGTGACATGGACTGATCATGCAGATAGGCGCAATATAGGTGTCAGATTCATAGTGGGAGAGAGAGACTTTGTCTCCAAGTACTGCTCTTCACTCATGTGGACTAATATCTCGCCGCAATGCGTATAAAGGCAAGATTCTTTAACGTTGTTGCTGTTGTTGTTGTTGTAGCGATAAGGTCACTCCCCGAAGGCCTTGGGGAGTGTTATCGATGTTGATGGCCCTTTTCCGGATGCAGACCGGTACGTTCCGGTACCAAGCCCGACCATCTCGGGAACGTTTTCGTATGACCACATGCGACCTTCTAGGCCATCCCGCCCTCCAATTTCCTAGATCCATCAGGAGTTTGGGGTCACCACAGCCTCGGCTGTTGATGAAACAGGATTCCCCACGAATAGGTGAGGTTGACAATTGGGTTGGATAAGCTATGTTTTGCGCTGGCAATACCATAAAAGGGTTGCGCTATACAACCAATCTATTGGTATTTTAGTCACTTCTTACGACAGGCATACCTAACCCGGGTATATTCTAACCCCCGAACCCGCTTTAACGTCTTGTTCATCAGTGCCCATTCAATTGCGCTAACGTGGAAGAGCGATAATGGTTAGAAGGGCACATTCTACTAGTCCCTAGAACAGACATTCGATCGCTACAACAGTCATTTGGCAAAAGTTTTGTTTGCCGACTTCGGTGTACTTGGCCCATAATAGGAAAGCTAAGCCTCGAAGATAAAACCTCACATAATAGATGATGCTGATTGAACTCGACAGCTCCCAAAATTTGGTCAAATCCTGCGTTAGGTTTAAAAATATATCGAGAGACATGGCTGCTTCCGAAGGGGAAACTGGAAATATGATCGAGCATGTTGTGGTAGACGGACGGCATGCCTATACATAGTGTTTTAAATGTGCGCACGATTAGAGGTCGCAGCAACGGCATGGATCACTATCTCGTTGCAGCTAAAATCTGCGCCGGCCTCTATGCGCCTTAAAGAGGACATCAACAAACACAAGGAAAGTTAGACGCCGTAAAGCTGCAATCGCAACACACTGCAAGTAACTCGGCAACTCGGCTCTCAACTCGGTACGATGAAGAATACCACTTTGCAGCCTAAAAAATGACGCTGCCCATAGAACAACTTTGAGATCGAAGACAATAAGAAGAGCCCAATGCCAGCGTGAATTAAAAGGATAAGCGTTACGTATTTTGAGGAAGAAACACAGTAGGAAAAGAAAGGTGCGAGGGCGGAGAAATTGAGCTACCAACCAAGAGGAATAGCGCGCGCAAACTACCAAACCCATTATGAACCGAAATTTGACCTGGTTAACATGTTCAGAGAGAGCTTGGCTTGCGAAGGGAGAACTTTTCTGTCCTCATAAAGGGAGGCACTTATGAAGTGCCCACGGAAGATGCTGAGCCCGAGCTTCTTGCCCAATTCAGAAGAAAGGAAATCCTGTACCCGCCACATCCAATAAGTGCGATCACTCACTTGTCGATGGTAGCCTTATCATGTCTGAAGCCACACTGACTTATGCTAACGACGTTGCAATCATTGGCCTGAACATCCGCGGCGTAAGTTCTGCGTACTCCAAACTATTAAAAAAGGAGTGGAAACAAGTAAGGAAGGCTAAGTTCGGGTGTAACCGAACATTACATACTCAGTTGAGACATGTGTATCAAATGGAAGGTATTAAAGAGTATTTTAAGAGGAAGTGGGCCATAGTTCTATAGATGGACGCCATTTAGGGATATCGCCATAAAGGTGGACCAGGCCTGAGTCTAGAATTTGATTGTACGATATGGGTATCAAATGAAATGTGTTAATGATAATTTTAAAAGGGAGTGGGCCTAAGTTCTATAGGTGGACGCCTTTTCGAGATATCGCCATAAAGATGGACCAGGGGTGACTATAGAATTTGTTTGTACGATATGAGTATCAAATGAAAGGTGTTAATGAGTATTTTAAGAGGGCGTGGGCCTTAGTTCTATATGTGGACCCCTTTTCGAGATATCGCCATAAAGGTGGACCAGGGGTGACTCTAGAATTTATTTGTACTATATGGGTATCAAATGAAAGGTGTTAATGAGTATTTTAAAAGGGAGTGGGCCTTAGTTCTATAGGTGGACGCCTTTTCGGAATATCGTTATAAAAGTGGGCCAGGGTTGACTCTAGAATGTGTTTGTACAATATGGATATCAAACGAAAAGGTGTTAATAAGTGTTTTAAAAGGGAGTGGGCCTTAGTTGTATGGGTGGACGCCTTTTTGGGATATCGCCATAAACGTGGACCAGGGGTGACTCTAGAATGCGTTTGTACAATATGGGTATCAAATGAAAGGTGTTAATGAGTATTTTAAAAGGGCGTGGGCCTTAGTTCTATAGGTGGACGCCTTTTCGAGATATCGCCATAAAGGTGGACCAGGGGTGACTCTAGAATTTGTTTGTACGATATGGGTATCAAATGAAAGGTGTTAATGAGTATTTTTAAAGGGAGTGGGCCTTAGTTCTATAGGTGGATGCCTTTTCGAGATATCGCCACAAAGGTGGGCCAGGGATGACTCTAGAATTTTTTTGTACGATATGGGTATCAAATTAAAGGTATTAATGAGGGTTTTAAAAGGGAGTGGCCCTTAGTTGTATATGTGAAGGCGTTTTCGAGATACTGACCAAAATGTGGACCAGGGTAATCCAGAACATCATCTGTCGGGTACCGCTAATTTATTTATATATGTAATAACACGAACAGTATTCCTTCCAAGATTCCAAGGGCTTTTGATTTCGCCCTGCAAAACTTTTTCATTTTCTTCTACTTAATATGGCAGGTGTCACACCCATTTTACCAAGTTTTTTTCTAAAGTTATATTTGGGTCAATAGACCAATACAATTACCATGTTTCATCCCTTTTTTGTATTTGGTATATAATTATGGCATTTTTTCATTTTTCGTAATTTTCGATATCGAAAAAGTGGGCGTGGTCATAGTCGTATTTCGGCCATTTTTTACTCCAATACAAAGTGAGTTCAGATAAGTACGTGAACTGAGTTTAGTAAAGATATACCGATTTTTGCTCAAGTTATCGGGTTAACGGCCGAGCGGAAGGACAGACGGTCGACTGTGTATAAAAACTGGGCGTGGCTTCAACCGATTTCGCCCTTTTTCACAGAAAACAGTTATCGTCCTAGAATCTAAGCCTCTACCAAATTTCACAAGGATTGGTCAATTTTTGTTCGACTTATGGCATTAAAAGTATCCTAGACAAATTAAATGAAAAAGGGCGGAGCCACGCCCATTTTGAAATTTTCTTTTATTTTTGTATTTTGTTGCAACATATCATTACTGGAGTTGAATGTTGACATAATTTACTTATATACTTCTTTTGAAATTTTAATTTAAAAAATATTTTTTTTTTTAAAGTGAGCGTGGTCGTTCTTTGATTTTGCTAATTTTTATTAAGCAGACATATAGTAATAAGAGTAAGGTTCCTGCCAAATTTCATCATGATATCTTCAACGACTGCCAAATTACAGCTTGCAAAACTTCTAAATTACCTTCTTTTAAAAGTGGGCGGTGCCACGCCCATTGTCCAAAATTTTACTAGTTTTCTATTCTGCGTCATAAGTTCAACTCACCTACCAAGTTTCATCGCTTAATCCGTATTTGGTAATGAATTATCGCACTTTTTCGATTTTTCGAAATTTTCGATATCGAAAAAGTGGGCGTGGTTATTTTCCGATATCGTTCATTTTAAATAGCGATCTGAGATGAGTGCCCAGGAACCTACATATCAAATTTCATCAAGATACCTCAAAATTTACTCAAGTTATCGTGTTAACGGACAGACGGACGGACGGACGGGCATTGCTCAATCGAATTTTTTTTTCGATACTGATGATTTTGATATATGGAAGTCTATATCTATCTCGATTCCTTTATACCTGTACAACCAACCGTTATCCAATCAAAGTTAATATACTCAGTGAGCTCTGCTCAACTGAGTATAAAAATATGTTTGGTGGTGAACAAAGTACCTACTGCCATGAATACAAGAGTCTGGGCAACAACGCAACTAATGGCCGGACAATTTCGGAAAAATAAGGTATTTCGTTTGTCTGGGAGTCAGCATTAAGACAAACAACAAATTCAGCTTTGAAATATAAAGTAAGGATACTATTTGCTAACAAATGCTACTTTGCACTGAATCAAGCTCTACAAGTCATCTATCGCACCCATTCTTTTATATGGTGCATATAGGTCGTCTTTGGGAGTGTTCGAGATAAAAGTGCTGACAAAGATTTGCGGATTCCGTGAAACAGGGATTTGAGTTTCTTCGGTGTTTCAAATTGGCTCCAGGTGGCGCAGAAAAGATATGACTGCCGCGCTTTGTTGGACGACCAAAGTCGTTTAGATCATTAACTTAAATAAGTGCGTAAGAACATATTTTAAGTTAAAATCGATTTAAACTTTGTGTTTCAATTACTATGCATATATTGAGTGGAGGATGGGTAAGCGGACTCACGTCATCCCTCGTTCTACGCCCCTAGACCATAAACAATGTGTACTTGTAAAGTCAAGCACTGAAATTCCTAATGGATACAATTGCATTAAATGGAGAATGAGAGGAAAATAAAGAGCGCACACATCAAACATCGATAATGCAATGAGAGCGGCTGCATTTGAGAGTTGAGAGAAAAACAAAAAAAAAGTGCATCAAGCACTGTGCTCAAATAATATTTAGGGTGGATGCAGCGAAACGCGCCACGTATGTTTATGTGTGCAGTGTTGCATGTTATGGTAGGTGGTGTTGAGGGGAGCTCAGTTGGCTGAAACTGCAATTTTGCGGAAACGGGATGCATTTGGGAGGGTCAGTGATGCGTCGTTGTGCATGTGTGTATTTTTATATGTAAAAGTATGTTGTTAGGTGATGTCAAGAGCAAAGACGCAATGAAAATGAAAATGAAAGGACATGCAACAACAACAAACAATCAGACGTATATATTTATTTTCGCAGCCAACTAATGGCTGCTGTAAGCAGCTGTGTTGAAGACATTTTGTGGCAATAAAGAGATGATCAAAGTTTATACTACTAGGTATATAGAATAAAAGTTGGAATTGGTGATGAAGAACAAGAATAGTAAGAAAAATAAGGAAAAGATGCAAAATAACAAAGAAAGGAGAGAAAACAAGAAATTAAAAAAAAAGAAAAATTGTTGAAATTAAATCTTAGGATGTAGCCGACTTAAGCTGAAGCTACTAATCTGTGCTTAGTAAGTAGTACTCTATATAAAGTTATGTAAATACCTACATACATATATATATACCACTTGAGATCTATTTATGCAATATGTATGAAATTCAAAAAGCCTAGGACTTGGGTGTTCGTGTATAGGTACAGCACCTTATCACTACCTTGCAGCCGTAGTCTGAAAGTTTGTTTAAAAATGTAACTAAAATATGAACAGAATTTTAGGTTAAACTTTTTTGATACAGTGTTTTTGCAATTTGAGTGAATTAGGTGTTAGTTTGATGGGATTTCAGATTCGCTTCCGAAAATTCTACTATTTTCAACCCACGATATTTGCCCGATATTGACGTTGTAAAGGCGAAATATATGCATCAGTCCCTGGGGAGTAATCTGGCGCTCAGACCCCTCTTTCAGAATTTCGCTAAGCATTGAACTTACCTCGCTCTTTTTACAGTTAATGCCCCATGATAGCTCCCTCATGTTGATTATTTAAGGGCAAAGTACTTCCCTTTGGGAACCAGCATTAATACAAACAACATTAGCTCTGAAATCTAGCGAAGAATCACTCCTGCCAATAAATTCTACTTTGGATTCGGTAGGCAATTGAAAAGTAAATACCTCCCTCGGCAAACGAAAATCATACTCTACAAGTCACTTATCGTACCCCTCCCGTATATGGTGCAGAAGCATGGACCATGACAACATCGGATGAAGCGGATCTGGGAGTGGTCGAGAGAAAAGTTCTTCGAAAGATTTATGGATATTTACGCGTTGACGATGGCGAGTACAGAAGAAGATGAGCTTTACGCATACATCAACATAGCCCAGCGAATTAAAGCGCAGCGGCTACGCTGGTTAGGTCATATTATGCGCATGCAAGATGATGTCCTTGCCAAGAAAGTATTTTTATCGGAACTCGCCTATGGACGCAGAGAAAGAGGGCGACCCGCACTCTGCTGGAATGACCAGGTGGAGAACGATTTAAATTCCCTTGGTGTGATAACTCAAAGAAGAAGTAACCTTGTTGGACGGCCATAACCGTTTGAACGGTGAAGTGCCTATTAAGTAAAGTGCTTCCCCCAGGTCTTGGGGAGTGGTCTGCGTTTAGACCCCTCTACCTGAAGAACTTAACTAAGCATTTATGGAGAAAGTATAAAACTTCCAAAAACTCTATCGTGTGACAGTGAATGTCTCCGCGTACCAAGCGGTCCTCATAACAAAATTATTCAAGGCTTAACATTGAAAACAGGAAAACAAGGACGATGTAGCGGCGACTTTTCTTGGCAACATCGCAGCAGTTCTATGGGATTGCAAAGACCCATCTCCATATCGGGAAATGTGATCATATTCCGAAGACGCTTACTGTCATGATGTAGAACTTCACTGCCAGCGGCAACGTCTAGGCTGACTGGCTTTGGTTTACTATTGCAATAGTTGAAGAGCTCTGCTGCGATACTAAAGCGGTTAACTTCACTACCGCTTCAGCCAAGTCGAACACTTAACACAAATGTTCAACAGAACTACTTTCTTCAGGGTCTAAAAGAAGAGTAAGAGTTTGACTTTCCAAATGCATCCTCAGTCCGGGTGTTGGGTGAGTAGCCACTGAAATATTGAAGAGGCGGCGGTGACAAGGCCAACCCATCGTATTGAGAGGGGTATTCAGGGATTCGAGGGGTGTCCAGCGCAATTTATAGCTTATTGTTGAAGCTAAACCTCTAATGGGACATGCACAAAATATTTATTGCCACAATATGACCCAAAAATTGTCTTAACCGAATGTCTACATGCTCCAACGCCCATAAGGAGCAACTACCACCAATTGAGTAACAGTAAAAACGTTCCATAAATATGGCAATCAGCGCAAGATATACACAAAAAGAAGGAAAATCCAACACCGAAAATAAAACATTGGCGAAGCCTCGATACAAGTGAGCAGGTCACTGGTCCTAGAAAATAAGAGACGGCAACGTTGCAACATTGAAACACTTGGACTCTTGTGATGGTAAATATGCAAGTGTCTGGCTCATAGATCCAGTTGGAATAAACAAACATTGTTAAAATGGAAAAAATGCCGTTGGTAAAGGGGACGAGTGAGATGCGCAATGGGAAGAGCAATTGTCTGCTGAAATATTTGCAGGCTAAAGAAAGAAAGAATATGGCAAATGTGAGCATATTCGTGTTAGCAAAGTTAGCAGTCAGTGAGGCAGTCGGCCAAGCTGGGCAAGCATTCGATTGCAACAAACATTAACAACGAATGCGGCCTATGCGATCGAAACTATGCAAGTACATATCAAAACCCGGCAAACAACTCGTCCGTCCGTTCGCTATCCACCTAGCTAACCAAAACAGCTAGCTAACCAAACGACCAAGTAAGTCAGTCAAGACAGCTAGGCCGGTCGGATGCAACCTTAACCCATTTGCGCTTGTCTGGTTAATGTGGCACGAAATATGAATGTACGACGAGTAACTAAAAGCGAGAGGAAATATTACGAATGTGGCAAGCACACGCAGAAATGCGGCCAGCGGCAGGGGGCATGAGATAGAGGAAGGTTAGCGCATAAACGAAGTGCAGCGATGGGGCACTAAATAACAAAATGAATACGGAGTGTATGGAACAACAAACCAGATTTTAGCTATAACCAAATGAACAACAAGCAGACGCGCAAAGTTACGGAAGCTGAGAGAGGTGGAGTTAGCGCGCGAGCTGAGGCGGAAGAGTAGAAGAGCCTGCAGCTAGTAAAAGGCGAGATAGCAAACATTTAAAAACTAACAGAGTAGACGACGACAAGATATTTTACTAGACGAGTTATGTGCAAATGCAATAAATAGGTGCTTTATGTACCAGTGTATATGACGGCATATATAGATGCATATTAGGCTGGACCAAAAACAATTGGTGTGGACTTTGGTAGGACCACTTCCACTGGATATTCAAGATCGCACACCTTCAGCGATTTTCTCAGAGATCAACTCCAGGTTACCCTTTTCAATGCGAACAGCAATAGTGGTAGACATGTTCTGACTGCTTAGTGCTGAATTGAGGGGGAAATCGTATTTGCTTTTCGTAAACGCCCTTTCTCTGGTCCTTCAAGATCTCACAGCTTCAGCGATTTGGACACCTTCGTCGATGCGAAAAACAACAGTGGAAGACAAGTTCTTGCGGCTTGCAACTGAATTGAGAGTCGGCTATTAGGGATGGTTAGCAACTAAAAAAAGGGATCTTAGTTTTCTTCAAGATCGCACATCTTCAGCGATTTTGTCAGTGGTCAACTCCAGATCAACAAACGATGCCGATGCTTAAACCGAGAGTGGAAGACAAGTTCTGGCTGTTTTGAATTCTTTTTGGAGAGGCGGCTTCCAGAAATGGTAATCAACCATCTCATAGCAGAACAAGTTCCAGTTCTAGTCTACGATGCTAGAAGGTGGGCAGCGGTTGCAGGGTAATAAAATATGCAGTGGGTTTCTCAAGCAGGTTGCTTGAGAAGTGTGCTGATGACCTTTTGTTGGAAATCATTCTGGCTTCGAAGATATCCAAGAAACTCCGGAAGCGCATTTGGTTGCCGATAATTAACACTAATTTGGATAAAGAGAAGCGTTATTCACTGATCGGTATGATATACTCAGACGACCCCTTCGAGTGTTGGACTTCGTTCCCATTGCAAACGTGACTCCTTATACGACCTTCCCCCCGTTTTTTGATTATTTCAATTATCTCACATATCTGCTGACCGTATGCCATCTGTCTCTTTGTCAGATCATATATAGGTTTGAGGTGGTCTTGTGCTGGTGGGCTCAGTATTCGCATTCGAAGAAGGTCTATCGTACATTGCGGACGTTTCCGCAGTTCAGGAAGGGGGTCAAATAGAAAACAAAACCTTCTTCCCTCCCTTCCTTTTTGGTGTCTTGAACTAAGGATCCGTCTCAGGGCTTAGATCCCTAGTCCACTTTTCGACGATACTGCAGCTTCGCTGTTGTTGGCACCGCTTGACCGATTCTTCTGGCGCCTGTATGGTAACAGCTTCTGCTTCGAGTTCTGTGTGGAGATATTTCGGAAGTAACCATATTCGATTCGAAATTGAGAAGGTAGAAGTCCATCTCCCCCTGAGGCCACTTAAACCATGGGTTCGATTCGAGAATTACTTCTTTAGTCCACCTTCCTACTGCCGGCGCCGTATCGATTATTCTCGTGTCTGTACGGCAAGCGAAAAGATACATCGGTACGATTCCTCAACTAACAGAACAGCTTCTGCCGAGACCGCGCCATAAGCTAAAGCAATTCGTAACGCCCATTTATTTTCTTTTTCTTCTATTCCATCCACAACAATGATAAAAACCTTAAGTACGATCATCATCTTTTACATTAATATCGCCGTAACCATTACAGTGCTCCGTATTCTCCTTCGCCTTTATCTTGTTTATATTGTTACGAATATTAGCAACACTAAGGGGTACTGCCATCGCTAAGCCGATGCTAAGCAGCGCCTTGTATGCACATCCATAAATCAATCATTATGTATCTACATAAACGAATCAATCATTATGTCTACACATATGTACATACACGCAGCTGAGAAGCAACGCACAACCACATGCATATATCTTAGATACTCCCGAAAGTATGCAATGAGAGAAGCTATAAAATCGTGCAATTGTAGTTACAGCTGAGAAATTTGATAGCTGATGGCCAACTAGTAGATTCTGGAAATGGAAGCGCCTAGAAGATGCGAACGAGGAAATCAAAGAGTATAAAAGGCAGCGACAGATAGAGGCGCTAGAATCAGTTTTGATTAAGACGCTATCTGGCGAGCAATAGCAGTATTATTTATTGTCAAGTACTATAATAAAGGCCATTTTTCCATTATTCAACATTGGAGTTATTTATTCAACAGTTTAGTGATTCGAACCTTAGTAGAAGACTTGAAATAAGCGGAATTGCAAGTAAATTCGTTACAATCTTTATATTTTTCTTGCATTCTCGAGCATTACACTTCCGCTTACGAAAAATGAAAAAAAAAAACAATTTCTTTTGGAACTCCCTAATGTACCTTCCATGTGCATATATGAAATACACAATAAATAGGCGATTACAACTAGAAATTGTGAGATATTTTCGCGAATGTTGGTATAGAGAGTATATGCGATGAAATAAACTAAAACATGGCGAACCAAAAACAAAAAGAAGTTATGGCTGCATATTACATATCTACTAGATGAGGTAAGTGTAAGTGGGGTTATGTGAGCTGCTGAATGATGGAGATACATCTGAATGTATGTATCAAGCACGACGGCGACTATGGAAGCACTTGAGACTGGAAATTACACATTGAAAAGTTGTTGGTAATGTATTTGGTCTAGTCTAAAGTAGTGAGATGAGAAATGAAATAAAGAAGGTATGTACTAGATATAATTTTAAGTGGATAAATATTATTATTAAAGTAAAGGTACTTGCTGACAGGCTTGGCTTTCAATTTTAATGTCGGTGCGAGTATGAACGACGAGTTCTGCTCAAAGTGTGAAAAGTTTGAGCCTTCTGGCCAAAAAGATTTCAATTTACTACTTAAAGAAAGTGTGCGCGGCAAATCTTTTATACGAACACCTGGAACTATACGGCGATATTGACGATCTATCCGGGGATAGGGTAAGGTAAATGCCCGTGCGGTCTAGTTCCTCTCACATCACGATGACGTATGATTTCCTTCGATATGCGACCCGGTTTATACAAAAAACTACTGCTCTCTTTGTAATAGGTTTCTAGTATTTCTAGAGTAGAAGTGCTGTACGAAATTGTCCTTCCACATTCGTATTAACCTTTTTCTTCTTCTTCTGCTCTTTCTGCTTCTGCTTCTATTTTTCTCTTTCTCATTTTTCTTCTCCTACTCCTTACTATTCTCCCTCTCTTTCCCATCCGCCTTCTTCTTCTCCCACTCTTTCTCCTATCCCTCGCCCTCTCCTTCTTCTTGCCCTTCTCCGCCTCCGTCTCTTCCTCTCCTTATTATTTTCACACTTCTCCTTCCAATTATCCTTTTCCTTGCTATTTTGTTCCACCTTCTTCTTCTCTTTCCCCTCCTCCTTCATCTTCTCCTACTCCTTCTCGTTCCAATTCTCCCTTTATCTACTTCTCTTTCTGTTTCTACTTCTCATTTCCCTTTTCTTTCTCCCTCTCCTTCTCGTTCTCTCGCTCCGTCTCCTTTTCTTTTCACTTTTGTTTCCCTCTCCACTTCTCTTCTTCATTTTCTCCAAATACTTCTTTCCTAAAGTGAAAATCTCTGAAAGCAATTGTATGGCTCAAAACAAATCCATTTAAGGAACAAAATCTCAGCTCAGCGTGTTGTGAAGGCTTTTATATAAATTAGTAAAACTATAAATTCGCGAGAGCTTTTAGTGAAAGCTCCACACATCTAGTATGACCTCTATAAACATAGAAGCTTCCGGTTACACGTACTAAATCTTATCGTCCACTAAAAGCTGTGAATTTGTAATGTAAATTTTTGATAAATATAACAAACAAATAACGGAAACTCACTTTGCATGTTAACAGCTGATGAACTTCTCGAAAGTATTTGAACTAAGAACAAGTGCTGACCTTTGACTTCAAATGTACCAAGCACGATATGCACTAAAGTATATGTGTAAATGGTGAAAGTCAAAGTAAACAAAGGTAGAAAATTGTATGTTTGGCTTTAACATTAGGGTGAGGTATTCCGAAATAAGCTTTTTGTATGTTTTTTTTAATGTTATACATATTATGTGATACTATGTCATGTTTTGTTATGCTTAGTTTTTTTTGTTATGTGACGTCATGTTATAATGCGTGTTGTTATTTTTTGTTATAACATGCTATGTTTTGCTATACTATGCCATAGTGTGTCGTATTATATCATTTTGATTTGTGGTTTACTTTGTCAGCTTAGTTTATGTTATGCTAAGATACGTTATGTTACGTTGTTTTATTATATGTGTTATTACCCCATGTTGAGATATGTTACGTTATGTAGTTTTGTTTTGTAAAGCTTTCTATTCTATTATATGTAAAGCTATTTTATGTTATGTTTTATTCTTTTGGGTTATACTATTTCATATTATGTTTTGTGATGCTGTATATGTCATATAGTATGTTCATTTATGCTTTCTTATGCTTAAATAGTGTATGTTATTTAATCTTAAGTTATGTTTATTTAAGTCACGTTAAGTAGCGATTTGTTACGTAAATGTATAACATGTTAAGTTAAGCTATGCCCTTTTACACTTCATCATGTTGTGTTGTCTACTTCTTTACCTTTCCTTTCCCTTCGTTTCCATTCCATTCCTTGCCTTTTCTTTCCTTTAATTTCTTTCCCTTTCCTGTTGTTTCCTTTCCTATCCTTTCCTTTTCATTCCTCTCCTTTCCTTTCCTTTCCTTTCCCTTCCTTTCCTTTCTATTCCTTTTTTTCCATTCTATTTTATTTTGTTTTATTTTATTTTACTTAATTTTATTCCTCTTCCTTTCCTTTCCCTTCCTTTGCTTTTCTTTTATTTTTTTTCGTTTCTTTCTTTTTCTTTCATTTCTTTCCTTTCCTCTCCTTTCCTTCCTTTCCTTCCCTTTTCCTTTCTTTTACATCTCTTTCCTTTCCTTTTTTCAAAAGCTGCTCTCCACAACACAGCATGCGTACACCAAAGCCAAGTCGGTAGACACCGCATTGCATAGGGTGGTAATAAGCATAGAGAAATCCCTGGAATATAAGGAGTATGCTCTAGGAGTCTTCTTGGACATTGCCGGGGCTTTCAATAATGTTGCAAAATGGGCGATTATCGATGGTCTTAATTACATTAAAGTACATCCTGCCTTAATCAGATGGATCGGCTGCATGTTAAATTGCAGAAAGATTACATCACAATGGGGATTGTACGAGGCCACGAAATCAGTGGACAGGGGCACGCCGCAGGGAGGGGTGCTATCACCTCTGCTATGGATGCTGGTCATCAACCAACTGCTCAGGCAATTGGAAGAGGGCCGTAAAACTTACGGCTTACGCAGATGACGTTGCAATTGTCATAAGTGGAAAGTGCCTTCCTACGATTAGTTCTTTGATGGATCGGGCGCTTCGGGATATTCATGGGGCATCTAATGTCGGGTTGAAAGTCAATGGGGAGAAGACGGATATGGTCCTGTTTACAAAGAGGTACAAGGTCCCAAATTGGACCAGGCCTAAGTTAGGAGGAGTGGCCTTACAGGAGAAACCTTGCACAAAATATCTAGGAAACATCCTAGACAGTAAGCTGTCATGGAAGCTCAACGTGGAGGAGAGGGTCAAGAAGGCCACAACGGCCTATCGCCCTCTCTTTCTTATTGGGTTTTTACAGCGATTGTAAGCCCTATTCTATACTATGGAGTTCTTGTTTGGTGGAAAGCGACACAAAAAACAACATACCTCAAAAAATTAGAGGGGGTATGCAGACTATCGATGCTTAGCATTACGGGAGCCCTGAAAACAACCCCAACGGCTGCACTGTATGCCATTCTGCACATTCCACCTGTAGACCTGGTAGCAAAGAACAAAGCATTAATGACCGCAACCAGGCTCGGTGCTTCGGGGCAGCTTGAGGGCCGACTATATGGCCATAGTAGTATAGCGTCATCAATCACAAAACGAACAGACTACCTGATTCCCTATCTGCGCTTCGAGGGAGATCTTAAAGGCCACAATAGAGGTGGAAGGTTGGTGCAAGGGTGCGCAAATGGCGGACGAGGCGATACATGTGTACACCGATGGTTCCAAAGTAGTGGAAGGAGTAGGGTCTGCGGTATACTGCGCTGATCCGGAAATACGCAGATCCTACAGGCTGCCGGATTACTGTAGCGTTTTCCAAGCGGAAATATTAGCCGTAACCAAAGAAGTAGAAACCGTGGAAGAGAATAGCTTAAGCTGCAACCGTGTTAATTTTTATATTGACAGTCAAGCAGCAATTAAGGCACTAATCTCGCATAGCACTGAATCTAAATGCGTGTTAGAGTGTAAGCAGTCTCTGGAGAGAATCGGGACAGGGAAAAGCATACATCTATATTGGGTCCCATGGCATGCGGGAATAGATGGGAATGAAAAAGCGGACGAACTAGCTAAAAAGGGCGCATCCCTTGAAGCTTGCTCCGTAGATGACCCAATTAGACTGAGCGAAATTGAGCGAAGGCGAGAGGTGCACATGATCGACCAAGCAGGAAAGGCGTGGGTTCAAGCGCGGGGCTGTAAAGTGTCGAAGATTATGTGCAGGTCTTACAACCTTAGACTAACAAAGTTGCTTCTTTTATTAAAAAGATAGGACTGTAGACTCATGACGGGTATTCTGACTGAACACTGTCTTCTGGCGTCACATACCTTTAAATTAGGCTTGGTCAGAGATAGCAGATGTAAGAAGTGCGGGTTGGAGGAGGAAACGATCGAGCACGTTCTGTGCTCGTGCCCTGCACTTGCCAGGCTAAGACTCCAGCTATTAGGAGTGATACAGCTGTCAGATCTAGAAGCAGCATGTGGCTTAAGTCCTAGGAAGCTTCTAGTATTTGTCAAGAGGACGGAGTTATTTTCTAACATAGGTCCTGGTTTTTGATAGGGTTTTTCAGTTTGGTCGTTAAAACAAACTTCTGGTAACACTACGGACTCAATCAGTCTATGTTAGGTCCTCATGGACCGGCCAGTTCAACCTAACCTAACCTAACCTTTCCTTTCCTTTCATTTTCTTTTCTTCTCCTTCTCCTTCTTTCCTTTCTTTTCCTTTCCTTTTACTTCGAAAGTGTATTGAGTAAAAATTCTTTGCTAAAATATCCAAAAACCAACAGTTCTGGCTCAAACATTCACTGAGTGCTGATTCTCACAAAGACAAGAAATAATGGTGTGCAAAGGCAGACAAATTTTTCCTGCTGGGCTGGGTACTTGTATGTCAATAGGTGATGCGAAAAAGCAAATGCAATTCCGTTCTCTTTAGCGTCTAAGGGGCAGTAGAAGGCAGGAGGGACTATGTACTTAAGATTTGTTTTTCAGCCAAGCTGCTGAACATAAACTTGACTGCATACATACAACGTGCTTTTATATACACACAAGCCTAAAGCTTAGGCTCCAAACCAGCACTTCCTGACCTAACCAAGTACATCCAGTACATACGAAGTTTTCTTGTAAATTTATTTTTAGTTTAAAGAATGTGTATGTTTTTATTGTTGTAACTTGTATTATCTACTTGTATTCGTTGAAGTTGTAACAATTTTTTTAACAACAAATTTATTTAGAATTCAAGGTAAAAGAAATATGAAAATTTATCCACAGGGTGGTATAAAAATCGGCGTATATTTTTAAAATCGTTAACCAGGCACAAAGGATCGGTTATAGAGCGATGGAAGGTTATGATAGGTTATGGATCTGACAACTGTATAACTCATAATAGCTTAGGTCTTAGCACAAAACGTGTTCGATGGGTTCCTCCCCCAACCCGACCTACCTACAGTTGCTATCAATGCCCAAGCCTAATATAAACGCATGTGACGCTAGAAGGCAGCCTCCAGTCAGAATACCTGACAGTTGACAGCACGTGCTTGGGTTCACGCCTCTACCGCTTGGTCGATCATGTGCAACTCTCGCCTTCTCTTAATCTCCCCCACGGAGTAAGCTGCCAGGGATGCGACCTTATGAGCCAGCTCATCCGCATTTTCATTACCATCTATTCTCATATGCCCCTGGATGGAGAATCGAATGTTATATTTTTAACAACAGTATAGGGCGTTGATCAGACTATTAAATAAAAGCGTTGGGCGCGTGGAATTTCTAAAAATGTGAGGCGTAGCATAACCTGGTTAAGGTTCAGTTGGTCTTATATATGACTATCAATAGAAATTGTCTGATCAACGCCCTAGATTGATGAGGAGTGTGATGACTAGGACCTAGGACCTACCTAATTATTTTATAGCTGTTAGTATTATTATTACATCATATAAGTAAAATTTTTTTTTTAATTATTTTATTCTCAAGTTTTTAGTCTTTGTTTAATTGCCTATCATTTCTCATTCTATATATTTCATTTAGTGACTCATTATTACAAGGACTCTTTCGTGACAATTTGTTACAATCTAAGTCCTCAATACATAATCCTTCCAAAAGCTGTAGTCATTGGTGCCGTTTGTCGTATCGCTGTAGTCGTATCCCTAACGTAATCAGCTGTTTATCGTTATGACGGTAAACCACAATCCAATTGGTTGGCTGCGATACGGTTACGACCTTAGCGCAATAATCGATTGCATTGATTCTCATAAGGTTGGTCGAATCAGCTGTTATAATGTTACCGATACGGTTACCGATAAAGCACCAATGTCTCCAGCGAGAGACTTTACTCGACTCTGCGCCACGTATGCTTGTCCGTCCTACAACTCCAAAATATTTTGATGTGACTTCTACCGGACTGTATGTAATATTTGTTCCACATATGGAACAAATCGGACCACAAATACGATTTTTGTGAATATCTCGATCCTTGCGCCACCTAGCGGCGACTTTTCATAAGTCGCTTTCTATTCGTGTATGTATTATGTGTTCCAAATATGAGCCAAATCAGACCACAAATACGATTTTTGTTAATATCTCGATCCATGCGCCACCTAGCGGCGATTTTTTTTCATAGGTCGCTTTCTATTCTTGTATGTATTATGTGTTCCAAATATGAGCCAAATCGGACCACAAATACGATTTTTGTGAATATCTCGATCATTGCCCCACCTAGCGGCGATTTTTTCATAGGTCGCTTTCTATTCGTGTATGTATTATGTGTTCCAAATATGAGCCAAATCGGACCACAAATACGATTTTTGTTAATATCTCGATCCATGCGCCCCCTAGCGGCGATTTTTTTTCATAGGTCGCTTTCTATTCTTGTATGTATTATGTGTTCCAAATATGAGCCAAATCGGACCACAAATACGATTTTTATGAATATCTCGATCCTTGCCCTACCTAGCAACGATTTTTTTTTTCGTATTATTGCATTGTTATCTGGTTCTGAACTATATTCCAAGTTTCAAGCTTGTAGCTTATCGGGAAGTTACTTAAATTTTAATTGCAAAATTCGCGCTGGCCGTGCTGCCGTGCAGCCTGCCAAGTCAACCTAAATAAAACCGTTTAAAAACCAGGGGCCGAAACTGTTATTCCTTTTATAACATAATTCCTTGCAAAACTATTAATTTTGGACTTTTAATATATTTGGATCAAGATAAAAATTATTTTCGGATTTTTATTTTTTGAGTCCGATAGAACTAGTTAAACTCGGACTTAATAAAATTTAAATCCGGACCTTTATTTTTTAAGGCCAAAATAAAAGTCCCGCTTGATAACAAAGAAACGGCTTATCCGAATTAAAAAAAAAAATTTGTTATTATTTAAAAGTCCGCGTTTAACTAGTTCTATCGGACTAAAAAAATAAAAATACAGATTTTACTTTGATATGTGGACTTTTATGGAAAAAGTTCGAAAAATAAAAAGGATGCATGATTCGACATGATATTGCTATAGGGATACCTGGGAACTCAAACATTTTCACCTAGGACAATTTTTTGATCAGGACTTTTTCGACTCCGAAAAAAAAATAATTATTATTTTCCGTCCCTGCTAAAAACAGTATACTAAAATGAATGTTATTTGAATAAATATAATTTGCGAAAGTTTTTGTTTATTTGGCGCGAAGATACAGCTGATTACGTGACAGGGTTACAATTTTTGTTCTTTTCAAAGCATGCAGGGTGGCACTGAACATTTTAAGTGGCTACAATTTCACAGGGCGAAGTGAGAATCATAAAAATGTTTGCCCCTGAAAGTGGCGAAATTTTTGTGTAGAAAAGAAATCACCATAAGTAAAATTTGCATTTTGATTAAATTAATTAGTTAAGTATTTTAACGCATTTACCTCACAGTGAAAAACAAATACTTTTGAAACTTGAGTAAATCGGACCTAGGATATAATAGTTAACATCATTTAGTGCATAGGGCTTATCTTACATGTCTGACATTCCAGGTTCTGTGATCAAAATGGACTGGTTGCATCGGGACTTCATATTTACAAAACCTGTTTTTATACTCAGTTGAGCAGAGCTCACAGAGTATATTAAGTTTGATTGGATAACGGTTGGTTGTACATATATAAAGGAATCGAGATAGATATAGACTTCCATATATCAAAATAATCAGGATCGAAAAAAATTTGATTGAGCCATGTCCGTCCGTCCGTCCGTCCGTCCGTCCGTCCGTTAACACGATAACTTGAGTAAATTTTGAGGTATCTTGATTAAATTTGGTATGTAGGTTCCTGAGCACTCATCTCAGATCGCTATTTAAAATGAACGATATCGGACTATAACCACGCCCACTTTTTCGATATCGAAAATTTCCAAAAACAGAAAAAGTGCGATAATTCATTACCAAAGACAGATAAAGCGACGAAACTTGGTAGATGAGTTGAACTTATGACGCAGAATAGAAAATTAGTAAAATTTTGGACAATGGGCGTGGCACCGCCCACTTTTAAAAGAAGGTAATTTAAAACTTTTGCAAGCTGTAATTTGGCAGTCGTTGAAGATATCATGATGAAATTTGGCAGGGACGTTACTCCTATTAATATATGTATGCCCAATAAAAATTAGCAAAATCAGAGAAGGACCACGTCCACTTTTAAAAAAAAAAATTTTTTAAAGTAAAATTTTAACAAAAAAATTAATATCTTTACAGTATATAAGTAAATTATGTCAACATTCAACTCCAGTAATGATATGGTGCAACAAAATACAAAAATAAAAGAAAATTTCAAAATGGGCGTGGCTTCGCCCTTTTTCATTTAATTTGTCTAGGATACTTTTAACGCCATAAGTCGAACAAAAATTAACCAATCCTTTTAAAATTTGGTAGGGGCATAGATAGATGATGTTAACTGTTTTCTGTGAAAACGGGCGAAATCGGTTGATGCCACGCCCAGTTTTTATACACAGTCGTTCGTCTGTCCTTCCGCATGGCCGTTAACACGATAACTTGAGCAAAAATCGACATATCTTTAATGAACTTAGTTCACGTACTTACTTGAACTCACTTTATCTTGGTATGAAAAATGAACGAAATCGGACAATGACCACGCCCACTTTTTCGATATCGAAAATTACGAAAAATGAAAAAAATGCCATAATTATATACCAAATACGAAAAAAGGGATGAAACATGGTGAGGTAATCGGATTGGTTTATTGACGCGAAATATAACTTTAGAAAAAACTTTATAAAATGGTTGTGACACCTACCATATTAAGTAGAAGAAAGTGAAAAAGTTCTGCAGGGCGAAATAAAAAACCCTTAAAATCTTGGCAGGTATTGCATATATAAATAAATTAACGGTATCCAACAGATGATGTTCTGGGTCACCCTGGTCCACATTTTGGTCGATATCTGGAAAACGCCTTCACATATATAACTACCACCACTCCCTTTTAAAACTCTCATTAGTACCTTTAATTTGATACCCATATCGTACAAACACATTCTAGAGTCACCCCTGGTCCACCTTTATGGCGATATTTCGAAACGGCCTCCACCTATAGAACTAAGGCCCACTCCCTTTTAAAATACTCATTAATACCTTTCTTTTGATACCCATATTGTACAAACAAATTCTAGGGTCACACCTGGTCCACCTTTATGGCGATATCTCGAAACGGGGTCCACCTGTGGAACTAAGCATCACTCCCTTTTAAAATACTCATTAATACCTTTCTTTTGATACCCATATTGTACAAACAAATTCTAGGGTCACCCCTGGTCCACCTTTATGGCGATATCTCGAAACAGCGTCCACTTATGGAACTAAGGATTACTCCCTTTTAAAATACTCATTAACATCTTTCGTTTGATACCCATATTGTACAAACGCATTCTAGGGTCACACCTGGTCCACCTTTATGGCGATATCTCGAAACGGCGTCCACCTGTGGAACTAAGCATCACTCCCTTTTAAAATACTCATTAACACCTTTCTTTTGATACCCATATTGTAAAAACGCATTCTAGGGTCACACCTGGTCCACCTTTATGGCGATATCTCGAAACGGCGTCCACCTATGGAACTAAGGATTACTCCCTTTTAAAATACTCATTAACACCTTTCTTTTGATACCCATATTGTACAAACAAATTCTGGGGTCACCCCTGGTCCACTTTTATGGCGATATCTCGAAACTGCGTCCACCTATGGAACTAAGGATTACCCCGTTTTAAAATACTCATTAACACCTTTCATTTGATACCCATATCGTACAAACGCATTCTAGAGTCACCCCTGGTCCACCTTTATGGCGATATCTCGAAAAGGCGACCACCTATACAACTACCACCACTCCCTTTTTAAACCCTCCTTAATACCTTTAATTTGATACCCATATCGTACAAACAAATTCTAGGGTCACACCTGGTCCACCTTTATGGCGATATCTCGAAACGGCGTCCACCTGTGGAACTAAGCATCACTCCCTTTTAAAATACTCATTAACACCTTTCTTTTGATACCCATATCGTACAAACGCATTCTAGAGTCACCCCTGGTCCACCTTTATGGCGATATCTCGAAAAGGCGACCACCTATACAACTACCACCACTCCCTTTTAAAACCCTCCTTAATACCTTTAATTTGATACCCATATCGTACAAACAAATTCTAGGGTCACCCCTGGTCCACCTTTATGGCGATATCTCGAAACTGCGTCCACCTATGGAACTAAGGATTACCCCGTTTTAAAATACTCATTAACACCTTTCATTTGATACACATGTCATACAAACACATTCCAGGGTTTCCCTCGGTTCATTTTCCTACATGGTTATTTTCCCTTATGTTGTCACCATAGCTCTCAACTGAGTATGTAATGTTCGGTTACACCCGAACTTAACCTTCCTTACTTGTTAGTGATCACTTTTGAGTAGGAAATAATATTTACCCTCCGCCTTCGTATTAATAGTATTTACACTAAAACAAATATTTTTTTTCCCATAATTTTTGAACGCATTTCTACAGTTGTAGGTCAAAGTAAAGTTTACCTAAATTTTTGGCCCGTTTTTCGAGGCCAAGGGATTTATCTGTGATTGTTGCCAGCACAAATTTGAGATAAATCCTTCGTGAGAGCGAAAAAAATTAGAGGGTAAAAAAATTTTTTATTTCAAGTCATCTTTGGTTTGAAGTACAAGCTAAAATTTATTGACTGTTTGCCTTACTGAAACTCTGTCGCTGCGCTCACATTTCATGTAGGTCGAGTGCACTGATGAGAGGAATGAGTGGCATGTGGCATGCAACATAAGTAAGAAACAAAGCCACTGTTATTTTGAAAGTGATGTCAACAACAATTTTTTTTAATTTACAAACATTTATGTGAAATGTGATGAAATGACTTTAAACTTCAAATAATTTTCAAGTGTAATTAAATATTTTCAGAGCTTAGCGCACTTCGTGCTGTTTTTCAAACAAAATCCATCTGCAATCAACAATTTAAAATAAAATTCAACAACAACTATTATGGTATACTCTTTGCACTGTTTCAAACGCATTTTCCCAGTAGTTTTCAAGCATTACAGTCAAAGTGCAGTTGAATGTCAAAAGTTGTGGCGGACACAATTTTTGTTCTATAAAAGACATACCCAACAACAAACTACATACCCTTGACGTGTTTCACTTTATTGCCAGCCTTTTTAATTGCCACACTTTGCATGTTAATTGCATGTTGGAAACTTTTCATTTCTACTCTTCACGATTTTAAGCACTATTTCTGTTTAAAATACATTTTTTTATTTCTTTCATTTTAATTGTTGCAGATAGTGAACCCATTGTTGCAGTGTGCTAAAGCCTTTTAATAGCGTTCAGCATGCATGCACCTACATACAAATATATTCATGTAGTTCCTTACAAATTCACTCATTCATAATGCATTCCACTTTGCACCAATTGCTCCCATTTCTTGAAATATCCGCCAGCTTATTGTGTGGCAACTATGTATTTTACAGCCATTAGAATAAGTTCGTGTAAATATGCAATTAATGAAGTAATTTGTGGAATAAAATGTTTTAGAATTTCAAGTGCCAATGTAATCGTTCTTTGTGAGATCATAATAGTTGAAATTTTTAAGCTTTCACAGTCAAAAGCTCCACAAGGCAATAAGAGAAATGAAAGAAATAGTATTTCTTGGATGATAAGAACTAATCTTCTAGTCATTAAGTTTAGGTTTGAGCTTTTAGAGTCGAAAGCTCAAAGATGCAAGTAGACGAGTGAAAGCTTTGCAGTTGATTCGATTAATGGATAGAAGATAAAAACTAGTACTCTATTCACAATGTTACTGCAAAAGTTTACAGGCATCCATAAGTATTTAGTGCCATGGTAACATACATAGATATCAGATTTGAAATTAAGTATGTTTGAGAGATGCAAAGCTTAATATGAGCTTACGCTGGAGCTTTCACACCTCACATACCTATTCTGAGCCATTGACTACAAAATTAGTAATGGAATGAAGATATTTTGCCTATGTACGAGTATAAATCTTTTTAGAATTTTGAAAAGCGAGCAATGTTAGGCCCACTACTAGGAAAAGCTTAAATTTGCTATATCTGAGCAACTATTTGACGAATTTGAGCGAATGACGACTGGGACAGTACAATCTATCTCCATATTGTAGATAGATGAGGGCGATAAGTTAAGTTCGTTAAGATTCTGAGACTTTTGTAATATTTCGCAACTATTTTAAGCCTGAAATGGAGGGAGATGTTGAGAGAGGACGACTTAGGGTGAGGATGCGGATGAGGGTGAGATAGAGATAAAGGAAGAGGTGGAGACATCAACAATTTTTAAGGGATCATTTGATTAAGCAATATTCTCTGAGCCATCCAGAAATATTCAGCAGCAAGATTGGCTTTCGGAATCAGTTGGGAAAGCCTCAATTCGGACACCAGTGAAATATTTTCTGCAGGGGGCGATGGTACCGACGCTATTTTTAGTTGATATGTGCAACGAGCATGACTAGCACAGAGTTTTAGAGCATGACTCTTGGGATGAATACTCGACTGTCGTGTGATGTTGTTATACCCAGAAGTTGCATAAAAGTCCATCGGATTGCTGTATCTTGGTGAAGCGACGAAATAGCGAAAGAGCGTTGAAAATGTCATGAAGGGCACTTAGAACTCGTTCATTACCACGACATGATGAGCTCTACAGTACCTATATAGCCAAAATAAACCCTTTAAAAATGTTATAAAAAAGAGCAAGAGAGCGTGCTTCAAGGAAGAAACTGCTAGTGCCGATCTTGATCCTTGGGAATTTGCTTACAGAACGGTGATAGGTATACTCATCAGATAATAAGAGCAACCTAGATGCTGATACTAATGAATCGTCGAAACACCGACACAAGATGTCTGGACTTATTAAAGCGTGGACCTCGAAGGTATGGAAATCCCACGAACAACAGAGCAGGAGGTACTGGATTCAGCATATAGAGTTGCAGATATTAAGTCACCGAGACACAATAGTGTGCCAAATATAGCCATTACATATGCGATAAGGTCTAGAACATCAGGAGAGGTCCGTTCAACGCCTGTGTCTTCCACAGCTCAAGGTAACCTCGAAGACTGGTTATTTTGCTGAAACCTGGTAAGATGCCCGACCAGTCATCCTCAAATAGGCCACTTTGTATATTGGATGCCATAGGAAATATTCTCGTGCGTATTATTAGTGAGCATCTGCAGCAGACCCTGGAAAGCAAAGGTGGCTTGTCAAATAGAAAGTTGGGATTTTGAAAATCAAGATCCACGATAGATGCAATACAAATAGTTGTCAATAATAAAAGGAAGTTATGTGCACTGATTACTTTGGATATTAGAAATGCTTTTAACACCGTTAACTGGTTGCAGATAATAATAGCGCTTCGAAACTTTGGCACGGCTGCTTACCTGCTCAGAATAATTGGTAGATATTTTAGCGACAGAGTACTCCTCTTTGATACGGAAGAGGCACCAAGAAAGCACAACATCATTGGCGGTGTCCCTGGCGGATCTGTTCTGCAGTGGTCAAGAAACTGGATATGCTCCAATCATTAAGCAGAATAATAAAGGAATGACTAACGAACATGGGGCTGGAAATGGCTGGCAGATGTGATTTTGGTGACCCCAAAGCGGACTGTGGATGAGTTAGTCCCAACCATAGGAGATCATGATATAAAGTCAAAGCCTTTCTTGAAATATTTAGGAGTAAACATTTACTCAAAACTAACTTTTAAGGAGCACTTCAGGGTGGTGAGAAAGAAATTATCTAGAGTTAAGCGGCCCAGGCTAAGCTACCCGACAGCTATTATCAAACGTAAACAGCAATAGTATGGCACGGATCTAAACTGACCCATCAAAGAGAGATACTAGCAGCCTACAGTATTACTGCTATACGAATAGCGTGTGCTTATCGGACGATGTCCGACGACGCTATCCTTGTTCTATCATGGAAAATCCCCCTAGATATACTGTCAAGTGAAGGTGCTAATTTGTATGAAATTTGAATCGAGCGACCATGTGAAGACGCCAAGATATGCGCAAGGTCACGAGCAATAGTTAGCTGGCTAGAACGGTGGGAATAGAGGTTTATGCCGATCATTTTATCGGCGGCGGCGAGGCCGGCAATTGGATTCTTATAACTGCCAGTGATGCGCATCCGTTGATACCCCTTTTGACCAAATCCGACCAATTTGCGACATGAACAACCCGGTCCAGACAGTCTTAAATATGTAGAAAATATAGTATCGCGCCGAACACCACCGTAGCTACGCCGATGTTTTGACACGCCGCCGCCGAAGTGCGAAGAACGACGAAAATCGGCAGCGGCATTTATCGGTGGCATATATCTTATTTTTTGTATATCACTGGGTGGGAACAATAGATGTAAGGGCGACACACCTTCACGTTAGTTCGAAATATAGCGGAATCGTACGAGTGGAAGCATGGCGAACTAAACTACCACCTCACACAGATATTATATGGGCATGGCGGCTTCAAGGAGTATTTGCATAAAGGTAGGATATAGAAGGATCCTTTCTGTACGCGTTGTTCCACACATAATGCTTCATTCAGAAGGAGATGTGTTTTCAAATAAATTCAATTCCTATGTCTCATTTTAACCACAGTATTGAATGGATGCGCCAACTGACTAAGGTGCAAATTTTGCTACAACAACAATTCAATTCATTTGAGGTTTAAAGTTCTCAGTTAACAAATTACGAATGAAAATTCATTCTATCTGTAAATTTATATTAGCGCTGGGGTAGACAAGAGCATTTCGACTTATAATTAAAAAATATTACAACAACATGTTGCAAACTTCATCTGTGCGCCTTTTTAAGACAAGAAATCGTGGCTGGAATACATATGCATATACATACATACATACGATATATTTCCATATGCACCAAGTTTAACACCATTGAACTTGGACCTCAAAACCAAATTACACACATGTGTAAACACTTACACACACACGCCTTCATAAACATAAATAGTAAAGAAATAAAAAGTGGCTGGCAATAATTGCAATTGACTTTGGAAGAGCAGAATTCTTGAACATGGAAATGTTGGCAGAAAAATACAAGAAAAACAAGTAAGGAAGGCTAAGTTCGGGCGTAACCGAACATTACATACTCAGGTGAGAGCTTTGGAGACAAAATAAGGGAAAATCACCATATAGGAAAATGAACCTCGGGTAACTCTGGAATGTGTTTGTATGACAGAGTATTTTAAAAGGTAGGGGTCTTAGTGCTATAGGTGGACGCGTTTTCGAGATATCGCCATAAAGGTGGACCAGGGGTGACTCTATAATGTGTTTGTACGATATGGGTATCAAATTAAAGGTATTAATGAAGGTTTTGAAATATGTGAAAGCGTCTATAAACCAATCCAATCACCATGTTTAATCCCTTTTTTCGTATTTGGTATAGAATTATGGCATTTTTTTCATTTTTCGAAATTTTCGATATCGAAAAAGTGGACGTGCTCATAGTCGGATTTCGCCTATTTTTAACACCAAGATAAAGTGAGTTCAGATAAGAACGTGAACTAAGTTTAGTAAAGATATATAGATTTTTGCTCAGGTTATCGTGTTAATGGCCGAGCGGAAGGTCAGACGGTCGACTGTGTATAAAAACTGGGCGTGGCTTCAACCGATTTCGCCCATTTTCATAGAAAACTGTTATCGTCATAGACGATTTTCTCTTACCAAATTTCATAAGGATTGGTAAATTTTTGTTCGACTTATGGCATTAAAAGTATTCTGGAAAAATTAACAGAAAAAGGGCGGAGCCACGCACATTTTGAAAATTTCTTTTTTTTTGTATTTTGTTGCACCATATCATTACTGGAGTTGAATGTTGACTTAATTAACTTATATACTGTAAAGATATTGAATTTTTTCTAAAATTTGACTTAAAAAATTTTTTTTTACAAAAAGTGGGCGTGTTCTTCATCAGATTTTGGTAACTTTTATTAAGCACACATAAAGTAATAGGAGTAATATTCCTGGCAAATTTCATCATGATATCTTCAACGACTGCCAAATTACAGCTTGCGAAACTTTGAAATTACCTTCTTTTAAAAGTGGGCGGTGCCACGCCCGCTGACCAAAATTTTTGTTAATTTTCGGTTCTGCATGATAAGTTCAACCCACCTACCAAGTTTCATCGCTTTATCCGACTTTGGTAATGAATTATCGCGCTTTTTCGAAATTTTCGATATCGAAAGAGTGGGCCTGGTTATAGTCCGATATCGTTCATTTTAAATAGCGGTCTGAGATGAGTGCCTCAATACCTCAAAATTTACTCAAGTCATCGTGTTAATAGACAGATGGACGGACGGACGGACATGGCTCAAACAAATTTTTTTTCGATACTGATGATTTTGATATATGGAAGTCTACATCTATCTCGATTCCTGTATACCTGTACAACCAACCGTTATCCAATCAAAGTTAATATACTCTGTGTGCAAAGCACGCTGAGTATAAAAAATTAGGAAGTAAGAAAGTCTAAGTTCGGGTGAAACCGAAAATTACATAGGTACCCAGAGCTGTGCACTTGAAACGTTTGTTTAACTTGTGTTCTTAGCTCAACCATACCACTACTGAGGTAAAATATCAGTCAAATGTAGCTAAATACCATAGAGTTATTGCAAAATTTGTTAAGGTTAGACGTTTAGGAAAAGTGCGCGTGGTATTTAGCCGATTTTGATTGTATTCACTTGGTCGATATAATTTAGCAAGGATAGTGTCTCTGCCAAATTTCAATGTAATAGGTTAGGTTAGGTTGAAGTGGCTGCCGTCCGCGTCGGAGCGGTACACCTACTCCTTTATAAGCCCATTGTGAAATCACACGGATTTGTTCCTACCCTCCTAATCAAACCACTTTGTTGAGTTTGTGAAGCTAAGTAAGCGTCGAGTATTTAACTCGGCTATATCAGTCAGATCTTCGAGTAACATCTTGCCCATAAAACGTTGCCTTCTTCTACCGAGCGCTGAACATTCGCAGAGTAGATACCTAACAGTTTCAGGTTCTTCTTCGTTGCCGCAGCTTCTACAATAATCATTAAATGGAGCGCCAATCCTTTCCGCATGCGGTCCAATACAAACGTGACCAGTGAGTAGACCAACAACTAAGGAAAGATCCCTCTTGGCGAGGGTGAGAAACTCACGCGATATCTTCTTATTCTATTACGGCCATGTGAGTTTTGCCGTGTGGCACCTATAATGATGCTTCCATCAGTAGAGCTCCTCTTGAGCTTGCAGGTGGAGAGCGGCATACTCAACGGCTTTTGATTTATGGCTTCTTAAATTTTCAAAATTTTGTTTCCAAATGTGGGTAGTGCAACGCCCATTTTCCAAAATTTTTTTTAGAAATTATGTTTTGCGTCATTCAATCCACCTACCAAATTTCATTAGCTCAGCGGTATTCGTTTTTTTAATAACCTCATTTTTTCTAAATTTTCGAGATCGAAAAAGTAGGCGTGGTCATCGTCCGTATACCGAATTTGGTGAAGATATCTCAATATTTACCCAAGTTATCGTGTTCCAACGTCCCAATCCGTTTGCAAGAAATCAAAATGAGACAGGATCCATCAAGCAGGAAAGGCGTGGACAAAAGCGCGGGGCTGGAAAATTTCTAAGATCATGTGCAAAGCTTACGATATTAGACTCAAAAAGTGGCTCATATTTCTGAAGAGAGAAGACTTAAGGCTCACTGTGGGCATACTGACTGGACATAGCCTTGTGGCGTCACATTATTATTATTATTATTATTAATAGGTCTGGAAGCACTGCGACCTTTGTGCAGATCTATTGTGCAAGACCTTTCAGCCTAATTTTGTATCTGGTGGCTCTTGATGTATCTAAGTACCTCTTCAGGCTTTTTACTCCATATCACATAGGGGTTAAGAGTTCCACCACCTAGATGGGATAGTCTCTGCCTAGCTAGAGCGACACATTCGCAGAGAATGTGAACCGGCGTTTCATCATCCAGCTCACAGAAACTAATTTGGGTATCAGATAGATTTAATTTACTTAGGTGATATCGTAGACCGCAGTATCCCGTGTAGTACCCAGTAAGAGTTCTTAGGTCCTCCCTGCTTAGGTTAATGAGTCTGGCTGATATTTTCGTTGCCGGAAGTATAAACAGTTTGGCCTGCCTTTGCCCTGGGCAATCAATCCAGTGACGTCTGAATTGTTTAGTTTCCCAGTTACTTATAGTTCCCTGGTGTATGCTTTTGTGAGTCCACAAAAGGGCTCTGGACCATAGAATTCTGATCTAGCACCCTGCTTTGCTAGGTAATCTGCATGTTCATTACCTTCATGTCCCTGATGTCCGGGAACCCATCCCAAGAAAACCTTATTTTTGGCTCCCAGGGCATTAAGGATTTCAGTGCATTCTTCCACTAGCTTATATGTAACTGTGTAGGTCTACAAGGCACGCAGTGCCGCCTGGCTGTCCGACATAATGTAGATGCTCTTCGATGTTGAGCCTCTCCGCAGACATTCTCTACCACGGACCTCTATTGCATGAATTTCTGCCTGAAATATGGTGGGATAACATCCCATTGGTATCGATTTTTTGAAGTTTGCCCATAGATGCCAGCTCCCGTTCTTCCGTCATCGAATTTCGATCCATCCGTGTTCCAGACCTCTGAGTCAGGGTCGTTATAAGGATTCCCTATTTCCCAGTGGGTCCTGTCCACAATGGACACTTCAAAGTTCCGTGAGATTCTGAGCTTAGGGGACATTACGTCACGCAGTTGTAATGAGGGATTTCCTATGAATTTTCTTAATACTTTCATATGCCCTATCATATTTCCTTCCTTCAACTCAGAAATATTTGGAAGTCTTAGTGCACCTAGTGCTGCCTCTTTCTCTATCAGAATAGGAAAGGGAGGTATTCCCACTAAAATACTAAGTGCGTCAGCAGGGGTGGTTCTCATCGCACCCGTTATGCCAACGCAAACTAATCGATGAAGTTTGCTTAGTTTAGCCGTTGCTTTTGTTTGCGTGGCCTTCTGCCACCAAACTAGAGAAGCATAGATGACTATTGGCCTTACGACAGTATTAAATGTCCAATATACCATTTTTGGACAAATCCCCCATGTTTTGCCGTAGAGACGAGTACAGGCGAAGAAAGCTCTTGTTGCCTTGTTTAGGATAGCATCCAAATGAGCATTCCACGTGAGGGTTCTATCCAGTGTGACCCCTAGATATTTAGCCACCATTGAGAATTGTATTTTTGTACCACCCAGGGATGGTTCTGGGATGGATACTTTCCTTCTCCGGGTGAAAGGCACTATAACGGTTTTGTTAGGATTTATAGACAATCCTTTGGTATCGCAACACGTCTCTATGATGCAGAGGGCTTGTTGCATGCGATCTTATATTGTATCTTCGTGCATCCCTGTGATGCAAATAACTAGGTCATCTGCATATCCTTGTGTGTCAAATCCCTTGGTTTTCATTAATTGAAGGAGGTCATCAATGACCAGGGTCTACAGGAGAGGGGAGGGCACACCTCCTTGTGGGCAGCCTCTTGTGGCCGTAACTGCCCTCGTCGTATCGACCAATAACCTGAGCTCGTTTCTCCTAAAAGGTATGGAGAAAATCTTAGATCAGCATATCAGGGAGGTCAATCTAAATAAACTCCCTCTGTGTAGGAATCAGTTCGCCTACCAGTCAGGGAAATACACGGAGACGGCTATTCATAGTCTCACGGTAAAAATCGAAAAGGCTCTAGAGTCAAAAAATATAGCCCTCTGCGCTTTTACTGATATATCAGGGGCTTTCGATAACACAACACATCAAGCTATCCAACAAGCTATGATTGACAAGGACATAAACCCTATAATAATACGATGGGTGCTGTCTATGTTAAAGTGTAGAAAAATCCATTTGGTACTGGGAGGAACAACTGAATCACTCGGGTTTCCCTGGCTTTGGTAAGAATACTACCTTAACCTCTGACCACCTGCTCGGGATATAGCCGAGCAGTAGTGATGCCTTATATAAAGTGGAAAGGACTGGAGCTATATGCTTTATCCTTGCTGTAACGGACAAGGGTAGACCCCATCCGATCCTGGTGACTTGAATGGGCTGAAATTAGACAGAGCCCGTTGCACTCGTTTCACAGTGGTGAGCTATGTTGCTAGGCTTTTTTCATTGCCACTGATGGTTAGTAAATCTGCCATTATAGGTGGTGATTGATAGTTTGCTGTGCAGTCAGGAAAGTGTGTTTGGAGTAATGGTTTGCTCGTCTCTTCCGGCCGCGTGGTGTAGCTTCCATCTGTTTTTTTCAACGTGCCAATTACATTTCTGTGATCTCTAGAAAGAGCTTTTTGTAGTCGAACCGCTGCTGGAAGATCATTAATCTTTTCACAGTGTTCTCTCCAGGTAGCCCTTTTAGATTTCCTAAGTTCTTTATTGTAAGATGTTAGAGCGACTTTGTATGAATCCCAGTCGCCCGTGGCTCTCGCTTTAATGAACAGCTTCCTAGCGTGCCATCTTAGCTGCCCAGCTTTTTGTTCCACCAAGGCACATCACGTTGTGTACGTATCTTTCCTTGGGGGTAACTCTTATTGAAAGCTGTTTTAATGTCTGTGGAGCTGTTCAGCTTCCTTCTCAAGCTCCTGCACGGTGGTTATAGGTCGCTGTAAGCTGTTACCAGCTTCCTCAATAATAAAACTGAAAAGCTCCCAGTTCGTTTTCCTGGATTTCTAAAAGCTGGCATGTGTTCCGGAAAGTGACCAATGTCGAATACAATGTGTTTGTGGTCCGACATTGATTCCTCTCCTGAAACATGCCAGTTAGTGACGGTGCTGGCCATATTATGGCTGCACAGAGTAAGATCTAAAACTTCCCCTCTAATAGCATTTACAAAGGTGGGTTCATTACCCCGATTGATAATACTTATATTATTACTACTGATAAACTCAAGGAGGTACTCACCCCTGTTGTTGATGTTCGTACTACCCCATGTTGTATGATGGGAATTTGCGTCACAGAAGAGGATCCATGGTGTGCCACTCTGCTGACAGTATTTGATGAGGGCTATTGTTTCGGTTGTTGGGGCCGTTTCTTCCTCCACCGGAAAGTAGGCAGAGGCCAGGATTGCCTTTTGTTCGCCTCTTGGGGTTAGAATTTTAGCCCAAACTGCTACCAAATCAGCCGTCATAAACTGTAAAAGTGGAAGAAACATTAGTTTGTTGCTTAAAAGCATCGCCGCTCTTGGGCGAGAACTGGTGGCATATATTAACTTGCCATCAGTACTGTTCAGCCCTTTTACGGCACCGCGTTGAATCCAGGGCTCCTGGATGAAGGCTATTCCCAGACCTTCTTCTGCAAATTTTTTAATTAGGACGTCTGAGGCTGCCTTGGCATGGTGAAGATTCACCTGAAGGTATTTCAGACGTCTTTGCTTTTGGGATTTGAGAGGGAGGGAGACACTATTTATGGTCTTTGCAGCCACGTGTAGCCACCTTCCTTGCCCTATTGTTAAGCGACATTACGGCTTCTTTAGCCATTCGTCCTCGTCCTTTTTTGTTCCCTTTCCTGACACTGGGGCTCCCACGAGGTGGTTGCCTTGTTGTCGGGTTTTTGGGAACAGGCTGGCGGACTGTCGCTGCCTCGTTTGGCCTCTGTGGGCCAACACTAGACCCAGAAGGCCTGATCTCTTCTTGAGAAGGTTTTTGGGGGGTGTCCGATTGACTCGGCAAATTCTGCTGTTCAGGAGGTAAATGCCTACTAGATACCTTCTGGTTCTTCGAACAGCACGGTTTGTCATCGTCAACCGTATCATCCCCCTCACCCTTATTGTCACTGCCGCTGGTACTTATATTTACCAGGGGCAGGGATGGCTTGTTTTTTGGGCCTTAACTTGACCCTGTCAAACCCACAGAACATCAAGTAGTTGCGTTGCTTTAATAGCTCCGCAGACAACGGATCGACGGCTATAGTAACTTCCGCCACCGTGGACTTTGGAATCCGGTTGAGGATTCTCCAGTTCCTGGTACTCAAGGCGTCATGTTGGGCCTCAGCTAACCTCAAGATGTCGTCGTTTGAGGGGCATTCCTCTTCCTTAAAGTACCCCACGAGAATGATGCGACGTGGTATATCCGCATCAGATACCACTTTCAGCTTGCCACCTTGCCATGGAGTGAGCTTTGGGGCGATAGCCCTTACCCACTCCGCGGTGGTTGCATCCCTGCAGGTGATAGAAAGTCAGCCTGGGCGAGGTGTGCAACCGCTAAAGGTGGGCTCATCACCTCTCCCAGGATGGCCTCCTGTATGGCCTTCAGTTACCCTGAAGACCAGACCGTGGCTGGATAGTCGGGAGGTATAATGCCCATCCTTACCCCAGTATAATGCCCAGCCTTATCCCACTCAGGACATCCCTGAAAGTTGAAGACTGCTTGGCTGTTGCATCACGATGCAACCATCTTTTTGGCTCATCACCTCTCCCAGGATGGCCTTCTGTATGGCCTTCAGTTACCCTGAAGACCAGACCGTGGCTGGATAGTCGGGAGGTATAATGCCCATCCTTACCCCAGTATAATGCCCAGCCTTATCCCACTCAGGACATCCCTGAAAGTTGAAGACTGCTTGGCTGTTGCATCACGATGGGGAGGCATGGTTGCCTCGACATTTGATGCACAGCTTTCCACAGCTTTTGACAATATTTTTGTATTGCCAGCTGTGGGCAGCGACATCTTTTTGGGCTCTCTCTCTGGTGGAGTCAAGCTATCTGAGCGGCCTCACCACGGACCGATCCCAAGGGTTCTTTGACAAGTCCCCTGGCTTCATTGTAGCCAATCCCCCTGGCCAATAATCGTTTGAGACGTTTTCGAGCGGCACCACTTAGCCGATCTCGCTCTGCATTCCGGCCAGGCTGATCGCTTTTCGCCGGAGAGGCAAGGAGCCTCTCTTCATCCTCCGGCCAGACTTTGGATTTTGACTCTACCCATCTCCACGTCATGTAGGGGACTATTCGGCCCCGGCAAGTCTGCGGCGACAGCTGATTCGGCTTGCACCGAAAGGCCGCAATCGACCTGATCTATTAGGAGCTGTTCAGCTCCATTTTGGTTGTTTTTATACTCAGTTGAGCAGAGCTCACAGAGTATATTAAGTTTGATTGGATAACGGTTGGTTGTACATATAAAAAGGAATCGAGATAGATATAGACTTCCATATATCAAAATAATCAGGATCGAAAAAAAATTTGATTGAGCCATGTCCGTCCGTCCGTCCGTCCGTCCGTCCGTCCGTTAACACGATAACTTGAGTAAATTTTGAGGTATCTTGATGAAATTTGGTATGTAGGTTCCTGAGCACTCATCTCAGACCGCTATTTAAAATGAACGATATCGGACTATAACCACGCCCACTTTTTCGATATCGAAAATTTCGAAAAACCGAAAAAGTGCGATAACTCATTACATAAGACAGATTAAGCGACGAAACTTGGTAGATGGGTTGATGTTATGACGCAGAATAGAAAATTAGTAAGATTTTGGACAATGGGCGTGGCACCGCCCACTTTTACAAGAAGGTAATTTAAAAGTTTTGCAAGCTGTAATTTGGCAGTCGTTGAAGATATCATGATGAAATTTGGCAGGAACGTTACTACTATTATTCTATATGTGCTAAATAAAAATTAGCAAAATTGGATGAAGAACACGCCCACTTTTTAAAAAAAAATTTTTTTAAATTCAAATTTTAACAAAAAATTTAATATCTTTACTGTATATAAGTAAATTAAGTCAAAATTCAACTCCAGTAATGATATGATGCAACAAAATACAAAAATAAAAGAAAATTTCAAAATGGGCGTGGCTCCGCCCATTTTCATTTAGTTTGTCTAGAATACTTTTATTGCCATAAGTCGAACAAAAATTTACCAATCCTTCTCAAATTTGGTAGGAGCATAGATTCTATGACGGTAACTGTTCTCTGTGAAAATGGGCGAAATCGGTGGAAGCCACGCCCAGTTTTTATACACAGTCCACCGTCTGTCCTTCCGCTCGGCCATTAACACAATAACTTGAGCAAAATCCGATATATCTTTACTAAACTTAGCCCACGTATTTACCTGAGCTCACTTTTTCTTGGTATAAAATTGGGCGAAATCTGACCATAACCACGCCCACTTTATCGATATCGAAAATTACGAAAAATGAAAAAAAAACCATAATTCTATACCAAATACGAAAAAAGGGATGAAACATGGTAACTGGATTGGTTTATTGACGCAAAATATAACTTTGGAAAAAACTTTGTAAAATGGGTGTGACACCTACCATATTAAGTAGAAGAAAATGAAAAAGTTCTACAAGGCGAAATCAACAGCCCTTGGAATCTTGGCAGGAATACTGTTAGTGGTATTGCATTTATAAATAAATTAGCAGTACCCAAAAGATGATTTTCTGGATCACCTGGTCCACATTTTGGTCGATATCGCGAGAACGCCTTCACATATACATCTAAGGGCCAAACCCTCATTAATACCTTTAATTTGATATCCATATCGTACAAAAACATACCAGAGTCACCCCTGTCCCACCCTAATGGCGATATCTCGAAAAGGCGTCCACCTATAGACCTAATGCCCCCTCCCTCTTAAAATGCTCAGTAACACCTTTCGTTTGATACCCATATCGTACAAACATTCTAGAGTCACCCCTGGCCCACCCTAATGGCGATATCTCGAAAAGGCGTCCACCTATAGACCTAGTGTCCACTCCCTCTTAAAATGCTCAGTAACACCTTTCGTTTGATACCCATATCGTACAAACATTCTAGAGTCACCCCTGGCCCACCCTAATGGCGATATCTCGAAAAGGCGTCCACCTATAGACCTAATGCTATGTTCAAACAGAAAAATAAATTGAGGCAATATCAATTCAAATTGAGTGATGTTCATACAACTAAATTTAGCTTACACAATAGTAATTTGATGACCAGTTGGCTCATCTCTACAGCAACAACATACCTGTGTTCAGAATGTCAAAATGTGCGTGTTGGAATTAGGTGAATGGAATGGAATGAAAACATAAAACTTTAAAATTTTTATGTGTTGTAAGATAATGTGTTCAATGTTTTGGTTTCATTTTGAGTTTGCCATCCTCTTTTGACAATTCCTACTCCAGTGAAATGAAAAAAATAATATCAGCTGATGAGATAAGCCAACCATATAGTTGAGCCATGCGCAGCTGACGTTTAAATCTACTCAATAAACACACTTTACAAGGTTGTATTTACAGTTTGAAACAATTTATTACGCAATTTTTTTTAAATTGGCAATTTGTTATTACAATTTATTATATGATAAATTGCGTAATAAATTGCCCAAATGGTATAAATTGCCAATATGGCGTTTGTTTGTACCTAGTATAATGCCCACTCCCTCTTAAAATGCTCAGTAACAGCTTTCGTTTGATACCCATATCGTACAAACATTCTAGAGTCACACCTGGCCCACCCTAATGGCGATATTTCGAAAAGGCGTCCACCTATAGAACTAAGGATTACTCCCTTTTAAAACACTCATTACCACCTTTCATTTGATACCCATATCGTACAAACACATTCTAGAGTCACCCTGGCCCACCCTAATGGCGATATCTCGAAAAGGCGTCCACCTATAGACCTAATGTCCACTCCCTCTTAAAATGCTCAGTAACACCTTTCGTTTGATACCCATATCGTACAAACATTCTAGAGTCACCCCTGGCCCACCCTAATGGCGATATCTCGAAAAGGCGTCCACCTATAGACCTAATGTCCACTCCCTCTTAAAATGCTCAGTAACACCATTCGTTTGATACCCATATCGTACAAACATTCTAGAGTCACCCCTGTCCCACCCTAATGGCGATATCTCGAAAAGGCGTCCACCTATAGAACTAATGCCCACTCCCTCTTAAAATGCTCAGTAACATCTTTCGTATGATACCCATATCGTACAAACATTCTAGAGTGACACCTGGCCCACCCTAATGGCGATATCTCGAAAAGGCGTCCACCTATAGAACTAAGGATTACTCCCTTTTAAAATACTCATTACCACCTTTCATTTGATACCCATATCGTACAAACACATTCTAGAGTCACCCTGGCCCACCCTAATGGCGATATCTCGAAAAGGCGTCCACCTATAGACCTAATGCCCACTCCCTCTTAAAATGCTCAGTAACACCTTTCGTTTGATACCCATACCGTACAAACATTCTAGAGTCACCCTTGGTCCAGCTTTATGGCGATATCTCGAAAAGGCGTCCACCTATAGAACTAAGGATTACTCCCTTTTAAAATACTCATTACCACCTTTCATTTGATACCCATATCGTACAAACACATTCTAGAGTCACCCTGGCCCACCCTAATGGCGATATCTCGAAAAGGCGTCCACCTATAGACCTAATGCCCACTCCCTCTTAAAATGCTCAGTAACACCTTTCGTTTGATACCCATATCGTACAAACATTCTAGAGTCACCCTTGGTCCACCTTTATGGCGATATCTCGAAAAGGCGTCCACCTATAGAACTAAGGATTACTCCCTTTTAAAATACTCCTTACCACCTTTCATTTGATACCCATATCGTACAAAGACATTCTAGAGTCACCCCTGGCCCACCCTAATGGCGATATCTCGAAAAGGCGTCCACCTATAGACCTAATGCCCACTCCCTCTTAAAATGCTCAGTAACACCTTTCGTTTGATACCCATATCGTACAAACATTCTAGAGTCACCCCTGGCCCACCCTAATGGCGATATCTCGAAAGGGCGTCCACCTATAGACCTAATGCCCACTCCCTCTTAAAATGCTCAGTAACACCTTTCGTTTGATGCACATATCGTACAAACACATTCTAGAGTCACCCCTGGCCCACCCTAATGACGATATCTCGAAAAGGCGTCCACCTATAGACCTCATGCCCACTCCCTCTTAAAATGCTCAGTAACACCTTTCGTTTGATACCCATACCGTACAAACATTCTAGAGTCACCCCTGGCCCACCCTAATGGCGATATCTCGAAAAAGCGTCCACCTATAGACCTAATGCCCACTCCCTCTTAAAATGCTCAGTAACACCTTTCATTTGATTCCCATATCGTACAAACACATTCTAGAGACACCCCTGGTCCACCTTTATGGCGATATCTCGAAACGGCGTCCACCTATGGAACTAAGGATCACTCCTTTTCAAAATACTCATTAACAGCTTTCATTTGATACCCATATCGTACAAACACATTATAGAATCACCCCTGGTCCACCTTAATGGGGACATCTCGAAAAGGCGTCCACCGATAGACCTAAGGCCCACTCCCTCTTAAAATGCTCAGTAACACCTTTCATTTGATACCCATATCGTACAAACAAATTCTAGAGACAGCCTTGGTCTACCTTTATGGCGATATCCCTAAATGGCGTTCATCCATAGAACTATGGCCTACTCTCTCTTAAAATACTCTTTAATACCTTTCATTTGATACACATGTTATACAACCACATTCCAGGGTTACCCCAGATTGATTTTCCTTATTTTGTCTCCATAGCTCTCAACTGAGTATGTTATGTTCGGTTACACCCGAACTTAGCCTTCCTTACTTGTTTATATTATTTTTATCCACAAAAATACCCACGAGTATGGGGGAAGGTAGGTCAGCTGGGACATAGCCCCCAATATCCCAGCAAGACTTATTACAACCAGAGGGCGTCAGGTATCTGGAGGCCACCGTTATAAGACACACTAACGTAGTGCCATTCATCCCATGAGCACGGTTCGGATGACACTCGGAATTACGGGTTTTGTCGAGTTGTCCTCTCTTGTTAGCAAAGCTTGGGCGCCTTATTCAGGGTGTGACTCTTCGCCACGTATGGCCGGTCTTGAACTAAAAATAGCACCTGTTTATAGGAAAACTTGGCCCAGGGGAAACGGAGTGCGGATGGGAGATGGGGTAAGAAGGGAAATCTGGTTGAAGGGAGGAGAAACCGGTCGCCGCTCGCATTCGCCGCCGAAGCGTTACCAGGTGTCACCGCGAGGAGGCTCCACCCCAATGTGGGGTGGAGGGTGTAAGCACCTACGAGTCGACGTTTTGGGATGACGCCGGTGTGTGCAAGGCGAGACATCCCCATCAAAGGCACGCAAATCGTCACATACTTATAAGTTAGTCCTCGTCAGTAACAGCAAGTGTAGGAAGTGTGAGCGGCAGGAAGAAACGGTAGAGCACGTTCTGTGTTCGTGTCCTGCGCTCGCCAGGCCAAGGCTCCAGCTATTAGATGCGGCAATTAAGCTGGTCTTAGAAAACTGCTAGTATTTGCCAAGAGGACGGTTATTCTATAACATATCGCTCATTTACTTCAATAGTGTCATAACTCAACAAACATGACTTTTGAGTTAATAACATATAAACGTACCCAATATCCATGTCTATGCTGTATAAAAAAAATCTTTATGATCCGTTAAAAATTCACCACGTGCTATAAAAATGATAATATGTATGCCTTTATATGCGCAATATATGGCAGTTAAAATCTTTGAATGGCTCTCCGGGGAAAGTTGTGTTTTTTGAGTTACGACACTATTGAAGTAAATGAGCGATATGTCCTGGTACCTGATTGGGGTTCTTCCGTGTGGTCGTCAAACAAATTATGGTAACACTATGGACACATTCGGTCTATGTGAGGTCCTTCTTGATCGGCCAGTTCAACCTAACCTAAGTTATCGTGTTAACGGACGGACAGACGGATGGACGGATGGAGGTCGGACATGGCTTAATCAAATTTTTTTTCCATCCATCAAAGTTGTAATACTCTGTGTACAAGTACAGCTGGGTATAAAAATACACACACGGCTGTTGATGCATCAAGTTAAAAACTGCGTTCATAAAACTCTAAAGCATTGTAAAGAAAAATAGATAAAACAAAAAACTCTTTAAAGCACATTAAAAGCAACAAAACTTTGTATTTCTTCTCTGTAAATATTTCGCACTGGCATGACACACAATGGCGGCGTTTGTTGCACCAGCAAGTTCAGGCGCACATAAAAATAGATCCATAAACTTACAAATACAAATAGAGAAGGTAAAACACAAACTATGCCTTATTGCCAGCCAACTGGTTTGTAGGCATACAACGCGGGAGATGTAGGGGGCCATCAACAAAAATGATGATGATGGCGATGGCAAAAACCACCGCATCTAAAGTTCATTAATACATATTGGATTGTGTTGTTGTGTTAAGCTCTCTCTGGCTGCAGCAGATATTTTCGACTGGTTTTTCTTACATCTCTTACTCTTCTCATTTCCCCTCTTTCAACTATTACAAAACGAGCATCTCAATATATGTTTGTAGCCAAGTTAGGAAAATGGAGCCTACAAGTTTGAAGGAAAAATATACTAAAAGAGATGCGAATTGCGCGCACAATGAGAAACGCGAAAATTTAAATGAGTGCGACATGGAGTTGGGGAGAGAAGGCACATACATAGGTTGGTAGTTGATTTTGGGTGGGGAAAGATTTTCCCGTTGTCCTCATACAAATCTGTGTTACATGTAGTTAGTTTTCTAGTAGATGCCGGTTCAAATGTAGTCTGTTGCAACCTATCGAGACTTGCTGCATGCCCGGTGTAAGGAAAATCGTACTTACACTAACTGACATATAAACACATTCGTTATATTATAATGAGAGTAGAGGAAAATCAATGAATAAGGGGGATACTAAGCTCGAAAGTAAACCAATATAGTTTTAAATGAGGGTAGAGGTTGTTACATCTTAACTGAACTAAAGGCAAATCCTTAGCGCGTCTACCCACAAGGGAAGACCAGTGAAGATATTTAGTATCTGGAACAGTCAGTCCTCTATCAGTGAGAAGGAAAACTATTGCAGCACATCTGACATCTCTATCGTTAATGAAGGTCTAATTAAATGCGCATATTGGCACACTTTCATCAGACATCTACATTGCCTTACTTTGCTTAATCGAGCGTTCGGTTGAATTTATGTCCTTAAATCTGAAGTTAGGTCATACTTTGCTGCAATCGGGTATCTTAGCGGGAACACCCAATCAAGTAGACCAGGATGGAACCCTGAACTCCATAATAAGAACTTACATGTGGAAAGCATTCGCCTAGTAAAAAAAACACAGTTAAACTACTGGCAACGATTAGCGAGCTTATGGTAACCGCGCTTTGCGGTACTAAGCGATGGGCAGGACAAAACAAGCTGGGAGTAAATCCAATAAAAACGGTGCTTGTCCTCTTCACAAGAAAAACAAAAAACTTACCGAGGGTAATAGCATATTGGGTAAATAGCACATTGATAAATCTCTACCCTGAAGCCAAATAACTCGATATGATTCTTGACTCCAAATTCAGCTGGAAAAATAATGTTGAGGAGGGATCAAAGAAACCAGCAAACCATACATGCAAAAGGGCTTTCGGGAGGAAAGGAGAATTCTACCGATACTAACGTATGGAGCTCTTGTCTGATGGAAGGCGCTAGACAAATAGAGCGATCATTACAGAGTTGGGAAGGTGCAAAGGCTAACATGCCTCACAACGTCAGGCGCAGTGAGCAGCGCACCTCAGGAAAGGTTAAACGTAATCATTCACTTGATGCCTCCACAAATGTTCGTGCAGTAATTGACCGCGAATAAGAGAATCCAACATGTGGGCATCAACCAAATACGGGCACGGGACGATATTAGATGACATGGCAAGGATGAGATTAAACGGGATCATAGCTTACCTAACGTCCGACACCGAACATATTGGTAATGATTTTTGTCGACAGCCAGGCCGCCTTCAAGGCATTAGAATTCAACGTGATAAATTCGGATATCGTGCGAAGATGGCGAGTGAGCCTCACTGGCGTCCATAAGGCATCTAAATGTCCCCTTTTCTTGGTCCCAGGGCGGATAGCTCCGATCAACTTCATATCGACAGACATCTTATCTTTTACTAATAGTAAAGACACCAAAGGGTAGGGAGCTTAGAATATTCCCGCGGTAGGCACACCTCTCGTAAGCGAAGAATTCGCAGACCCAAAGGTTCGTCTGGTAATAAAAAGCTGGTCATGCGAAAGTCGGGCGACGGTACTGGGTTTCAACCCGTCTAAAGACTGTCAGTAACATCAAAGGCTGGGTACACGAGATACTCCGGATAGTAGTTTAAGGCGCTATCTCCGGAAAGTATCGGCTCTATATCCGGTAAAATACGATAGCGTCGATATACATCAAAAGCACCTCCGAATACCTACGCTTAGTGCTTTAATAGCTACTAAGCCAAAATGATGAGCGATTCTATAGTTAATAAATGTGTACCTAGCTCGTAATACTCCCGTCAGACAATGTCTATTTAGTACTTCAAATAGCGCAGCTAGCGAGAGTCAAATAAAATTTCTTGAGAACTTGTTTCTATTTGCCGCAATGCTGCGTCATTTTCTTTCCTCGACAGTGTCACTTTGGTCAGTGCAGTGGTCTTCCTCAATATGTTGTCGACAGCGCTATTTCAGCAAGTGGCATTGCGATCCGAAATCCACACCATTTCCATGGTGCAGAGTAGTGAAAATTAGGTTAGTCCCTGACAACGCTATTTTTGTGGAGCCATTACTACCTTGAAGGCTTCAATCATTGGCTGAACAAAGTTTTTATAGGGAAGGTAACAAGCTACCTTCGTTAGAGCCGTTAGTTTAACCTGAAATATGCCATTTATGTAGCTCAGACCAACTGCGTTAATGGTATGGACTTAGGGTCTTCAGTTTTGACGATTGTCACTAATTTCTCTGTGGGATTCGTATAGGAAACTTACTCTCGCGAACAAACTGGTGGCTGATACACATCTTTGGTTCACAATTGAGGTTCTAGTGTACCAAAAGCCGACACAGCTTCAGATAGTGATTACATTCATTCTGATTGCATTGCCACTTGCCTGGAGCTTTCCACACGCGTTTGTTGGAAGAAGTTTGAGTCAATACAGCAATTCCCCCATTCTCAGGTTTGTAAAATACTTACGATTCGCTACGTTCATGTTTGTAAGCAAAACAAGTAGACGAAAAGAAGTAAGTGGACATTAAAAGCAGAAAAAAAAAGCAGAAGAAGAAGAGAAATACAAAAAATACAAAACCGCAAAACAATCAAAAAAGAAAACAATAATGACACAACAAGTTAGAACAAGTTTTGGAAAGGCCTACAGACCGACTAGCCCGGGAATGCTGATGCAGCGACAAATGCAAAACATTGCATTGGATTTGATTCAAACAAACTTTTATCCAATAAAACCAAAGGTGTAGTGCAATATTTAATGTAGGAGGGTGCCATTTTACTCGAAAGCTATTTTACTCTTCTTAGTAGGCCAGCGGAAGGATGAAATCCAGCAAAGAATCACCCCTGCCAATAAATGCTACTGTGGACTGAGAAGGCAATTGAAAGTAGTAAGGTCCTCGCTTGGCAAACCAAAATCATGCTTTATAAGTCAGTTATCGTATCCGTCCTCCTATGTATATGGTCCAGAAGCATGGATGATGACAACATCAGATGAAGCGGTTCTGGCAGAAGAAGAAGGCCTCTGCAAATATTTGCTTTGCCTTAAACAAGGCGGAATGGATATAGGCATACCTTGCTCAGGAGCCGTTACTAAGGAGTAAAGGAAACGAAAATTCCGGACTTAGGACGCAATAAAACAGTTTAAAAATACAATAGCATGGTGCATGCAGAGGCAGGTAGACCGATATCCTGCGTATTTGTTATAAGAGAAATTGAAACATTTCATCTGAACGCTAGAGGTGCGTACTCTTTGCTTTTATTCTAAGCGAGGTTCTATGTATCTGTTAAAGGCGCGAATACCCTACTTTTGTTACTTTAATAAGGAAAGCGGGTTTGGACCTGACTCTTCTCCCTAGACATCTGGTCTGCGGTATATCGAGCTGGAATGTTCGCGCTGATCATTCCTTCTCTGATTTAGGAATTCTGTATCAGCTTCTGACTGAATCACCTGCGGTGGGAGAGATGTTATACGAAACTGCTATGGATGCCATGGTGGATAAGTTCTGGCTTGTTATAGTGCTTTTCATTACTCCTTCCCACTGAAAACTCATATGGGTAGGTGAAAACTTCCTTAGTGGACAGAGAGGCTTAGAGCAGGCGGCTGTTTAATAAGGCCAAGAAGAGTAAACTACAATCGGACGAAGAGGTTAACAAGGAGCGGTTGGGGTTCTTAAAATATGAGATTACGAGTGCCAAACGGGACTGCTGGGTAAGCTTCTGGGAAAACATGGAAGGGTATACCGTATCCACGAGACTCAGAAAGATCTTCTCGAGTTACCAGCGGTGACGAATCCCTAGGATTTCGAATGGACACATATTTTTCAGATTTCTCAGTTGCCATCCAAAGTCCCCTTTGTGGATTGCCAGCTAGCATATGCCATTAACTGTTTTAAGTCGTACAAGTCTCTGGTGTCGACTGGAATAATTTCTGCAAAAATTCAGAGATCATTGGAGGTTTCTTGCAGCTGGCTGGCTACCATTTATGCTGGGGTTGAATTTGGTCACCTTCATTCTATTGCAAGTGTCGGGCTTGCAGAAATGACTTTTTAGGTCCCTGGGAGGCGGGGCATCTTCAATCAAGTGTATGGTCGTATGACCAGTTTTCTCAGTATTTAAGAGATAAGGTAAACTGCTTCTCATTAGTAACATGAGATACGGAAAGTGCTAGCTGCAGGAAGAAACGGTAGACAACGTTATGCGTTCGTGTCCTGCGATCTGAGGTCAAGGGTCCAGAGGGGGCAGAGTTGCTAGTTCTCGAGGCAGCGATTAAGATAGGTCCTAGGAAACTGCGATTGGTCGTGAAACAAATTGTGGTAGAACATTCAATCTAGGTAAAGGCTTTATTGAGCGGCCAGCTCAACCTGACCTAAAGGTGGGGTTATGTAAGAAATAGTTTTCAAATTTTGTTTTCTACGTAAAACTTTTGAAAATGGGGGCGCGTGACTCTTTAACCTTTCTCCTTAGTATCATACTAGACCAGAAAGAATTTTATATGTATATACTTGCTTGTTCGCCTATCTGCTATCAGCTTAGCCGGCAACTTCAGCTCAACTCTGCTGCTTTATTGAGCTCTTATTTAGTTTTTTATTGCATCTTTTGCTGGAATTTTTATTACTATGTATACCTACATATGTATGTATGGGTTTTGCTTCCATACATTTATCAGTTCTCTGCCCCTTTTTGTGCTTTTTTGTGCAAAGCGGCATACATATATACATAACACATAACAACCGAAGGCTAAGCAATTTGGTTTTGTTGTAGAACTTTTGTGTTTAGCAAACATTACGTTTGATGCCTTTCTTTCACACTCCATTTGTACGATAGCGTTCAGGGTTGGAAGTACACTATGATAGTAGTATGAGTAGTAGATTTAGTACGTTTTGCTTTGAAAGATCTAGTAATCTACCACGGCTTTGTTTTACTTATTATAAACTCCGATTCCTATCTTGAAAATTTAGTGGCAGTGTTCTTGGGGAGGGGCACACAGTTTAATGATTTTGCGCGTCCTACTCATAATCCTCAACATAAAAAGTGTCGTGGAAGTGGTGCAAATCGGAATCCACAGCTCTTTTCAAAAGGAAAGGTTTCTGGACTTAGCGAGCACGAATTCTCGGCGTGGGAGCTGCAGTCGTCGTAGGAAAACACGGGCGCTTATTGGAACTAGCGGTTGTGGTCATAGAAAGACTATTCTCCTTGCATCTTGCCATTTTAACGTGGAAGTCCCACCAAATTTTGAGAAGTCTGTTTTTGTTATATGCTCCAAGGAAGTATCCCAGAAGCTAACAGTGGTAGTGTTCCCACGTATATTAGGCCTACAACAAGTAATGTGTTTGATGTCGCAATGAGTTTACAGCATGTTAATCATAGCATGATTGGATAGTATTTGATAAGCCATACTACTCAGACCGTGAATACATCAGCTTCAGCATACTCCTAAAGCAAGTAGAGAAAGCTAAAGCGGCAACGAGAGCAACGGGTTGGACCAGCATACATATGTCGGACAGTAAACTTGAGCAACCTAAAGAGGCCGCTACTGTCGAGGAGTTGGAGGAATCCAAAACATAGCAATCATGTGGATTAAGGAGCTGAGTCCTCCTAGAAATGTGCCAAGTGCAAGAATACCTGACTTAACCTAATACTTTTTTTCTAGAGAAAGAGCATCAGATACAAAGAGAGATAGATAAAAAGAAATGAAAAATTTCTAGACAACTTCTTCGCAAAGAAAACCGCAATATTTTTTTTCTTTTCAAATCGTAGCTTAAGTTTTTACACATTTTTTTTACGTTTTCCACGATTTAAGCTTTCTTCGCTAAGGTCGGAAAATATACCTATACTGAGTTCCCGGTCTTAATGGGATAGAAGGTAATGAAAAGTTGGCAAAGGAAGGTGCAGCACTCGATGAATCGACGAACACGTCGCAAGCGGAAGAAATCAAAAGGGGCCATGAGTTGCGTATAATCCACCAAGCAGGAAAGGCGTGGCTAGAAGCGCTTGGCTGCAAAATTTCCAAGCTTATGTACCAATGCTATGATATTAGACTTACAAAGTTGAACATTCCTCAAAAGAGGGAAGACTTGAGGCTCATGAAGGGTATAATAACTGGACATAGCCTTCTGGCGCCAGTGGCTTATGAATAAAGCCTAGAGAGTAACAGCAGGTGTAGGAAGTACAGGCTGCAGGAAGAAATGTTTGAGCACCTCCTGCCTTCGAGTCCTGCGATCGCGAGTTCAAAGCCCATCTAGTAGGGGCGGCAGAGTTGCAAGGTCCTAGAAACCTTCTAGTATTTGCCAAGAGAACGGAGTTATTGTATAACGTAACACTACAGATACATTCAGTCAATAAGAGGTTTCCATTGATCGGCCAGTGCAACCTAGCTTAACACAAAGGTCTTCTACTACGTAATATTTTTCAATTTACTACGATTTGGCTCGTCGTTAGTTCTGACCCTGGTAGCGTTCATGCAAGAGTTGCATGCATATTGGTGATTTTTAATGCAATGAAATTTTGTGTTCTGTGTGTAATTTTAGAATTTTAATATTTTTATTTGGAAGTTTTTTGTATTGTTTTTATATTGTGCTTTCATTTGCTTCTCATATATTTAAACATATTTCTGTAATCGTCTTTTATCGCTGATTTATTGCTGATAATTTATTTTCAATTTGCCGGTCTGTGCTTTCGATTCCAATTTATGTATATAACTTTAGGTAAATTCTTTTCCAGAATTTCTTTTCTTTGTTTTTATAACAAAATGTAATTTTTATGAGTACGCGTAAAATTTACCTGCGGTATTATCTAAGCATGATTTATTTCATTAAGCTGTCTAGAGTTTCTTATCTGTCGTGATATAATATTTAGGATGCCGTAGCCTTATAAAATCCCTAACCTGTCAAGAGCGGTATGCAGCAACTGTCGACAGATATATTAAACCCCTTTAATAAACACAGGTGCACGACGAGGGTTTGATGCTCGTGAAACATATTTTCTCCGTCCCACAGCTCAGACAAACCTTCCGATTGAATTTAAGTATTTAAGGAACACTACTTTTGAAATCCGCTTTTAAATACGGTCTGATACCGTAGCTCTTCCAAATAAAGATTTGATCTAAGTAATTTACATTTCGAAGGCTGCTTTAAAGAGTTTGCGGTAAATTAGTTCTATCGTTGTAAGCTCGCTAAGCAAATTACAAAAAGTGATTGCCCACAAAAGAGAAACAAAAAATTAAAAAAATTAAAATATTCATACCTACTTGTTGTTTGAAAGAAAATTTTTAAATTGTTATTAGTATGCGCTACTGAGAGCTTATGATATTTTGTATGAAATGTCAAAAATATTCTCTTGATCACTATTTTCTCAAACTTTAAAAGCAAGCGAACATCATGAGCATAAGTAAAGAGCAAGTAATAATACACAACTTAACAGAACTACCGCTTATGACACTATTATTACAGTGTCCTCGATAGTATAGTGGTTAGTATCCCCGCCTGTCACGCGGGAGACCGGGGTTCAATTCCCCGTCGGGGAGCAATATATCCAATCCAATTTTTTATAATTTTCGATTAAGTTTTATATATTAACTATTTATTTTGAGTATTTCGAACCATAACGGTCAAAAGGAGTAAAGGAAAAATGTTAGTTTTTAATTGAAGTTGATAAACTACAGCTGATCAAATAAAGTTCAACGATTAACCGAATGAGAAGTAATGGATAAAACCGTTTGACAGCTCGTGCGTACATGACGAAAATGCCTTAAAATGTAGTCCAACTGCTTTCAAGCGCAGTGATTAAAAAAAAAATTCAATATAATTGTTTAGCTTTTAGAGCCGTCCAGAAAAAATAGCTTGAGGCCATAAGTCTAACATTTCAAAACAAGAAAATTTTCTGATAAAGGCGTTGCAAACCTTACAAAATACAATGAAACGAATATTTTGATTATCTATCACTTTTGATCCATGCACTTGAAAATAATTGCTTTCACTGAACCTACATTTTAACCCGATAACTTCGTTATTCAACCCAACCTGGGTTGTTTTTTGAAAGATTTTAATACAAAAACATTCCAAGTGATAACGGCATTCGAGTAGCCATATTCTTACCAGAATTTCAACTTCCTCGATAGTATAGTGGTCGGTATCCCCGACTGTTACGCGGGAGACAGGGGTTCAATTCCCTGTCGGGGAGTAACATATCTAATCTAATTTTTTATAATGTTCGATTAAGTTTACATATTAACTATTTATTTTGAGTATTTCGAACTATAACGGTCAAAAGGAGTAAAGGAAAAATGTTCGTTTTTGATTGAAGTTGATAAACTGCAGGTACTCAAATAAAGTTCAATGATAAACCGAATGAGAAGTAATGGATAAAAACGTTTGACAGCTCGTGCGGTCATTACGAAAATGTCTCAATATGTAGCCGAACGTCTTAAAAGCGCAATGATTAAAAAAATTGAATATATGTAATTGCTTAGCTTTTAGAGCCGTCTAGAAAAAATAGCTTGAAGACATAAGTCTAACATTTCAAAACAAAAAAATTTTCTGATAAAGGCAAACCTTACAAAATACAATGAAACGAACATTTTGATTATCTATCACTTTTGATCCAAGCACTTGAAAATGATTGCTTTCACTGAACATAAATTTTAACCCGATAGCTTCGTTATTCAACTCAAACTGGTTTGTTTTTTGAGAGATTTTAATACAAAAACATTCCAAGTGATAACGGCATTCGAGTAGCCATATTCTTACCAAAATTTCCACTTCCTCGATAGTATAGTGGTCGGTATCCCGGACTGTTACGCGGGAGACAGGGGTTCAATTCCCCGTCGGGGAGTAACATATCCAATCCAATTTTTTATAATTTTCGATTATTTTTATATATTAACTATTTTGAGTATTTAGAACCATAACGGTCAAAAGGAGTAAAGGAAAAATGTTCGTTTTTGATTGAAGTTGATAAACTGCAGGTACTCAAATAAAGTCCAATGATAAACCGAATGAGAAGTAATGGATAAAAACGTTTGACAGCTCGTGCGTACATGACGAAAATGTCTCAATATGTAGGCTTTAAAGCGCAATGATTAAAAAATTTAATATATGTAATTGCTTAGCTTTTAGAGCCGTCCAGAAAAAAGCTTGAAGTCAGAAGTCTAACATTTCAAAACATGAACATTTTCTGATAAGTGTATTGATAATCTTACAAAATACAATGAAACGAACACTTTGATTATCTATCATTTTTGATCCAAGCACTTGAAAATAATTGCTTTCACTGAACCAACATTTTAACCCGATAACTTCGTTATTAATCCCAAACTGGGTTATTTTTTGAAAGATCTTAATACAAAAACAGTTCAAGTGATATCGGAATTTGAGTAGCAATACTGTTACCAGAATTGCAACTTCCTCGATAGTATGGTGGTCAGTATCCCCGCCTGTCACGCGGAAGACCGGGGTTCAATTCCCCGTCGGGGAGTAATATAACCAGTAAATTTTTACTAACATTTTTATAAAACGTTGATTTTAAAATAAAAATCAACATATTTATGTAAATGTTAGGTTGGGCCGGTAACAGGCCGGTCCATTAGAACCTCACATAGACTGAATTAGTTACGTATATGTTACTTACTTACTTACTTAATTGGCGCTTAACCGTCTAAACGGTTATGGCCGTCCGACAAGGCGCGCCAGTCGCTCCTTCGCTCCGCCAACCGGCGCCAATTGGTCACACCAAGGGAGTTTAAATCGTTTTCCACCTGGTCCATAGGCGGGTTCCGATAGAAACACTTTCTTGGCCGGAGCATCATCTTTCATTCGCATAACATGGCCTAGCCAGCGCAGCCGCTGCGTTTTAATTCGCTGGACTATGTTGATGTCTGCGTATAGCTCGTACAGCTCATCATCAAATCTTCTTCGGTACTCGCCATCGCCAACGCGTAGAGGTCCATAAATCTTTCGAAGAACTTTTCTCTCGAACACTCCCAAAGCCACTTCATCTGCTGTTGTCATGGTCCATGCTTCTGCCCCATATAGCAGGACGGGTACGATAAGTGACTTGTAGAGTATGATTTTCGTTCGCCGAGAGAGGAATTTACTTTTCAATTGCCTACCTAGTCCAAACTAGCATTTATTGGCAAGATTGATTCTTCGCTGAATTTCAGTGCTGATGTTGTTGCTAGTGTTGATGCTGGTTCCCAAATAAACGAAGTCTTTTACTATTTCGAAATTATGGCTGCCAACAGTAGTGTGGTTGCCAAGGCGCGTATGCGCCGACTCTTTGCTGGATGACAGCAGGTACTTCGTTTTGTCCTCATTCACCATCAAACCCATCTTTACCGCTTTTTTTTCCAGTTTGGAGTAAGCAGAACTAACAGCGCGGGTGTTTAGGCCGATGATATCAATGTCATCAGCATATGCCAGTAATTGCACGCTTTTTTAGTATATTGTTCCAGTGCGGTTAAGTTCTGCAGCTAGTCTAATTTTCTCCAGCATCAAATTAAAGAAATCGTTTAATTTCGAACGGCTCGGAGAGGTCCTTCCCAATTCTGACTGAGCTGAAGGTGTTGCTCAACGTCATTTTGCACAGCCGTATAAGTTTTGCGAGGAAACCAAATTCAGACCAAATTCATATATATGTTACTAAGTATTATAATTGTGTTGAATAATCTCGATCTGTTAAGTTCCGTGCGTTTAAATAATGCATTTTTTTACTAATGTTAATATGTAAACAGTAATTAAAAAAATCGTTGTTCAAATAATTTCGATTACTGAGTATATCAGCTGCCGTTTCGAAAACCCCTTATTTCGGAAAACTCCCAATATCAGAAAACTTTTGTCAAACGCGCTGTCTCAGAATTTGTTTCATAAAACGTCCTTTCTAAACATGCTTTCATTACATTTTGACGTTAGATAGAATTGAGATACGGCATTATTCAACCGAATATATAAAACAAATCGTGGAATAGGGCGTTTTTTTTAAATATTCTGAGGTTGGGAATTATCGTACTGACAGTCGAGGTAGAGTGATATTCAACCTAAATGGGAAATAAATGGGCCCGACACTACAAATCTGTTATTAATTAAAAAATAAATAAATAAATACTTGGCGTGGTTTAACTCCGAGGGATGTTGGCCAATTTGCATCGTGCTCCTTTCAATTTTCCCTACAAATTGGCGGGACGGGACCCACATGTTTGATGCCGACTCCGAACGGCATCTGCAGAGGAGATGAATTTTCACTAAGAAGCTTTTAATGGCGACCCCGATTAGAAAACTTAATTTCTTTCATTGAAACAACTTTTTTCTAAATTTTTGACGTCAGTTTGCCCGGGAGGTGAGCCCAGTACCCGTAGAGTAATAGACGGAGCACGCTACCACCACACCAAGGTCACAAGCGATTATAACCTAAGTCGGCTTAAAAAATAACCAAAATTCAATACCTTACCTGTCGAATGTCATAGCAAGAATATATGCATACATGAGCTTAAAACGGTTTCTTAATAGCACATAGAAAAAATAAATTTTAATTATTAAACCTTATATTTTTGTGAAAGATTCTTAGTTCTTATAAGAATCTTTCACAAAAATATAAGGTTTAATTTTTAAAAATCGATAGTTAGGCTTCGCTTTCTGCACCTTTTTTAAATCGACTTAAGCTGTTATTACTTGCGACCAAAGAAATATCCATCGGTTTCTAGCGAGGTTAAATCCTTTGTATGCAAATTTAATTGAAGACGAATATTGTTATAAGACGATAAGACGCACTAACATAAACTCTCGGGTAGATAGCATTAAATGAAGCTGTCATATCTACCCTAATGAAAGTCTTTGTGAATTTCTTAAAGGCAATTTGACTATTCTACCTTTCCACTGATTGTTTAACCGTTCATTGTAATGAATTTGGCATGCGTATGTGTTGGGCTTAGTACTTTTTCTTTTGATGTATTGATGCGTCGGTTAAACAGGTTTTTCTTGGCAGTATGACTTGGGTTGTGCTCACACAATTTTCTACTAATGTCAGTTTATCGATATTCATCCTAACGTAGTAAGAAGCTCATTATAGACATTTAGTATTTATCGGTCCTGTGGCGCAATGGATAACGCGTCTGACTACGTATCAGAAGATTCCAGGTTCGACTCCTGGCAGGATCGTAGTATAAAGATGTCACTTTCCATTTTTTATGAAAATTTTTATTTTTATATATTTGTTATGCAAATGAAAAATTTTATTTTTTTGGATATCCAAAACATTTATTCATTCAGGTAAGTGGCTGTAATTGCATATTTTTCATGACTTGTAAGAATCTAAAACGCTAAAAAATGTTTGCCAACATCCTTTATTTATAACATATTGTCACGGATATTAGCATCCCTAAGCTATACCATCACTAAGGCGATGCTAAGCGATGTTCACGTCAATAATCAAATCATGTATACACATATATAAGGCAGCCAAGAGATGTCACACACAGATGCATTTACTTATACGCCTATGTGTGTGCGAGAGACTGTAAACTACAAACTCACATACATCTGAGAGACGCTGAAAAGTAGAAAATTGTAAACAAGTAGAAACTATATGAGAACTATAAACACTCGAAATAGTTGGTAAGTTCTGGAAATAGAAGAGCCTAGATGTATGCAGCGTAAACTATAAAAGCGGCACAAGCGAGTAAAATGTAATTCAGTTTGATTTGAGCTGTCAAGCAGTTTTGATTAAGACGATATCTAGCGAGCAATAGAAGTATTATTTTGAAAGTCAATCAGTTTGGTTATTGAGCAAGCTATTCGTTGCACAGTTTGAGTGTTATTGTGAAATACTTGAATAAAGGCCATTTTGCATTATTACATATTGGAGTTATTTATTCACCAGTTTAGTGGTTCGAACTTAGTAGAAGGGCAAATAAGAGGATTTGCAAGTAAATTCGTTACAATATTCTGATTTGTATGCTTTTTTTCTTTCTCATAGAATTCACAAGGCCTCCTATTACGAGTACGACTTTGTTTTTGGACTACCTAATTATATTTTAAGTTTTAAATTTACACCTTTTCCAACTGTATTTGTGAAAACGTCAAATGTATTTGAGAAACAGGCAAATGTATTTTAAAATACTCAAACGTATTTAAGAAATGGGCATGTGAAATTGAGAAAAGGGAAAGATATTTGAGAAAGAGCAAAATGTATTTGAGAAACGGGCAAAAGAAATTGAGAAATGGTAAAATGTATTTGAGAAATAGGCAAATTAGTTTGAGAAAAGAGCAAAGGTATTTGAAAAAATTGCTGAATAAATTGAGAAAAAGGAGATGTATTTGAGAAAATGGTAAATGTGTTTGAGAAATGGGTAAATTTATTTGAGAAAAGGGCGATCGTATTTGAGAAATTTATTAAATTAATATTTTTGTTTTTTTTTAATTCGTTTGCCCTTTTCCTAAATGCAATTGCTATTTTTCCAAAAACATTTTCACATTTTTCGAATTACATTTGCCCTTTTCTTAAAACCAACTGCGATTTTCCCAAGTTCGCTTGCCCATTTATCAAATACATTTGCCCGTTTCTCAAATATATTTGCTCATTTCATTTGAACTCTTCTCAATTTCATTTATCCATTTCTCAAATTCATTTGCCCGTTTCTTCTAACTTTGCGCTGCGCTCAAATACAGTTGGAAAAGCGTAGACTACGTTTTTATTTAATTTTAAGAATTCTAAACTTCGTGTTTTTGTTTAATAAAACTTACATTGATTTTTTCTCCGTTCTATTTATTTTTTTTTTTTTGAAGAAGGAAAAAATAAATAGAACGGAGAAAAAATCAATGTAAGTTTTATTAAACAAAAACACGAATTTTTGAATTCCTAAAATTAAATAAAAACGTAGTCTACACTTTTCCAACTGTATTTGAGCGCAGCGCAAAGTTAGAAGAAACGGGCAAATGAATTTGAGAAATGGATAAATGAAATTGAGAAGAGTTCAAATGAAATGAGCAAATATATTTGAGAAACGGGCAAATGTATTTGATAAATGGGCAAGCGAACTTGGGAAAATCGCAGTTGGTTTTAAGAAAAGGGCAAATGTAATTCGAAAAATGTAAAAATGTTTTTGGAAAAATAGCAATTGCATTTAGGAAAAGGGCAAACGAATAAAAAAAAAAACAAAAATATTAATTAAATAAATTTCTCAAATACGATCCCCCTTTTCTCAAATAAATGTACCCATTTCTCAAATACATTTACCATTTTCTCAAATACATCTCCTTTTTCTCAATTTCTTCAGCAATTTTTTCAAATACCTTTGCTCTTTTCTCAAACTAATTTGCCTATTTCTCAAATACATTTTACCATTTCTCAATTTCTTTTGCCCGTTTCTCAAATACATTTTGCTCTTTCTCAAATATCTTTCCCTTTTCTCAATTTCATATGCCCATTTCTTAAATACGTTTGAGTATTTTAAAATACATTTGCCTGTTTCTCAAATACATTTGACGTTTTCTCAAATACAGTTGGAAAATGTGTAAATATAAAGCTTAAAATATAATTAGGTAGTCCAAAAACAAAGTCGTACTCGTAATAGGAGGCCTTGTGAATTCTATGAGAAAGAAAAAAAACATACAAATCAGAATATGTTATAAATAAAGGATGTTGGTACACACTTTTTAACGTTTTAGATTCTCACAAGTCATGAAAAATATGCAATTACAGCCACTTACCTGAATCAATAAATGTTTTGGATATCCAAAAAAATAAAATTTTTCATTTGCATAACAAATATACAAAAATTTTCATAAAAAATGGAAAGTGACATCATAGATATACTACGATCCTGCCAGGAGTCGAACCTGGAATCTTCTGATCCGTAGTCAGATGCGTTATCCATTGCGCCACAGGACCGATAAATATTAAAGGTCTATAATGAGCTGATAAACTGACATTAGTAGAAAATTTTGTGAGCACAACGCAAGTCATACTGCCAAGAAAAACCTGTTTAACCGACGCATCAATCCATCAAAAGAAAAAGTACTAAGCCCAACACATACGCATGCCAAATTCATTACAATGAACGGTTAAACAATCAGTGGAAAGGTAGAATAGTCAAATTGCCTTTAAGAAATTCACAAAGACTTTCATTAGGGTAGATATGACAGCTCCATTTAATGCTATCTACCCGAGAGTTTATAACAATAGAGTCTTATAACAATATTCGTCTTCAATTAAATTTGCATACAAAGGATTTAACCTCGCTAGAAACCGATCGATATTTCTTTGGTCGCAAGTAATAACAGCTTAAGTCGATTTAAAAAAGGTGCAGAAAGCGAAGCCTAACTATCGATTTTTAAAAATTAAACCAATTTGTAGGGAAAATTGAAAGGAGCACGATGCAAATTGGCCAACATCCCTTGGAGTTAAACCACGCCAAGTATTTATTTATTTATTTTTTAATTAATAACAGATTTGTAGTGTCGGGCCCATTTATTTCCCATTTTGGTTGAATATCACTCTACCTCGACTGTCAGTACGATAATTCCCAACCTCAGAATATTTTTAAAAAATGCCCTATTCCACGATTTGTTTTATATATTCGGTTGAAGAATGCCGTATCTCAATTCTATCTAACGTCAAAATGTAATGAAAGCATGTTCAGAAAGGACGTTTTATAAAACAAATTCTGAGACAGCGCGTTTGACAAAAGTTTTCTGATATTGGGAGTTTTCCGAAATAAGGGGTTTTCGAAACGGCAGCTGATATACTCAGTAATCGAAATTATTTGAACAACGATTTTTTTAATTACTGTTTACATATTAACATTAGTAAAAAATGCATTATTTAAACGCACGGAACTTAACAGATCGAGATTATTCAACACAATTATAATACTTAGTAACATATATATGAATTTGGTCTGAATTTGGTTTCCCCGCAAAACTTATACGGCTGTGCAAAATGACGTTGAGCAACACCTTCAGCTCAGTCAGAATTAGGAAGGACCTCTCCGAGACGTTCGAAATTAAACGAGGTTTCAGACAGGGTGACCCCCTATCGTGCGATTTCTTTAATTTGATGCTGGAGAAAATTATACTAGCTGCAGAACTTAACCGCACTGGAACAATATACTATAAAAGCGTGCAATTACTGGCATATGCTGATGACATTGGAAAAAGAAGCGGTAAAGATGGGTTTGATGTTGAATGAGGACAAAACGAAGTACCTGCTGTCATCCAGCAAAGAGTCGGCGCATACGCGCCTTGGCAACCACGCTACTGTTGGCAGCCATAATTTCGAAATTGTAAAAGACTTCGTTTATTTGGGAACCAGCATCAACACTAGCAACAACATCAGCACTGAAATTCAGCGAAGAATCAATCTTGCCAATAAATGCTAGTTTGGACTAGGTAGGCAATTGAAAAGTAAATTCCTCTCTCGGCGAACGAAAATCATACTCTACAAGTCACTTATCGTACCCGTCCTACTATATGGGGCAGAAGCATGGACCATGACAACAGCAGATGAAGCGGCTTTGGGAGTGTTCGAGAGAAAAGTTCTTCGAAAGATTTATGGACCTCTACGCGTTGGCGATGGCAAGTACCGAAGAAGATTTGATGATGAGCTGTACGAGCTATACGCAGACATCAACATAGTCCAGCGAATTAAAACGCAGCGGCTGCGCTGGCTAGGCCATGTTATGCGAATGAAAGATGATGCTCCGGCCAAGAAAGTGTTTCTATCGGAACCCGCCTATGGACCAGGTGGAAAACGATTTAAACTCCCTTGGTGTGACCAATTGGCGCCGGTTGGCGGAGCGAAGGAGCGACTGGCGCGCCTTGTCGGACGGCCATAACCGTTTAGACGGTTAAGCGCCAATTAAGTAAGTAAGTAAGTAACATATACGTAACTCATTCAGTCTATGTGAGGTTCTAATGGACCGGCCTGTTACCGGCCCAACCTAACATTTACATAAATATGTTGATTTTTATTTTAAAATCAACGTTTTATAAAAATGTTAGTAAAAATTTACTGGTTATATTACTCCCCGACGGGGAATTGAACCCCGGTCTTCCGCGTGACAGGCGGGGATACTGACCACCATACTATCGAGGAAGTTGCAATTCTGGTAACAGTATTGCTACTCAAATTCCGATATCACTTGAACTGTTTTTGTATTAAGATCTTTCAAAAAATAACCCAGTTTGGGATTAATAACGAAGTTATCGGGTTAAAATGTTGGTTCAGTGAAAGCAATTATTTTCAAGTGCTTGGATCAAAAATGATAGATAATCAAAGTGTTCGTTTCATTGTATTTTGTAAGATTATCAATACACTTATCAGAAAATGTTCATATTTTGAAATGTTAGACTCATGACTTCAAGCTTTTTTTCTGGACGGCTCTAAAAGCTAAGCAATTACATATATTAAATTTTTTAATCATTGCGCTTTAAAGCCTACATATTGAGACATTTTCGTCATGTACGCACGAGCTGTCAAACGTTTTTATCCATTACTTCTCATTCGGTTTATCATTGGACTTTATTTGAGTACCTGCAGTTTATCAACTTCAATCAAAAACGAACATTTTTCCTTTACTCCTTTTGACCGTTATGGTTCGAAATACTCAAAATAGTTAATATATAAAAATAATCGAAAATTATAAAAAATTGGATTGGATATGTTACTCCCCGACGGGGAATTGAACCCCTGTCTCCCGCGTAACAGTCCAGGATACCGACCACTATACTATCGAGGAAGTGGAAATTCTGGTAAGAATATGGCTACTCGAATGCCGTTATCACTTGGAATGTTTTTGTAATAAAATCTTTCAAAAAACAAACCAGTTTGAGTTGAATAACGAAGTTATCGGGTTAAAATTTAGGTTCAGTGAAAGCAATTATTTTAAAGTGCATGGATCAAAAGTGATAGATAATCAAAATGTTCGTTTCATTGTATTTTGTAAGGTTTGCAACGCCTTTATCAAAAAATTTTCTTGTTTTGAAATGTTAGACTTATGGCCTCAAGCTATTTTTTCTAGACGGCTCTAAAAGCTTAGCAATTACATATATTCAATTTTTTTAATCATTGCGCTTTTAAGACGTTCGGCTACATATTGAGACATTTTCGTAATGACCGCACGAGCTGTCAAACGTTTTTACCCATTACTTCTCATTCGGTTTATCATTGAACTTTATTTGAGTACCTGCAGTTTATCAACTTCAATCAAAAACGAACATTTTTCCTTTACTCCTTTTGACCGTTTAGTTCGAAATACTCAAAATAAATAGTTAATATGTAAACTTAATCGAACATTATAAAAAATTGGATTGGATATGTTACTCCCCGACGGGGAATTGAACCCCTGTCTCCCGCGTAACAGTCGGGGATACCGACCACTATACTATCGAGGAAGTTGAAATTCTGGTAAGAATATGGCTACTCGAATGCCGTTATCACTTGGAATGTTTTTGTATTAAAATCTTTCAAAAAACAACCCAGTTTGGGTTGAATAACGAAGTTATAGGGTTAAAATGTAGGTTCAGTGAAAGCAATTATTTTCAAGTGCATGGATCAAAAGTGATAGATAATCAAAATATTCGTTTCATTGTATTTTGTAAGGTTTGCAACGCCTTTATCAAAAAATTTTCTTGTTTTGAAAACGAGCATCTCAATATATGTTTGTAGCCAAGTTAGGAAAATGGAGCCTACAAGTTTGAAGGAAAAATATACTAAAAGAGATGCGAATTGCGCGCACAATGAGAAACGCGAACATAGGTTGGTAGTTGATTTTGGGTGGGGAAAGATTTTCCCGTTGTCCTCATACAAATCTGTGTTACATGTAGTTAGTTTTCTAGTAGATGCCGGTTCAAATGTAGTCTGTTGCAACCTATCGAGACTTGCTGCATGCCCGGTGTAAGGAAAATCGTACTTACACTAACTGACATATAAACACATTCGTTATATTATAATGAGAGTAGAGGAAAATCAATGAATAAGGGGGATACTAAGCTCGAAAGTAAACCAATATAGTTTTAAATGAGGGTAGAGGTTGTTACATCTTAACTGAACTAAAGGCAAATCCTTAGCGCGTCTACCCACAAGGGAAGACCAGTGAAGATATTTAGTATCTGGAACAGTCAGTCCTCTATCAGAGAGAAGGAAAACTATTGCAGCACATCTGACATCTCTATCGTTAATGAAGGTCTAATTAAATGCGCATATTGGCACACTTTCATCAGACATCTACATTGCCTTACTTTGCTTAATCGAGCGTTCGGTTGAATTTATGTTAGGTCATACTTTGCTGCAATCGGGTATCTTAGCGGGAACACCCAATCAAGTAGACCAGGATGGAACCCTGAACTCCATAATAAGAACTTACATGTGGAAAGCATTCGCCTAGTAAACAACACAGTTAAACTCCTGGCAACGATTAGCGAGCTTATGGTAACCGCGCTTTGCGGTACTAAGCGATGGGCAGGACAAAACAAGCTGGGTGTAAATCCAATAAAAACGGTGCTTGTCCTCTTCACAAGAAAAACAAAAAACTTACCGAGGGTAATAGCACATTGGGTAAATAGCACATTGACCAATCTCTCCCCTGAAGCCAAATAACTCGATGTGATTCTTGACTCCAAATTCAGCTGGAAAAATAATGGTGAGGAGAGATTAAAAAACCAGCATACCACACATGCAAAAGGGCTTTCGAGAGGAAAGGAGAATTCTACCGATACTAACGTGTGGATCTCTTGTCTGATGGAAGGCGCTAGACAAATAGAGCGATCATTACAGAGTTTGGAAGGTGCAAAGGCTAACATGCCTCACAATGTCAGGCGCAGTGAGCAGCACACCTCAGGAAAGGTTAAACGTAATCATTCACTTGATGCCTCCACAAGTGTTCGTGCAGTAATTGGCCGCGAAAAAGAGAATCCAACATGTGGCCATCAACCAAATACGGGCACGCGACGATATTAGATGACATGGCAAGGATGGGATTAAACGGGATCATAGCTTACCTAACGTCCGACACCGAACATATTGGTAATGATTTTTGTCGACAGCCAGGCCGCCTTCAAGGTATTAGAATTCAACGTGATAAAGTCGGATATCGTGCGAAGATGGCGAGTGAACCTCACTGGCGTCCATAAGGCATCTAAATGTCCCCTTTTCTTGGTCCCAGGGCGGATAGCTCCGTTCAACTACCACTGCATTATCTCCTGAGGAATAGCGAGGAATATAAGCTTAGGGCAACATACATACCAACAAGCTTCCTCTGAAGAAGCTGTTAGAAGAAGACCGAAAAGGAATCGATTCATCACTTTCTCTGCTGATGTCCAGGACTACAAACAAGATGACTCAGATTTCAGAACGCACGGCTTATCGATAGTTTGATAGAGGTTGGGCAGGTGGATCTTTCGCTCCTACTTAAGTTCATCAGAGAAAGCAAGTAGTTTGTTGAGGGTTACAAGGAAGTAATCTGATTGGCGGAATGTGTCGCCACTCGGCACTCACTGAGGCCATCTACGATAGACCCAACCTAACGCAAAAGTGGGGCAGGATCATTATGTGACCTTTAATAACTGTCATGTTATCAAGATGTCCAATCCAGAAAAAACACAACGACGAGATGTAGTTCCATTGGTGAATTCATCCTGCTCACTTTGATTTTAAGAACCCAAAGTCTAGTTGACACAAAGACAGAAAAATAATGATGAACTTTTTGGCATCGTCAGACACACCAAAACTTCCAAATAAAAAGCCGCAAATGGTATTTTAATGCTAATGATGCTTTAACATTTTGATGCCAAGGAAGCAAGCTATCGAAGAAAGATCACCAACCGGTTCGTGTCCACCTTTATTATACCCAAAATCTGGAAACATGAAACTGTGGTCGTCCGATTCAAACCTGTGAAACCAGCTAGTCAAGGAGATTCATATCGACAGACATCTTATCTTTTACTAATAGTAAAGACACCAAAGGGTAGGGAGCTTAGAATATTCCCGCGGTAGGCACACCTGTCGTAAGCGAAGAACTCGCAGACCCAAAGGTTCGTCTGGTAAAAAAAAAGCTGGTCATGCGAAAGTCGGGCGACGGTACTGGGTTTCAACCCGTCTAAAGACTGTCAGTAACATCAAAGGCTGGGTACACGAGATACTCCGGATAGTAGTTTAAGGCGCTATCTCCGGAGCGTATCGGCTCTATATCCGGTAAAATACGATAGCGTCGATATACATCAAAAGCACCTCCGAATACCTACGCTTAGTGCTTTAATAGCTACTAAGCCAAAATGATGAGCGATTCTATAGTTAATAAATGTGTACCTAGCTCGTAATACTCCCGTCAGACAATGTCTATTTAGTACTTCAAATAGCGCAGCTAGCGAGAGTCAAATAAAATTTCTTGAGAACTTGTTTCTATTTGCCGCAATGCTGCGTCATTTTCTTTCCTCGACAGTGTCACTTTGGTCAGTGCAGTGGTCTTCCTCAATATGTTGTCGACAGCGCTATTTCAGCAAGTGGCATTGCGATCCGAAATCCACACCATTTCCATGGTGCAGAGTAGGGAAAATTAGGTTAGTCCCTGACAACGCTATTTTTGTGGAGCCATTACTACCTTGAAGGCTTCAATCATTGGCTGAACAAAGTTTTTATAGGGAAGGTAACGAGCTACCTTCGTTAGAGCCGTTAGTTTAACCTGAAATATGCCATTTATGTAGCTCAGACCAACTGCGTTAATGGTATGGACTTAGGGTCTTCAGTTTTGACGATTGTCACTAATTTCTCTGTGGGATTCGTATAGGAAACTTACTCTCGCGAACAAACTGGTGGCTGATACACATCTTTGGTTCACAATTGAGGTTCTAGTGTACCAAAAGCCGACACAGCTTCAGATAGTGATTACATTCATTCTGATTGCATTGCCACTTGCCTGGAGCTTTCCATACGCGTTTGTTGGAAGAAGTTTGAGTCAATACAGCAATTCCCCCATTCTCAGGTTTGTAAAATACTTACGATTCGCTACGTTCATGTTTGTAAGCAAAACAAGTAGACGAAAAGAAGTAAGTGGACATTAAAAGCAGAAAAAAAAAGCAGAAGAAGAAGAGAAATACAAAAAATACAAAACCGCAAAACAATCAAAAAAGAAAACAATAATGACACAACAAGTTAGAATAAGTTTTGGAAAGGCCTACAGACCGACTAGCCCGGGAATGCTGATGCAGCGACAATGCAAAACATTGCATTGGATTTGATTCAAACAAACTTTTATCCAATAAAAACCAAAGGTGTAGTGCAATATTTAATGTAGGAGGGTGCCATTTTACTTGAAAGCTATTTTACTCTTCTTAGTAGGCCAGCGGAAGGATGAAATCCAGCAAAGAATCACCCCTGCCAATAAATGCTACTGTGGACTGAGAAGGCAATTGAAAGTAGTAAAGTCCTCGCTTGGCAAACCAAAATCATGCTTTATAAGTCAGTTATCGTATCCGTCCTCCTATGTATATGGTCCAGAAGCATGGATGATGACAACATCAGATGAAGCGGTTCTGGCAGAAGAAGAAGGCCTCTGCAAATATTTGCTTTGCCTTAAACAAGGCGGAATGTATATAGGTATACCTTGCTCAGGAGCCGTTACTAAGGAGTAAAGGAAACGAAAATTCCGGACTTAGGACGCAATAAAACAGTTTAAAAATACAATAGCATGGTGCATGCAGAGGCAGGTAGACCGATATCCTGCGTATTTGTTATAAGAGAAATTGAAACATTTCATCTGAACGCTAGAGGTGCGTACTCTTTGCTTTTATTCTAAGCGAGGTTCTATGAATCTGTTAAAGGCGCGAATACCATACTTTTGTTACTTTAATAAGGAAAGCGGGTTTGGACCTGACTCTTCTCCCTAGACATCTGGTCTGCGGTATATCGCCCTGGAATGTTCGCGCTGATCATTCCTTCTCTGATTTAGGAATTCTGTATCAGCTTCTGACTGAATCACCTGCGGTGGGAGAGATGTTATACGAAACTGCTATGGATGCCATGGTGGATAAGTTCTGGCTTGTTATGGTGCTTTTCATTACTCCTTCCCACTGAAAACTCATATGGTTAGGTGAAAACTTCCTTAGTGGACAGAGAGGCTTAGAGCAGGCGGCTGTTTAATAAGGCCAAGAAGAGTAAACTACAATTAAAATATGAGATTACGAGTGCCAAACGGGACTGCTGGGTAAGCTTCTGGGAAAACATGGAAGGGTATACCGTATCCACGAGACTCAGAAAGATCTTCTCGAGTTACCAGCGGTGACGAATCCGTAGGATTTCGAATGGGCACATATTTTTCAGATTTCTCAGTTGCCATCTAAAGTCCCCTTTGTGGATTGCCAGCTAGCATATGCCATTAACTGTTTTAAGCCGTACAATTCTCTGGTGTCGACTGGAGTAATTTCTGCACAAATTCAGAGATCATTGGAGGTTTCTTGCAGCTGGCTGGCTACCATTTATGCTAACTGTCTGGGGTTGAATTCGGTCACCTTCATTCTATTGCGAGTGTCGGGCTTGCAGAAATGACTTTTTAAGTCCCTGGGAGGCGGGGCATCTTCAATCAAGTGTCTGTTCGTATGACCAACTTTCTCAGTATTTAAGAGATAAGGCAAACTGCTTCTCATCAGTAATATGAGATACGGAAAGTGCTAGTTGCAGGAAGAAACGGTAGAGAACATTGTGCATTCGTGTCCTGCGATCTGAGTTCAAGGCTTCAGAGGGCGCAGAGTTGCTAGTTCTCGAGGCAGCAATTAAGATAGGTCCTAGGAAACTGCGATTGGTCGCGAAACAAATTGTGGTAGAACATTCAATCTAGGTAAAGGCTTTATTGAGCGGCCAGTTCAACCTGACCTAAATGTGGGGTTATCTAAGAAATAGTTTTCAAATTTTGTTTTCTACGTAAAACTTTTGAAAATGGGGGCGCGTGACTCTTTAACCTTTCTCCTTAGTATCATACTAGACCAGAAAGAATTTTATATGTATATACTTGCTTGTTCGCCTATCTGCTATCAGCTTAGCCGGCAACTTCAGCTCAGCTCTGCTGCTTTATTGATCTCTTATTTAATTTTTTTATTGCATCTTTTGCTGGAATTTTTATTGCTATGTATACCTACATATGTATGTATGGGTTTTGTTTCCGTACATTTATCAGTTCTCTGCGCTTTTTTGTGCTTTTTTTGTGCAAAGCGGCATACATATATACATAACACATAACAACCGAAGGCTAAGCAATTTGGTTTTGTTGTAGAACTTTTGTGTTTAGCAAACATTACGTTTGGTGCCTTTCTGGCTCCCTTTCGCTCCTGTTTCTCCAATCTTTCACACTCCATTTGTACGACAGCGTTCAGGGTTGGAAGTACACTATGATAGTAGTACGAGTAGTAGATTTAGTACGTTTTGCTTTGAAAGATCTAGTAATCTACCACGGCTTTGTTTTACTTATTATAAACTCCGATTCCTATCTTGAAAATTTAGTGGCAGTGTTCTTGGGTAGGGGCACACAGTTTAATGATTTTGCGCGTCATACTCATAATCTTCAACATAAAAAGTGTCGTTGGACGATCCTCTTGTGGAAGTGGTGCCAAATCAGAATCCACAGCTCTTTTCAACAGGAAAGGTTTCTGGACTTAGCGAGCACGAATTCTCGGCGTGGGAGCTGCAGTCGTCGTAGGGAAACACGGGCGCTTATTGGAACTAGCGGTTGTGGTCATAGAAAGACTATTCTCCTTGCATCTTGCTATATTAACGTGGAAGTCCCACCAAATTTTGAGAAGACAGTGGTAGTGTTCCCACGTATATTAGGCCTACAACAAGTAATGTGTTTGATGTCACAATGAGTTTACAGCATGTTAATCATGCATGATTGGATAGTCTTTGATAAGCCATACTACTCAGACCGTGCATCCATCAGCTTCAGCATACCCCTAAAGCAAGTAGAGAAAGCTAAAGCGGCAACGAGAGCAACGGGTTGGACCAGCATACATATATCGGACAGTAAACATGAGCAACCTAAAGAGGCCGCTACTGTCGAGGAGTTGGAGGAATCCAAAACATAGCCATCATGTGGATTAAGGAGCTGAGTCCTCCTAGAAATGTGCCAAGTGCAAGAATACCTGACTTAACCTAATACTTTTTTTCTAGAGAAAGAGCATCAGAGACAAAGAGAGATAGATAAAAAGAAATGAAAAATTTCTAGACAACTTCTTCGCAAAGAAAACCACAATATTTTTTTTCTTTTCAAATCGTAGCTTAAGTTTTTACACATTTTTTTTACGTTTTCCACGATTTAAGCTTACTTCGCTAAGGTCGGAAAATATACCTATACTGAGTTCCCGGTCTTAAAGGGATAGAAGGTAATGAAAAGTTGGCAAAGGTAGGTGCAGCACTCGATGAATCGACGAACACGTCGCAAGCGGAAGAAATCAAAAGGGGCCATGAGTTGCGTATAATCCGCCAAGCAGGAAAGGCGTGGCTAGAAGCGCTTGGCTGCAAAATTTCCAAGCTTATGTACAAATCCTATGATATTAGACTTACAAAGTTGAACATACCTCAAAAGAGGGAAGACTTGAGGCTCATGAAGGGTATAATAACTGGACATAGCCTTCTGGCGCCAGTGGCTTATGAATAAAGCCTCGAGAGTAACAGCAGGTGTAGGAAGTACAGGCTGCAGGAAGAAATGTTTGAGCACCTCCTGCCTTCGAGTCCTGCGATCGCGAGTTCAAAGCCCATCTAGTAGGGGCGGCAGAGTTGCAAGGTCCCAGAAAACTTCTAGTATTTGCCAAGAGAACGGAGTTATTGTATAACGTAACACTGCGGATACATTCAGTCAATAAGAGGTTTCCATTGATCGGCCAGTGCAACCTAGCCTAATACTATGTTCAAACAGAAAAATAAATTGACACAATTTCGATTTAAATTGAGTGGTGTTCATACAACTTAATTTAGCTTATACAATAGTAATTTGATATCTGGTTGGCTCATCTCTACAGTAACAACATGTCTTTGTTGAGACTGTCAAAATATGCGTGTTGGTATTAGGTGAATGGAATGGAATGAAAACATAAAACTTTGATATTTTTGTGTGTTGTAAGAAAATGTGTTCAATGTTTTGGTTTCATTTTGAGTTTGCCATCTTCTTTTGACAATCCCTACTCCAGAGAAATGAAAGACATAAAATCAGCTGATGAGATGAGCCAACCATGTAGTTCAGCCATGCGTAACTGACGTTTAAATATACTCAATAAACACACTTTACAATGTTGCATTTGCAGTTTGAAACAATTTATTACGCAATTTTTTTTAAATTGGCAATTTATTATTACAATTTATTATATGACAAATTGCGTAATAAATTGCCCAAATGGTATAAATTGCCAATTTTGTGTGTGTTTGACCCTAGTATAACACAAAGGTCTTCTACTACGTAATATTTTTCAATTTACTACGATTTGGCTCTTCGTTAGTTCTGACCCTGGTAGCGTTCATGCAAGAGTTGCATGCATATTGGTGATATTTAATGCAATGAAATTTTGTGTTCTGTGTGTAATTTTAGAATTTTAATATTTTTATTTGGAAGTTTTTTGTATTGTTTTTATATTGTGCTTTCATTTGCTTCTCATATATTTAAACATATTTCTGTAATAGTCTTGTATCGCTGATTTATTGCTTATAATTTATTTTCAATTTGCCGGTCTGTGCTTTCAATTCCAATTTATGTATATAACTTTAGGTAAATTCTTTTCCAGAATTTCTTTTCTTTGTTTTTATAACAAAATGTAATTTTTATGAGTACGCGTTAAATTTACCTGCGGTATTATCTAAGCATGATTTATTTCATTAAGCTGTCTAGAGTTTCTTATCTGTCGTGATATAATATTTAGGATGCCGTAGCCTTATAAAATCCCTAACCTGTCAAGAGCGGTATGCAGCAACTGTCGACAGATATATTAAACCCCTTTAATAAACACAGGTGCACGACGAGGGTTTGATGCTCGTGAAACATATTTTCTCCGTCCCACAGCTCAGACAAACCTTCCGATTGAATTTAAGTATTTAAGGAACACTACTTTTGAAATCCGCTTTTAAATACGGTCTGATACCGTAGCTCTTCCAAATAAGGATTTGATCTAAGTAATTTACATTTCGAAGGCTGCTTTAAAGAGTTTGCGGTAAATTAATTCTATCGTTGTAAGCTCGCTAAGCAAATTACAAAAAGTGATTGCCCACAAAAGAGAAACAAAAAATTAAAAAAATTAAAATATTCATACCTACTTGTTGTTTGAAAGAAAATTTTTAAATTGTTATTAGTATGCGCTACTGAGAGCTTATGATATTTTGTATGAAATGTCAAAAATATTCTCTTGATCACTATTTTCTCAAACTTTAAAAGCAAGCGAACATCATGAGCATAAGTAAAGAGCAAGTAATAATACACAACTTAACAGAACTACCGCTTATGACACTATTATTACAGTGTCCTCGATAGTATAGTGGTTAGTATCCCCGCCTGTCACGCGGGAGACCGGGGTTCAATTCCCCGTCGGGGAGTAATATAACCAATCCTTTAATTTTTATAAATTTTTATTTAAGCTTTATATATTAATTATTTATTTGAGCATTTCGAACCATAACGGGGAAAAGGGGTAGACGAAAATTTTTCGTGTTTGATTGGAGTTGATAAACTGCAGCTGATCAAATAAAGTTCAACGATTAACCGAATGAGAAGTAACGGATAAATACGTTGGAATGTTCATGCGTACATGGCGGATATGCCCCAAAATGTAGTCCAACGGCTTTAAAGCGCAGTGATTAAAAAAAAAATTCAATATAATTGTTTAGCTTTTAGAGCCGTCCAAAAAAAAATAGCCATAAGTCTAACATTTCAAAACAAAAAAATTTTCTGATAAAGGCGTTGCAAACCTTACAAAATACAATGACACCAACATTTTGATTATCTATCACTTTTGATCCAAGCACTTGAAAATAATTGCTTTCACTGAACCTAAATTTTAACCCGATAACTTCGTTATTCAACTCAAACTGGTTTGTTTTTTGAAAGATTTTAATACAAAAACATTCCAAGTGATAACGGCATTCGAGTAGCCATATTCTTACCAGAATTTCCACTTCCTCGATAGTATAGTGGTCGGTATCCCGGACTGTTACGCGGGAGACAAGGGTTCAATTCCCCGTCGGGGAGTCCAATATCGGGTCCGTCGGGGATATCCAATCCAATTTTTTATAATTTTCGATTATTTTTATATAATAACTATTTTGAGTATTTCGAACCATAACGGTCAAAAGGAGTAAAGGAAAAATGTTCGTTTTGGATTGAAGTTGATAAACTGCAGGTACTCAAATAAAGTCCAATGATAAACCGAATGAGAAGTAATGGATAAAAACGTTTGACAGCTCGTGCCTACATGACGAAAATGTCTCAATATGTAGGCTTTAAAGCGCAATGATTAAAAAATTTAATATATGTAATTGCTTAGCTTTTAGAGCCGTCCAGAAATAAAGCTTGAAGTCATAAGTCTAACATTTCAAAACATGAACATTTTCTGATAAGTGTATTGATAATCTTACAAAATACAATGAAACGAACACTTTGATTATCTATCATTTTTGATCCAAGCACTTGAAAATAATTTCTTTCACTGAACCAACATTTTAACCCAATAACTTCGTTATTCATCCCAAACTGGGTTATTTTTTGAAAGATCTTAATACAAAAACAGTTCAAGTGATATCGGAATTTGAGTAGCAATACTGTTACCAGAATTGCAACTTCCTCGATAGTATGGTGGTCAGTATCCCCGCCTGTCACGCGGAAGACCGGGGTTCAATTCCCCGTCGGGGAGTAATATAACCAGTAAATTTTTACTAACATTTTTATAAAACGTTGATTTTAAAATAAAAATCAACATATTTATGTAAATGTTAGGTTGGGTTTAGCAGGCCGGTCCATTAGAACCTCACATAGACTGAATGAGTTACGTATATGTTACTTACTTACTTACTTAATTGGCGCTTAACCGTCTAAACGGTTATGGCCGTCCGACAAGGCGCGCCAGTCGCTCCTTCGCTCCGCCAACCGGCGCCAATTGGTCACACCAAGGGAGTTTAAATCGTTTTCCACCTGGTCCATAGGCGGGTTCCGATAGAAACACTTTCTTGGACGGAGCATCATCTTTCATTCGCATAACATGGCCTAGCCAGCGCAGCCGCTGCGTTTTAATTCGCTGGACTATGTTGATGTCTGCGTATAGCTCGTACAGCTCATCATCAAATCTTCTTCGGTACTCGCCATCGCCAACGCGTAGAGGTCCATAAATCTTTCGAAGAACTTTTCTCTCGAACACTCCCAAAGCCACTTCATCTGCTGTTGTCATGGTCCATGCTTCTGCCCCATATAGCAGGACGGGTACGATAAGTGACTTGTAGAGTATGATTTTCGTTCGCCGAGAGAGGAATTTACTTTTCAATTGCCTACCTAGTCCAAACTAGCATTTACTGGCAAGATTGATTCTTCGCTGAATTTCAGTGCTGATGTTGCTAGTGTTAATGCTGGTTCCCAATAAACGAAGTCTTTTACTATTTCGAAATTATGGCTGCCAACAGTAGCGTGGTTGCCAAGGCGCGTATGCGCCGACTCTTTGCTGGATGACAGCAGGTACTTCGTTTTGTCCTCATTCACCATCAAACCCATCTTTACCGCTTCTTTTTCCAGTTTGGAGTAAGCAGAACTAACAGCGCGGGTGTTTAGGCCGATGATATCAATGTCATCAGCATATGCCAGTAATTGCACGCTTTTATAGTATATTGTTCCAGTGCGGTTAAGTTCTGCAGCTAGTATAATTTTCTCCAGCATCAAATTAAAGAAATCGCACGATAGGGGGTCACCCTGTCTGAAACCTCGTTTAATTTCGAACGTCTCGGAGAGGTCCTTCCTAATTCTGACTGAGCTGAAGGTGTTGCTCAACGTCATTTTGCACAGCCGTATAAGTTTTGCGGGGAAACCAAATTCAGACCAAATTCATATATATGTTACTAAGTATTATAATTGTGTTGAATAATCTCGATCTGTTAAGTTCCGTGCGTTTAAATAATGCATTTTTTTACTAATGTTAATATGTAAACAGTAATTAAAAAAATCGTTGTTCAAATAATTTCGATTACTGAGTATATCAGCTGCCGTTTCGAAAACCCCTTATTTCGGAAAACTCCCAATATCAGAAAACTTTTGTCAAACGCGCTGTCTCAGAATTTGTTTTATAAAACGTCCTTTCTAAACATGCTTTCATTACATTTTGACGTTAGATAGAATTGAGATACGGCATTCTTCAACCGAATATATAAAACAAATCGTGGAATAGGGCGTTTTTTAAAAATATTCTGAGGTTGGGAATTATCGTACTGACAGTCGAGGTAGAGTGATATTCAACCTAAATGGGAAATAAATGGGCCCGACACTACAAATCTGTTATTAATTAAAAAATAAATAAATAAATACTTGGCGTGGTTTAACTTCGAGGGATGTTGGCCAATTTGCATCGTGCTCCTTTCAATTTTCCCTACAAATTGGCGGGACGGGACCCACATGTTGGATGCCGACTCCGAACGGCATCTGCAGAGGAGATGAATTTTCACTAAGAAGCTTTTAATGGCGACCCCGATTAGAAAACTTAATTTTTTTCATTGAAACAACTTTTTTCTAAATTTTTGACGTCAGTTTGCCCGGGAGGTGAGCCCAGTACCCGTAGAGTAATAGACGGAGCACGCTACCACCACACCAAGGTCACAAGCGATTATAACCTAAGTCGGCTTAAGAAATAACCAAAATTCAATACCTTACCTGTCGAATGTCATAGCAAGAATATATGCATACATGAGCTTAAAACGGTTTCTTAATAGCACATAGAAAAGATAAATTTTAATTATTAAACCTTATATTTTTGTGAAAGATTCTTAGTTCTTATAAGAATCTTTCACAAAAATATAAGGTTTAATTTTTAAAAATCGATAGTTAGGCTTCGCTTTCTGCACCTTTTTTAAATCGACTTAAGCTGTTATTACTTGCGACTAAAGAAATATCGATCGGTTTCTAGCGAGGTTAAATCCTTTGTATGCAAATTTAATTGAAGACGAATATTGTTATAAGACGATAAGACGCACTAACATAAACTCTCGGGTAGATAGCATTAAATGAAGGTGTCATATCTACCCTAATAAAAGTCTTTGTGAATTTCTTAAAGGCAATTTGACTATTCTACCTTTCCACTGATTGTTTACCCGTTCATTGTAATGAATTTGGCATGCGTATGTGTTGGGCTTAGTACTTTTTCTTTTGATGTATTGATGCGTCGGTTAAACAGGTTTTTCTTGGCAGTATGACCTGCGTTGTGCTCACAAAATTTTCTGCTTATGTCAGTTTATCAGCTCATTATAGACCTTTAATATTTATCGGTCCTGTGGCGCAATGGATAACGCGTCTGACTACGGATCAGAAGATTCCAGGTTCGACTCCTGGCAGGATCGTATACCGATGTCCTTTTCTATGTTTTATGAAAATTTTTATTTTTATATATTTGTTATGCAAATGAAAAATTTTATTTTTTTGGATATCCAAAACATTTATGGATTCAGGTAAGTGGCTGTAATTGCATATTTTTCATGACTTGTGAGAATCTAAAACGTTAAAAAATGTGTACCAACATCCTTTATTTATAACATATTCTGATTTGTATGTTTTTTTCTTTCTCATAGAATTCACAAGGCCTCCTATTACGAGTAAGACTTTGTTTTTGGACTACCTAATTATATTTTAAGTTTTATATTTACACCTTTTCCAACTGTATTTGAGAAAACGTCAAATGTATTTGAGAAACAGGCAAATGTATTTTAAAATACTCAAACGTATTTAAGAAATGGGCATATGAAATTGAGAAAAGGGAAAGATATTTGAGAAAGAGCAAAATGTATTTGAGAAACGGGCAAAAGAAATTGAGAAAGGGTAAAATGTATTTGAGAAATAGGCAAATTAGTTTGAGAAAAGAGCAAAGGTATTTGAAAAAATTGCTGAAGAAATTGAGAAAAAGGAGATGTATTTGAGAAAATGGTAAATGTATTTGAGAAATGGGTAAATTTATTTGAGAAAAGGGGGATCGTATTTGAGAAATTTATTAAATTAATATTTTTGTTTTTTTTTTATTCGTTTGCCCTTTTCCTAAATGCAATTGCTATTTTTCCAAAAACATTTTCACATTTTTCGAATAACATTTGCCCTTTTCTTAAAACCAACTGCGATTTTCCCAAGTTCGCTTGCCCATTTATCAAATACATTTGCCCGTTTCTCAAATATATTTGCTCATTTCATTTGAACTCTTCTCAATTTCTTTAATCCATTTCTCAAATTCATTAACAAAAACACGAATTTAAGAATTCTTAAAATTAAATAAAAACGTAGTCTACACTTTTCCAACTGTATTTGAGCGCAGCGCAAAGTTAGAAGAAACGGGCAAATAAATTTGAGAAATGGATAAATGAAATTGAGAAGAGTTCAAATGAAATGAGCAAATATATTTGAGAAACGGGCAAATGTATTTGATAAATGGGCAAGCGAACTTGGGAAAATCGCAGTTGGTTTTAAGAAAAGGGCAAATGTAATTCGAAAAATGTGAAAATGTTTTTGGAAAAATAGCAATTGCATTTAGGAAAAGGGCAAACGAATTAAAAAAAAACAAAAATATTAATTTAATAAATTTCTCAAATACGATCGCCCTTTTCTCAAATAAATTTACCCATTTCTCAAATACATTTACCATTTTCTCAAATACATTATTCAGCAATTTTTTCAAATACCTTTGCTCTTTTCTCAAACTAATTTGCCTATTTCTCAAATACATTTTACCATTTCTCAATTTCTTTTGCCCGTTTCTCAAATACATTTTGCTCTTTCTCAAATATCTTTCCCTTTTCTCAATTTCATATGCCCATTTCTTAAATACGTTTGAGTATTTTAAAATACATTTGCCTGTTTCTCAAATACATTTGACGTTTTCACAAATACAGTTGGAAAAGGTGTAAATTTAAAACTTAAAATATAATTAGGTAGTCCAAAAACAAAGTCGTACTCGTAATAGGAGGCCTTGTGAATTCTATGAGAAAGAAAAAAAGCATACAAATCAGAATATGTTATAAATAAAGGATGTTGGTACACATTTTTTAACGTTTTAGATTCTCACAAGTCATGAAAAATATGCAATTACAGCCACTTACCTGAATCAATAAATGTTTTGGATATCCAAAAAAAATAAAATTTTTCATTTGCATAACAAATATATAAAAATAAAAATTTTCATAAAATATGGAAAGTGAAATCAGTATACGATCTTACCAGGAGTCGAACCTGGAATTTTCTGATCCGTTGTCACACGCGTTATCCATTACGCCACAGGACCGATAAATATTAGTGGTCTATAATGAGCTGATAAACTGACATTATCAGAAAATTGTGTGAGCACAACGCAAGTCATACTGCCAAGAAAAACCTGTTTAACCGACGCATCAATACATCAAAAGAAAAAGTACTAAGCCCAACACATACGCATGCCAAATTCATTACAATGAACGGGTAAACAATCAGTGGAAAGGTAGAATAGTCAAATTGCCTTTAAGAAATTCACAAAGACTTTTATTAGGGTAGATATGACAGCTTCATTTAATGCTATCTACCCGAGAGTTTATGTTAGTGCGTCTTATCGTCTTATAACAATATTCGTCTTCAATTAAATTTGCATACAAAGGATTTAACCTCGCTAGAAACCGATCGATATTTCTTTGGTCGCAAGTAATAACAGCTTAAGTCGATTTAAAAAAGGTGCAGAAAGCGAAGCCTAACTATCGATTTTTAAAAATTAAACCTTATATTTTTGTGAAAGATTCTTATAAGAACTAAGAATCTTTCACAAAAATATAAGGTTTAATAATTAAAATTTATCTTTTCCATGTGCTATTAAGAAACCGTTTTAAGCTCATGTATGCATATATTCTTGCTATGACATTCGACAGGTAAGGTATTGAATTTTGGTTATTTCTTAAGCCGACTTAGGTTATAATCGCTTGTGACCTTGGTGTGGTGGTAGCGTGCTCCGTCTATTACTCTACGGGTACTGGGCTCAACTCCCGGGCAAACTGACGTCAAAAATTTAGAAAAAAGTTGTTTCAATGAAAAAAATTTAGTTTTCTAATCGGGGTCGCCATTAAAAGCTTCTTAGTGAAAATTCATCTCCTCTGCAGATGCCGTTCGGAGTCGGCATCAAACATGTGGGTCCCGTCCCGCCAATTTGTAGGGAAAATTGAAAGGAGCACGATGCAAATTGGCCAACATCCCTTGGAGTTAAACCACGCCAAGTATTTATTTATTTATTTTTTAATTAATAACAGATTTGTAGTGTCGGGCCCATTTATTTCCCATTTAGGTTGAATATCACTCTACATCGACTGTCAGTACGATAATTCCCAACCTCAGAATATTTATAAAAAACGCCTTATTCCACGATTTGTTTTATATATTCGGTTGAATAATGCAGTATCTCAATTCTATCTAACGTCAAAATGTAATGAAAGCATGTTTAGAAAGGACGTTTTATAAAACAAATTCTGAGACAGCGCGTTTGACAAAAGTTTTCTGATATTGGGAGTTTTCCGAAATAAGGGGTTTTCGAAACGGCAGCTGATATACTCAGTAATCGAAATTATTTGAACAACGATTTTTTTAATTACTGTTTACATATTAACATTAGTAAAAAAATGCATTATTTAAACGCACGGAACTTAACAGATCGAGATTATTCAACACAATTATAATACTTAGTAACATATATATGAATTTGGTCTGAATTTGGTTTCCTCGCAAAACTTATACGGCTGTGCAAAATGACGTTGAGCAACACCTTCAGCTCAGTCAGAATTGGGAAGGACCTCTCCGAGCCGTTCGAAATTAAACGATTTCTTTAATTTGATGCTGGAGAAAATTAGACTAGCTGCAGAACTTAACCGCACTGGAACAATATACTATAAAAGCGTGCAATTACTGGCATATGCTGATGACATTGATATCATCGGCCTAAACACCCGCGCTGTTAGTTCTGCTTACTCCAAACTGGAAAAAAAAGCGGTAAAGATGGGTTTGATGGTGAATGAGGACAAAACGAAGTACCTGCTGTCATTCAGCAAAGAGTCGGCGCATACGCGCCTTGGCAACCACACTACTGTTGGCAGCCATAATTTCGAAATAGTAAAAGACTTCGTTTATTTGGGAACCAGCATCAACACTAGCAACAACATCAGCACTGAAATTCAGCGAAGAATCAATCTTGCCAATAAATGCTAGTTTGGACTAGGTAGGCAATTGAAAAGTAAATTCCTCTCTCGGCGAACGAAAATCATACTCTACAAGTCACTTATCGTACCCGTCCTGCTATATGGGGCAGAAGCATGGACCATGACAACAGCAGATGAAGCGGCTTTGGGAGTGTTCGAGAGAAAAGTTCTTCGAAAGATTTATGGACCTCTACGCGTTGGCGATGGCGAGTACCGAAGAAGATTTGATGATGAGCTGTACGACCTATACGCAGACATCAACATAGTCCAGCGAATTAAAACGCAGCGGCTGCGCTGGCTAGGCCATGTTATGCGAATGAAAGATGATGCTCCGTCCAAGAAAGTGTTTCTATCGGAACCCGCCTATGGACCAGGTGGAAAACGATTTAAACTCCCTTGGTGTGACCAATTGGCGCTGGTTGGCGGAGCGAAGGAGCGACTGGCGCGCCTTGTCGGACGGCCATAACCGTTTAGACGGTTAAGCGCCAATTAAGTAAGTAAGTAAGTAACATATACGTAACTCATTCAGTCTATGTGAGGTTCTAATGGACCGGCCTGTTAAACCCAACATAACATTTACATAAATATGTTGATTTTTATTTTAAAATCAAAGTTTTATAAAAATGTTAGTAAAAATTTACTGGTTATATTACTCCCCGACGGGGAATTGAACCCCGGTCTTCCGCGTGACAGGCGGGGATACTGACCACCATACTATCGAGGAAGTTGCAATTCTGGTAACAGTATTGCTACTCAAATTCCGATATCACTTGAACTGTTTTTGTATTAAGATCTTTCAAAAAATAACCCAGTTTGGGATGAATAACGAAGTTATCGGGTTAAAATGTTGGTTCAGTGAAAGCACTTATTTTCAAGTGCTTGGATCAAAAATGATAGATAATCAAAGTGTTCGTTTCATTGTATTTTGTAAGATTATCAATACACTTATCAGAAAATGTTCATGTTTTGAAATGTTAGACTTATGACTTCAAGCTTTTTTTCTGGACGGCTCTAAAAGCTAAGCAATTACATATATTAAATTTTTTAATCATTGCGCTTTAAAGCCTACATATTGAGACATTTTCGTCATGTACGCACGAGCTGTCAAACGTTTTTATCCATTACTTCTCATTCGGTTTATCATTGGACTTTATTTGAGTACCTGCAGTTTATCAACTTCAATCAAAAACTAACATTTTTCCTTTACTCCTTTTGACCGTTATGGTTCGAAATACTCAAAATAAATAGTTAATATATAAAACTTAATCGAAAATTATAAAAAATTGGATTGGTTCTATTTATTTGTGACGGAGTCACAGCGGTATAGCAAGAAGCTGAGCTACAGACTATCTTCCGTTTGTTCCATTTAAGAGCTGCTTTTACGCTAATATTTGTCCTGTACCAATGAGAGACAAACGAAATTCCTAATTCTTCTTAATCAGCTCTGCTAATTCATCTTAATCAACTCTCTTTAGGTCCTTCTATTGTTGTTGTTCTAGCAGTGTTCAGTTGCTCTGATGGGTGAATATCAAAGTACTGTCTGTTGGGAGTACATTGTAAACGCATGCGAATCGATATAAAACCTTTTTCGCATCGGTAGGTACTAGAAGATGAAAGGAATGTCTGAACAAGTATTTGATCGACTCACGATGGTCATACTAACTTGACACTGCTTTCTAGCGTTACCAGGGGCGGATACAGGTCTCCAGATGAGGGGGGCGATCATGGCCGAAAGCTCAAAATCCATTTTTTCCATGGAAGTCAGTAATATAAATTAATGATTAACTTCAGAACACCATTTTGACATAATTACAAATAAACGTATCGAATTTATCTTTAAGTACTCAAATTAGCTCAACTAATTGAAAGAATTCGAACAAAAAACAATCAAGAAATGATTTTATACAGCTCAAAGGTAGAATCTAGTTCTTTCTGATAAGAGAGTTTCACTTGTGGCTTTAACTAAGTGGAGTTATTTTCAATCTATATCTATTGCAGCAATCAAAAAAGGAAAAAAAGAGATGAATAATTTGATTTCAGACCCCATTCTCGGAAACGAATGAACTTTTGTTTACAACGAATGAACTTTTGTTTACAATTGAATGAACAGACAGCTGATTTCGAGCCCCATTCCTGGAAACGAATTGAGAGAGAATAAAAGTTTCGTATCAGGTCATCAGTGGCTCTCATATTGCATAAATGAAACGACATATTAGGTGTGTTCCGGAACTTTTATAAAAGAAAATGAAGTTGGTTGGTGATATGAAGAATTTTTTTATGTTTTGCAAGGTCACCATGTTTCAACTATTTTATTCACAAAACATGGCATATCTGCGGCAATCAGCGGAAAAAGCAAAACTCACTTATTTATTATTTACATTTTTTCGCTAGACAAGCAGACAAAAGAAGATAAGAAATATTTCATTCAATCTCAATTTTACGGAAATCTAAAAAATGCATTTCAATTTCTGGCAAATTAAGCACGCCCAATATTTATTCAGGTAGGTCTGGGGGGGGGCGATCGCCCCATCGCCCCCCCCCCCCCCCCCCCCTGTATCCGCCATTGAGCGTTACATGCCTCGTCAATAACAGCAGATGTAGGAAGTGCAAGCTGCAGGAAGAAACGGTTGTGCACATTTTGTGTTCGTGTGCTGCGCTCACCAGGTCAAGGGGCAACAGAGTTTTACCAGAAACGATATAATATAGAGACATTGCATAGACGAAAAATCGTGTGAGGCAAGCTTCACAAAATTCTAGTAGGTCACATTCACCACTTACCACAGCAGAATTTGTTAAACTACCACTGTCTGTATTTGTTATTTAATAATTATTTGTACACTTTTTATTCAGCTGATGTGTTCAGAATTTTAACTTTTACTCACTAAAACTCAAATCAGTGTATTTCTGTGCTTAAATTATGTTAAAAATTGTGTTAAAGTTTTTGGTGTGGTGAAAGTGACCTACTAGAATTTTGTTACGCTCCGCTGCTTTCCATCGAAGTTCGCGCATGCAATATCTTTATATTCAAAAATTTTTGGTTTTACGATCTCGTGGCAGCGGAAAGCTCTGTTAGGAACATTGAAAGTCAACTGTACAAGAAGTACTGAATAGTCAATGGCACCGGATATTATGTCAAAAATAAACATAAAGTTTTGAACGAAATCCCTGACTTCAAGTGGCAAGACATGCATCTCGCATTTTAGGGTGGCAGGAGATAATTGTGAAAAAGAATCTATGACTTGCAACACTTTTCGCAAATGAAATTTTTTACTTCTACAATCTTAGCAGTTTAAACTTTTGGGTTTTGTTGACAGTTTCTTTTTTTAGATTTTTTAAACTTTATGGTTTTGTTTTACAACTAGCGGTGCTTGCAAGTTTCTATTTTTAGACTTTTTTGTAAAACCGAAAACCGAAATATGTTAGAAAATATGACCGAAAATTGAGACATTTTATATTTAATTGAAACAAGTTTGCAAAATTGCTTAAACCGCTGAAGGTGAATAAGCCAGCCATACAGACGCATACACATACATATATACGCGAATGCAACATTTTATTATGCATATTCAAATGCACCCTTAATCTCAATTATTTATACGCTCTCATGAGGTCAAATAAATAAATTATGTAGCCGTCTACAAGCACTTAATATGCGAACATTCAAACGTTTATAGAGTGCAACAAATGTATGTACAAACATACAAATTTGATACCTCATTGTATGTAGCACGTACAAACGTTCGAACTTGTGGCAACCGTGACTGTGTGACTGCTCTAGTTGCATGAATGCTTTGGGTTGCGTATACGCCACTACCACAACTCACACAGAGAACAGATAAATTTAACAGCCACGCCTTCGTTTCCGATCAGTGTTGCCATTTTAGTGCTTTTGGAGCCAGATCTAGCCCTTTTTTTGCGTTTAGCTCTAAAAATTCCGGTTTAGCACTAGCTCTTTTTTTTTGGCTCCCTTTAAAATGTTTGCCCCTCTTTGGCTCTAAATCTATTTCGGTAATACGTATTGCGAAATTTGTAATGTGTTTTATGTGTTATTTGTTTCGTTATGTATGTTGTGGCGACTCGGTACTCAACTGATAACAAACACTTTAGCCGATAAAGTGTCATGAGGTTGTATATTTGTTTTCCAGCTTGTGCAACAGCATAGTGTCACCTTCTAAGAGTTTCGAATCTTTAACTTCAGATTATAATACATTTTTGTCTCCCGTACATTAAAAAATAAGGTAAATGTATAATAGAGCAATTAAGGCAACGCTTGCCCCAGAATATAGAAACGCTTAGCAAAATAGATTTCTATTCGGTTGAAAACACATTGAGAATAGTAAAACCTCAAAGGTTTTCATATTTCACAAATGAAAAAAACAAGTATAGCACTGATGAAATAACGAGATTACAAGTGCAGTGGCAAAATATCTTTCTCCAAAATTGGAAAAATGTGACTTCAACATTAAGTTTTTGGTTTGATGTTAAACAGTATAATTCCAAAAGCTTGTCGATTTTGTGCTGCCACTAAGTAAGTTGCAAGCAAGAGTTTGAATAAGAGCAAACACAGAAACGAAATGAGTTTAAATAACTATCTTATTAAGCTGGCTCGAGGTCTGTGTTTTAAAATAAAACACCGTTGATGATTTTTTCTTTTTTCTCAACCAATATATTTCGACTGCTCTGCGGCAATCGTCATCAGGGTTACAAAACTAATAAAACAAAAATAATAGTAAATAAACAATTAACAAATTATCACAAAAAATTATTTACTATTATTTTTGTTTTATTAGTTTTGTAAACCTGATGACGATTGCCGCAGAGCAGTCGAAATATATTGGTTGAGAAAAAAGAAAAAAGCATTAGCGGTGTTTTATTTTAAAACACAGACCTCGAGCCAGCTTAATAAAATAGTTATTTGAAGAATAAGGTCGCCAACAAATACGAAATGAGTTTAGTTATGTTGAATTCGCGTCTGACAATAAGAAGTGGTCTTAAACGGCTGAATAAATGCCGTCATGACTTCGAAATAAACAACGATATCTTAAAATTAATAAAACAAAAAATATTTATGAGTGTAGCAAAAATAAAAATTCTTCTCTTGGGGACGAAATCATAGATTTTGAAGTCTAAGGCCCTTCAAACATATCTCGTCCCAACATAAACTTGAATATCGCACATGTGTATTTTAATGGTGATTTGTACACCCGTAGGACGTTAAAAATTGAATCAAACATTGGAAAAAATTTAAATTAATTTTCATCGGCCAACATTTTGGCAAGTCGTATTTTTCGCGAACCTATAACCGTACCGTCATTGTAGTAGTATGATAAATACTTCTTACTTTTTAACGATACCTTGCCGCCAAATGGCAAAACAAAAGATAAAAAAAAACCATTTTTGTTATTACAAAATATAAAATGAATTATAAAAAAAGGACGTGTGGCACTCGGGGACTGCCGCGGCAAAGCTATTGCATATTATCAACTTATGCAATTATAATATTTATGCAACATTTTGTTTTCTTTGATATTAATTCAAGTTTTGTCTTTTTAACTTTAACTTTATTTTTATACTCAGTTGAGCAGAGCTCACAGAGTATATTAAGTTTGATTGGATAACGGTTGGTTGTACATATATAAAGGAATCGAGATAGATATAGACTTCCATATATCAAAATAATCAGGATCGAAAAAAAATTTGATTGAGCCATGTCCGTCCGTCCGTCCGTCCGTCCGTCCGTTAACACGATAACTTGAGTAAATTTTGAGCTATCTTGATGAAATTTGGTATGTAGATTCCTGGGCACTCATCTCAGATCGCTATTTAAAATGAACGATATCGGACTATAACCACGCCCACTTTTTCGATATCGAAAATTTCGAAAAACCGAAAAAATGCGATAATTCATTGCCAAAGGCAATTAAAGCGATGAAACTTGGCAGATGGGTTGACGTTATGACGCAGAATAGAAAATTAGTAAGATTTTGGACAATGGGCGTGGCACCGCCCACTTTTACAAGAAGGTAATTTAAAAGTTTTGCAAGCTGTAATTTGGCAGTCGTTGAAGATATCATGATGAAATTTGGCAGGAACGCTGCTACTATTACTATATATGTGCTAAATAAAAATTAGCAAAATTGGATGAAGAACACGCCCACTTTTTAAAAAAAAAATTTTTTTAATTCAAATTTTAACAAAAAATTTAATATCTTTACTGTATATAAGTAAATTAAGTCAAAATTCAACTCCTGTAATGATATGATGCAACAAAATACAAAAATAAAAGAAAATTTCAAAATGGGCGTGGCTCCGCCCATTTTCATTTAGTTTGTCTAGAATACTTTTAATGCCATAAGTCGAACAAAAATTTACCAATCCTTCTCAAATTTGGCAGGTACATAGATTCTATGACGGTAACTGTTCTCTGTGAAAATGGCCGAAATCGGTGCAAGCCACGCCCAGTTTTTATACACAGTCCACCGTCTGTCCTTCCGCTCGGCTGTTAACACAATAACTTGAGCAAAAACCGATATATCTTTACTAAACTTAGCCCACCTACTTATCTGAACTCACTTTATCTCGGTATAAAAAATAGCCGAAATCCGACCATAACCACGCCCACTTTATCGATATCGAAAATTACGAAAAATGAAAAAAATGCCATAATTCTATACCAAATACGAAAAAAGGGAAAAAACATGGTAACTGGATTGGTTTATTGACGCAAAATATAACTTTGGAAAAAATTTTGTAAAATGGGTGTGACACCTACCATATTAAGTAGAAGAAAATGAAAAAGTTCTACAAGGCAAAATCAACAGCCCTTGGAATCTTGGCAGGAATACTGTTAGTGGTATTGCATATATAAATAAATTAGCAGTACCCGACAGATGATTTTCTGGATCACCTGGTCCACATTTTGGTCGATATCGCGAGAACACCTTCACATATACATCTAAGGGCCACTCGCTTTTAAAACCCTCATTAATACCTTTAATTTGATATCCATATCGTACAAACACATTCTAGAGTCACCCCTGGCCCACCCTAATGGCGATATCTCGAAAAGGTATCCACCTATAGACCTAATGCCCACTCCCTCTTAAAATGCTCAGTAACACCTTTCGTTTGATACCCATATCGTACAAACATTCTAGAGTCACATCTGGCCCACCCTAATGGCGATATCTCGAAAAGGCGTCCACCTATAGACCTAATGTCCACTCCCTCTTAAAATGCTCAGTAACACCTTTCGTTTGATACCCATATCGTACAAACATTCTAGAGTCACCCCTGTCCCACCCTATTGGCGATGTCTCGAAAAGGCCACCTATAGACCTAATGCCCACTCCCTCTTAAAATGCTCAGTAACACATTTCGTTTGATACCCATATCGTACAAACATTCTAGAGTCCCCCTGGCCCACCCTAATGGCGATATCTCGAAAAGGCGTCCACTTATAGACCTAATGCCCACTCCCTCTTAAAATGCTCAGTCACACCTTTCGTTTGATACCCATATCGTACAAACATTCTAGAGTCACCCTTGGTCCACCTTTATGGCGATATCTCGAAAAGGCGTCCACCTATAGACCTAATGCCCACTCCCTCTTAAAATGCTCAGTAACACCTTTCGTTTGATACCCATATCGTACAAACATTCTAGAGTCACCCTTGGTCCACCTTTATGGCGATATCTCGAAAAGGCGTCCACATATAGAACTAAGGATTACTCCCTTTTAAAATACTCATTACCACCTTTCATTTGATACCCATATCGTACAAACACATTCTAGAGTCACCCCTGGCCCACCCTAATGGCGATATCTCGAAAAGGCGTCCACCTATAGACCTAATGCCCACTCCCTCTTAAAATGCTCAGTAACACCTTTCGTTTGATACCCATATCGCACAAACATTATAGAGTCACCCCTGGCCCACACTAATGGCGATATCTCGAAAAGACGTCCACCTATAGACCTAATGCCCACTCCCTCTTAAAATGCTCAGTAACACCTTTCGTTTGATACCCATATCGTACAAACACATTCTAGAGTCACCCCTGGCCCACCCTAATGACGATATCTCGAAAAGGCGTCCACTTATAGACCTAATGCCCACTCCCTCTTAAAATGCTCAGTAACACCTTTCGTTTGATACCCATATCGTACAAACATTCTAGAGTCACCCTTGGTCCACCTTTATGGCGATATATCGAAAAGGCGTCCACCTATAGAACTAAGGATTACTCCCTTTTAAGATACTCATTACCATCTTTCATTTGATACCCATATCATACAAACACATTCTAGAGTCACCCCTGGCCCACCCTAATGGCGACATTTCGAAAAGGCGTCCACCTATAGACCTATTGCCCACTCCCTCTTAAAATGCTCAGTAACACTTTTCGTTTTATACCCATATCGTACAAACATTCTAGAGTCACCCCTGGCCCACCCTAATGGCAATATCTCGAAAAGGCGTCCACCTATAGACCTAATGCCCACTCCCTCTTAAAATGCTCAGTAACACCTTTCATTTGATTCCCATATCGTACAAACACATTCTAGAGACACCCCTGGTCCACCTTTATGGCGATATCTCGAAACGGCGGCCACCTATGGACTAAGGATCACTCCTTTTCAAAATACTCATTAACAGCTTTCCTTTGATACCCATATCGTACAAACATATTCTAGAGTCACCCCTGGTCCAGCTTTATGGCGATCTCTCGAAAAGGCGTTCACCTATAGAACTAAAGCCCATTCCCTTTTAAAATACTCATTACCACCTTTCATTTGATACCCATATCCTACAAACACATTCTAGAGTCACCCCTGGTCCACCTTAATGGCGATATCTCGAAAGGGCGTCCACCGATAGACCTAAGGCCCACTCCCTCTTAAAATGCTCAGTAACACCTTTCATTTGATACCCATATCGTACAAACAAATTCTAGAGTCAGCCCTGGTCCACCTTTATGGCGATATTCCTAAATGGCGTCCATCCATAGAACTATGGCCTACTCTCTCTTAAAATACTCTTTAATACCTTCCATTTGATACACATGTCATACAACCACATTCCAAGGTTACCCTAGGTTCATTTTCCTACATGGTGATTTTCCTTATTTTGTCTCCATAGCTCTCAACTGAGTATGTAATGTTCGGTTACACCCGAACTTAGCCTTCCTTACTTGTTAACTTTAACTTTAACATTCACTTTAACTTTAACATTCACTTTAACTTTAACTTCCACTTTAACTTTAACCTTAACTTTAACTTTAACTTTATTTTTAACTTTAACTTTATTTTTATACTCAGTTGAGCAGAGCTCACAGAGTATATTAAGTTTGATTGGATAACGGTTGGTTGTACATATATAAAGGAATCGAGATAGATATAGACTTCCATATATCAAAATAATCAGGATCGAAAAAAAATTTGATTGAGCCATGTCCGTCCGTCCGTCCGTCCGTCCGTCCGTCCGTTAACACGATAACTTGAGTAAATTTTGAGGTAACTTGATGAAATTTGGTATGTAGGTTCCTGAGCACTCATCTCAGATCGCTATTTAAAATCAACGATATCGGACTATAACCACGCCCACTTTTTCGATATCGAAAATTTCGTAAAACCGAAAAAGTGCGATAATTCATTACCAAAGACAGATAAAGCGACGAAACTTGGTAGATTAGTTGAACTTATGACGCAGAATAGAAAATTAGTAAAATTTTGGACAATGGGCGTGGCACCGCCCACTTTTAAAAGAAGGTAATTTAAAATTTTTGGAAGCTGTAATTTGTCAGTCATTGAAGATATAATGATGAAATTTGGCAGGGACGTTACTCCTATTACTATATGTACGCCTAATAAAAATTAGCAAAATCGGAGAAAGACCAAAATTTTAACAAAAAATTTAATATCTTTACAGTATATAAGTAAATTATGTCAACATTCAACTCCAGTAATGACATGGTACAACAAAATACAAAAATAAAAGAAAATTTCAAAATGGGCGTGGCTCCGCCCTTTTTCATTTAATTTGTCTAGGATACTTTTAACGCCATAAGTCGAACAAAAATTAACCAATCCTTTTGAAATTTGGTAGCGGCATAGATTTTATGATGTTAACTGTTTTCTGTGAAAACGGGCGAAATCGGTTGATGCCACGCCCAGTTTTTACACACAGTCGTCCGTCTGTCCTTCCGCATGGCCGTTAACACGATAACTTGAGTAAATTTTGAGGTATCTTGATGAAATTTGGTATGTAGCTTCCTGAGCACTCACCTCAGATCGCTATTTAAAATGAACAATATCGGACTATAACCACGCCCACTTTTTCGATATGGAAAATTTCGTAAAACCGAAAAAGTGCGATAATTCATTACCAAAGACAGATAAAGCCACGAAACTTGGTAGATGAGTTGAATTTATGACGCAGAGTAGAAAATTAGTAAAATTTTGGACAATGGGCGTGGCACCGCCCACTTTTAAAAGAAGGTAATTTAAAACTTTTGCAAGCTGTAATTTGTCAGTCGTTGAAGATATCGTGATGAAATTTGGCAGGGACGTTACTCCTATTACTATATGTACGCCTAATAAAAATTAGCAAAATCGGAGAAGGACCACGCCCACATTTAAAAAAAATTTTAAGTAAAATTTTAACAAAAAACTTAATATCTTTACAGTATATAAGTAAATTATGTCAACATTCAACTCCAGAAATGACTTGGTGCAACAAAATACAAAAATAAAAGAAAATTTCAAAATGGGCGTGGCTCCGCCCTTTTTCATTTAATTTGTCTAGGATACTTTTAACGCCATAAGTCGAACAAAAATTAACCAATCCTTTTGAAATTTGGTAGGGGCATAGATTTTATGATGTTAACTGTTTTCTGTGAAAACGGGCGAAATCGGTTGATCCCACGCCCAGTTTTTATACACTGTCGTTCGTCTGTCCTTCCGCATGGCCGTTGACACGATAACTTCAGCAAAAATCGACATATCTTTAATGAACTTAGTTCACGTACTTACTTGAACTCACTTTATTTTGGTATGAAAAATTAACGAAATCCGACAATGACCACGCCCACTTTTTCGATATCGAAAATTACGAAAAATGAAAAAAATGCCATAATTCTATACCAAATACGAAAAAAGGGATGAAACATGGTGAGGTAATTGGATTGGTTTATTGACACGAAATATAACTTTAGAAAAAACTTTATAAAATAGTTGTGACACCTACCATATTAAGTAGAAGAAAATGAAAAAGTTCCGCAGGGCGAAATAAAAAACCCTTAAAATCTTGGCAGGTATTGCATATATTAATAAATTAGCGGTATCCAACAGATGATGTTCTGGGTCATCCTGGTCCACATATTGGTCGCGATCTGGAAAAAGCCTTCACATATACAACTACCACCACTCCCTTTTAAAACTCTCATTAATACCTTTAATTTGATACCCATATCGTACAAACACATTCTAGAGTCACCCCTGGTCCACCTTTATGGCGGTATTTCGAAACGGCATCCACCTATAGAACTAAGGCCCAATCTCTTTTAAAATACTCATTAACACCTTTCTTTTGATACCCATACTGTACAAACAAATTCTAGGGTCACCCCTGGTCTACCTTTATGGCGATATCTCGAAACGGCGTCCACCTATGGAACTAAGGATTACTTCCTTTTAAAATACTCATTAACACCTTTCTTTTAATACCTATATTGTACAAACAAATTCTAGGGTCACCCCTGGTCCACCTTTATGGCGGTATCTCGAAACGGCCTCCACCTATGGAACTAAGGATTACTCCCTTTTAAAATACTCATTAACACCTTTCATTTGATACCCATATCGTACAAACGCATTCTAGAGTCAACCCTGATCCACCTTTATGGCTATATCCCTAAATGGCGTCCACCTATAGAACTATGGCCCACTCCCTCATAAAACACTCTTTAACACCTTTCATTTAATACCCATATCGTACAAACGCATTCTAGAGTCACCCCTGGTCCACCTTTATAGCGATATCTCGAAAAGGCGACCACCTATACAACAACCACCACTCCCTTTTAAAACCCTCATTAATACCTTTAATTTGATACCCATAGCGTCTACCTGTGGAACTAAGGATTACTCCCTTTTAAAATAATCATTAACACCTTTCTTTTGATACCCATATTGTACAAACAAATTCTAGGGTCAGCTCTGGTCCACCTTTATGGCGATATCTCGAAACGGCGTCCACCTATGGAACTAAGGATTACTCCGTTTTAAAATACTCATTAGCACCTTTCATTTGATACCCAAATCGTACAAACGCATTCTAGAGTCACCCCTGGTCCACCTTTATGACAATATCCCGAAAAGGCGACCACCTATACAACTACCACCACTCCCTTTTAAAACCCTCCTTAATACCTTTAATTTGATACCCATATCGTACAAACAAATTCTAGGGTCGCCCCTGGTCCACCTTTATGGCGATATCTCGAAACGGCGTCCACCTATGGAACTAAGGATTACTCCCTTTTAAAATACTCATTAACACCTTTCTTTTGATACCCATATTGTACAAACAAATTCTAGGGTCACCCCTGGTCCACCTTTATGGCGGTATCTCGAAACGGCGTCCACCTATGGAACTAAGGATATATCCCTTTTAAAATACTCATTAATATCTTTCATTTGATACCCATATCGTACAAACACATTCTAGAGTCAACCCTGATCCACCTTTATGGCCATATCCCTAAATAGCGTCCACCTACAGAACTATGGCCCACTCCCTCATAAAATACTCTTTAAGACCTTACATTTGATATCCATATTGTACAAACAAATTCTAGAGTCAACCCTGATCCACCTTTATGGCGATATCCCTAAATGGCGTCCACCTATAGAACTATGGCCCACTCCTTCATAAAATACTCTTTAATGCCTTTCATTTGATACACATGTCATATAAACACATTCCAGGGTTTCCCTCGGTTCATTTTCCTACATGGTTATTTTCCCTTATGTTGTCACCATAGCTCTCAACTGAGTATGTAATGTTCGGTTACACCCGAACTTAACCTTCCTTACTTGTTAACTTTAACTTTAACTTTCACTTTCACTTTAATTTTCACTTTAACTTTAACTTTATTTTTAACTTTAACATTCACTTTAACTTTAACTTTAAGTTCCACTTTAACTTTAACATTCACTTTAACTTTAACTTTAACTTCCACTTTAACTTTAACTTTGACTTTAACTTTAACCTTAACTTTAACATTAACTTTAACTTTAACCTTAACTTTAACTTTATTTTTAACTTTAACTTTCACTTTAATTTTAACATTCACTTTAACTTTAACTCCCACTTTAACTTTAACTTTAACCTTAACTTTAACTTTCACTTTAACTTTATTTTTATACTCAGTTGAGCAGAGCTCACAGAGTATATTAAGTTTGATTGGATAACGGTTGGTTGTACATATATAAAGGAATCGAGATAGATATAGACTTCCATATATCAAAATAATCAGGATCGAAAAAAAATTTGATTGAGCCATGTCCGTCCGTCCGTCCGTCCGTCCGTTAACACGATAACTTGAGTAAATTTTGAGCTATCTTGATGAAATTTGGTATGTAGATTCCTGGGCACTCATCTCAGATCGCTATTTAAAATGAACGATATCGGACTATAACCACGCCCACTTTTTCGATATCGAAAATTTCGAAAAACCGAAAAAATGCGATAATTCATTGCCAAAAGCAATTAAAGCGATGAAACTTGGCAGATGGGTTGACGTTATGACGCAGAATAGAAAATTAGTAAGATTTTGGACAATGGGCGTGGCACCGCCCACTTTTACAAGAAGGTAATTTAAAAGTTTTGCAAGCTGTAATTTGGCAGTCGTTGAAGATATCATGATGAAATTTGGCAGGAACGCTGCTACTATTACTATATATGTGCTAAATAAAAATTAGCAAAATTGGATGAAGAACACGCCCACTTTTTAAAAAAAAAATTTTTAAATTCAAATTTTAACAAAAAATTTAATATCTTTACTGTATATAAGTAAATTAAGTCAAAATTCAACTCCTGTAATGATATGATGCAACAAAATACAAAAATAAAAGAAAATTTCAAAATGGGCGTGGCTCCGCCCATTTTCATTTAGTTTGTCTAGAATACTTTTAATGCCATAAGTCGAACAAAAATTTACCAATCCTTCTCAAATTTGGTAGGTACATAGATTCTATGACGGTAACTGTTCTCTGTGAAAATGGCCGAAATCGGTGGAAGCCACGCCCAGTTTTTATACACAGTCCACCGTCTGTCCTTCCGCTCGGCTGTTAACACAATAACTTGAGCAAAAACCGATATATCTTTACTAAACTTAGCCCACCTACTTATCTGAACTCACTTTATCTCGGTATAAAAAATAGCCGAAATCCGACCATAACCACGCCCACTTTATCGATATCGAAAATTACGAAAAATGAAAAAAATGCCATAATTCTATACCAAATACGAAAAAAGGGATGAAACATGGTAACTGGATTGGTTTATTGACGCAAAATATAACTTTGGAAAAAATTTTGTAAAATGGGTGTGACACCTACCATATTAAGTAGAAGAAAATGAAAAAGTTCTACAAGGCAAAATCAACAGCCCTTGGAATCTTGGCAGGAATACTGTTAGTGGTATTGCATATATAAATAAATTAGCAGTACCCGACAGATGATTTTCTGGATCACCTGGTCCACATTTTGATCGATATCGCGAGAACACCTTCACATATACATCTAAGGGCCACTCGCTTTTAAAACCCTCATTAATACCTTTAATTTGATATCCATATCGTACAAACACATTCTAGAGTCACCCCTGGCCCACCCTAATGGCGATATCTCGAAAAGGCGTCCACCTATAGACCTAATGCCCACTCCCTCTTAAAATGCTCAGTAACACCTTTCGTTTGATACCCATATCGTACAAACATTCTAGAGTCACCTCTGGCCCACCCTAATGGCGATATCTCGAAAAGGCGTCCACCTATAGACCTAATGTCCACTCCCTCTTAAAATGCTCAGTAACACCTTTCGTTTGATACCCATATCGTACAAACATTCTAGAGTCACCCCTGGCCCACCCTATTGGCGATGTCTCGAAAAGGCCACCTATAGACCTAATGCCCACTCCCTCTTAAAATGCTCAGTAACACATTTCGTTTGATACCCATATCGTACAAACATTCTAGAGTCCCCCTGGCCCACCCTAATGGCGATATCTCGAAAAGGCGTCCACCTATAGACCTAATGCCCACTCCCTCTTAAAATGCTCAGTCACACCTTTCGTTTGATACCCATATCGTACAGACATTCTAGAGTCACCCATGGTCCACCTTTATGGCGATATCTCGAAAAGGCGTCCACCTATAGACCTAATGCCCACTCCCTCTTAAAATGCTCAGTAACACCTTTCGTTTGATACCCATATCGTACAAACATTCTAGAGTCACCCTTGGTCCACCTTTATGGCGATATCTCGAAAAGGCGTCCACATATAGAACTAAGGATTACTCCCTTTTAAAATACTCATTACCACCTTTCATTTGATACCCATATCGTACAAACACATTCTAGAGTCACCCCTGGCCCACCCTAATGGCGATATCTCGAAAAGGCGTCCACCTATAGACCTAATGCCCACTCCCTCTTAAATTGCTCAGTAACACCTTTCGTTTGATACCCATATCGCACAAACATTATAGAGTCACCCCTGGCCCACACTAATGGCGATATCTCGAAAAGACGTCCACCTATAGACCTAATGCCCACTCCCTCTTAAAATGCTCAGTAACACCTTTCGTTTGATACCCATATCGTACAAACACATTCTAGAGTCACCCCTGGCCCACCCTAATGACGATATCTCGAAAAGGCGTCCACTTATAGACCTAATGCCCACTCCCTCTTAAAATGCTCAGTAACACCTTTCGTTTGATACCCATATCGTACAAACATTCTAGAGTCACCCTTGGTCCACCTTTATGGCGATATATCGAAAAGGCGTTCACCTATAGAACTAAGGATTACTCCCTTTTAAGATACTCATTACCATCTTTCATTTCATACCCATATCATACAAACACATTCTAGAGTCACCCCTGGCCCACCCTAATGGCGACATTTCGAAAAGGCGTCCACCTATAGACCTATTGCCCACTCCCTCTTAAAATGCTCAGTAACACCTTTCATTTGATTCCCATATCGTACAAACACATTCTAGAGACACCCCTGGTCCACCTTTATGGCGATATCTCGAAACGGCGGCCAACTATGGACTAAGGATCACTCCTTTTCAAAATACTTATTAACAGCTTTCCTTTGATACCCATATCGTACAAACATATTCTAGAGTCACCCCTGGTCCACCTTTATGGCGATTTCTCGAAAAGGCGTTCACCTATAGAACTAAAGCCCATTCCCTTTTAAAATACTCATTACCACCTTTCATTTGATACCCATATCTTACAAACACATTCTAGAGTCACCCCTGGTCCACCTTAATGGCGATATCTCGAAAGGGCGTCCACCGATAGACCTAAGGCCCACTCCCTCTTAAAATGCTCAGTAACACCTTTCATTTGATACCCATATCGTACAAACAAATTCTAGAGTCAGCCCTGGTCCACCTTTATGGCGATATTCCTAAATGGCGTCCATCCATAGAACTATGGCCTACTCTCTCTTAAAATACTCTTTAATACCTTCCATTTGATACACATGTCATACAACCACATTCCAAGGTTACCCTAGGTTCATTTTCCTACATGGTGATTTTCCTTATTTTGTCTCCATAGCTCTCAACTGAGTATGTAATGTTCGGTTACACCCGAACTTAGCCTTCCTTACTTGTTAACTTTAACTTTAACTTTCACTTTCACTTTAATTTTCGCTTTAACTTTAACTTTATTTTTAACTTTAACTTTAACATTCACTTTAACTTTAACTTCCACTTTAACTTTAACATTCACTTTAACTTCAACTTCCACTTTAACTTTAACTTTAATTTTGACTTTAACTTTAACCTTAACTTTAACATTAACTTTAACTTTAACTTTAACCTTAACCTTAACTTTAACTTTATTTTTAACTTTAACTTTCATTTTCACTTTAACAATCACTTTAACTTTAACTTTATGATAGAGATCCAATTTTATGTATTTGGCCTGTTTCTAACACCGAACCTTTTTCGAACCTTTTTTGACAAATATCCGTTACGTCTTTTTTTGATTTAGTCGCCAAGCCCGCGATAAAATCTATGCAATAGCTTAACAGTATTATTTATGTACCTCTTTTGTACCTCATTTTTTTATTTTTTTGCTAGTTTACTGTACCTTTTTTATAACTTTGTTTAAGTTTGATTTGAAATAAATGGAAAACCCTAAATTGAAAAATATATATATACTTAGCTCTTTTTGCTACGGGTTTTGGATTTTCTTGAAGAAATTTGGCGCTTTCTAGCCCTGTTTTTCTAGGTTCTAGCCCAAAAGAAATTTTTTTCTGGCAACACTGTTTCCGATACTAGACCATTTCACATATACAACACAAAATCACACAACAAAATAGGCCGGCAAATTGTTTTTGTTGCTATTATTTTGATTTTTTTTTGTATGTTGTTGCATTTTATTAGTGTTTGCTGTATTATCTATTTGCATTTTGTTCTATATTTTATTGTATGGTTTGTTATTTTGTAAGTGAATCAAAAATTCAACCGCACAAGTGCATAATACATACATGCATACACACATACATACAAACCTCTGGCGTTTGTCATTTGCGCGTAGCTTCCTGTGTTTGTTGTATTTAGATATGTAGGTGTGCTTAATTAAATTTCACGTAATTTTACTATTTTCTTTATCGAAGTATTTAATTATGCTTAGATTTGCACTGATTTTTCGTGAATATATTTAGGTATAGGTTGAACTTGCCGGTCAATAAAGATCTCACATAGACTGAATGTGTCCATAGTGTTACTATGTGTGTTTGACGAACAAACGGAAGAACCCCAATCAGGTACCAGGACTTATGTTATAGAAGAACTCCGTCCTCTTGGAAAATACAAGAAGTTTTCTAGGGCCTAGCTTAATCGCTGCCTCGAGATCTGGCAATTCTGCCGCCCCTAATAACTGAAGTCTTGACATGGCAAGCGCAGGACACGAACACAGAACGTGTTCAACCGATTCTTCCTGCAGTTCGCATTTCCTACACATGCAGTTACTGACGAGGCATAACTTATACGCATGTGACGTTAGACGGGAGTGCCCAGTTAGTGTGCCATTGGGAGTTTTAAGTCTTCTCTCTTCAGAGATATGAGCCACTTTGTGAGTCTAATATCGTAGGCTTTGATCATGATCTTAGAAATTTTGTAGTCCACGCCTTTCCTGCTTGATGGATCATATGCGGTTCCTATCTTCTTTTAATTTCTCCCAGAACCCAGTAAAGATGTGTGGCCCGGCCTTATCGAAGTTTTTACAATGCTTCTTTGCATTCCAGAACACTTCTTGATGAAGTACTGTGTGAGGTAATTGTTTTTATCGCCGCCTGACTATAATATATATATAGACGCGACTGCAGCTTAAGCACGCTTCCTCCAGAATTTCTGATGCTTTCTTCACGGCTATAATTTCTGCTTGAAAGAAGCTGCAGTAATCTGGCAGCCTGTAGGATCTACTTGTTTCTGTATCGACGCAGTAAACAGCAGACCCGACAGCTTGCATTATTTTGAAACCATCCGTACACACACGTAACCTAGTTCTGCCATTTCTACACACCGGAACCAACCCTCCGTACTTTATTTATAGCAGGAATTATTTCTGGTAAAAATTGACTGATCGGTTAGGACTACAAAATAAATCGACTACGCCCACTCTTATATGAAAGATATTTAAAAAGGTCGTAGACTAGAATAGATAATTAAATGGGGATCGCACTGCGACCATTGTCTATTGTGTCCGTAGGCTAGAATAATAAGCTATATTTTATTGAAAAATAGTTTTGTATCGATGTTATTTCACTTACAACTTTTATTGTAAGAGGAAATTGGGAAACATTTTTTTTAAATGGCCTCAAAAAAATAAATGCCTCGTAACAAAATTCGATACACATATAATACTAGGTACAAACACACACCAAATTGGCAATTTATACCATTTGGGCAATTTATTACGCAATTTATCATATAATAAATTATAATAACAAATTGCCAATTTAAAAAAAATTACGTAATAAATTGTTTCAAACTGCAAATACAACCTTGTAAAGTGTGTTTATTGAGTAGATTTAAACGTCAGTTGCGCATGGCTCAACTACATGGTTGGCTCATCTCATCAGCTGATATTATTTTTTTAATTTCACTGGAGTAGGAATTGTCAAAAGAGGATGGCAAACTCAAAATGAAACCAAAACATTGAACACATTTTCTTACAACACACAAAGATTTCAAAGTTTTATGTTTTCATTCCATTTCATTCGCCTAATACCAACACGCACATTTTGACAGTCTGAACAAAGGTATGCTCTTGCTGTAGAGATGAGCCAACCAGCTATCAAATTACTATTGTGTAAGCTAAATCGAGTTTTATGAACAGCACTCAATTCAAATCGAAATTTCCTCAATTTATTTTTCTGTTTGAACATAGTATAAGGCTTATAACAAGAAATATTTCTAGTAAAATTATCAAATCTCAACATTCTAGGTGTATTATTTACTAAATAATCAAGTCTTTTGTATTTTCCAAAATGTTATATATATGAAAAGTGGGCGTGGTAATAGCAATGAGAGATGAGTGCCAAGTAACCCATACATAAAATTTCAATAAGATATCTCAATATTTACTCAAATTATCGTGATCACTGACAGACGGATGAACAGACGGACACACGGACTGACGGACTTGGCTAAATCAATTCCTTTTTTCATGCTGAGCATTTGGAGGTATGGAAGTCTATATTTGTTTCGATTCGTTTATGACGATACGATTAACCGTTATGTTACCAAAGTTCATAATGTTGCAGAATATCGAAAGCTTCAAGTTTTAGGTATGTTTCCTTAAAACACAGATCTAAAAATAAACATGTAAAATAAACAGCGGCTAAAATCAAACTTCGGGTACGCCCGAACTTAGACTCCCTACTTTTTTGGGAATAGTTTGTGTTTAAAATACTCCTCAGTGGGATTAGAAAAGTGATTTATCTGAAATGAACTGTACAATTAAAACTCACGCTGAGTATATAATTGTTCGGTTACACCCGAACTTAGACACCCTTGCGGAACAAAATTATCAGTTGCTGTAAAAAGCTAACCAAGAATTGACTTTTTCAAGCTTACTTACTTACTTAATTGACGCTTAACCGTCTAAACGGTTATGGCCCGCCAAACAAGGCACGTCAGTCGCTCCTTCGCTCCGCCAACCGGCGCCAATTGGTCACACCAAGGTAGTTTAAATCGTTTTCCACCTGGTCCTTCCAACGAAGGGCCGCCCTCTACCTCTGTTTCCATAGGCGAGTAGGATTTTGCTTTGACGAGGACATCAACCAGCCGGGCATCTGCACCAATCCCATTCAGGGAGCGGACGTTCCAGGTGCATGCCCTCAATTTATTGTCCTTCAAACATTTGCCATGGTCGTCATCAATAGAGAGTGTATTTATCCGAGGCTTGTTGTTATATTTCATTGGAGTATGGTTGTACGTGGCGGGTCCCAAGCCCAGTGCACAACCCTCTCAGCGGGGGTGAAAATATTACTTGCACGTTTATATAGCGAGCCCTTTGCTCCAAGACAGACGCCCGCTTGCAGCCGCACCTAGAGGTGTACAGACGCTGCCGATGAGATCCTCCCGGCTAGCCCTTAAACCGATTATGTCAGATTGGCCTAGCCAGGTTGTCGCCTTCTCACATTAGCTCACCGCTAAACGGCCATTTAGCGGCTACCCAGAGGATACTTGGCCGCAAGCGACCGGCAGTAGTGAGCTGCTTGAACCGCATGCAAAAGAATCGCTCCGGTCATTCCCAGGTGAATGGCGGTCAGAAGCTTTCCGCACTTTCATGGACTTCTACATACGGCTCCACCCTCCCACTTTTTCAAGCACGGTTAGAAATTTTGATCTAAATTTTTATTTTATTGAAAATAGAAACTTGTACACTCATCTGAGTTTAAAACAAAGTCCTAAGGTTTAATCTTGTTGCTGAAAATATAAAAATAAAAAATTTCATTTGTGAAAATGCTGCAAGTCATTGTTTTTTTTTAACAATATTTTATTATGGCTGCTTGGTTGTTGCACCACTCGGCCATAGAGACAGGGTCCAAGTAGCGCTCTAGGTGCCATTTTAATGCACTTTCTCCTAGAACTAATACGTTTTTAGATCGCTATATACAGGGTATAGCTTGCATTACTTAAACCATTTGCTTAAATCATATCGCACACCTAGATCAATAGGGAGTTAATTCAAAAATCCGAAAATTTTAAGCTAAAAGTATGTTCGAACTTCCCAATTCAATATTTACCGAGCAGTATAATCGATTTATTAATGCCTCCTCCAAACAACGAGAAAAAAAATTTGTAAAAAATTAAAATTGCATTGACACATATAGGAGAGGCAGATAGTTTTCGCGTTTCGTGAACATTGGCGTTTAAATCGGGCATCACTAAACAGCGTAAAGTGCGGGAGCTAATAGTCGCCAGGATAGGACACTCGCAGAGCAAAGGTATGACTGGGATACTCATTCTTTCCGCGTGTGGACCGATCGGCCAATTTCCTGTAATTGTGGCCATGATTGGAAAAATTTCTTTTTTAGACCTAAGTATATTATTAAAGTACTATTTAGTGAATTCTTGGTACTTTTCTGGTTGTACTCTGGCCAAGTTTATTTGGTGAGTATACATTAGGGCGGGTCAAATTTTATTGGGGAAAAAAACTTTAGGTGCACATCCAGTTTCTGAATATATGGGTCATACTGAGTAATATTGCCCATGGAACCATAGGTCTGAAATGAATTTCGAGTCTCCCCCATTTTGTTAGAAAATATTTTTTTTTAAATTTTTTTTATTATTATTTTTGTTAGAAAATATTTTGAGTTATTTAAAAATTTAATTTACAATATGGAAAAGTAAAATAGTCGTCGATTTTTGCAACAAATTCGTCGATTTTCCGCCAAAAGAAGCGACAAAATGGGAACAATAGTGGAAAGCGCCCTATAGCGACGAATATTTTTCTTTTCCATATTGCAAATTCAATTTTTAAATAGCGCAAAATATTTTCTAACAAAAATAATAATACAAATTTCTAAAAAGAAATATTTTCTAACAAAATGAGGGAGGCTCGAAATTCATTTCAGACCTATGGTCCCATGGGCAATATTACTAAGTATGACCCATAGATTCAGAAACTGGATGTGCCTTTTCAACAATAAATTTGACCCACCCTAGTATACAGGTATCCGTAGAATACCAATTACGAATAACGGTTTCTTGATATTTGTCAGTATGCCCTTCTTTATTGATGTAAGTTATCGGTACACCGTGACGTCGTCTTTGATGTCTAACGAAGCACCGGCCTTTGCTAGTTTACCCGATTTTTCACTGTGCCAAGAGAGTATGATGGTCGTCAAGTTTAGTCTTCGCGTAGCGTCTTCATACAGTTATAAAAGGCCTTAGAGAAGGTGAATGGTGATGGCTGTCAGATATATGCATACAATACTTAAATGAAGTAATAATATTACTAAAAGCTGGAAAATAATTAGGTAGGTACTAGTCATCACACTCCTCATCAATGTAGGGCATTGATCAGACAATTAAAGAAAAGCATTGGGCGCGTGAAAGTTCTAAAAATGTGAGGCGTAGCATAACCTTATTCAGGTTCAGTTGGTCTTATATATGACTATCAATAGAAATTTGACGCGTCCAACGCTTTTATTTAATTGTCTGATCAATGCCCTAGATTGATGACGAGTGTGATGACTAGTACCTACCTAATTATTTTCTAGCTTTTAGTATCATTATTACTTCATGTAAGTATTGTTTTCAATAAAACCGTTTAACTTAAAAATTTTTCTAAACTATTCTAATGAAAATTAAAAATTTTTTTTTAAATTATTTTATTTTTTTAAGTTTTTAGTCTTTAGTAGTTCATTTAGTGACTCATAATCACAAGGACTCTTTCCTGACAATTTGTTACAATCTAAGTCCTCAATACATAATCCTTCGAAAGACTTTACTCGACTCTGCGCCACGTATGCTTGTCCCCCCTCCAACTCCAAAATATTTTGATGTCACTTCTACCGGACTGTATGTAATATTTGTTCCAAATATGAGCCAAATCGGACATCATAGGTCGCTTTCTATTGTTCCAAATATGAGCCAAATCGGACCAAAAATACCATTTTTGTGAATATCTCGATCCTTGCGCTACCTAACGGCGATTTTTTGCATAGCTCGCTTTATATTCTTGTATGTATTATGTGTTCCAAATATGAGCCAAATAGGACCACAAATACGATTTTTGTGAATATACCGATCATGTGTTTTAAATATGAGCCAAATCGGACCTCAAATACGATTTTTGTGAATATCTCGATTCTTGCGCGACCTAGCGGCGATTTTTTTCACAGGTAGCTTTCTATTCTTACATGTATTACGTGTTCCAAATATGAGCCAAATCGGACCACAAATACGATTTTTGTGAATATCTCGATCCTTGCGCCACCTAGCGGCGATTCTTTTCTTATTATTGCATTGTCATCGGGTTCTGAACTATATTGCAAGTTTCAAGCATGTAGCTTATCGGGAAGTTACTTAAATTTCAATTACAAAATTCGTGCCAGCAAGCCAACCAACCAACTCAAGCTAAATAAAACCGTTTAATTTAAAAATAACACACACTGTCTATTCCTTGCACCTTTGCACGAAAATGCTTGTCATAAATATATTATATATACAATACAACCGTTAAGATCGGTCATATATATATTATTGTTAAGATAAGAGGGTTAACGTAATGCCTTCCTCATTTATCAGCTAAAAGTTTGAAATTTCACAAGATGTGATAAGTTATTGTCTGAAAAAATCTCGAAGATCCGTCATATATATATATAATATATATCCCATACAACCGATTGTTCAGATAAGAGGTTTAACGTAATTCCTACCTCATTTTAATAGTTAGAAGCCTGAAATTTCATAAGATGTTTACTAATAAGGCATGCATTGTTGTCTGGAAAAATATATATCCCATAAAACTGATTGTTACGATTTTATGAATTTTTGAAATCTCAACACATTATTGTTCAGCTCCATTCATGAAAGGTATGCAGTCTCCCGCACAGCCGAAGACATTCCAGTTCTGACTTGTTTATAATTTTTCGTACCACAGTGTAATACTTGTTTTGCTCTTAAAAGGGGAACAGGTTTTAAATTATTTAAATGGATACTGAAATGAAATTTCCAAAAATCCCACTATTAAGGTGCAATAATCCCACAATTTTTCAGACTTAAAAAGGGCTGGGATCCCGGGGTCGTCATATCTAGTGGTAAGTATTTCACCGTACGTCTGGAATTGGTTATTGTAGTTGTATTACTTACTGAATAGTCAGGCTTTATGAAATTCTAAATATTTAAAAAGTGGGCGTGGCGTGGTTGTCGTCTGATTTGGCTAAAGGCGGTAGATGAGTGACAGATAACCCAGATATAAAATTTCGATAAGACACTTAAAATTTATTCAAGTAATCGTGTACACAGATTTTTTTCAGCCTGATTGCGTTGTTATATGATATATATATTAGGCTGGGTCGATTTATTAACCGATATTGCGCCACTGATTTTTCTATAGGATTTGGGCTCAGGAAAAAAAGTTTCACTACGCATACCCAAAAAAATAATTTTCGAGCCTGCGAAAAAATGGTGGAAGGATCAATTTTTCGACCAAAAAACTCCCCAAAACCCCAAAAATATTTTTTTATACTGTTATTGTTGTTGTTGTAGCGATAAGGTTGCTCCCGAAGGCTTTGGGGAGTGTTATCGACGTGATGGTCCTTTGTCGGATACAGATCCGGTACGCTCCGGTAACACAGCACCATTAAGGTGCTAGCCCGACCATCTCGGGAACGATTTATGTGGCCACATTAAATCTTCAGGCCATCCCTCCGTCCCCACCCCCAAGTTCCATGAGGAGCTTGGGGTCGCCAGAGCCTCTTCTGTTAGTCAAACAGGATTCGCCGCGGATAGGTGAGGTTGACAATTGGGTTTGGAGAAGCTATATATTGCGCTGGCAACCTGAAGGGTTGCGCTACACAGCCCCTTGAATCTGCACTTAGAGAAAAAATCGTTCTAAAACGAAGGAAACAAGTTCAAATTAAGAACATTCGTTGACAAGTCTGTTAAGTACGTTTTTTCTTAACTCGTGACCGATGGGCTTGTTTTAAGAACAGTTTTTCCAAGCACACCGTTCGTATTTTATGACCTGTTTGGTATTGATGTGTGAACCTTCTGTGCTCATTTCAAGCACTATTTGTGCTTAAAATAAGATGTTTCGTTCTCACGCTTCGAGTACGACTTGTGGTTAATTTAACAGTTTCCGTTTTCAATTCAAGAACGGGTTTGGGTTGATCATTGATGGGAGGGGAAAGTATTTTTTTCAATAGGTACCTATTGATTTATTTTTTATTAATAATAATTTGTTTGTCATAAATTAAAAATATTTATAACAAAAAAATGTTTATTATAGTCCAAAAATTTAAGAAAAAATGCATAATATGCATTTTGTCTCATGTTTCCATTATTGAGAAATTATTCTTATTTGAAGATGTAATCTGCATATATACTTAAAACATTTCATAACAAGTTTGAGAATTATCTGTGCATAAGAAAATGGAAAAATAATTGAACGAAAAATAAAAGTTAAAAAATTGCTTTAAAAAATTTTATAGTTTGACGGTGATCGAACTCGCGCCACGCGATCGCAACCACCACATCATAACACTATGACTGCAAATGTTGTATTTAACATTGTAGTACACACGAATTTTACAGTTTCTTTTTAATTGAACTTAATTTAAGAACTTTGTTCTCATTAATAGAACATTTGCTCATATTTTTAGACCAGCCGTTTCTTTTCAAGAAAATGGTTGTCAGTTCAAGAACAAGATTGTTGTTTTGAGAACAGGTCGGTCGTGTTTCAAGAACAAAAAAGTAAGAACATGAAAATCTTGAATTGAGTCCGGTGGTGCTGGATTTTAGAACGGCGTTTTTCTCTGAGTGTGGTATTTTAGTCGCCTCTTACGACAGGCATACCTACCGCGGGTATATTCTGACCCACTGGGGGAGGGGGGGGGGGGGGGGGGGGGGGGGCTATTATCGCCAACGTTTTTACAAGTTTTTTGAAAAACAATTTTTTTGGGTTTTGGGGAGTGTTTTGGTCGAAAAATTTACCCTTTTGCCATTTTTTTTCGCATGCAGACTCGAAGATAATCCTATAGAAAAACCGATGGCGCGATATCGGTTAACTTGCGTGCATACAAATCAACCCAGGTTAATACCTATATATATCTCGGCTTGCCGTTACAATCTAGCGTTATGGGGACAAAATTAATATACAATGTATGAGTTTAAAAAAATCCAATTTAAAGGTTTCTTGATAAAAGTTATATCTCCCAGGGTCCCTGAATACAACCATGGCCAGAGTTTTACTATGAAAATTTGTCATTAAATCAGATCTAACAAAAATTCTGCTGAAGAAGTGATTGGTTTCTTTCACAAATAGAAGCAAATTGAGGTAGGTCACTTGGTTGTTAAAATGAAGCCTAAATATTCTTGTACTAAAAAAATTGTAAATGAGACCACGCAACAAATTTGTACATACTTACATACATTACTTACTCAAATTTTAGCTGCCAAAGCTATCATTTCACGTTGAAATATGTTAAATTGAAAAACACGTTTTTAAATACTCCACAATTCTCTTAATTTAATTTTTATTGAAATTTTTGCGGTTTCTGTTATTGCAAATTTCTTAACTTTTTTCACCAACGCGCTATTTAACACTCGAGCAAACAAAGCTTTTAACAACAAATCCAGTTATTTCACCGGCATTCAGTTAATTCATCAATCACATTTTACTTTTAACTTAACTTACTGACTGACTTTTAGATTGAATTACGTATTATTCAGACCGACGCGCGCCATCAGATTTTTGAACTGGCGTCTCTACAATGGAATTGGAAGAATTATCAAAAAGGAAACGCGCCAAAAGCTGTTGTCACTCTTCTCAATGTTGGCGAGATACTAAACGCATCCACGCAACTGAAACTGAAATTGAAAATCCAAAATTGAAAACTGAAACTGAATTGCATGCAAAAAAATCAACGTACACAATGTAATGCTAATAAGTTGAATAACAACAACAACAAGCGCATATGAGCACGATAGTACTCGTATTAAAACACAAAAAAAAGCATACAAAGCAGTGTCGGCTAAACGATGTTGGATGCATTGCGCAAAGCTAATAATGAGTCGAAGTTTGAAAAGCTGAGGGCGGATGGGAGCGCGATGGGTGTTACGTTGTTCTTTGCTGGCTTCAAATGTTGAATGAATAGAAGAAGATGCTTTTGTTGGCGATTGTTGCTGCTGTTGTTATAGCCGATTCGAATGTTTTGTTAGTATGTAGTTGTTCGTACAGTTTCACTTGCATATGTTGTACACAAGGCCATACCCAAAAAGGGGTTTAGTTTTGGGGTTCATATTACTATATTGAAATTTTCATATTCAGTACGCCTATTCTCATTAACTTGGTGAAATGTAGCAATTCCCCTTTAGCCCTATCACTACCATGGGGATAATGCATACCAATAGAAATTAAAAAAATCATCATAGATGACATTTAAGCCCTATTTGAACAAACAAGCGTCTCGTTGCTAATTACAAGTAGTTTCTGTTATTATCAGCTCTTTGGGCGCAGGCGAAAATTTTGAATAAAAAATCGCGCGGACTTTTTTTTAATTTTAGGACTTATTTGGAAATATGTATATCTTAATATCAAATCGTATTATGAATAGAAAATCGTGCGATTTTTTATTCCGAATTTTCCCATACGGCGTTTTTTTTAAATTTTATTATTACCTTTATATTAAGTCCCTTTCATGTTCGTCCCCTCATTTCCTTACGAATTTTTGAAAAGTCTTTTTCGGTAACTTCCCGTTGAGCTAGACACTTGATACTTAAAACATAGTTCAGATCTGGGAGACATTACAATGCAAGAGAAAAAAAATCCGCTAAGTGGCGCACGGATCGAGATATACAGAAAATTAATTTGATAATTGAAATTTTCCGATCGACATTTAACTAACTTCTCGGTGATTCAGAGGCTTGAAACTTAGCACATAGTTTGCGAGTCGATGGGACTACAATTCGTGGAAAACAAAATGCCGCCAGGTGGCAGACGAATCAAGATAAACGAAAATCTCTGAAGAAACGCAGGGAATCTTGCGATCGATTTTTTAGTAACTTCCCAATGAGCTAGAGACTTGAAACTTGGGCCATGAGTCATAACCCGGTGACAATGTAATATTTTATTAAAAAAAAATTCAGTAGGTGGCGCATGGATCGAGATATTAAGAAAATAAATTTTGATTTGGGAATTTTTCAATCCATTTTTAACTAACTTCCCGGTGATCTAGAGACTTGAAACTTGGCACACAGTTCGAGGCTTGGTGACAATACAATCTACAGAAAATAAAATTCCGTTAGATTGCGTGCTAAGTGAGATAACTACAAATCCTTAAAAAACGAGGGGAATTTTACAATAGATTTTTGAGTAACTTCCCGGTGAGCTGGAGATATGAAACTTGAGCCGTAAGTTAGAACCCGGTGACAATACAATATTTAATCAAAGAAATTCCGCTGGTCGCGCATGGATCGAGATATTAGGAAAATTAATTTTAATTTGGGTATTTTTCAATCCATTTTTAACTAACCTCCCGGTTACGTAGAGACTTGTAACTAACGCACATAGTTCGAGACCTGGTGACAATACAATTTATAGGAAACAAAGTTCCGCTAGGTGGCGTGCTAATTGAGATAACTACAAATGCCTGAAAAACGAGGGGAATCTTGTGATCGATTTTTTAGTAACTTTCCGGTGAGCTAGAGACTTGAAACTTGGGCCGTGGGTCAGACCCCGGTGACAATGCAACACTTGATCAAAAAAAATTCGCTAGGTGGCACGAGCGTCGAGATATTAAGAAAATAAATTTTAATTTGGGAGTCTTTCAATCCATTTTTAACTAACTTCCCGGTTGCCTAGAGACTTGAAACTTGGCACTTAGTTAGAGGCCTGGTGACAATACAACTTATTGAAAACAAAGTTCCGCCTACAAATCCTTTAAATCTTGCGATCGATTCTCGAGTAACTTCCCGATTAGCTAGAGATATGAAACTTGAGCCGTAAGTCAGAACCCGATGACAATGCAATATTTTATCAAAAAAATTCCGCTAGGTGGCGCATGGATCGAGATATTGAGAGAACTAGTTTTAAATTGGGAATCTTACAATCGATTTTTAACTAACTTCCTGTATATCTAGATACTTAAAACCTGAAATATAGTTTAAAACTCGGTGACAATGCAATGTTTGATCAAAAAATTTTAGCTACGTAACGCACAAGTCGAACTATTTAGAAGATTAGGCCATACCTTCATGTTGCAGGCGTTGTAGAATTCCACCTCGTTGAAGGCCCAACTCAATGCACGTCCTTGCACACTTTTAGGCGTACGCGACTTTCACACGATTCTTTTAGACTTTCAGGCGTATGCCAATTTCACCACGATTTTCAGCTGTGCAAATTAAGTAGCTGGCAAACGAGGTGGAATTCTCTTTTTATGATGCGATTGCCTTTTTGTAGGCAGTCCTAAAATATTTAAAATAAAAAGATGATAAAAAAATTTTAAGGACTACCTAACGTTCTTGAACCGACGCGTATGTCTCAACAGTTTTACGTCCTCGGCATTAAAATTTTAGAATATTTTATAGTTGTGGAAACATCGTTTATAAAAATCAAAAACAGAATAGGACCCAGATGGCTGCCCTGAGGCACACCGGAGGGAACATCGATGACATTCGAACAAATGTTTTTAAAAATGACTCTTTGAGTTCTACCGCAAAGATAGGAGGAGATCCAGCGAGTTAGGCCAGGTTGAAAACCAAGCAATTCGAGTTTATAAACAAGTAATGAGTGGCGTACTTTGTCGAATGCTTTGCTGAAATCAGTGTATATAACGTCGGTATGATGATTGTTTCTAAACCCATTAAAAACGTGAGTTGTAAATTCAAGCAAATTGGTTGTGGTTGATTTGGCTCTACAAAAGCCATGCTGAGAACTATCTATCAATGTAGAAATCGAAAATGTAAGTTGATTAGTAACGATTGCTTCGAAAAGCTTAGGGATAGCGGACAGCTCTGATATTCCACGATAGTTTTCAATAGACGACTTGCTTCCTTTTTTATGGAGTGGGATAAGAAAAGATTCCTTGCAAGCCGTCGGGAAAATGCCATTTTTCAAAGATAGGTTAAACAGATCAGTAAGGGGCTGGTAAATGTTTTCCGCACATTTTTTAAGAAAACATGTTGGGATCAAATCGGGACCGTATTTGAAGGATTCATTTAGGGTCTTTAGATGTAGTAGAACATCTTCAGGCCACAAATGTGGGGCATATATTGAGTTACTAGAATGGAGCTCATACGGATAATTTGTAGGTGATGAATCAACCACAGTAGAGTAATTAGAGTGAAAGAATTGAGCGAAGAAGTTTGCAATCTCTTGATCGTCGCTGGAAATGCTTTTTCTAAACTTCATGGCAGAAGGAAACCCGTTAGTGCTGCGTTAAGAATTTTTGAAATCATAAAAAGACTTCGGGTTGCAAATAATGTTTCTTTTAATTTTACATATGTAAGCTTTATAACACTTTTTATTAAGTTCAAAATACTTATGACGGAAAATAGCGTACTGTGCATAATAAGAATGTAAACCGGTTCTCTTATATACTTTGAATAAACGTGATTTCTTATTTTTTAAAGCTTTTAGCTCTTTAGTAAACCAGGCTTGCACTGGTTCAATGTACGAGCATGTGCGTTTGGGCACACGTTTTTCAAATAAAGTATAAATGGTTTTATTAAATGTAAAATGTTTTGCTCTACATCCTCTTTATATCGAGGCAACGTTATTTCAGAAAGCTCTTTATTTAAATTGTTGAAATAGTTTTTGGAAAAATCAAAGCATCTGGTAGAGACACGTGTTTTGTTAGTGCAGCCGACTTCGTTGCTTATGATTTCGTAAGTTATCTCAAGAGAAGGATGGTAAACGTTTTCTGACAAAACGAGAGGTTCACACCGATTTATAGAGAATTTAGATATGTCGTCAACAAATGCTAAGTCTAAGAATTTTCCATATTTATTCGGAAATAAGTTGATCTGATTAAGGCAAGGATCAGTAATTCCATCCAAAAAGTCATTGTTATGCATCTTGGATGATTCGGGGACAATATTGTGATCAACGGTATTCCAAGATATATGTGGCAGGTTAAAGTCGCCTAAAACAATCATTGAGTCCGTGGGCTTTATCACCGAATTGACTGATTGTAACAGTGAAATATGGTGCATATACACTGATAGATCAGAAGACGGTGGAATATAATTATTCTTTTCAATAATCTCCTGGTGTGAAGTTTGAATGAAGAAAAACAAGATTTACCTACAAGAAAATTTTCAGGCGAATTCCCCCAACCTACCCCTCCAAAAAACTTCCTAGGTAAACGCCTGGTATGTGATTTGTTTTGGGAGTGTGAGTATTTCAGTGGGGTTTTTGTAGACTATAAATTACGAACAAATGCCAAAGCGAATGAAGAAAACCGAAAGCTATTGCTGCTGCATACGATGAACGAAGTGCACGAAAACAAACAAGCGCCCAAAGTAAAAACCACGGGATTGCAAAGATTGTTGGGCGGAGGTGTGAAAAACCAGCATTATGCCAACGACGACGAATAGAAGCTGGGGCTGGGAGTGCATCGAATTGTGGTGGCAAAGCACAAAACATAAACCGGCGACGGCAGCAGTAAAAACATCAAGAATAAAATGAGCAAATGCAAGTAGTCTAAAAGTGGAAAAGTAAGAAAACGAAATAGAAGATTGAGCATTTCTATTTAGTATAGCAACAACAATAATAATAGTTTATAGGAAAAATAAAGGTAGCAAAGTAGACACAAAGCTAAACTCAAAGGAAGTAAAATAATAATAACAAGGAAATTACTTGCTCTAGGAGTTGGGCCTCTGCATAGAGCGTACACACAAGCATGGCGTTTTGAGTAGTTTTTTCAGTGGTCAGGGTCCTTTGAAGTTTCCAGCTCATCCAACCCACTGCTCCTGTGGGGATCTTGGGTCACCAGAACCTCACCTGCTTAATTAACTAGATTTGAAGGTGAGGATTACAGCTGGGCTAGGGAAACTTGCGCCGGAAATCCCGTAATAAGTCTTCGATACAAACTTTAGGAAGGATGGGAAAGGTTGAAGGGATTCGATGCAACACTACCGGTCATGTACATGTCTATGCGCTTTCCGTACTAAGCGAGTGTGTTTCAATCATGTAAAGTATTACTGGGCACATTTAGTAAAAGGCTAGCCATATTCTTCAATATCTTGCTGACTGTTCGAGCTCGCCGGTTAGGTACGATACCGTCACGGCCAATGCAGGAAGTAGGACATAAACCTGGCGAGTCGCCATAGTGTTTATCGCATTTGGGTGCCGAAGCATCTTTACATAGAGGCCAACGAAACGACCCATGAATAAGCACGTCGTGGATCTTCTCTCGATGTTTCAGAAGCAGAATACAATTTCGTAGAAACAAATTTTCGAAAGCTCCCTCTTAGTTAGGCCTGAGGGAACATTTCAAGTATATGAACTCAATAGAATGAGTATAGCGGATCGGATTGCCATATGGAATTTGGTTATTCGTGAGTCTTTTTAGTACTTAGTATAACTCCACAAAATCTAAAACAAAACAACAATAAATAAAGGCTCAAGATTTTATGGGATACTTGAAGAGATAGTTGGGCTATATAGAAACGAGCTGCTTTTGTCGCTGATTGATGCAGTCCCGCCTACTAGGCGAAAAAGGAACATCCCCGTAAGCACTATGAAGAAATCTCAGCCCTTTAATCAAACCAAGTAAGGAAGGCTAAGTTCGGGTGTAACCGAATACTACATACTGAGCTGAGAGCTTTGGAGACAAAATAAGGGAAAACCACCGTGTAGGAAAATGCATCTAGGGTAACCCTGGAATGTGTTTGTATGACATGGGTATCAAATGGAAGGTATTTTAGAAGGGAGTGGGCCATAGTTCTATAGGTGGACGCCTTTTCGATATATCGCCATAAAGGTGGACCAGGGGTGACTCTTTAATGTGATTGTACGATATGGGTATCAAATTAAAGGTATTAATGAGGGTTTTAAAATGGAGTGGCCCTTAGTTGTATATGTGAAGGAGTTTTCGAGATATCGAGTTTTGTTGCATTTTGTTGCACTATATCATTACTGGAGTTGAATGTTGACATAATTTACTTATATACTGTAAATATATTGATTTTTTTGTTAAAATTTGACTTTTAATTTTTTTTTGTTTTAGGTAGGCGTGTTCGTCATCCGATTTTGCAAATTTTTTAGCACATTTATGGTAATAACGCTCCTGCCAAATTTCATCGTGATATCTTCAACGTCTGCCAAATTACAGCTTGCAAAACTTTTAAATTACCTTCTTTTAAAAGTGGGCCGTGCCACATCCATTATCCAAAATTTTACTAATTTTCTATTCTGCGTCATAAGGTCAACCCACCTACCAAGTTTAATCGCTTTATCCGTCTTTGGTAATGAATTTCGGCTTTTTGAAATTTTCCATATCGAAAAAGTGGGCGTGGTTATAGTCCGATTTCGTTCATTTTAAACAGCGATCTGAGATGAGTTCCCAGGAACTTACATACCAAGTTTCATTAATATACCTCAAAATTTACTCAAGTTATCGTATTTACGGACGGACGGACAGACCGACCCGACATGGCTAAATCCCCCCTAGCGGGTTAGGGGATCAGAATATACCAGCAGTAGGTTTGCCTGTCGTAAGAGGCGACTAAAATACCAGATACAAGGGGCTGTGTAGCGCAACCCTTCAGGTTGCCAGCGCAATATATATCTTCTCCAAACCCAATTGTCAACCTCACCTATCCGCGGCGAATCCTGTTTCAACAACAGACGAGGCTCTGGCAACCCCAAGCTTCTCATGGAACTTGGGGGGGGAGGGAATGGATTGAAGGTTTAATGTGGCCACATAAATCTTTCCCGAGATGGTCGGGCTAGCACCTTAATGTTGCTGTGTGCCGGAGCGTACCGGATCTGTATCCGGCAAAGGACCATCACATCGATAACACTCCCCAAAGCCTTCGGGGAGCAAACTTATCGCTACAACAACAACAACAACAACAACATGGCTAAATGAATTTCTTTTTTCGCCCAGATCATTTTGGTATATAGAAGTGTATATCTATCTCGATTAGTTTATGCCGTTACGGATTACCGTTATGCGAACGAAGATAATATACTCTGTGAGCTCTGCTCAGCTGAGTATAAAAAGCAGAAGCAGACACCTCACATGCTTTTTCTGCTCATAATGTGACGAGACAAAGTCCAAAAGAAGCGTTTAGCTTGCTAACGCTGTACGAAGTAAAAACGGGGGTTTCACCGTTAATCAGAATTGCAGCCCTCGACCAAGAGGAGGCATATAAATATTTTATCTTAAGGAAGATTGCCAGATGACGCATACCTATCAAAAATGCTCAGTTCCCCGTATTATTGTAAAACTAGATCGTGAACTTAAACAGTCCAATGTCGCTATCACCCTTAAGTTGTTGGTATTAAGTGAATAAATAGAACCACATAATTTTGCTAATTGATATTTTTGAAATACATATTTTTTTTTCTTAAAAAAAAAGATTCAAGTACAAAAAAAAAAAAACAAAAAAGAATGATGATACGCCCCCGGGTGGGCTCGAACCACCAACCTTTCGGTTAACAGCCGAACGCGCTAGCCAATTGCGCCACGGAGGCACATTACAACTACTGCGCAAATGCGTTATATAAGCATTAAGCATTTGGAGAGGTGGCACCAACAATTGAGAATGAGAGTATTGAGCACAGAACTTTTACAAACATTTCTCTCATTTAATAAGTTGTTTAGATATTTTTGCGAAATCGTAACGTGGTGTCTTAAAGCTGGCTACTCACCTCACAAGAAATCGAAAATTGTATATAAAAAACTCATGATAAAATTACACACACTATTAAGCGAAAGTTTTAAACAATAATTGGAGCTTTTTCCCAAAATACTGTAATTGGAATAGTTATATCAGGTTAAAATTTTGTGATCATAATTTTTAATTTTGACCGTAGTAAAGATGGAAAAATTTCTAATTTTTTAGTTGAAAGATTTTTATTAATAGTGTTATGAAAATTTAGTTAATTGGCTCATATTGAGCCTATCAGATCAAACTAGTTGAACCCAGGCCTGGTTCGACCTAGTGTAGCCTTATCCTGTATACATACATGCATTATTTACTTACTTAATTGGCGCTTAACCGTTTAAACGGTTATTGCCGTCCAACAAAGTGCGCCAGTCGCTTATTCTCTCTGCCAACCGGCGCCAATTGGTCACACCAAGGGGGTTTAAATCGTTTTCCACCTGGTCCTTCCAGCGGAGTGGGGCCGCTTCCGCTTCCATAGGCGGATTCCGATAGAAACACTTTCTTGGCCGGAGCGTCGTCTTTCATTCCCATAACAAGGCCTAGCCAGCGCAGCCGCTGCTGAACTATGTTGATGTCTGCGTAGAGCTCGTACAGCTCATCGTTAAACCTTCTTCGGTACTCGCCATCGCCAATGCGTAGAGGTCCATAAATCTTTCGAAGAACTTTTCTCTCAAACAATCCCAGAGCCGCACCATCTGATGTTGTCATGGTCCATGCTTCTGCACCATATAGCAGGACGGGGACGATAAGTGACTTGTAGAGTATGATTTTCGTTTGCCGAGGAGGACTTTACTTTTCAATTGCCTACCTAGTCCAAAGTAGCATTTATTGACAAGAGTGATCCTTCGCTGGATTTCAGAGCTGATATTGTTGTTTGTGTTGATACTGGTTCGCGAAGTCTTTTACTATTTCGAAGTTATGGCTGCCAACAGTAGCGTAGTTGCCAAGTAGAGAGGACTTTATTTTTCAATTGCCTACCTAGTCCAAAGTAGCATTTATTGGCAAGAGTGATTCTTCGCTGGATTCCAGAGCTGATATTCTTGTTAGTGTTGATGCTGGTTCCCAAATACGCGAAGTCTTTTACTATTTCGAAAATATGGCTGCCAACAGTAGCGTAGTTTCCAAGGCGCATATGCGCTGACTCTTTGCTCGATGACCGCAGGTACTTCGTTTTGTCTTCATTCACCATCAAACACACCTTTACCGCTTCTTTTTCCAATATGGTGTAAGCAGAACTAGCATGCATTATTTAATAAATATTAATTTCACTTCAAACTTGAGTTTGTATTTTCTTCTAAAACCGAAACCGGAACGAAACCGAAAGAAATGTTGCCGTAGGAAGTCAGAACCGAAACGGGTTAAAAACCCGAAATCGGATTCGAAACGTTATTTTTATCGGTTTAATTTCTTGGTGCATTATTTTGTTTAGTTTTTGATTTCCTTTTATTTTTTAAATATTAAATTGCGCAAAAACTTCAAGTCACGGACGCCCAGAAGAGAGACTCCTTATAACTCGTAGTGTTTTTATCGTGAAAAAACCCGTTTAAAAAATGAGGCAAGCAAATTTTATCTGACAAATTTTCGTAAAGCAACAGATATTGATTTCTAAAGCTAAAACTATACTATTTTCCCTTACTACATACGTATATGAAAATCTGTAGTAGTAGAAATAGGAAGTAAAAAAATTTACAACTGCCCCTAAGTACTCCACTGCATAGTTTCATAGTATTAATTTCTGATTTTATGGCAAAATAATCAAATATGCCAGAATCAATTAGTGTGAATGCATAAATCAAATCTTATGGAGACTACGGACATCAAGGAATCGTGTAGTGTTTTCGGACAAATTGGTGAGGACAAAAGCTGCATACTTTTTACTCCATAGGGATTTCCGTAAACCGACCAAAACTTAACCCAAATTGCAAGGCAATTCGTGCCTGAACGTCAAAAATTCGACAAGAAAATCGGATCATGTAAAAAGGGCTTTAGTAAATATTTAGAGCTATGAGAAAATATTGTAATCATTAAGCGTGTTAACGTATTCATTTCGTATGTTCGGAACATTGATTTCCATTATGGCATTATGTTTGAAATGCAATATAGCACTACTGACAGTTACATAATTCCTTTCACTACTATACTACTTAAGGTACTTTTCTACCACAATTTTCGTTGAAGAGGAATTACTCATAGCAAAGCTCTATCAATTTAACCATGCAACCGGGTATACGATAAATGCGCTCGTTTTTTGTTTGAAGCATTTTCTCGGGAGGTGAGTTGTGAGTTTATGGCTTTACAATACTTCGGCAAACCATTTGTTGAAAAAAAAACACCATATAAAAAATTTAGTAAAAATATTAAGCAGGCATTGTCGAAATACATAGATTTTTATTTGGCAGTGTTTTATTTTTTTTTATACGGTAATGTGGTGTGGCAAATTAAAAAAAAAATTAAATTGTGTTTGTAAAGATACAAAAAAACGATAGCTTACTCGGTTTGGGTCAGTTGCCATGTACCCGATACCCGCCAAAGTACTTATGCTCGTTACTTTAGCCCTTACTTTAAGCGGTCGTTAGTCAGGCTTCGTGATATAGGCTATGTGCTTTCTGACTTCGGACACTCTAGCCTTCTTACCAGTTTCGACTTAATCCCGGACAGGACGGACCATTGTATGCCGATAACTGCTCCCTATTCAACCTTCACCCCAGTCAATCCGCCGAGAGAAGAGTCGGGAAGAGAAATTATCTGGGGCATGGGACCGTATCTGGGGCATGGGACCGGTTAACTTGTTCACGGATGGGTCGAAGTTGGACGGAAAAGTTGCGGGGGGGGGGGGTGTCTTTTGTCAATATCTAAAAGTAAACCGTAAGTTTAAGTTGGCTGATCACTGCAGTGTATTCCAAGCGGAATTCCCAGTGCTACTACGGTTAGGGAATTCAACATCTAATCGGATAGCCAAGCGGCTATCAATGCCTTGAGCTCAACTACAGTGCGATCGAGGGTGGTCTGGGAGTGCCTGACCTCGCTTGCGATTGCACCGAATTATTTTAAAATTAAGATTATCTGGGTCCAGGGTGATATCCCGAGTAACTGTCAAGCGGATCTCTTAGCCCTCATCGGTACAACTGAACCGGATGAAGATGGATGTAGGATGATGAGGTGGAATCATCATATCACTTTATGCTTGATTGCCCAGCACAAGGCGAAGGTACTTTGGTCGCAACTCACTTGGATATCCCGAGGATTTATCCAAGGTTGAGATCGGTATCACTCGTAACTTTATCGTTGCTACCCAACGATTCTCTAAGTAGCTTTATCTACGTCACCGTTACTTTATTTTATTTTATTGTATGTGATATCACAACGGACCTTCATGTTGTCCAAATGAGCTTCCCCTATCAGGGTAGCAACCACCAAACCTAACCTAACCTAGACTAAATAACCTAAAGATATCTTTGACTCTGTATTTAGTAAACTTAACTTAAAGCAAAATTTCAGTATAAATTAAACTATTTTATGAAGCAAAATTAAAAACGCAGCGAATCACATTCCACTGCCTCTTGATATGAAGCCATGAAGGCAGTTCGCATTTATTTTTACGAAATACTGCAGCATTGTTTTTTGTAGTATGTATCAAGTTTTTTTAAAATAAATGTATTTTTTTCTTGTTTTATAAAAATAAAAAATTATAAAAAGTATCTACAGAGCAACACTGACTCCCCGACGGGGAATTGAACCCCGGTCTCCCGCGTGACAGGCGGGGATACTAACCACTATACTATCGAGGACGTTGCTTTTAATTTGGTAAAGGAGGTAAGTAAGCATTTATATATTTTGCCTATGGGTTTGTAATAATTCAACAATATTTTTTAAATTTACCATACAGCCCGTCATGAGGTGAAACTCGCAGTTATGAGAGTTGCCAGAACAAAGTTTTTTTTTTCAAAAACTGATAAACCTATTAGTTGCAGTTATTGAATGGTGTGTGATCAAGGAGTCCATCGTGCAAGAATTTACATGTAGCTTCATTTGAAAATATTTGATGAAAACATAAATTTTTTGAAGTCTAATTGTTTGTATACATTACAAACATTGCACTATTGGTTAAACTGATAAATGGGAAATGGAAACAGTTTTGTGTTTTGTAAGCCATTAATAATCAAATCAATTACGGACTGAACCAAGAATCTAATGAAAGAACAGTACTCGTGGGGCTAGACCTGCCAAAAGCTTATGAGACGGTGAATCACTGCAGGACTTGGAAGGGTATACCCTCCCACCTAGTCTCAAAAGTTGAACGCGAGAAATCTGTGTAACTTTCAAGCATCGGTCCAGTTTAGAAATGCACCTGAATGCACTTAGAATGCATGCTTGGATAGCCGAGAAAAGTTTAACAAGGTATAACACAGAGTAGTGTGTTACACTTTTGATTACTTTTTATATTGACCGTTATGGTTGGAAATACTCAAAATAAATAGTTAATATATAAAACTTAATCGAACTTATAAAAGATTGGTTTGGATATATTCCCCGACGGAACGCGAGATATCTGTGTGATTTTCAAGCATCGGTCCAGATTAGGAATGTACCCGAATGTACTTAGAATGCATGCTTGGATAGCCAAGAAAAGTTTAACAAGGTATAACACAGAGTAGTGTGTTACACTTTTGATTACTTTTTATAAATCGAACCTTGCTTCCCCACCAGGAATTTCTATAGCTTCCTGCGCTGATGACTGCAAGGTAGTGGCAACAAATAAAACTCATCAATTACTAAAATTTTTGAAAAAATTGTAAAAGTAAGGATGTTATCCTACTTTGAAAAAATAAATTTTCTTAGTCCTTTGCAATTTGCTTTCAGGGATGGTCTTTCTACGGAAGATGCTCTTTTGGACTTCTGTTCAACTATATACAAGGGTATTGATTCCAAAAAGATTGTGCTGGGCTTTTTGTGGACATTACAAAAGCATTCGATATGGTTGATCATGGCCGTCTTTTAAATAAGCTTTATGATTTGGGAATTCGTGGCTTGTTATACAATTGGTTTGTTTCTTATTTAGGAAATCGAAACCAAAGAGTGAAAATAGGCAACACTCTTAGTGAGACCAAAGTCATAAACTCTGGTGTGCCACAAGGATCGGTTCTGGGTCCCATATTATTCCTTATCTATGTGAACTCACTATTTATTCAACCTTTTAAGGGCAAAGTCGAAGCATTTGCGAATGACCTAGGAATTGCATATAACTCAACGGATCCTTTAAATTTGATAGCGGATCAGAACCACGATATACACATACTTCGGTCATGGTTTGCGGAACATAAATGGTTGTCAGCAATAAAACCAAATTAATGTGCTTTAGTCCAAAACTTCAAGAAGCACAAGATCTTAATATAACTTTTCACAGTGCAATATGCAAACGTAATATCCTATATAGTAACAAGTGCTCCAACCATCGTTATCAGTATTCTTTTCAAAATAATACAGCATGTGACTCTAACTGCTTTGAAATTGAAAAAGTGAATAGCTTCAAATACCTAGGAGTCACAATTGACCGTAATCTATACTGGAATGAGCAAATCGCAACTGTAAGAAAATACTTACTTTCAACCAATCGTATACTTTACCATCTTAGAAAATACGTTCCAAACCATACACTGAAAACAGTTTATTATAGTATATTTCATTCAAAATTAGAATATGGAATAAGTTGCTGGGGTGGTGCTCACTCCAATAAAATAAATCAATTAACTGTACTGCAAAAATGTGCAGTAAGGAAAATTTTTAATTGTCCACGTCGGACTCACTCCTTTGACTTATTTAGAAGATCAAAAATATTTCCAGTTCGGCATTTGTTCTATTACAAATTTTTAAAAATTTTTTACATGAGAGGTGGCTATTTGCAAAATCCCACACGAGGAATGTACAGCCTGCGTAGTAACCATAGCACACTTGTTTCTTTACCAGTTTTTCGAACAACATTGTTTAGAAATTCCTACACTGTCTTATCCTGCAAACTTTTTAATTCCCTTCCAGAAAACATACGAGACATTAGATCCAGATCTGTGTTTTTAAAAAAAATAAAAACTTGGCTTCTTGAGTTTGATAACAACCAGATAGAAATTTTGATGCACTACGTTGTATGATATAGTCTTTAATTTTATATATGCATTGTATAGTTTTGAATTTTCTTTTTGCTGTTTTCTTATGAGGAATTCTGTAAACTTAGCTTTTGTATTCTTTCTTCAAATTGTTTCATGACTTAATTTAGTCAATTTATTTTTGAAATATCTTATTCTCATTTTAAATAAATTTTTTTTATATATATCTTGTATTCTTTTTTTTGTTCACCCCACTATTACTATTTATACAATGGAATTTGTTAAAACATGATGTGACATACAACACTATTTTTATTATATAAAATAAAGATGTCACTAATTGTTCTCTAAGTAATGATATTGTAGACATGTAAAATTAAGCTATCGAATATGTACATACGCCTAAGAGAATAATGAAATAAATAATAATCTAATCTAATCTAATTTCAAAGGTGGGCATTGCTGTAAAATTAACAACTAACTTCCTAGTATTTCCAGTTTTTTGTCTACCGACTTTTGACCAACTCATTGATGCCCTTGTTTATGACGTGGACGTGTAAAGTATGGGCAATATAGAACATTCACGTCGATGGCATTGTGCTACCAGCGGTCCGCCAACCAAAACTATTGGAAGTGACGTTCGATAATAACCAGCATTTTGGCGAGCGTGCAACCGCAGTTGCACCTTTTTCTTAAAGCAGTAAATGAGTTTTTAGGCACTTGTGGGAAAAGACAAACCAACGCTCATAGCTACTGCTGCCATGCATAAAAGAAATACACTGGAGCAAACTGTCAAAACACCGCACTCAGAACTACCGTGGGATATCTTATTATGTTGTAGGAATATCATCTACACAGTTAGGCGGAAATACTTGCCATAAAGGAGAGAAGATAATTGCTGAACAAAAAGTTTCTGTTAAATACTCAGAAACGTACGCATCTCAACAGACATCTGACTGAAAAGGCACGTCTCCCAGGAGTATAAGGAGGCTTCTCCGTAAGTACTATGAAGAAATCCTCACACAAGAATGCATTCGTTCCACTGTCATCTTGTCTGCGAACGTCAAATGTTTAAGGTGGCTCCCTATGTCAAAGAGTTAATTTACCTCGTATACTTATACCATAAAGGAGTCGATTAATAGGATGTGTCAGTATTACTTGGCGGCCACCGTGGTGTGATGGTAGCGTGCTCCGCCTATCACACCGTATGCCCTGGGTTCGCACCCCGGGCAAAGCAACATCAAAATTTGAGAAATAAGGTTTTTCAATTAGAAGAAGCATTTTTCTAAGCGGGGTCGCCCCTCGGCAGTGTTTGGCAAGCGCTCCGGGTGTATTTCTGCCATTAAAAGCTCTCAGTGAAAACTCATCTGCCTTGCAGATGCCGTTCGGAGTCGGCATAAAACATGTAGGTCCCGTCCGACCAATTTGTAGGGAACATCAAGAGGAGCACGACGCAAATTGGAACAGAAGCTCGGCCTTAGATCTCTTCGGAGGTTATCGCGCCTTACAAATTTTTTTTTTATCAGTACGTACTTCTTGCAAAATGCAATTGAAGAGTACCAACCTGACGGTTATTAGAAAATTACACATTTTGCAGTGGTTTATGATAAACTACATTGTGATTGCTGGCAAGAGGAAATGAAAATGTGCAGAAGCAATTTTAAAATACATATGAATGTTGCAAAACTGACGCCTCTTATTAATCTACTCGTTTTTGGTGAGATAGAGGGGATATGAAGTCAGAATAGAAACAATAGCATAATCCAAAACTTACCTGAAACGGAAAGAATAGTAAGTTAACAAAGAAGTAATGCGCGGAATGAAATTTTTGCAATTAACGGTTTTTTGTGTTGAAATATTTAAAGGATTGCAAAATGTTATCAAATATTGTCGTTCACCCACAGCACATTGAAATGCGATCTGAACTTTAAGTTTGGCAACTTAGGGATATGTCATCTTTTTGTACTCGTTAGATAGTATGAAAGTAACTCCTTCCGAATATTCCAATGTATTAAATAGCGATGAAGATCGGTTATTCTGGAACGATTCCATGAATACTTAAACAAAAAAAAACATCCCAAAGTTTAAGAATAACTAAGTAAATGAACAGAGAGGTTTTCGTCATACTTGAAGTAATGTAATGATTTTTCATAGAAAGCACAAATAAACAGTATTTTTAATTATATGAAAAATGTAAGACCTTGATATAAAATATAAAATCAAAGTCCTGTACTTAAGATAAACTAGTTTTACTTAAAGGATTAAATTGGATAACATTTCATAGTGCTGAATTAATAAAAAAATTTTTTTTTTCAATATCTTTGTATGATTAAATGCGCTATATTATATCGTAGCCTCAGAGTAAATGTAAAAAAGAACTGGTTTGGCGATTTATTGCCTTAGTTTTAAGTTGCAAAAAACTGAAAGTTAACTTTAGGTCGCATACAACTTAAAGATATGTGTTATTTTAAATTCAGGGGAGCTTTGGAACGATATTTCAATATAACATCAAATAAAGGCATTATTTGCGATAATACTTTTTTGAGTTCCACTTCCATTTCGTTTAACTTCGGTGTTCTATACAAATTTTCAGGTGTGCAGTTACAACGGTTACAGTTTGCTTGAGGTTGGTCCGACCTACCTATTTACATGAAAAATTACACGAAGTACCCTTGCAATTCTCAATATACAAGAAGAATACTTGCTAATATATTTTGTCTCCTATTCATTTGCCAAAAGGCAGTTTTTAAATGTTAAAACGTTGGAAACGCACCAACGAGTGGGAAAAATAATTTAATTTGCAAAGTCTTAAAGCACTCATAGCCAAAACAAATGTCAAATTCTTCTGCCTATGCTTAAACATAGTAAAAAGTTGAAAATTGCTGACTTTTGTGTGTCAAATGGCGTTGTTCTCGCTCGATGTGCTATTCTTCATAAAAACAAATCCAATATATTCATCTGCGCATAAAAATTCTAGGTGGTTTTTTTTCTCATCTATATAGGTTTACGCTTAAACTTTATATGGACTGCTAAGCGACAAACTTTAAGTACACCTCTGAAATTGCTACGCATAAAATTAGTACTGTATTACTAAATTTCAATACGCATTATACTCAGATGTAACTGAAATATGTGTCTATGTTTCACCCTCTGCACTAATTCTATGTATTCTATGCGCGTCCACTATTTATCACAACTGATTCAGCTATATGTTATACACAGAAATACAACAGAGGGTTGTGTCTCCCTTTTTCGGTACACCCTGTTGCCGTAGGTAGTTGTTTAACCACAACCGCTAGATGGGTCTCTCAGCATTATCTAAGTGAGAATAGTCGTTTTTTTTTCACGCGCAAACGAAACGTATACGCGTGTAAAAAAAACACGGCTATTGGCAACATGGTTTTAAGTTCACCTATCAATATGTAACTAAATGAAATTGGTGAATATATAAAGAGTGGTGAATTTGCGTTATTTACCCGGAGTGGATAACTGTAGTAAATAAGCTGCTGTTGAAATATCAATATTGTCAAATTTAATTCAATGTCCTCGATAGTATAGTGGTTAGTATCCCCGCCTGTCACGCGGGAGACCGGGGTTCAATTCCCCGTCGGGGAGTAACATAGCGATTTTTCGTGTACAACTTTTTTACTGTGGAAGAAATATTTTTTTGATTCTTTTTTGGGTTCTGGAAAAAATGGTTATCCTAAATTCTAACTTTTGACCTAAATCACCTGACGCTCTGCAAAAAAGCTAAATTGAGGCATGGTATCCCTTTTCTTATTCAGTATTTTGTGAAAGGAACACACAAACTTACGGGCGGGCTGAAAAAAACCAACGGATCGACATTCTCATAAAACGAAACGCCATTATAATGTGCTGATACTTCAAGCATTACGTTGTTTTCTCTAGCGATGACTAAGTTCGTACTAAAGATGGTTATGGTATGACCAAAACCTTGAGCGTGGTCTTGCCTAAAAGTTCCCGAGATGGTTGTGCTGGCACCTGAAGGAAGTAAATCCAAAAAATATTTCAACACCGCTGACGCTACCGAAAACCTTTGGGAGTATCACCTTGAATTTTACAACAACAACAAATGCGTTCTTATAATAATAACAGTCTAATATTTGCTAACCGACCTCAATGCCTCTCGGTTATGCCCCGACAATCAAAAATATTTTCGTAAGTAATCCAAAATATTAAACTTTTTTGAGAAAGAACAAATGAAGTTTTGTTTCTTTATCTAAAAATGAGATTCAAAGACAGCTATGGCGGTCTATTTTTGGCCCTTTTCGTATTTCATACATACATATATGTATGTACATATGTGATCATAGTCTCAATAGCTGGCTATTTTGGAAATCATAAAAGCTAGAAAAGTGAAAATTTTGTTTTGGATTTGTTTAGCCTAAAACGTGTGATACATTTGAACACACGTACGTGTATCGATACGAAATATTTCGCAAATTCGCTACCGAGTAAGTATCAACACGAACATCATCAAAGGGGTCCTGTGGCGCAATGGATAACGCGTCTGACTACGGATCAGAAGATTCCAGGTTCGACTCCTGGCAGGATCGTAGAGTATAGACTTACTTCCGTTTTTGTAATTTCAGTTTAATACTTTCACATTTTCTACCCAAGCAGAAGGAAAGGAGAAAATCTTTTCTTTGACATTTTTTTTTAGATTTTACATTTAAAATTGAGACCACGCCTATTAAAATATTTTTGGTCTCAGTTGAATTAGCCTTATCAGCAAAGTTACAATCGTGTTACTCATTTAGCTAGAAAGTATTTAAATTAAAAATACTTGTGGTCTCCTAAAGAATTTCATAAATTTTTCGTAACGTCAATTTCGACAACGGTAATCTGCGTGTCAACTTTTGTTTTGTGAAATTGTTTTTATAAAAAGCGGAATGTGTCCATTTTTTTAATTTATAAAAATTTATTTGCCGCAATTTCATTTTACATATAAAATTTTTTCATTATAATCACCATGTACCCATTAAGGGTAATAAGTACCACAGTCAAGTGCAGCTGTAAAACTATCAAGTCACTACCGATGACTATCGACAGCCGATAGTTTCGATAGTTAGTTTGCTGTACATTCAACGATCAATCTGGCGTTTATCGAAGTTTTTATACTCAGTTGAGCAGAGCTCACAGAGTATATTAAGTTTGATTGGATAACGGTTGGTTGTACATATATAAAGGAATCGAGATAGATATAGACTTCCATATATCAAAATAATCAGGATCGAAAAAAAATTTGATTGAGCCATGTCCGTCCGTCCGTCCGTCCTTTAACACGATAACTTGAGTAAATTTTGAGGTATCTTGATGAAATTTGGTATTTAGGTTCCTGAGCACTCATCTCAGATCGCTATTTAAAATGAACGATATCGGACTATAACCACGCCCACTTTTTCGATATCGAAAATTTCGAAAAACCGAAAAAGTGCGATAATTCATTACAAAAGCCAGATAAAGCGACGAAACTTGGTAGATGGGTTGAACTTATGACGCAGAAAAGAAAGTTAGTAAAATTTTGAACAATGGGCGTGGCACCGCCCACTTTTAAAAGAAGGTAATTTAAAACTTTTGCAAGCTGTAATTTGGCAGTCGTTGAAGATATCATGATGAAATTTGGCAGGAACGTTACCCCTATTACTATATATAGGCTTAATAAAAATTAGCAAAATCGGAGAAGGACCACGCCCACTTTTAAAAAAATTTTTTTTTAAAGTAAAATTTTAACAAAAAATTTAATATCTTTACAGTATATAAGTAAATTATGTAAACATTTAACTCCAGTAATGATATGGTGCAACAAAATACAAAAATAAAAGAAAATTTCAAAATGGGCGTGGCTCCGCCCTTTTTCATTTAATTTGTCTAGGATACTTTTAACGCCATAAGTCGAACAAAAATTAACCCATCCTTTTGAAATTTGGTGGGGGCATAGATTTTATGACGTTAACTGTTTTCTGTCAAAACGGGTGAAATCGGTTGATGCCACGCCCAGTTTTTATACACAGTCGTCCGTCTGTCCTTCCGCATGGCCGTTAACACGATAACTTGAGCAAAAATCGACATATCTTTAACTTAGTTCACGTGCTTACTTGAACTCACTTTCTCTTGGTATGAAAAATGAACGAAATCCGACTATGACCACGCCCACTTTTTCGATATCGAAAATTACGAAAAATGAAAAAAATGCCATAATTCTATACCAAATACGAAAAAAAGGATGAAACATGGTAAGGTAATTGGATTGTTTTATTGACGCGAAATATAACTTTAGAAAAAACTTTATAAAATGGTTGTAACACCTACCATATTAAGTAGAAGAAAATGAAAAAGTTCTGCAGGGCGAAATAAAAAACCCTTAAAATCTTGGCAGATATTACATATATAAATAAATTAGCGGTATCCAACAGATGATGTTCTGGGTCACCCTGGTCCACCTTTATGGTGATATCTGGAAAACGCCTTCACATATACAACTACCACCACTCCCTTTTAAAACTCTCATTAAAACCTTTAATTTGATACCCATATCGTACAAACTCATTCTAGAGTCACCCCTGGTCCACCTTTATGGTGATATCTCGAAAAGGCGACCACCTATACAACAACCCTTTTAAAACCCTCATTAATACCTTTAATTTGATACCCATATCGTACAAAGACATTCTAGAGTCACCCCTGGTCCACCTTTATGGCGATATTTCGAAACGGCATCCACCTATAGAACTAAGGATTACTCCCTTTTAAAATACTCATTAACACCTTTCATTTGATACCCATATCGTACAAACACATTCTAGAGTCACCCCTGGTCCACCTTTATGGCGATATTTCGAAACGGCATCCACCTATAGAACTAAGGCCCACTCCCTTTTAAAATACTCATTAACACCTTTCATTTGATACCCATATCGTACAAACACATTCTAGAGTCACCCCTGGTCCACCTTTATGGCGATATTTCGAAACGGCATCCACCTATAGAACTAAGGCCCACTCCCTTTTAAAATACTCATTAACACCTTTCATTTGATACCCATGTCGTACAAACAAATTCTAGGGTCACCCCTGGTCCACCTTTATGGCGATATATCGAAACGGCGTCCACCTATGGAACTAATGATTACTCCCTTTTAGAATACTCATTAACACCTTTCATTTGATACCCATATCGTACAAACGCATTCTGGAGTCACCCCTGGTCCACCTTTATGGCGATATCTCGAAAAGGCGACCACCTATACAGCAACCACCACTCCCTTTGAAAACCCTCATTAATACCTTTAATTTGATACCCATATCGTACAAACACATTCTAGAGTCACCCCTGGTCCACCTTTATGGCGATATCTCGAAAAGGCGACCACCTATACAACAACCGCCACTCCCTTTTAAAACCCTCATTAATACCTTTAATTTGATACCCATGTCGTACAAACACATTCTAGAGTAACCCCTGGTCCACCTTTATGGCGATATTTCGAAACGGCATCCACCTATAGAACTAAGGATTACTCCCTTTTAAAATACTCATTAACACCTTTCATTTGATACCCATATCGTACAAACACATTCTAGAGTCACCCCTGGTCCACCTTTATGGCGATATTTCGAAACGGCATCCACCTATAGAACTAAGGCCCACTCCCTTTTAAAATACTCATTAACACCTTTCATTTGATACCCATGTCGTACAAACAAATTCCAGAGTTACCCCTGGTCCACCTTAATGACGATATCTCGAAAAGGCATCTACCTATAGAACTAAGGATCACTCCCTTTTAAAACCCTCATTAATACCTTTAATTTGATACCCATATCGTACAAACACATTCTAGAGTCACCCCTGGTCCACCTTTATGGCGATATCTCGAAAAGGCGACCACCTATGGAACTAATGATTACTCCCTTTTAGAATACTCATTAACACCTTTCATTTGATACCCATATCGTTCAAACACATTCTAGAGTCACCCCTGTTGTTGTTGTTGTAGCAATGCTCGCCCCACCTAATAGCCGCGACCGATCACAAATTGTCATCAATATCCTCTAACGGGAGTCCAAGGAAACTTGCCGTTTCAACAGGGGTGGACCATAAGGAAAGGGGTGTTAGAGGCGTTGGTTCCACATTACAATTAAAGAGATGGTTGGTGTCATGTGGGGACACATTGCAAGCAGGGCATACATTTTGTATGTCGGGGTTGATTCTGGATAGGTAAGAGTTTAACCTGTTACAGTATCCAGAACGAAGTTGAGCAAGAGTGACACGCGTTTCCCTGGGGAGTATGCGTTCCTCTTCTGCGAGTTCTGGATATTTTTTTTCAAGTACTGGATTCACCGGGCAATTCCCGACATAAAGGTCCGACGCCTGTCTATGGAGTTCACCAAGGACCTGCTTGTGTTTTTCCGCTTCATACGGTTGGGTTCTCAGGTGCCGTATTTCCTCAAAATGCTTACGGAGATGACTCCTTAGGCCCCTAGGCGGTGCTGGTTCGTCAATCAGATGTCTGTTGGGATGCCCAGGTTTCTGGGTATTCAACAGAAACTGTTTGGTCAGCATCTCATTTCTCTCCCTGATGGGGAGTATTCTCGCCTCATTATGCAGATGGTGTTCTGGGGACATAAGAAGACAGCCCGTGGCGATTCTGAGAGCAGTATTTTGGCAGGCCTGTAGTTTCTTCCATTGGGTGGTTTTTAAGCTTGGCGACCATATGGGTGACGCGTAGCACGTAATCGGCTGGCTAATTGCTTTGTATGTGGTCAAGAGCGTTTCTTTATCTTTTCCCCAGGTACTGCCAGCAAGGGATTTGAGGATTTTATTACGGCTCTGAATTCTTGGAACAATTGCGGTTGCGTGCGCACCAAAATGTAGATCCTGATCAAACGTCACACCCAAGATTTGGGGGTGTAGGACAGTCGGTAGCGTAGTGCCATCGACGTGGATGTTCAATATGGTCGACATTTGGGGCGTCCATGTTGTAAATAAGGTCGCGGAAGATTTAGTCGGTGACAACGCCAGGTTTCGCGAGGCGAAAAAACTGGAGAGATCAGGGAGATAGGCTTTATTTTATTGCATAGCTCATCGATCTTTGGGCCTGGGCCTGTGGCCATTATTGTGCAGTCATCGGCGTAGGAAACGATTGTGACTCCTTCCGGTGGTGAAGGTAGCTTAGCTTGATGTAGCTTTGTTTTGATGTTTCGTTTCTGAATTGCACCGATGCCTGCCGACCACCCAGATAATTTGCGGTCCACCTTTTAAGACATGGGGGAAGGGTAGACCCTTCCAGGTCTTGCAGTAACGAGCCATGGTTGACCGTATCAAAAGCTTTTGATAGGTCTAACGCTACGAGTACTGTTCTATGGTGGGGATATTGATTCAAACCGCAATTTGTCTGGGTGCTAATGACATTTAGCGCGGAGGTAGTGCTATGGAGTTTTCTGAAGCCATGCTGATGAGGGGCTAGCTGCAAATGTGCTTGGAAATAAGGGAGCAAAATGGCTTCAAGCGTCTTTGCCACTGGCGATAGGAGAGATATCGGACGATATGACTCACCTACGTTAGCTGGATCAAGCTGTCTTATAAGGTCGCGTTCCCTCGCTAAGCTCGCGGCCTCCGCCGGGAAGTGGGGCCGGATTTCGGGAATTCTCCCGGCGGGAATGAAATGTGCCGAGGCGGATTCAATGACCTTACGGAAGGCACGCTCCCCTTGGCGGGCATCAGTCGGGATAGGGAGGGTAGCAAAGCTGCTGTCTGTTGCAGATTTATATTCTTCCCACTTTCCTTTTTTGAAGTTTATGAAAGTGCGTTTTTCGGTGACGATGAAGTCGGCGGTACGCTCGAACGAAATAAGTATGGGCAGGTGGTCGGATGCCAATGTTACCATCGGCTGCCAGTTGACGCAGTTTACGAGTTCTGCGCTCACGATTGAGATATCTGGCGAGCTATGACAGCTTCCTACCATACGTGTGGGGGCGTCTCCGTTTATTGTGCAGAACGTCGTTTCGTCTATTTGATCCGCCAACATCTCACCCCTACTGTCCGCCCGCAAGTTTGAATGCCATAGGTCGTGATGGGCATTGAAATCGCCTAAGATAATGCGATTGTTGCCAGTGAGTAAGGCCTCGATATTAGGGCGGTATCCACTGGGGCAACAGGTGACAAGAGGGATGTAGATGTTGATGATTTCTAGATTTGCATCGCCTGACCGGACAGATAGGCCTTGACGTTCTAAGACATTGTCACTGCGGTCGATGCCAGGATCAAATATATGATATTGCACAGAGTGGTGTATAATAAACGCGAGGCCGCCTCCATTTCCGCTCTCGCGGTCTTTCCTGTGGACATTATAACCAGAGCAGGTCTGCAATGCAGATCTTGCTGTGAGTTTAGTCTCTTGAATCGCAGCAATGCGGATGTTGTGCCGCTTCATGAAATCGACTATCTCCATAATCTTCCCAGTTAGTCCATTACAGTTGAACTGCAGAATTCCGAAGTGCATGAGGGGTGACGCCGCCACTCTAGGGGTAAGTGAGGGGTGACTACGCCTAGGTTGTGGAAGGCCAGGACGCAATTGCTGTTGTGGCCTTGGGACTGGGCGCCCTTGGGCAAACATTGGGGTACCCGGATGATTTGGGTTTGCGACCTGGCAACATGGCGCGATGAAACCCGTCGAGGGGTTGCCGTCGCGGAGACCAGAACATCTAGGAAAGTGGCACCACCCAAGGCAGGAGCTGCATTGAGCGGATGTCGCAAACCTATATATTCTGTGCTGGCAGACGGTGCAAACGGAGGCAGGGACTAAGAGTCTGTTTCCCTGACCTGCACGATTGCTGCCAGAAAAGAGGGGGGGGGGGGAGAAGAAGACGGGGGCAGGGGCTGATGCTCAGCATTGCTACCAGCTCTACTACGAAGGTAGTAGTTATGAGTGGTATCAGCTGTTTGAGTTGTTGGCTCCGTGGGGCGCGAGCAGCAGCGGGTACTTGTTGTGGCTTGCTGAGCAGCGAAGCTGCTGGAAGGTAGTGGGGATACGCTTAGGCGTAGACTACGGGACGCCCTTGGGCGTGAGCAGCAAGGAGCCACAAAAGATTTATAAAAGTTACGTGGACGTCGGGTTTTGGGATCAAGCCCAGAACAACCTGTCCGATGCAACCATCCCTTGCACGAGACACGCTGAACAGAGTATGACCGTCCTAAAAAGATTCTTTTCTGGCAAATGCAGCAAAACCATTTCTCAGGACCGGGGTCAGCAGACGGACCCGGATTGGGTTCGATACCTTCCCGGAGTAAGAGAATATGTAGCAGTCCTGCTGCAAGGAGCTGCTGGGAGGATGACAATTTGTGGGAGGGACGAAACAAATTAAATGGGGTCACACTGAAATGACAGTCCTTGGTCGGGAAAAATCCCGAGTCGCTCCGGTACACAGAACCGACTGCCTTGGGAAGCGTGTCACCCCTGGTCCACCTTTATGGCGATATTTCGAAACGGCATCCACCTATAGAACTAAGGCCCACTCCCTTTTAAAATACTCATTAACACCATTCGTTTGATGCCCATATTGTACAAACAAATTCTAGGGTCACCCCTGGTCCAACTTTGTGGCAATATCTCGAAACGGTGTCCACCTATGGAACAAAGGATTACTCCCTTTTGAAATACTCATTAAAACCTTTCATTTGATACCCATATCGTACAAACGCATTCTAGAGTCAACCCTGATCCACCTTTATGGCCATAGCCCTAAATGGCGTCCACCTATAGAACTATGGCCCACTCCCTTTTAAAATACTCCTTAATACCTTCCATTTGATACACATGTCATATAAACACATTCCAGGGTTTCCCTCGGTTCATTTTCCTACATGGTTATTTTCCCTTATGTTGTCACCATAGCTCTCAACTGAGTATGTAATGTTCGGTTACACCCGAACTTAACCTTCCTTACTTGTTTCTTTTAACTTTTTAATGAGGGATCCGTAACAAATTTGGCTGATCAGTACCAAATTTTTACTGCATTTAAGCAATGGTAATTGCTAATCCCAAAAAAGGCACTACCCGGATTTTTGTTGCTGCTGTAACCGCAAAACATGCCTATAAGATTTTGGATATAAAGTCGGTACGAGCCCTGTTTCCACGGGAGCGGTTTTTTGACCTCCCGAACTTTAGAGTCGCCTTACTTTGTTTATCTGGTATTGTTTGTGACCTTGCAAATGAAATGCAAATCTTTTTCTAGTCTCACCCGTTTAAACAGTAATGCATAGGATCCAGGCAAAATTTATGTGTGAAATCATCAATTCTGAGTTTTAGTTACGAAAAAAGTAATTTATGTTTTTTTTAATCTTGATACGAATATAGTAACTTTGACCCTTATGCGACATCCTTAAACCGACTACAACCGGAACCAAAATATACATCTGATATATTTGGCCCTAGTATTTCCATATCAAGTGGTGAGATTGTATAAAATCGTCTATATGATTTATAAGAACCACACCAATGTAAATATTAAACACATTTACTTCGAGTTCAATTAACAACACGATAGTTTACCAAACCATTGAAAACTATCGATAGTGTTTTCCAAACTATCACAAATATCGAATGACACCACTATCGATAGTTTTGTGGCTCTACAGTAGAACTATCTTATTTTTGCTTATCAGCCTCTTCGGGTTTTATTGGTTTGGTACAACGATTTCTCTTTTTTTTCTGCTTCGGAGCTTTTGCGGTGCATGCTTATACCTTATTAGGACTTCCTTTCCTCTTCTTCAAGCCAACGCAGATGCAGAAGCGTGAGTCTTGTCATTGCGGCTAGCTTGCTTGACGGTTCTAGAAATAAAACATTTCCCTCATCCGCCTTTTGAAAGCAGGCTTGTACGCCAATCGTTTCCTCCACTTATAGCTTCTTTTTTTCTAACCTAGTTTTACAATCGATGAGTACACACAGTATGGGTTCATGCCAAGTGATCACTCTCGCGATCGGTGGGGTCGACTACTGCCTCTGACGCTGAACTATTTTTAATAACGCCTTGGATTGTGTGAGGGATTTATTACCCTCTTCGCCACGTTCCCGTTTCAACTGTGTTTCTTTTTTTGACCTCTCTTGGAGTGTTCGGTCCTGTCCGCAATGCCGATGGCGAGTATCGGAGAAGGTATAACGATCCTTGAGATTTACGCAGTTATAACGATAGTGCAGCTAATAAAAACCCAAAGGCTTCGCTGGCTAGGTCATGTTATGCGAATAGACGAAGACGCTCCCGCCAAGAAAGTGTTTCAATCGACACCGCAGTTTGGAAGCGGAAGAAGGGAGATACCTCCACTGAGTTGGGAGAGGCAGGTGGAGGAATACTTGACCTCCCTTGGTGCTCTCAATTGCCGCCAGGGAAATAGGGATAGCTGGCCTGACTTGTTACGAAACAGCCAAAATCGCTTTGGCATGCAAGGAATGTGAATATTGCTAATAGAAAATACATATCTTCAATATATCTCACCAGTCTTTCTAGTTTCTTGACTTCGCGCGACCTGGAATTATGACCGACCAAATCCACAGCCACTCTGTTTACGACTTAAAGGGAACAGATGACGAAAATATTGGACGTTCACGTCGATGATGTTACTTTACCGACTGTCAGTTACCCAAGGATCTAAGGGGTAACCTTCAAAGTCGCTTGCCGGCAGTACTTGGGATATTGATAAAGAAATGGTGCAGACCAAATACAAAGCAATTGACCGGCCGCTCATTGGCTACGCGTCACCAGTTTAGTCGCCTGGTCTTAAAAACACACACTGGAAAAGGCTGCAGGTCTGCCAAAATGCTGCACTCAGAATTGACACGAGATGTGTTCTTATAAACCCTGAACATCATCTACATAGTGAGCCAAAAAAACTCAATATTAAAGAGCATAACGAAATGCTGAACAGAAAGTTTTTCCTTAATTGTCTCAAACCTGGAAGCCATAGCAAACAACTGCTTGATCTAGCCCCGTCTTCCAGAGGGTTAAGGGAACATCTCCATAAGCACTATGCGTTCCGGCAACTGCCTACACAGCCGTTTGATCCAGACAAGCATAAGGAGGCCCTAAACAATATACACTATCCTAACTTTCCAGAAGAAGAAAGCACACTACCAAGGGAAACACGAGTCACCGTGGCCTAAATTCGTTCTGAATACTGTAACAGGTTAAGCTCTTACTTGAATTAAGCCCGACATGAGTTAGGTATGTGTCCCCATATGACACCAATCATATTTTCAATTACAATGTGAAACCTACGCCTCTAACACCAACTTCCCTTTGCTCCACTCCTGTTTAAACTGCTAGTTTCCATGGACTCCCGTTAGAGGACTTTGATGACAGTTTGTCAGTCGTCGCAGCCATTGAATGGGACGAAGCCCCCAACAACAACATACATATTTTTAAATAAAATAACTTGAACTTACAAGAAGGAAACAAATTTAAGAGCGTTTTTTAATGATTTGAATACTGCCGCGGTAAACGGATAAAAAAAAATATATTAAATTATAAAAAATTACAAAAACTATAACGCCGCGCCCCCGGGTGGGCTCGAACCACCAACCTTTCGGTTAACAGCCGAACGCGCTAGCCAATTGCGCCACGGAGGCCCTCCCTGTTATACTGTCATTTGACGCACTTCACTTGGTGGTGTTTTTCAGCTAATTATAATGAAAATTATTTGGTGCTCAGGAATAGGGGAACTTTGCGAAAGTATTATTATGATATATTCGAATTATATTAAGAAATTTCTGCTAAAGGCAATCAGTTTTTATAAGATTTAAAAATGCCTATAAATGAATATTGATGTGTAGTATCTATTAATAGAACAGTTAGTAGTGCCATTTCCTTTCATTGCTTGCAGTGTTGCCACATCAAAAACACAAGTAGCATACAAATTGCTGTATAATTCGCCCTTGTGGCTTTTCCTTCTTATGAATGATATGAGACAGAAGTGTAAATTTCAAAGTTCCTTCTGGTGTCGATGACACAAATAAAACGAAAAATTCCTCTACCGCAAGTAGCATCTGGATATGTCGTTTACATCTCTCTTTACAGATTTCACTTTGTTTTAACCGCTTATTTACTAAATATTTGTTAAGAATGCTTCACTTTTTAGCTCACTATGAAAATCAAACACTGTATTCTATTAACGCAATTATTTAGCATATAACTTTGAAAAACGCAATTGAAATTACCTTACGTTTGAGAAGTTTTCATGACAACCCTAGTCTTATGGTTTAAAAAATTGCTTGAAAATCAAAGAAGGCTCAAAACTCATCTTTAGGTGAGATTAAAAAATTAAACAATTAATAGGTCGTAACTTGAAAGATGGATTCGGGCATAAAATAGCTAACAATGACCAAAAGAAGAAGAGAAAATTTAATACCATATTTCAGAAGAAATTTAAAAATTAGAGCAAAAAGCTAGCGCAGAAGGTGACGTTCTCCGGGCTTTTCAAGCAGACCAAGCGGGAAGGCTGCCTTCAACACATTCAAGGTGAAGAGAGTTCCAGATGAACTCTCTGAAACCACGCGGATCCCAAAAAGTATGGAAAGAACTAAGCATGTATTTTTTTTGTTAAATGCTATGGAGTGTCAATGTTTTCGCGCCGTCCAGGTCAAGAGTTTTACTGTGACAACTCTCACGGAATCAAAGGCTATATAAGTTATTGTAAAAAATACAGAACAAAACTCTTCCGAAATTTCGCTTGGGGCAAGAAATCCGCAAGTGAACTATGAACTTCAAAGTATAACGAGGGAATGATTGAGAAAGGTATGAAGCTTTTTTCATAAGCGTCCAATTTTTAATCTTTTATGGCTGGTCCTTTGGCCTTCATTTAAAAAAAATTTCTTAAAATTGTGGTTTTGTTGTTGTGATTCGATCAGGTGCATTCCACGGTTCCTGAAGATGACTTCAGAATGAAGTCGAAATATCGACAAAAATAAAAATTGATAAATATATGTATGTGTAAACATTTTGTGGTTTAAATTTATACATATTTGATCTGGCCTAGAGCTTGACTATTTTTTAAACAATTTCTTAAAATCTTACTCCAAGGACTATACGCTTTTAAAGATTAAAAAACCAAATTATCCAAACTGTCCGGAGCGCTGACCTATTGAAGGCTACTTGGCATTGTTCAGAAGAAAATTGTTCAGCAAAACAGGTATCCAGGAAAGCTAAACTTTTTTTTTTGGAAAAGTGTTGTTCAGCGCTTTACAAAGCGTCATAAAATCCCTAAAATAGGAGGCGCAAGAATTGTTCTTATTAATTTAAAGAAATTATGAAAACCCTAAAGTGAAAAGATGCCAAAAAGGTTTACTACCTTCGAAGAGTGTCCTAATTGCTACAAAAACAACAACAGTTTACGACGTTTCTCGGATTATGATTTTTTTGAACGCAGTCCTTGGCGTTTGGTATGGTAAATGTAAGGGTTCAAAACTGTCTCTAGCGGAATTACAGAAAAAGGGTTTTAGGGAAAATATGGCTTCTATAATCTTGAATAGTTTGCTGAGATAGGAAGTTTTCGAACAGGCTGGTAAGATAAAGCTGACATTACCAAAGCATATTGTAGATTGCTTTAAAAAGGTATTTTCTGTACTGACCTGAATAACTCGTTTATTGGCTTCAATCTATTCTTAAGCCCTGACGTTGGTCAATTGTCTTAAAATATTATATTCCATGAATCAATATATCACATTTTCAACTTTATTTCATGAAATCTGCTGTAAAGATCGTGTGGTGTATTTTGTGTATTAAACTTTACTGAATTTATATTTTTTGAGTTGGTAACTTGGATAACAAATAAAAAACTTTCTCTAACATCAATTACAAAAACCTGTCTCTAATATCAATTACAAAAACTATTGTATGAGCAAAGCTCCCTTATTAAATACATATGATCATATTGATATAATAGTAACAGCGGAAGTATTAAAAACAAATACTGTAAAAATCCGAAAAAATGTTACTAAGCTTTCAAAAGCGCGCCTAAAAATCATATCCACACCATTAGGAATAAACTACATACAAAGTGTATGTGCCTACATGGTGATCAAAAGGAATATAAACAAAAAAGGCAACTCTTAGAGACCAATTGTACAGCGAACAACGGGACATTCATATGGCTTAGCAGCTAAAGGCTTACACTCATATGAATGTTGGAGATTCGAGTTCAATGCTCAGCTTCCGAAAAGCTAGCTGATGAAGAAGTGAATTTCAGAAACATGTCCTAGTAACCATCGCCGTTTATAAACTTACAATTTTTCTCTAATATCAATTAAAAAACTTTAGGTTAAGTACGTATCACCCAAGTTATTTACAAAACAACTAATTTAGTTTGATTTTGGGGAGACTATATAAAGTTAGCCTGAATGCAAAATTTCAAAATAGCTTTGAGCTGACTGTTTTGGGTAAGCGCAATATTCAAAATGTTTCGTAAGCTATCAGTTGTGTATTTGAAATTAGATTTTAGTCATGTGCATTAGGTCCAATGGGGGTATACAATTTAAAGCTTTGCAACAATGTCAACCCATCAGTAAGAAACAATAAAATATATAGGAGCGTGTTTGCTTAAAAATTGCGTTGAACTGTCCTGGCTAGAAGTCCCGCCTGGACAGGTACTTCTGACGTATTTTTGTTAGTTTCATAAAAAAAACCGGAATTAAATTGTTATAAAAGGTACTCGCATAGAATGCTTCCATTTACATCATAGAGAAGACGTTTTGACTGATATTAGTTTGAGTAGCTTTAACGTAATTAAGATTTCCAAACATTTGGTAGACATTTATTTAAAAATTAATTACAGCCGTTGTCGGGCAGAGCTTTTCTTTTGAGTTGCGTCACTAAAAAACTAATAGTATATTAATTGCAAATGATCACTAATGGTATCATACCTTCTTCAATCGTCGTGCACCTACTTCAACATTACCGTACCTGAGAAATCTAAAATCTACCTGATTTGATTGAATTCTGCCATCTGGTATCACTTCTAATATAGCGGAGTTCAAAAAATATATTTCACCATTGCATACTTTTGGGGGTTGTTTGAATTACAACATGCCAATTTTCACCATTCATATTTAATGTTACCAAACTTCAATATAACAGCATACTTTGACTAAAGAAGATTAATGGTCCTGTGGCGCAATGGATAACGCGTCTGACTACGGATCAGAAGATTCCAGGTTCGACTCCTGGCAGGATCGCAATTTTTTTTCTTATGAATCTTATTTAAATTATATTTTTTCCAGCATTTAAATTAAAGCCGGAGTCATTGGTGCCGTATGTCGTATCGCTGTATCCGTATCCCTAACGTAATCAGCTGTTTATCGTTACGACGGTAAACCAAACCTCAATTGGTTGGCTACGATACGGTTACGACCATAGCGGCACCAATAATCGATTGCATTGATTCTCATAAGGTTGGTCGAATCAGCTGTTATAAGGTTACCGATACGGTTACCGATAAAGCACCAATGTTTCCAGCTTAAAGAAGTTGCATGTGTGACACCGCATTTTAGTTTCGGACGGCGCGGAGAGGTCCTTCTTAGTTCCGAATGAGCTGATCGTGTTGCTCAACGTCATTTTGAACAGCAGTATAAGTTTGGTTGGGAAACCAAATCCAAGCATAACGGCATATAGCGTTTTCATTTTCATGGTATCGAATGCCGCGGCGAAGAGGTGAGCGGATTTCAATATTTCACACAATACGCTTTAGAGGAAGTTATATTTGATTTGATGCAGTTTGTAGGATACCTTTTGCACTGACCCGAGCATATTTTGCGAGTCGCTGAAGTCTTTCTACCACTGCGATTATTTATATGACCACTCCAGTAAATGTCATATATTTTATTGTTTTCTTTCCATATTTTGTCCATGGCATTTCTTAGAGGGCGACGATGTCGGCCTTCGTCTTCATTTAAACATTTGCAAGGGTCGTCATCACAAAAGAGTCGTCTTGATATACGATGCTATTTTATTTTATTTTTTTCATTGGAGTGTGGTTTTACTTGGCGGGTCACAAGCCCAGCGCACAACCGGCTCACAAGACATAAAATGTCTACTTTATAAGTTTGCATAGCTGGCCGTTTGATCCAAGACAGACGACCGCTTTCAGCTGCACCTTATGACTGGCAAGCGCTGCCGATGAAATACCCCAGCCTAGCCCTTATACCGATGATGTCGGTCTGCCCTAGGCAGGATGTCACCTTCTCACATTAGCTCATCACTAAATGGATGCTCAGTGGCTATCCAGAGGATCTTAGGCTGCAAGCGACCGGAAGTAGTAAGCTGCTTGAGTCGCATATGAAATATTCGCCATGACCATTGCCTATGATTGGCGGTAAGGGACTGTCCTTCTTTTTTTTGCAACTCACCAAAGGAGGTCAAGTCTTCCTCCACCTGTCTCTTCCAAATCAGTAGAGTGTATCATCATGGTTTAGTTCTGCTGCTAGAATTATCTTCTTCATCATTATGTTAAAGAAATCGCACGAAAGGGAGTAGCCTTGCCTAAAGCCTCGTTTGGTTTCGAATGGCTCGGAGAGGTCATTCCCAATTCTTACGGCGCTGATGGTGTTGCCCAACGTCACTTGGCAGGTCCCTCCCAACACATACGGAGCCTGTAGTGTTGCTCAACGTCATTTGGCAAAGCCTTATGAATTTTGTACGGAACTTAAATTCAGATATAGCGGCGTACAGCGTACCTTCTTTTCGCGTTGTCAAAGGCTACTTTGAAGTCGACAACAAGATGACGAGTGTTGATTCTCTTATCATGAGTCTTATCCAGAATCTTTCACATCGTGTTTGGCTGAAGCCGCACTGATAAGGTCCATTGACCATGAGCTTCAGTCTTTCGCACAGTACGCCAGATAGAACCTTATATGCGATATTAAGCAGCCTCATTCCGCGGTAATTGGCGCTGTTTGCGCGATCGCCTTTCTTGTGGATTGGGCAGAGTACACTTGAGTCCCAATCTGGAGGCATGCGTTCATTCGACCATTCTTTGCATAGGAGTTAATGCATGCTCTTTACCAACTCTTCGCGTGTATTCCGTCATTACCTGGGCGATTATGGTATCGGGTTCGTCTTCTCCCCTGGAGCAGAAGTGTTTCCTCCACAATTTTAACTACCAGGTCGCCATTATCGTTGCTGCAGGAATCTGCCAAGATCTTAAAACCTACCGTCATCCGCCGGATTTTTTGGTAGAATTTTCGGCCATCATTCCTATACCGCATCTAATCCCTAGATTGCTCACGTTGTCCATAGAGACTAAATGCTCAGCGGTACAACCTCACCCCATGTAATTCGTGTTTCTTCACGGACCCCTTTTCCAGTGCAGCTTGTCAACTCCTTTTGCTGAACGTTTCCCTTTCCCACCTTACTGTCTGTTGCACAATTAACACTCAACCTTTAACTCCTTTCACATTGATTCACCCCAGCTCCCATTAGCCTTGGTTTGTCTCGAGCAACTAGTCAATCGAAGGGCAGCTTTGTCACGCTCTACGTTCATAGTACGCAAGAAAAATCACAATTAAATTACAACAATGCAATAGCAATTCGTCATCGTGCAGTTGCAGTAAAAGTCAACAAATTAATCCAATCTAACAGGCAAGTAGATTGTATACGATCCCTCGCATTGGCTAATAAATACAGTTAGCTATAAAATAAGAAAACTTTATAAAATATGGGTATTGGTTATAATATCGTTGTTGTTTTAATTTGCAGTTTGAATGACAATTGCTAAAAGCACATGAAATAATAGCAAGGGAAAATATGCGCGCTTTGGTCTTTTGGTCTCCTCTAAAAGACAAGTGTAAAATCAGTTCTTTATTCACACGGACCTCTACCAAGGCGAAATTGCTTGTCTTAGGTGATGAATGCGTCCAATGACGTTCACAAAGCTCGTGTGTGTTATCTCATCGCGTGTACCTTGTCTTATTTACTTACAACTTTATTATGGCGCTTCTTTTTTGTTTCTTTGCTAGTTTTTTTTTTCTGTGAGCGCTTTTCGCTCGCCGCTGGGTCGCTAAGTCGCTGTGTCGCGCGGATTGTCGTTTGAGGGTAATGTAATGGCAGCAGTAAACAAGTCATTAAACATCTTACGCGCAATTTTCTCTTTTGAATATTTTCATTTATCTTTACTAAGTATACTCCTTTTACTTTTTATCTATTGCCTTTGGTTGTTCGTTTAAATTTTTGCTTGGCTGCATTTACTCGTAGGGGAAAGTTTCATTTGGCAGGGAGAGCGGCAAAAAGAATTCTAAAACATTCTTTTTGTTTTGGTTCCGCTAAGCAATGCAGTCAAATTAGTTATGAATGAGTGCTTCCTTCCTTTCATACTTCTTTTGTATAAGTTTCCTGTTGCATATGAAGTTATTGAATTTATTTGTTCTCTTTTTTTATAACACGAATTTAAATTGTTCTCTAACTAACCTTGAGTTAAAGGTTAATTGCGCAATTTAATTTGTTTGCCAGAAATAAAACAATAACAAAGTTAAATCAATTATGATACAGGCATTAGGGTAGAACGCATTGAATGATTGTCTGAAAGTAAAGAAATTGTTGCTGGTAGACTCATTGTAAGCCAGGGATCAGGGACAATGTTAGCGATAACTCGTCGATAGCAAATCGAAAACAATTCTATAAACCTTCGATATAGGTTAGGTTAGGTTCAAGTGGCTGCCGTCACATCGGAGTGGCACACTTAGGCCTTTATAGGCCCATTGTGAAACCACACGGATTTGTTCCTACTCTCCTAATCAAACAACTTTAGTTGAAACGAAGATAGGGTGATGAGTCTGAAGTCTTTAGGTTTCGCGTGGCATACTCTGCCTGCCTTGGGAATAAATACCACTTTAAGGGCTAATTAAACTTCCTTAATTCTAACGCCATAGTCGTAACCATACCCATATCCATAACCATCTCCAATGTGATCGATTAATGGTGCCTTAACCTAAAAATCGTGAAAATTTCATAAAAATGAAGAAAACGCAAAAAAATACAAACATATTCCACAAAAAATAAGTCTCTTAGTCATAACGTATCCAAAACAATGAATAAAATCTACAAAAAGTTATTAAATTCACCAACTCAAATATTTTTAGGTTATGGTTATGGCGAGAAACCAAAAACCAATTAGTTGGCTATGGTATGGCTATGGCGTTAGCGTTATGGTATGGCACCATTAATCGATTACATTGATTTCCATAAGGTAGGTTTTATCTGGTTATGTTTATATGGTTATAAGTCACCATTAATTGGCCCTTTAGATCATTTCCATATACGTGGGATGTGGTTCAGTGCCACGACACCTCCTATTATAGCGTATAGGCAGTTAGTGCTGCATTCCAGTGATTGTTGCAGTTGTATAGGTGTAACTCCGTCCGGCCCTGGAGTTTTGAATGGTCCAAAAGATTGGATGGCCCAAGATATCTTATCTCTTGTAATTAGATATAAAACCGATAACTTTTCGAAAACGGTTGTTATTGACAACAAGCCGTTAACAATTCGATAACTAAAGATAACGACAAAACAAACCGATATTACTTCAATAAAAAGCACAACTTGTTGTACCAGCGCTTCGTCCAATCAAATTATCATCAATATTCTCTAACGAGAGTCTTAGGAAACTTGCAGTTTCAATAGGGTAGGACTAGAGAGTTTCGGGTATTGCTGTGTACTGTGTCGATCCACAAATAAGTGGATCCTGCGATTAAGGCAATAATCGCACACGGTACTACATCAAGAAGTGTCCTGGAATGCAAAGAAATATTGGGAAAACCTCGCTGAGGCCATACCATACATCTATACTGTGCTCTCGGTCATAAAGAGATGGAAGGTAACGAAAAGGCCGATGAGTTGGCAAAGGAGGGTGCAACACTCGCTGAGTCGACGACCGACGTTCCAATCCGTTTGGAAGAAATCAAAAGGAGGCAAGAGGTACATATGATCCATCAAGAACGAAAGGCGTGTACAGAAGTGCACGGCTGCAAAATTTCTTAGATCATGTGCAAATTCTACGCTATTAGACTTATTAGACTCACAAAGTGGCACAAATCTCTGACGAGAGAAAACTTAAGGCACACGGTGGGCATACTAATTGGGCATTGCTTTCTGGCGTCACGCTTAGAGGTCAGGTATAGTCAGTAACAGCAGATGTAGAAAGTGCGAGCTGCAGGAAGAAACGGTTGAGCACGTTCTGTGTTCGTGTCCTGCGCTCGGGAGGTCAAAGCTCCAGCTATTAGGGGCGGCAGAGTTGCCCGATCCAGGGGCTGCAATTCTAGCTATCCTATAACATAAATCGCGGCGCCTGCATTCTGGTAACACTAACAGTTCAACCTAACCTCACCTCTTCATAATGCTAGTGGTTGGCAAGTCGCAAGTTTGCGGTGAAATAAAAAAGTAGGGCAGCTTAAAGTGTCCTGGATACAAACGTTTGACCACACCTTACCTACGACGAACACCAGTCGGAGTTGGGAGGATATCAAAGATTGTCTGTGTATACTGTATAGTCAATCGACTTTGCTTTTTTTAAACTAATGAGCGTGGGCGTGGCTGATTCGACTGATCGTTCCAGTGAGAGGAGTATTGGTAGGTGGTCGAATGATAATGTTAGCCCCGACTACCATTTGAAGCAGTTGATAAAGCCGGCGCTAACGATGGTAATGTTTGGCGACAATTATGACAATTCCCTACCACTCGTATGGGGACATCCTGGTTCACCGTGCAAAACGTCGAGTCCTCTATTTGATCTGCCAACCACTCACTTGACCGAACAGATATGCTTGACGCTCCTGGACACTGTTCTACGGCCGATGTGAGGTTCAACTAGATTGCATTGTAGAGAGCGATGGGTGATATATGCGAGGCCAACTCCACTTTCATTTTTCTATGGACAATATATCAGCACCAATTCTGCAAAACAGATTTCGCGGTAAGCTTAATCTCTTGCATTGCAGCCATGCGGATATTGTGCCGCTTTATGAATTCAAATATCTCCATAATCTTTCCAATTAATCTGTTACAGTTAAACTGCCGTATCCTGAAGTGCGACGTCATAACTCTGGCAGTGAGTGACGGGTGAGTGCGCCTCGGTGGAATAAAACTAAGTCGCATGTGCTGTTGTGTTCCTGGAACAAGTTGTCCCTGAGAGAAGATCATGGTGTCTGGTGCTTTGTGCGGTTGTTACCCGTCAGGGACATACCGTTGTAGAATACTGAACATCTAAAAAGTGGCGTCGTTCGAGACAAGAACTGCATTGGGCAGATGTCGCAGACGTATATATTCTGTACTGGTAAACGGAGCACAAGGTAATAGGGACTGGGAGTCGGTTCCCTGACCTACACATGTGCTGGTGCCGAAAAGAGGATGGGAAGACCGGTGCAGGGGCTGGTGCTCGGGAGCAGAGGATGGGGAGGGCGGTCGTCTGAGCTGGAGGCGCCATTGGGGGCGAGCAACAGCGGATACTTGTTGGGGCTTGTTGAACAGCAGTGCTGCTAGAAGGTAGTAGGAAGCCGCCACTGCTGGTAATCATAAGGTAATGACTCCCTATCCACCCCCGAGAGCAAACCACCACTGTGTGAAGGTAATCACGCACTACTTCTGTAACCGACGCTCCTTTTCCTTGGCTACGCCACTGGTACGCGCTCCGTCGCCGCACGATCGCTGCTGGTCGCTCTACTGCCCAATTGTTGCCGTCGCCATCCCGCCGTTCGCCTGTTGCTGTGCTGAGTCGCCGCTGCCACTGGTGGCCGATCATCCAATACCGCACGTCCTCACCTACTCCGCCCCTCGCGCACTGCTACATCAGACCATTTCTCTCTAACCACTATCCTAGTACGGATACCTTTCAAGACCTTTATATGTGTGTGTGTGTGCATTCGTCGTTAGCACAGAAATATTGTGCTCTTAATAATTGGGGGTTTGTGGGACCTCTACTCGAGCCTGGATTGACAGAGTGCTACTTCAGCTTTCGAGGCTGAGAATTTGTGGGAGGCACGCAAAAAATTAAATGGGGTTAAACTGTAATAACAGCCCTTGGTAGAGAAAAATCCCGAGTCGCTCTGGCATATACAGCCGGCTGACGTGGGAAGTGATGAAAAGCATAAATCCTAAATATCGGTTCTGGAAATTATTCCGCAACTGCTATAAATCAGAAAAAGGTCGCGAAGTAGATCTGAGATAACCTCGCAGATGTGCGATCTGATCCCGAAATAGTAACAACAGCATTAAGAAGAGGTCCCAAAGTTGTTACAGCGAGGTACTAAAGTTATTCCAAGCTATTGCGAAACAATCGAAAACTGATACTTTTAGGTTAAGTCATTACCAGAAAACCCATAGGTATTGCCGATATAGCCACGAAATATTCACAAATTCGCGTAGTAAAAGTCTCTTCATTTTCCAGAAACTGGCGTGCAAAGAATCATAAAAAATTATACTAACCGATTTCAAAAGCAAAGCCCAGAAAAAGTTCTATAATCTGATTTTTTTTCTCCTGCAGGGTTTAAACAAGTTCTAAACTGTTTTTTTACTAAATTGGGAACCTCTCAGCTTACTATGCTTTCCCACTCGAAAACTAAAATCGTGGCTCCGCATAGCGCTTCCCTCCACATTACCCCTAAGGTAGACGTCCCAAGACTCCATTGCCCCTTTGCCTTCTCTATTGTGAAAAGTAACAGCGAAATCTTCGCGACCAGGCAATTCTAAATTTGCATTCCGCATAGGTTCAAAGGATTCCTGTATGCATATTCAAATTCTTTCCTCAAACCCCTAATTGACGCATTGGCATATATTAAAGGAAATACAAATGTAAGAATGAAAACATTTAAAGAAATAACTCGAAGGGAGCGATGTACTTACATGAAGACCAAAATATTTTCCATTTAAATGTGAATATGAAACTTTCTGAGATTGTTGGACTGCTGAGAAAAATTGCCAATTGCAAACTATCGAAAAAGTTTAAAAAAAAGAAAATGAATACAACAAATGTACTTTGGGGAAATCTTTTCCAACTATTTGCGTATTCAACTGTTAAGTGGTAAAGCTGCAACACATTTCGTGAAACGCGTAAAACTTGATGGTGCTAAGGATATTCGAAAAGAAAAGAAAAAAAGAACATATCAGCTTGTCATATTCTTAACGAAAAGTGCAGTAAACTTGTTACGAGTAACATTTGTAATATTTGTCTGTTGGTTTTTTGAAAAGAGAGAAGTTATAAACGTTCCCTGTTTTCATGATACGAGGGTTGCTCTATAAGTTTTTGGCGCTGAGTACTTTTTATATTGGAAATTATATAAAACTGATTGGCGATGACGGAAACTTGAGAGATTTGAAGCGACTAGTCACCTGCTAACGTTGATGTACATCGGCTCACCACCCATCATCATCATCATCATCTCTAATTGGCTCTTATCCGCCCAGGAAATTTTGGCCGTTTCGTAACACGTCACGACAGTTATCAATAGGGATTCAAGTGGTTGATAAAGGGATTCAAGTGGTTGATAAGCGGGAATTCGAGTGGTTGATAAGCGCAATACAAAACTTCATAGCTTCAAAGCTTCCGCAAACCAATTGTCAACCTCACCTACCTTACCTAGGATTACCCTTTCATCCTGTTACAAATATAATGTATCATACACATATTTAGCAGGCGAGGCTCTGAGAACTCCAAGTTCCTCATGGAACTAGGGGGGGGGGGGATGGTATAGAAGGTTTAATATGGTCATATTAATCGTTCACGAGATGGTCGGTCTACTACCTTAATGGCGTTTTTTACCGGAACGTACTGGATCTATATCCGGCAAAGGACCATTAACATCGATAACACTCCCCAAAACCTTCGGGTATTTTCTTTGTCGTTAATACAACAATAACAGTTATCACTGTTTCGCAGTGACTGCACCAATTGTGATCATTAAGGGATATCAAGTCTTCTTCTATCCGCCTCCTTCAACTCAGGCAAGGTCTCCCTCTTTCTCTGCTTTCAAATACGCGTGCTGCTTCAAACAATTTTATGGGCTTCGTCTATATGTAGAATTATCCACCGAAGCCTTTGGGCTTTTATTCGATGTAAACTCTTCATATAGTTCCACCGTGGTGTGCTTGCACAACACATCGAGAGTCCTGAACTCAAAGCCCGCTAAAAGCAATATCAGAATCTTTCAACTAGAAACAAGCGTTGTCGCCTCTTGGCAGTGCTTTGGCAAACACTACGCGTTTATGAAAAGCGTCTCAGCGAAAACTCATTTCCTTGCAGATGGCTTTCGGAGTCGGCATAAAATAAAAGTATCACGACACAAATTGGCAAAGAAGCACGGCCTTAATCTTCTCGGAGGTATATCGCACCTTGTATTTTGAATTTTTGTTATCTTCATATCTGGTATTAACCGACATTATTATTTTATTATAGGTTTTTTATTTATATTTATTTTATATTATTAGCGGCTTGTTATCGCTGAGTCATTGGATTTTTATGGACGGGTTACGGTTGGTGCCATGGGTTTATATTGTAACGATTTTACTTGCAATTCCCCTTATTTGCAATCTTCTGCTGAGTTCGACTCACTAAACTGTTGAATAAATAACTCCAATATTTAATAATGCAAAATGGCTTTTATTAAAGTACTTCTCAATAACACTCAAACTGTGCAACGAATAGCTTGCTTAATAACCAAACTGATTGATAGCTCAAATGAAACTCTACTATTCAAAATAGTACTGCTCTTGCTCGCTAGATAGCGTCTTAGTCGAAACTACTTGACAACTCAAATCAAACTGAATTCCAGCGCCTCTACACTTGTTGCGTTTTATACTCTTTGATTTCAACGTTCGCATCTTCTAGGCGCTTCCAGAATCTACTAGTCCATCAGCTCTCAAACTTCTCAGCTGTAACTACAATTGCACAATTTTATAGTTTTTCTCATTGCATACTTTCAGGAGTATCTCAGATATATGCATGTATTTGTGCATTGACTCTCCGCTGCTCGTATACGTACATGGTACATATGTGTAGACGCAATTATTGTTTCGTTATGTAGATACATAATGATTGATCTATGGATGTGAATTCACGTCACTGCTTAGCATCGGCTTAGAGTTGGCAGCACCCCTTAGTTTTGCTAATATTCGTAACACTGCCCTCCACGTAAGTCTGATCGTCCCGATCAGACAAATCTCCCGATCCAAACGTCGCTTGCATCTCCAAATGTACCACTCTTCTACTCCGTGGTTTCTCAATGCTTTGTATGCGGTAGATGGTATCACTGATCTTCTTCACAACCTTGTACGGACCTTCCCAACTGGACCGACATTTGGCTGGAACACCTTTCCGCCGGTAAGGGTTGTTTAACAGTACCAAATCTCCCGCCAAGAAACCTTCCGAATTAAAGTTCTTGTCATGCCAGTGTTTCATCTTACTACTCATTACCCTGGGCCGTTCCTTCACACTGTTGTTTGGCCAATTAGTTACTTCGTAGAGCTTGCGCTGGACGGATTGGCTTCACATACTCAGTATCGTTCCGACGTTTCCCAAAAGAAGTGCGCGCTGGCTTGAAACCATCCTTGCATTCTTTCTGGAAAATTCTTTTAGTCATTTTAGTGCGTCCATCAGGTTTTGTCAATGCCAGTGTTTCTCTCGCAGAAACTTTTGATTTCGCTTTATTTGGCCCATTCGATCCATCAACCTTTGCTCGATCTACTTTCCTTGACTTGCGTGGTCTCTGTCGAGTCTTTTCCACCAGTACTCGGTTACTACTGAACCCTTTCTGCAAACTGAAGTTAAGTGGTATATCCTGGTTCTTATAACGCATCACCCTTCTCTGCATATCGATCCTGATGTCACGGTCAACCAAGAAATCCACTCCCAATATAACTTCATAAACAATCTCCGCCACAACAAATTTGTGTAGAACCATGACCTTCCCAATTAGGACTTCACATACCACTTCTCCCTGGACTTGGTTATACTCGCCTGTGACCGCACGCAACCTTGCTCCAGGTAATGACTTTACTCTCCTGTAGACCAAATCAGATCGAATCAAGGAATGAGATGCGCCCGTATCTACAGTCAGTACATGTTCTTTGCCATCCACATTCCCTCTGACGGTAAGACTGCTCGATTTTCTACAAATTTGCAACACAGATATCACAGGGCATTCAATAGCTGGATCTAGCTCTTGATATCTACCTCTTACTCGCTCTTGCTCATCTCCTCCAGCTTTGCGTTTATGGCCACCCACATTGTTG